>NC_082664.1:157945278-158570278 GCF_025265405.1 Mesoplodon densirostris | reverse complement strand
CTATGGCATGTGTATTTATGTCCAGCTGAGAAAGCACTTCTCCACTGCATGTTTATAGATAAATGGTTCCACATTTTCTTCTAAAACTTTTGTGGGTTTATTTTTAAAAGTTTACTATTTGAGGACTTCCCTAGTGGTGCAGTGGTTAAGAATCCTCCTGCCAATGCAGGGGACACGGGTTTGAGCCCAGCAAGATCCCTCATGCTGTGGAGCAACTAAGCCCGTGTGCCACAACTACTGAGCCTGTGTGCCACAACTACTGAATCCCGTGTGCCTAGAGCCTGTGCTCCGCAACAAGAGAAGCCACCACAATGAGAAGCCCACGCACCACAGCAAAGGCCCAATGCAGCCAAAAATAAACAAATAAATTTACTAAAAACAAATAAAAATAAAAATAGAAGTTTACTATTTGATTCTCCTGGAATTTATTTTCATATAAGGAATGAATTAGGAATCCAATTATATGTTTTTTTAAAGAATAGAATAGACTTTTCCAATCACATTAATTGAATATAGGATTCAATATAGGATAAATATGCACCTAAATAAATCCAATACTTTCACTAAGCAAAAAACAAAAAAAAAGAAAACAAACAAACAAACAAACATAATGCAAAATATAGCCATGGGGTAGGGAAGGAGGAAAAATGTTATAATTATGGGATTTTAAGTTTTGTACTCAGTGTATTATCATTATTATTATATATTATTAATTATTATCATAAAGTTAATTTTAAGTGGAGAGCTTATTAATAGGGGGAGGATGAAGAGGTCAATAAAAGGAATTGAGAACTCAGCCTTAAACCTCTAACAATAATTAGGGATTAAAACCTGTACTTAAAAAAACCATTAAATCTATTAGAGTAAAAATACAGAGGATCCTGATAGCTTTGTGGTAGAAAAGGGTGAAAAGAATTTATTTTAAAAGAATGAAAATATAAAATTCAAATAGTTTTTTAAAGTTAAAGCAACAGATAGGAAGTTATATTTGGTATTTCTGTATTAGAGGAAAGTTTATTACCCAGTGGAAATATGCTGAGTTTTTAGTTTGATGCCTGACTTGGGTAGGTAGGCAAAAGGTAGTTGACATTGTCATAGTTGTTGTTGTTACTGTTCAAACTGCATACTTTCTAGCTTAATTTTTTTTTAAATCTTCACATTTGTTTTATTTATTCATCACTTGATAGAGATTTGGATTGTTTGTACTATTTTGCTATAATGAATAATGCTGTTTTGAATATTCATGTACAAAGTTTTGTGTAGACATGTGTTTTCAGTTCTGTTGGATATGTACTCAGGGGTGGAATTGCTGGGTCATATGGTGACTCTGTGTTTAACTTTTTGAAGAACTGGAAAGCTGTTTTTTGAAATGACAGGACCATTTTACATCCCCACCAGCAAGGTATGACGTTTCAATTTCTTAACATACCTGGTAACATTTGTTACTGTCTTTTTTACTTATTATATAGTGAATGTGAAGTAGTAGCTCATTGTGGTTTTGATTTGCATTTCCCCAACAAATAATGATACTAAGTATTTTTTTCAGATGTTTATTGGTCATTTGTATATTTACTTTGAAGAATGTATTTTCAAATCTTTTGTCCATTTAAAAAAATTGGGTTATTTGTCTTTTTACTGTTAAGTTGTAAGAGTTGTATATTCTGGGATTTATTCGCATTTTGTCCCATTCTG
Organism: Mesoplodon densirostris; assembly: GCF_025265405.1. Taxonomy (NCBI): domain Eukaryota; kingdom Metazoa; phylum Chordata; class Mammalia; order Artiodactyla; family Ziphiidae; genus Mesoplodon; species Mesoplodon densirostris. The sequence continues at coordinate 158,568,586 of NC_082664.1, read as the reverse complement.
TGAGTTGCCTTTTCACTTTTTTGATAGTGTTTTTTGATGCACAAGTGTTGTTAATTATTGTGAAATCTAATCTATTTTTCTTTTGTTGCTTGTGCTGTTGGTGTCTTATCTAAGAAACCCTTGACTAATCCAAAGTCACAAAAATTTACCTCTATGTTTTTTCTTAAGAGTTTTATACTTCAGCTCTTACATTTAGGTATTTTATGCATTTTGAGTCAATTTTTTAGTATGGTATGAGGCAAGGGTCCAACTTCATTATTTTACACGTGGATATCCATTTTTTCCAGCACCGTTTGTGGAAAAGACTCTTGTTTTCCTTTTGAGTTGTCTTGGCTCCCTTGTCGAAATTAACCATAAATGTAAAGATTTATTCATGGACTCTTGAATCTATTCCATTCGTGTATATGGATATCCTTAGGTCAGAACCATACCTTCTTAACTGCTATAGTTTGTTTGAAATCAGAAAATGAGTCCTTCAACTTAATTTCCTTTTCCAGTATGTTTTGGTTATTTTGGGTTCCTTGTATTTTCTTTACTTCATCTTAACTAAACATTTTATTTGGATTATTGTAATTTACCTCCAAAGAAATACATGTTCTCCAGCTGGAGGGATGTATGTAGATGTCTCAGATTGTCTGAGACAATCTGCACTGATGGTTAGTATCTTAGTATAATTATTAAGTGTCTTCCTTTTTAACCCCAAAGAGTCTTATTTTAAAAGGCAAAATATTTGGTCATCCTCATTTTAGATCACGTAGGAGTTGCAAAGCTCTTTCAATATCCAAGTAGAGAACTGAGTCCATTAGAGTAGACACAATTCATAATCCATTCCAATTCCATGGAGCATTTGAAATTATCTTTCACTTCAACTTTTTGAGATAAGCTTATCAATCAGTTTTAATGTCATGTTATCTCTCATAGGATATCCTCTGAGTTAAAGAAAAAATCAATCTCATTCACAGACTTCTCCTTTAGGACAAAGCATAGAGAAAATATGCTTATTTAATTTCTCATTTTTATCTCCCCAATATTATTACATTTGGAAGTGCTTTAGAATATTATTCATTATTTAAATATTTTCTTACTATTTTCATAAGAATTTACAAAAAATATTTACACTTAACAAATAAACTATTATAAATCATACCGAACAATAAATATCTCTCAATAAAATTTTAGCATTGAATTCATCAAATATGATACAGCAACATCGACAATAAAGATAAATTTGGCAAAGAATTTAACATATAATCAACCATTTAAAGTGAGTAAAGTATGAAAAACACCCAAGGCAGAGTGTAAGAGTAGCAGTTTAAATGCTCTAGAGCAAATAAGATGGGGAATTTATAGCTAGAGGGATTTGTATCTGTGTTGTTTGATTTTACTTTTAACTTCTAAAATTAAATAGGCCTGGAAAAAATATATGAATACATAGTCTTTTAATCCAATAACTGTTTGAAAAATGTTCATGAAATAGAAATCAAGAAAGAAATATTTGAAATTGCTATTAAATATTTTAATTGTAGGTGGGTTTTGGTTTCCTATCTGTCTCTGGATATCAACTTAGAAAGAGCAAAGCTCTTCAAAATAAAAAATAATAGCTAGGGCTTCCCTGGAGACACAATGGTTAAGAATCCACCTGCCAATGCAGGGGACATGGGTTTGAGCTCTGGTCTGGGAAGATCTCACATGCCGTGGAACAACTAAGCCCATGTGCCACAACTACTGAGCCCACGTGCCACAACTACTGAGGCTCACGTGCCTAGAGCCTGTGCTCTGCAAGAGGAGCCACCGCAATGAGAAGCCCACACACCGCAACAAAGAGTAACCCGAATTCTCCACAACTAGAGAAAGCCCACGTGCAGCAACGAAGATCCAACACAGGCAAAAAAAAAGAAAGAATAGCTAAATAAGAAGACATTACACAGCAACTTACTAGGAGCACTGAAGTGTCCTGTGATATGAAGAAATAAAATTAGGTTAAATAATGTTGAACCTGTTTTACAGTGTGTGTAGGGAGATAATTTATGTGATAAAAAACCACCAATGGTGACTCCACCTGATGCACATTCAGTAAGATTTTGGATCATTATATTAAGACTCCAAAACTTATTTGCTTATTGCAAAAGTCTTGCTTTGCTTAAGGTGACAAGTGTTTTTATATGAAAGAAAAAAGAAGAAAAAGCAGAAGAGAGGACAAGGATGTGCTGCTATTCTATGCCTTCTCTTTTCTGTATCAAACCTGTAGGGAATATTTTGGTTCTGTATTTCAGACAATTCACCAATGAATTTTCAACAAGGTCATGAATGAAAGGAAAGTAGGTGCCCAGTGTTAGAGAAACCTGGAAGGAGCCTCCAGATCAAGTCATGAACTGTAGTAAACTCTTAAATTTGCTTTTGAAGACTGTGTTAGTGGAAAAGTGAATATGTATTAAGTTCCACAGTTTTTCAAGTTAAAAGTCATTTCTAAAGCGAATGATTTCTCCCCCATTCTCCCTCTCTAACACACACACAAACAGACACACACACACGCATGCACACTCTTCCTCCTATAAGGTGACACATGTAGAGAGACAAAAGATTTAGTTCCTAGAATTTATATCATGTGCTGACTGTCTTAAGGAAATGGAATGCAGGCCATCTAATTTCACATCAGTGATGATATTAGGAAGAAATCGCAAAGACTGATAAGGATCAAAGGATGCTATGTAAATAACCTGACCTAAACTACCAAGGAGATTTTATGAGGTCATTTATACAGTAGAATAAAAACTAGTGCACTGGGTTGGATATAGTGTCTTTTTCAGAAAGAATTAAACTATATTACTCTACATATTTTGAGAAGTATGGCATTCCTTTTGTCTAAAATCTACTTCATCCAAAAATATATCATTAACAAATTGTTATTATTATATAGCTGTAGATTTAGAATAAGTGCTTCTTGGTCAAAATAGAAACAACTCAAAACAGAAATCTTCTATTCAAGCAGCCAAATTAGCATTTATCATATGTAAGCCAGTGCATTAAGACAGACAGTAAAGGTGTAGCCCTTACTGACCTGCAATTAGCTTTGTGGCAAAATTATACTCCTCTCAGTTATTTGTTCATGATGCAGAGACATACAAAGAATTTTGGGAACTAGTAATAGCTATTTCTTTTTCTCATGGCACTTGATTCTGCTATTTAATTGTTAGATATAATACCATTCACTGCCATTGGAAACAATGGCAAATTTCTTTTCCGCATTTGCAATTGGCTCATGAATCAAAGAGCACTGGTAGGCTGCAAAAGTCATAATAATAAAAATGCACCATAAATTTCTCTAAGAAATTATCATATTTCATGCCTTGTTATTAAATGGAACTTTGAATTTTTCTACTTAGGTAGAATGATAATTTTATGTTGGATAAAAGGTCTCTCATTCAAATGTATTGCAATATGATGTACGGGGTGCAGACATGAAGTACAGGGTTCCATAAGGGGACTTGCCTGATTTGTGTTAATGAAGGCTGAAACTCAGGTGTGTATGCTGGTCCATCAGCCTTCTCTTCTTCCCCACCTCCTGCATCCTACCGTGGATGGGCAAGCAGTATTATCCCAAATAAGGCAAGTCCCTTGCTTCCCCATCAGCTCATCTGAGCTATTGTCTTGGAGAAATGGATTCAGGATTGCATCAGTGCTTTATATCAAGACTGCAAACAATACGAAAGGATACTGCTGATTTCCTTTTTAGCAAAACGTAGGTCATGCTTAAGGATCACTACTTGTAGAGGGAGAAAAATTACCCGTTCATGAAGGAAAATAAAAATTTTTGACAGTTAATTTTGAAACATATCTTTCTTATGGAAAATATAGTGGGGACATTGTGAGATACAGTAGACAGCGCTCTTAACATCCTGTACCAGTTGCTACAGCAGGTGTCTAGAATAGTAGATTGGTTCTTGTATTTTGAATAAATTCCCCTCATAAATATAATGCTTGCCGAAGTTTGAAAACTGCTGCAACAGATGTTTAATAAATGCTTCCTGGTTTATTGAATTTTAAAAACTTTTGCATGATTATTTATACACGACAAAAATCAGAAACTATATGTGATAAAACCATATAAATGGTCCCTTTTCTCTTAGGCATTCAAATTTAAGACCAAAATCTGAAAACAAAATGATCAATTTATGTGCTATTTCAATCTATGTTAGATACATTCAAAGAATTCCAGACGAAGATTTATGTCAATAAAGATTCATACTGTATGAATCACGGTATCTGCCAATACGCTACTTCATGCTTATAACAAAAGTACTCACAAAGACTTTATAATATCTTAAGGGTGTTGTGGATATTACTGCCCACTGTATGTGTGTGTGTGCTTGTGTGTGTGAGAGAGAGAGAGAGACAGACAGACAGAGAGAAAGAGGTGGTGGGGGGGAGATCTCCACCCTTAATAAACATATGGAGTCATCCTTCCTTAGCTTATGGAAATCCATTCTTCTACCAGTATGGTAGAATTGAGACTCAAATTTTGCATGAGGATAATTCTCATTATATTTAATGGGAAATTTTAAAGATTGGAAAGTATAATTTAATCTTATAAAATTCCAATTAAATGACTTCAAAGGAGTTGTTATTCTTGTAAAATTGGTTGAAAGATATTGTGCTATAACAGCTTTACATGAATGTAATTGTATTTAATTCTTACCACTGTTCTATAAGCACAATTATCCTTACACAAGGAAATTAAGAGGTGATGAGTTCTAACACCTATCACTTGCCAAAAAAAGCACTGTCTGATTTTGTGATGGTACACAGTTTTCTTAAAAATATCAACATTTTTAGAATAAGCAACATACATATTATAACTATATATATGATGTATAAATATATACGAAGTATTCAAATCATCCATAAGCACGTTTGTTATTATTGGTCTTTCCTTCTATGTTACTAGAGATATCCTGTGAAATTCAGTGAACACACCAGGAACACAGTTCTTTATCCTTATCAGATACTCAGTGCCAGGATGTTAATTTCGGGGACACTGAAAGTTTTAGTAGAACTAGACTGAACTGTTGCCTCATGAAACTAATGCATATCCAGTTTACAACCGAAGGCCATTTGTGCGAATGCTATGTTTCCCTCTGCCTCTGATTTTCTGCCTCTCCGTGGAAACTGTTGGTCTAATTAATGACTTGGCCAGCTAGTAAGCACTCCCTCAGGCTAGCAAAGCACCTTCCATTTTCATATAGTGCTCTGTGCCATAGGGAAACCGCTTACTCTCCCCAGTTAGATGTAAGCTAGAGATATTGGTCTTCTTAACCATCTTCCCCAATAAGGATTTAATGCAAGATGAATGCTATAGAAATTTCAAATATGAAAATAATTGTTATGCTTGAGACAGAATTCCCAAGCCTGCAAAATTCTTACTATAGTAACACATTTCTCGAAATAAATGTGCATGTATGTGCTCTTCAATTATTAAAATAATGTATGTTTATTATAAAATGCTGGACATATGAGGAAAAGGAAAGCAACCTGTAATTTCACCATCCAGAGATAGCATTAATAGAATGAACACCTATGTACAGACCTTAAAACTAGGATTGTACACTCCACTCTATTATTATTACTTGAATACTTGTCCTTGCTAAAACATATTGTATAGTCTTCTGAATTCTCACTTTTCTGACTTTATCATTATTTATATGACTAGTTTCATACTCTTAGACATTTAGGTTATTGTTTATTTTCCATTCATGTTATAAAATGTGATAAAATTCTTTCAATGTAAATCATTATACTTATTTCTTATCATTGCTTTAGGATGTCTTCCTAATGGTATTTCTGGGTCCAAAGATTTAAATATTTATTGCTTCAATCTATATTGACAACTGCCATCCATAAAGTTTGCAATAATTTGCAGCTTTGTCATCAGTATAAAGATCCTATTTTCCAGCTTCCTTCCTAACATGGAATATTGCCCTTTTAAATCACATTGGTTTGCAAGTAAAAATCATGTTATACTGCTGTTTTAATTAGCATCTTTTATTATTAAAACAATACAATATTTTTATGTGTTTGCTTGTTGTTTGCTTTTTCTTATATGTATCTTCCATTCATACTTTGCCCACTTTTCTATTGTAGTGTTGACATTTTTCTCATTGACATATAGGAGTTAAATAAAGGAAGAATACAGATACATTGTATTGTGTGCATTTTAGACTTTGTGTTCACCATCACACACATTCTGAGCATTCATTCTGGGACAAGTTACATAAACTAAGGATCAGGAAATGGACAATTGGTAGAGTCCATGCACAAGTAACTGAGATAAAAATCTAGATTCTTTTATTTGGAAAAAATCCCTGTCCTTGAAATACACTTGAAAAATTAATGTGCAACCTGTTTTTAACCATCTTGTCCAGGATATTTTAAAGGACAAAATCACTTCATAATAAAAGTGATTATGTTAATAACAGTTAACATTTACTCTGAGTATATATGTGAAGTACTGTACCAAGAACTTTGCCTCCTGAAAACGATCCAAGAAGCAGGCAGTCTTTCTATTCAAATTTTATAGACAAAGAAGCTTACCCTTATAAGGTAACATGATTTTTATGGTACTTATGCTATTTTATGCTATTTTATACTCATTTTTTGCTAGTTTTATAAGGTATCATGATTTTTATGCTACCCTAAGTCAGATTTTTTAAAAAAATCCCTTTATATCTGCATTTATTTTTCCATGGTTTTGCTACTATAGTAAGAAATATGATTGCTTTTGTTTCTTGACCAGACACCATACTATTTTTATTTATTAGTTCTGATAGTTGTTTTGTAGGTTTCTAAGGATTGTGTATGTATAAAGTATAATGATCACTGAGAATAAACACAGTTTTACCTCTTCATTTTCTATTCTATGTCTGGACCCTGTTTCTCTCACGTGGTCTGTGGATGAGCTCTGAAGTACTGATGAGGTCTGCATACTGACTCATTCAATCTGACCAAGAAGAAAAGGGTTTTGCCCAGTTCTTTACTTAGGACAAAAGGCAGAGTTAGTCCTCCACTCCAACATGACACTTCACTGTATACTGCAGGCTTTCATGGGAGTTTTAGACCCTCTGAGGACATGCCTGAAGCACTCAGGTGACAGACAGTTGTGATGAGGTTGAGGTGTTTGGGGTGATAGCCCATCCAAGTGAGGCTTTCCTGCTTTCAGATTTTGTGTCTGGGCAACTCCATCAAACACACAAGGGTAACACACAGTTAAACGTCCAAGTTTTCCATAAAGGAGCCGTTAATTAAAAATTACAAAAATAAAGGAACTCAGAGTGTCTCATTTCTGTTTTTTTTTTTTTTCTTGTTTCTTTTTCTGTTTTGGAAACTGTCCTCCAAAGCATGCTCAGCAGTTGAGTTAAATGTGGACAGATTTTCACTAGAGGTGAAACTGGCCTAAACTGTCCTTTTGGAAGCCTCCCAAGAACAGAGTCAAGATCACTTGGCATTTCAGGTCCATTAAGCGGTGAAATGTGATGAACTCCAAATGTTTTCTGCTTTTCCGACACCAGGCCACTCTATGAAGTGGCAGTTGACTATAAAATAGGCTTTTAGTCTGAAATGGAATCTCACTATTTCTCCACCTCCTTTCATGCAAATATTGTTTTAAAAACACCATCAGTGGATGAATATGTCTTCAACTATTTTACCTTTACTAGTATACACTTTACGGTAAAATTATAAGTTATGCAGCACAATTCATACTCTGTCATATAGGATTTTTTCCCTATGATTTGAAAGCAGAATAGTAACTTTGAGACTTATGAAAAGATAGAAATACATTATCCCTGTTTTCTCCATGTTGTATAATGAATCACTTTTAAATTTATTACATTTCTTTCCAATTTGGATAAGTATTATTTTTCATTCTGTGTGTCTATGTGTGTATATACATGTAGGTACTTATATTTATGTTACATCTAAGCATAAATATTTATATGCTTAGGTTTTACATATTTTATTTTTTTGTTATATATTTTAGATTTTAATATTTACATGTATATCTGAGCATAAATATTTATATGCTTATATTTATGTTACATCTAAGCATAAATATATTTCTTTTTCATAAATTTATTTATATATTTATTTTTGGCTATGTTGGGTCTTCGTTGCTGTGCGTGGGCTTTCTCTAGTTGCGGCCAGCGGGGGCTACTCTTCATTGTAGTGTGTGGGCTTCTCATTGCAGTGGCTTCTCTTGTTGCAGAGCACAGGCTCTAGGCGCATGGGCTTCAGTAGTTGTGGCACGTGGGCTCAGTAGATGTGGCTCACGGGCTCAGTAGTTGTGGCTCGTGGGCTTAGTTGCTCCATGGCATGTGGGATCTTCCCACACCAGGGCTTGAATCCGTGTCCCCTGCATTGGCAGGTGGATTCTTAACCACTGCACCTCGAGGGAAGTCCCTAAGCATAAATATTTGTATGCATATATCTATGAATATCTGGATTAAAAAATAAGAATCACTTATTGTGTTTAGGTTTGCTCATCTAGGGATTTTATGCATCTCAGATATAACAAATGTTTATTGAATAACTACTGTGTCAATCAGTCTTCTAGATTTTGGGGATATTTCAGTAAAATTTAGACCAAAATTCTGCCCTCATGAATTTTATATTCTGTCAGTTGCAGCTTTCTTGACTTATTGTTACTATATGGGGTAAAGCGAGTACATCTGTGGTTTTATACAGTATCAAAAAAAAATATTGAATGGGAAGAATTAATAATTGAGACTATTCTTTTCTGAGTTCTTGATGCATTTGTATCAATTATTAAGTGTAAGGTATTTTTATCTTGATTAATTCCATTTTGTTACATTGTATAAGTGCAGTCTTTATTAAGAAGCACCCTATGGTATTTTGTATTCATATTTTAGATTTTAAAAAATGTTACCCATCATAAAAACTGACAACGTAAAATTCAAATAAATATATAATTATTTATCTTCTACATTAATTTATTGACAGATAAGGTAGCATAGAGATTTTTGTGTTCTGTATTCTGAGCTCAAGATCCAAAGCCAAGTTTCTTCTTGAGCCTAATCTTCTCTGTTCAAATCAATCATACAGTATTGTTTATTTGATTCTGAAAATTATGTAAGGCAGCTTGTAAGAATGTATAAACTATAGCAAGATAACATGTTAAAACTGATGATAAAACAAAAGTGGAGATACATAACAGGCATAAGTATGTGACTAAGATGCATTCCTGTTAATGGGTTATACTCAGTGTCAGTGTTTCTCAACCACAGTTGCAGATTAGAATTTAGGTAGCTTAAAAATACAGATTCCAAGACCCCTTCATCCTTAAAGTCTTATTTGCTTGGTCCTGTGAGGTGTGGACCTCGTACTGGAATGTGAGATTTTTAAGAATTTCACAAGTGGTTTGAATCTGTAGCCAAGGCAAGAGAAGAACTGCATTAGTTGGAACTAGATTTGTCTTTCAGCTTCTGGACAGATCCGACCACTTATTTAATAGTGTCTATAAGGTTAAACGCAAGCCAGTTGTTCAGGAGGAATATGGTGCTTTGTGGTCCTAGAACTACATAGATTTTTCCTGGGAGATGCTCACAGGTGGATGTATTGTGACATAATGAACTTCATTCTTAGTAACATTTCTGTGAAAGATATAAAGATGAGATGCATCCGACTCTTATAACAACTCTTTTTTAAAAAGATAGATCAAGGTAAATAATTTTAATAAACTTAAGAAAAATATCTATTGAAGAGTATTAGTGAGATCTTCACTTTACATTATGGATTAGTTGATATTGGACTTTTAAAACTTGATGTTTTTTTCATTTTTAATGACATTTATTGTTTTCTTTCTAATTTTACAAGCAATATATGTTCATTGTAGATAGGTAGGAATACATAAAAGCACAAAGTAAAAATTAACAATTAGGGCTTCCCTGGTGGCGCAGTGGTTGAGAGTCGGCCTGCCGATGCAGGGGACACGGGTTCGTGCCCCGATCCCGGAGGATCCCACATGCCGCGGAGCGGCTGGGCCCGCGAGCCATGGCCGCGGAGCCTGTGTGTCCGGAGCCTGTGCTCCGCAACGGGAGAGGCCACAGCAGTGAGAGGCCCGCGTACAGCAAAAAAAAAACAAAAACAAAAACAAACAAACAAACAAAAATTAACAATTACCCATCATCCTCACCCCACCCACAGAGAAAACCATCATTAGCATTTTGCATGCATTTCCTCCCAGTGTCTACATTCTTTTAATTAAAAAAATAGTTGATTTACAATGTTGTGTTAGTTTCTGTAATAGCAAAGTGATTCAGTTATATATATATATATATATATATATATATATATATTATATTCATTTCCATTATGGTTTATTACAGCATATTGAACATAGCTCCCTGTGCTATACAGTAGGACATTGTTGTTTATCCATTCTTTATATAATAGTTTGCATCTGCCAATCCCAAACTCCCAGTCCATCCCTTCACCACCTCCTTTCTTCATACATATTTTTTAAATTGAGGTATAATAGAGCTACATGACTATGTTAATTCCAGGTGCACAACATAGTAAACTTATAACAATTCTGATAGTTTATGCCATAGTTATGACATTGCTATTAAATTTCTTCAACTATGTTGTATATTTGTTGTATATTTTGTATATACTTTGTATATACTCTGTATAAAATAGAAACAAAAGAAAACTTAGAAACAGTTCAAGCCTGTGGAAATGTATTGCACTAGAATTTACAGCAATATTACTTCTAGTTTATTTCTAGTAGACATTGATTAGATAGAGACCAATTCTTACTGCATTGACTCAGCTGTATTAAACAAAAGGACTCCCTTCATTAAATTAACAAGGGAAGCAACTTATAAAAGTAATTAGGGAGGAAAGAATGGTAAAATTAATCCCAATAAATGGTAAGAGAAGGGTTTATTTTAGTAATACTTGGACATTTTGCAATAGCGAGGATAATGTTTTATAAGTATCATTAATCTTGGTAAAGGGCTGATACCAGTGGAAATTGAAAATGGTGAAGCCCCAAACCCTGATCTATGTTTTAGCTGTAGTCTTACAATTAGGGTTTATGAATCTAAACAGCAACTTTTTACTTTTTCCTGTATCTTTTGGTATGGCAGAAAAAGGATTCCCATCAAAACTGATTAAAAAGCTGGCATTATTTGGAAGTATGAAATGCTTAATGTTAAAATCACACACACACACACAAAACAGATTGTAAAAGTTTAATATTGTGACCTTCAAAAGAGCATATTATACAAAACAGAAATCAACACCCTTCCTCAATGATGACCAGGGGATCAATTATCAGTGGCATCATGCCTGAAGGCAGGTCATTGATCATTTCTATTGCCACAGCTATGATTGCTGTTGCTGTGGTTATTGAACACTATTGAACCTGCTACCCAACCCTAATCATGAGCATCAGCTACCCCCTTGTCCCCAGTTTCCAATATTTCAGGAGAACAGGGGTTAGAAACCCAGGTTTGAAAGGTCATGAAACCCTAGTGGATTTTTTTTTTGATGCTATGTTTCCTGTAAAGGACACCGGGAAATAGTTCAATATATATCTTCATATTTATCAAAGTAATGATAGCTCAAATTCTAGGCTAAACATTATTTTTATTTCATGTGCAGCAAAAGTCTGCAGTAAAAGCCTATTGGTCCACCCTAAAAGTTTTGGAGAACCAGGGCTGGCCACTGAATGTTCACTTACTTGGTGTCTTTAGTCTCTTGAGAGAAATGGTGAGTTGAACTCTTGGTATTGCTAGTAAGGACCCAAAATATCAGGACTGACATTTTCAGGAGGAAGAAACAAGTCTGCTCTATTCTCCAAGGATAAAATCTAAGTTGTGAGGGACAGTTCCTTGATATTGAAAAGTAAAAGAAAAACAAACCCAAAACAAAACAATTTTCTTTTGGGTTACCTTTTTTACTTTACTTTTATTTTAAGTAATATAGAATGCTTTTATGTGTGACAGTGTCTAGGGACACTTGAATAAACTTGAACCCAGTTCTGCATGAGGGGTTCAGAAGAATTGAAAGATCCAGACTATTTACTGGCTACCTGGTAAGGAAATATATCAGGTTGCCAGTAAATAGTAAACTATTTGTTTGTTTATTTACTTATAAAACAAAACCCAGTATAGGGCAATGAGCACAGCATCAGCAAACATCCAAGCAATGAGTAAAGACAGATACCCAAGGCAAGAGTGGCAGAAGTGATGGTAAAAAATCCAATCAATTTAAGACATTAATGTACTAACAAAAATGAAGCCCTGGAAAAAACAGCATGAAAATTTAAAAAAATCACTAAAAATGATGTGTTCTTTTCTTTTCTCTGGAAAAATAAGGGGGCCATGAGGTACTTGATGCTCCAGTGTGTTGATGTATAGGTCTCAGAATTCAAGACACCTTCCTGGTTACCACTCATCATGGTCCTGGTCCTCCCTCAGTGTGGACTCTGGCTCATCTGATGGAGAGCCTCATAGGACTACAGTCAAGGCACCACCTGGAGCTGTGGTCTCATCTGAGGCTGGACTGGGGGAGGGTCTGCTTCTAAACTCGGTGGTTGTTGTCACATTCAGATCAATGAAGATGTCACAGTGAGGACTTCCCTCACACTTGCGTCTCTGCCATGATCAGGAGAACACGTCCAAAGTAGCCTGATAGAGGGTGAAGGTCATGGAGCACAGACACTCCCCCGTCCCTATCCCAGAGCCCGCCAACTGCCCAGCATGTAGTGAGCCCCTCTAAGAAAACAGGTCCCCTGAGGCCAGTCTAAACCACAAATCCACAAAGCCATAAGCTAAATAAAACTTATATGTTGAGGTGGTTTTTTAATGCAACACATTTTGTAGTAGATAACTGCTGCACTTTAATCTATCTCAACATCTCACCTTGAAGGAAATCTCATTTATGTTAAGAAGTTATTAGTGCTATTGAGGGGTGTGTGTATGTGTGTGATTAGTTGGTTGCAAACCTTAGTAATTCACATTATGGATTTTAATATTTTTCCTTTGGTAGCTCAGCAGTCAATTTCTCTGGTAAAGAAGCCAATGCTGCTTCAAGATCTCATATGTCAGATATGACTTGCAGAGGATATTATATATAAATGGTTGGATCCCAGTAAAATGTCCTAGATGTTAGTATGATTTGTTTTTCCCACCAAATTCCAGATTTTTAAAATTAAGTTGCCTCTAATTTGTGCAATGTAATGTTATTTACCCTACAGAAGAGTTTTAATAATATGGCACTTCACACATGCATTTATCACGGTCAAGACAGTTGTTCTGAAATATGGAATCTATCCACCTGTTGCCTCTCAAGTTTTTGGAAAAAAAAAGACTCTAAGAATTAATTTCCACTTTTTATGTTCAATTCATATCCAACAAATGTTATCATATTCCTAAATATAATCTTTCTTTCATTTTAATATCAATGGACTCAGCTAGTATCTTCCAGGTGTAAATCATCTTCAGCCCTTAGACAAGGCTCTTAATGCACAAGTTAAGAACAATGTCAAATATTAAATGGCAATCAGTTAACTTCTAGTTAGATTTCTGCTTTTAGCACCTACTCTCTCTGAAAATTTTTAACTTATAATGTGCCTATATTTTTTCCTATTTTTGTATTTTTCCTTTAGCATTTATTTTTAAAGCCTGCTAGTGACATTCCAAATGATATTTTTCTAACCAGATATTTTTATTATAGAAAGTGTGATAGGAATTTTGAGATAGCACATGCCCTCTCTAAGCAGCCATTGACCATGCTAGAATCCTGAATGATATTACATAATGGGGAAGAATTCCAAAGTAACCCCAAGGAATGTATAACACTCATGAATAATCTTATTCTTGAGCTAATTTCATGATCTGAGCTTTGCTCAAAAATTGAAAATAAAGCTGCAGGATAAAACTATAATTTGCAGGCTTCCCTGGTGGCGCAGTGGTTGAGAGTCCGCCTGCCGATGCAGGGGACACGGGTTCGTGCCCCGATCCCGGAAGATCCCACATGCCGCGGAGCGGCTGGGCCCGCGAGCCATGGCCGCGGAGCCTGTGTGTCCGGAGCCTGTGCTCCGCAACGGGAGAGGCCACAGCAGTGAGAGGCCCGCGTACAGCAAAAAAAAAAAAAAAAAAAAAAAAAAAAAAAAAAAAAAAACTATAATTTGCTTCAGTGGATTAAATTATATGTCAATTTAAATTTTATTTTTTCTACTATATTGAGATATAATTCACTTGCAGTAAACTACACATACTTAAATTGTACAATTTGAAGAATTTTGACCCAGGTATGCATTGTGAAACTGTAGTCATAATCAAGATACCAAACATTTTCATCTCAAAAGTTTTTTTCATGCCCCTGCCCCATCCTTCCCCTCACCCCCCACCCTCGTCCCAGCAGCTGATGATCTATTCTCTGTCAGGATGGATTAGTTGCATTTCCTAGAATCTCATACAAATGGAATTGTAGAGCAGCTATGAGATTTTGCCTTTCTTCCGTTCGGAATAATTATTCTGAGATTCATCCAAGTTGCATGTATTAGGAGGTTGTTGCTTTTTATTGCTGAGTAGTTTCCAATGGAATAAGTATACTGTATTTTGTTTACCTATAATCTTATTTGGGATGTCTCCAGTGTTTAGCTATTACAAATAAAGCTTCTATGAACACTCAGGTGTAAGTCTTTTATGGACATATATTTCTTTCTCTCTTGGGTAAATACTTAGTAGTAGAAGGGCTGCTTCTTATGGTAAGTGTGTGTTTAAAAATGTTTAAAAACATGTCAAACTGTTTCCAAAGCAGTTTTATCATTCTTACTCACAGTGTATGAGACACCCAGGGATTCTATATCCTCCTGTGAATCTCTTCAGCCACTCTAGAATGTGTGCAGTGGTATCTTTTTTGTGTATTTTTTTCTTTTTTTGGAGAGGGGTGAGATTTGTATATCTTATCGTGTGAAGGACTCGTGTAATCTTTTACCCAGTTTATTAGGTCATTTTTTTCCTATTAATGAGTTGTAAGAATTTTTTATATAATCTGAAGACTAGTCCTGTGTCTGATATAGGTATTGCAAATATTTTCTCTCATTTTGTGCATTCCCTTTTGATTTTCTTGTGTGATTTTCATAATTCTTTGGAAGAAAAATAGTTTTAGTTTTAATGAAGTCCCAAGTTATCAGTCGTTTTTCTTTTAAGAATCATGGGTGTGTGTGTGTGTGTGTGCGTGTGCGTGTGTGTGTGTGTGTGTGCTTACCCAAGATCATAAGGTATTTAAATAAATTTGTTTTTACCTTTTGTACTAGATATTATAGTTTTAGGTTTTATATTATCACCTATGATCCATTTCAAGTGTTTTAGTGTATGGCATGAGTGAAGGGTCTATGTCTTATTTTCTGTTATCATTTGTTGAGATGACTTTGCACTTCTCATTGAATTATCTGGTATCTTTGTCATTTACCATGTATGTGTAGGTCAACCAGTAGTTCTAAACCAGTAGCTCTGAACTGGGGGGTGATTTTGCCTCTCAGGGAATATTTGACAATGTCTGGACATTTTAGGCTGCCACAACTCAGGCGTGCTCCCAGCATCCAGTGAATGGAGGCCAGGGGTGTGGCTGAACATTCTACACTGCACACAACAGCCCTCACAACAAACAGTTATCTGTCCCCAAATATCGATAGAGCCAAAGTCGACAAACTATTGTCTTAGCTTTCTCTTTAGTTCCATAGATCTGCTTTGTCACCAGTATCACGCAGTCTTGTTGACTTGGGGTTTAGAATAAATCCTGAAATCGGCTGGGGTAAATCCTCTGACTTTGTTCTGTTTTTAAAAAATCACTTTGGTTCTTCTAGCTTCTTTGTATTTCCATATAAATGTTAGTTACAACTTGTCAATTATTACAAAATTCATGCTGAATTTTATTTAATTGCACAGAATGTGTAGATATGTTCTGGAGGGAATGAATATCTAGAACATTGAGGTTTCACATCCAGGAACATGATATACTTTTGGCTCTCTTTAGTTTCCCTCTGCAACTTTTAAAAAAAATCAATCAATCAATTAATTAATTAATTAATTTTCCTATAGTTTTCAGTGTAGCGTTCTTGGACATTACTTGTTAGATTTATTCTTAAGTATTTTAGGTTTCTTGCTCTATTTTTTTTAAAAAAAATCTTGAATGAATTGTTAAGGTTATAGATGAACATTAAGGATGGGCACATAGGTATTCCATAGATGTCAGTGTGTTTAACAGAAGAAGTGTTTGCACTGGTTTCTGGTAACTTGCTCGCTTTCTGTGTATCTTAAATTCCCAATTCCACATCTTTGGCTTGTGGAGAAAGGCTCTCTCTTGCTGCATTTTCTCCCGTTGATGTTTTTCTAGCTGTTTTCCAGGTACTGTTTGTTCTTTCAGCTGTTCAATTGCCTACGTCTTCTTCTTTAGGTTTTGGGTCTGTCTGTCTCAGGGCCTCTGGAAGGTGACTGAGAGGCTGTCTTTCATGGGGGCTTTGCTAGGTAGGAGTGGAGTCAAATCTGGACGCTTGTCACCTCTTGCTCTCTGCTGTCTCAGCCTCATGCATCCTTTAATTATTAAGGGCTGTTTTTGTTGGTGACTTTTCATTTCCAGGTGGTGGTTTCTTATTCTGGGATGGTTCTTCCTCATGCAGTTCAGAATCGGTGATTGGTTCATTTCTTAAAACTTATAAGCTGTTGCAAGTTTATATTCTTCACTGGGACTTCACTTAGAACTGCTTGGTAAATTATTGTCTTTCCTGTAAATATTCCATCCAAAAATGGCTGCCAAGAAACCTGTCATATTTCTGCATTTGAAGGTATATCCTAATTGTGCAAGCTAGAGGTGGGTTAATGCCAAATCTCGTACCCAGTGTTAACACATTATCCAAGAGGACAGGTGATCGTTAAAATGTGCTCACCACCTGGGCACCAAGGAAAATATTTAGAATATTTAGAGGAGATGGGTTTAGAAATGAGTTTGTAATATCCTACACTTCCTTCATCTCCTCAGATTGCCAAGTTCAGACGCCACTAACATGTGTCCACAAGGGCTGTCGCAGTCTACCTTAGGACGACCAGTCCCAACTTAAATGCAGAATCACATTTGGCAGGCATGACACGGTAAATAGCACAAATTCCAAACTGCATCATAAATGGAGCCATTTTTGGGTAATTGCACTACAGCAATTTCTCTACTTGCTGCAATGTAATGAAGAGTTTTCCCCACAATAGGGAGTTCCTGTCTTGTCAACATCTGTACCAGCTGTTACAACACAGCAGTGGTTTTCTATTCCTTAGCATTGTAATCTTATCAGCCTTAAGGAAACTTTTGTTGACTAAAGCTGCATTAGGTGCACCCAAGTTGAGGTACTGATCTAATCTACAAAATGAAAATATGCCCTTACTCCCCAGGACATGGACAGCCACCTTGTATAGTTAAGGTCCAGGTGATAACACAAAATAATTGTTTGCAAATTTAATTTATTTGCAATCACATTAAAATCATTGTTGTCAAAGAAGGGAACTTCATTGTTAACATTTCTGGTGCAAATAGTTTCACCTTCTGACCAGGATGGATGCCGATTTTGCATTGTTTTTCTGAATGAAGACTTCAAACATGCTCTGGTCTTTACATGACAAAGTTGGAGCTTGGGTATCCCAGCTGTGCTCTAAGCTGGTTTTAAAATACAGAGAAAGTGAGTAGCATTGTGTTAGGGTCAAAGAAAATAACAAGAATAGAGAAGAATCTTTATTGTATGTTTTTGCTGTCTTTTGGATGGCTCCTGACTCATGAGGCGGTTTGACAAACAAATTTATTTTTATGTATTTTTAAATTAAATTAAAAATTATTTTCATTTTGAAGTGACTGGAGACTCACATTCAGTTGTAAGAAATACTATGAAGAGAACCCAGGTATCTTTTACCCAGCTTTCTACAATGTAAATCTACCTGTAAATCTTTCTACAATGTAATCTACCTGTATTATCTACAATGATAATCTACCTGTAAACTATAACAAAGTATCACCGTCAGGATGTTTACACTGATACAGTCAAGATACAGACCATCTCCATCACATGACTTCCTGCCTTCCCACAGCCCTCTTGTTCTCTGCTTCTATAATTTAGTCATTTCAACAATGTTGTCTAAGTGGAATCATACAGAATATAACTTAGGGGGATTGCCTTTTTTTTTCCTTCAGCATAATTCAGATAAGGATTCATCCAAGTTGTATCAATAGCTTGTTTTTCCATTGACTATACTCTATGGTATGGATGTGTCACAATTTAACCATTCATCCATTGAAAGACATTTGGCCTGCTTCCAATTTTTGGCTATGAAGCATAAAGTGTCTATAAATATTTGTGTAGATGATATTGTGTGAACATAAGTTTTCATCTCTTTGCCATCAGTGTCTAGGAGTACAATTACAAGTTTGTATGGTAGCCACATACTTAGTTTTTTAAGAAACTACCAAACTGTTTCCAGAGCGGTCATACCATTTTACTTGTTATGTAGCTTGTTGCTGTAGGAATAGGAGAGGAGAAGTTTTCTGACAACTTAATGACTAATGGGTTCCTTCAGGCAGTTGGGAGACCCAAAAGGAGACACGGATTTGGTGAGATTAAAAATCACAGTTTTAGAAACAGACTTACAGACATAGAAAACAGACTTGTGGTTGCCAAGGGGGTGGGGGTGGGGGAGGGATGGAGTGGGAGTTTGGGATGAGCAAATGCAAACTATTATATACAGGATGGATAAACAACAAGGTCCTACTGTATAACACAGGGAACTATAGTCAATATCCTGTGATAAACCATCATGGAAAAGAATATGAAAAAGAACTTATATATATATATATCTGAGACACCCTGCTGTACAGAAGAAGCTAATGCAACATTGTAAATCAACTATGCTTCAGTAAAATAGATTTTAAAAACCTTTTTAAAATAAATTTAAAAAATGACAGTTTTGTTTTGAACGTGATGAGTTTGAGATGTCTGTGATGGAAACCCTAGTGGAGCTGGCCTGCCAGCATTTGGATGAACACCCACTGCTCAGCAGTGAGACTGGCAGAAGATGCAGATTGGAGATGTGTGGTCTGGAAGCCAGGAGAGGACACAAGAGTTGAGTGATAAGAATAGAAGGATGTAGAAGAACCCTGAAAATTAGAAGGTCCAGGGGAGTAAGAAACTGAGAAAGAGTCCCTGATGTGAATTTCAGACAAACTGAGGAAATACAGCAGGTGCCCATGTCCAGGAAGCCAAAATAGACCCTGGTTTTAGGACACGCTATAGGTGGACCACTTCGGTGCTTTCAGTTTCGAAGGACTGGTGATGACAGAAGCCATGTTTAAAATTGAACGTGGCCAAGACAGTGTAGACTGGTCTTTGATCCGAGTGGAAATCCATTCTGGGGAGGCAAAAATGCCTGTTTCCAATGGAGCAGACTTCCTCCCTAAATGTCACATTGTCCTTGGTCAGAGTGACTGGAGAGACAAGCTTAAGGGTTTTCCCCAGAGTAGGAGGGAATCAACAAAATCTGGTTGCTTGTAGATGAAGTCCTTGTCTCTTAACCTTCATGATTTGATTCTTTAAAATTTTGCCAAAGCCATCACAGTGACTTAAAACGAGGGTAAAATTTCTTTCAAGGAGAATGTTAGGTTTAGGTATGTTGATGGAAATAATCAATAAACAATCTATAATAGGAATAGAAAAGAGTTTTATTCTTGCCAAACTGAGGACGTTAGCCCAGGAGACACAGATCCAAGAAGCACTTGAATCGTGTTCCCCAGACTACAAAATAGGCGAGGCTTATAAAGGCAAAAACCACAGAGTTACATAAGTTGCTTGTCAAGAATTATAATTGGAGCCGGCAAGCAGTAAGGGTGCTTGCTAAGCAAGGATTGGTTGGGGTCTGAAATGGTTGCATAGTTAGAAGGGGAGACCTTGAGACCATAAGGTTGCAGCTGGCAGCTATTCACAGATACTGTTTTGAGAACGGCTGGTGGTGTCCTTCAGTCTGACACAGGTCAGAAAACTCATGTTCACAGGGATGCAGGAACGTGTCTGAAATTATGACCACCCGGCTCCATGTTGAATGCCTGAACCACAGTTACTCCATTTTGATTTTAAAATGCATTAATTTCCCTAATGGTTAAAGCAGATGTACGATGCATGTTTGACAGGCTGTAAGAGTCTGTTCTGGTTAGCATAAAGTTCAAGCCAAATCGTGTATAAGCCAGAATGACTTTCCCATACCTCAGTATGTGAAAAATTCTCCCATCAGGCATTAATAATGTTGAATGATCACATTACATAATAAAGAAATGATAATTTACTGATCAAAATCTAAGGAAATAATACCAGGCAACTGTTGAAATACATCACTTAAAATTGCTCATAGATCACTTTATCAGGAATCTTTAAAAGCTGTAATAACAACATACATCAGCTTTTAATGTTTCAATAATTTTTAGATACTCCTTTTATTTACATTGACTTTCGTTTCTTTACTAAAATTATCTGTGAAATATTCAATAAAATAATGTTTATGATCAATATAATGGTATCCCCTTAATTCTGAAAGGATTCTGTGGGTTTTTTTATAGAATGTCTTATAAAATAAATGACAAGATAATTGTTTAGCCCATGGTTGGTAATGACAGGGAAAATGAGGTTGACATTAAAAAATACCATTAAAATATATTTGGCAGTAGGATCTAGAAAACAAATGAGTTAGAACAGCAAAAGAATAGTATCTAATTAACCCTAAAAACAAGAGGAAGACTGATGTTTTTCCCTAGACTATAAACTAAAAAAGACCACTTGCTTTTAAACCCGTCAGGAAGCACCTCCCTCCCCTACTTGACTGATAATAAGCCACAGTCTATCCCAAATTTTGGTACTTAAGGCTTTTATAGCAAATGAGAAAATAGTAAAGTTAATGCCCCTTAACAGGAATTTCATTTGCACCAGTTTCATTCTGAGTATGACAAATCCATTCAATACACCCGATCTTTACACAAAAATGATTTAAAATGGATGATTACATGGGTACAGTAATTGAACTTTCCCCCTTGGCTATGAGAAAATCATGTCTTTAGCATTAAGGACTCCTTAAAATGACTGAATTTCAATACGAAGAATGACCTCAGAGGTTGGAGGTTAATTTCTCACTTAATTTCTCCATTTTGTCCTGCTCCTACCTGTCATTTGGAGTCTCTGTAATCCAGTTTCTTTCCTTTCTTCCCCTGATGTCTGTAACTGTACCACTTTCCCACTGGAAGATGGGCTTGTCCTTTCTGCCTTAAAGGACACGTTATTCCACTTCTAAGTAGGTTAACTTTGCCACATAAATTTTTTCAGTTAGCGTGTGCCATATGCACTTGATGCTAAAATATGTACTGGGGAGTTTGTCTTTACTTTTAAAAGTGTGGGGTTTCTGGCTTCACTCTTTGATCTTTATAAAGCTATATGGTTTTTCTGACCTTGGATAATGTAAAAGATATTTGTCAGTTGAGGATGAGCAAAGGCTGTTGAAAATCCATAGAGAAGTAACAGAACACTCCAACAGAGGATGTAACATCACCTTCATCCCCTAAAGCATCTATATCTTTATTCTTTTGGATGTATCAGACAGGAGACTTGAATTGTTATCAACAAAATTGAATATCACATTCATTGCTTATGAGACTAAAATATTTTTCCCACTGTTAGAATTGTCCCCTGGCAGATTATCCATGTGTATGTCAAATGTACAACCAAGCCAGTATAATTTAGTGAGTCCAGCATCCTAAAATCTCCTTCCCTGACTAGGCAAATAGGATTCAGCTCAGTACGTTGAAATTTCTCTGTTTAATTAAAATGTTAGGGTACTTGATTTCAAGGAGGTTAGGAAACCCAATCCAAACTTTTATGAGTTTTTAGCTAAATTTAAATTCTATTTTACTTTAATCATAGCTTCTGTCATGCTTAGTACAGGTAACGGCAAAATAAAATTTTAACATTGTGAGAAAGTAAGTAGCTTTATTCAAATATCAAGTATGAAAAAAATCAGCTTGTGTAGCTGTATAACGTGTCTATGTAATTTGACTGAAGGTGATGGAGGGCATCCAACTTAGAGTAGTTTATGTTTTATTTTTTCTATTCTCTGGCCGGATAACAATTCTATCTTTTCTATCCAGTGAAATGAGATATTTACGTGACAAATTTTTGTATATTCCATGCATTTTATTCTATCCATGTTTATGCCCATTCATAAATGGGATGTTTATGCCATCCCAACAGCGAGGCAGTTTGAAAATGACCCGTAATATATTCTTCTGAGTAAATTTATACAAATGTTACATGAATTTGAGAGTCATTTCACTAGTAGGAATATAAGAAGCTTCTTAATTTCCAAGGCACATAATAAGCTTATTAGATAGAGAAAGAAGTTATTACAAATGTGCTTTTCTCTTCATTTAAAATTGATCCTCAAAGCTGCAAAGGCAGGTAGAAGAGCCAAATCCCCACATTAGTGTGTTCATTGAGGGACATTTTTTTCAGAGCACAATAAAATATTTTAAGAATGTGATTCCATGAATTACAGGTCTCAGGTCAAAAATAGATGCCATGCACTTTTACATAAGCTTGCTATATAATCATTCATCCATAATGTATCCTTAATATTTCCTCTATGCCTTCATGACTTTTCAGAATGAATACACAGTTGACATGAATTTTAAGGCTCACATGAGTATCATGAATGCCTGGCAGTGTTACAACACCACAAACTGTGTTATTTCCATCACACAATAACCAACATTTTTCATACTTTTGTAAATAAGGGAGCCAATGGGTTGCAGGCATTTTGTCGTTAGAAGATAGCTATGTAACCCTAAGAAATTGTTTTTAACATTATTGCAACATATTAGTTCTAAATAATTTAGAAGCAATTTGGATTTTAAGCATGTGGTCTAGGAGGGCTCAAAGGGCAGTGCCCTTTAAAGAACTCAGTATAGTTAACTAACATCAGTAACCAAGAATTTTAGGAACACCTGCTCTAAGGTTCTGCATGTAGTTTTTAAGGAAACACCCATGAGAACATGCACATTGACATGGCTTTAAATCCACGGTCTCTAACTTTGGTTAGAATGAAAATACTCTACAGTCATGTCCTTTGTTCTGAGTTGCAAAGGGGCTACTGGCACATTTTAGCAGAGAATGGCTCAGCAGTAAACTGCTGTCCATGGGCTAACACACCTGTGAAAGCTGTTTCAGAAAGTGACAGCAGGAAGCTAAGTGGAAAGAACCAGAAACTCCAGAAATAATCATGTGGGCACAACAATTCCTGCTCCAGCTGTGCCCACCCACAAGCTGGGAGGTTTATAAATCCTGCAAGAGAGGAGGTCAAGAAGATGATAGAATTTTCCATCACTGTGGAATCTGCTGGAAATTCAATCTAACTTTTATAATTTCTAAGTCTTATCTCAAAATCAAATTTTAAACCTGCCAACCCAACCACCAGAATCCTCCTATTGAAAAAAATGTCATATTATGGATACCCTCAACCAACTGATTTATGATTCTGCCAATTCAGCAAAAGAAATGTGTTCAGTTTTATCAAATTGCAAGATTCTTTGAAGCCCTGATTTCTGCATACTTTCTACATCTCTAATTTCTTTATACTCAAAATAATGTCCTTATCAATAGATTAAGTTAGGAGGTTACATCTTAATATTCCAGCTGCTCTGTACAATAAGGTTAATATATGATGTTCTTCACTTTTTTCTTTCCCCACTGGAAAAATAATGGCTAACAATTTGCCTTGAACTACAAATCTGTTCTTTTGGCCATATGAGGCTATTTCTGGAACTTTCGTTGTAAAAAATGAGAAAGTCAAGGGTGGAAGTTACAAATTTCTAGTAAGTCACTGGTTCCAAAAGATGAGTTAGTTCTTCTCACAATTAATCCTCCAAACCAATATGACACAGTTGTTCATAGTCTGTGTTAGGTATGGCATGGAAAAAAAATGTTTTTAATCACCAGCCATAGATTCTGCTCTTCCAGTAACAGAATTGACAAGTAACTTTTATAAACACTTACTTAGGAAAATCTCTTTCTTGTATCACATATATAAAATATAAGATCTCACTATAATATACTAATATTCTAAGAAATTTTTATGAAGACTAGCCAGTACATTTTGTTGTCATTGAAATGACAGCAAAACAAACTTGGCACTCAGCATGTTAAAATGTCACTTTTTAAAAAATTCAAAATCAGAATTAATTGGTGTTGAGCATTATCGGTTGCTCTTGAGTAAATTATTCCAAGATCTATGTACCTCTTTCCCACAGGCTTTCTATAAAAAGAAAGAAAGAAATGTAAAATATGTAGCATCTCTTTGTTAAGGGACTGTATAAGCTTCTGTTCTATGTTTCCATTAGAGAACAGTGAAAAATACAATCTATTGGTGCCTCATTAAGTTAAGAGAGTTTTAGGGGGATGTCATCTTTGCACTTTCCTCAGATTAACTGAGAGGGTTGTGAATGGACAATTGTAAATAATCGGTGTGATTAGTAGGGTCTGCTGGCCCTTTGCCAGCACCCACCTCTCAAGAGCGGTCGTCTGGTCTTCCCCATAAAACTGAACTGTGGGTTGTGGATAATTCCCTGTGTCCACCTGCTTGATTGACGGGCAGGCCAGTTTTGTGGTGGTGGCAGGGGACTCTCTCCTGAGCTGGGGAGTCCCTAAAACTAAAAGTCCCTAAAACTGCCTTGTAAAGGCACCATTTATCAAGTCCTTGAAGTGAGTTTCCATTTCTTGGTGTCCTGAAATGTCCGTCTCATAGAAACTCTCAGGACTGATTGGCTAAGTAGACAGAGAACATTCTTTTTTTTTTTTTTTTTTTGCTGTACGCGGGCCTCTCACTGCTGTGGCCTCTCCCGTTGCGGAGCACAGGCTCCGGACGCACAGGCTCCGCGGCCATGGCTCGCGGGCCCAGCCGCTCCGCGGCATGTGGGATCTTCCGGGATCGGGGCACGAACCCGTGTCCCCTGCATCTGCAGGCGGACTCTCAACCACTGCGCCACCAGGGAAGCCCGATAGAGAACATTCTAAGGGTGGTGTAGAGAGCATCTCCTAGGTAGCTCCACCTGACACACAAATACAGCTTTTCTCATCATCTCCTTTCCTAAATTTTTTTGCTTTTATCACCTTAAGTAGCATTTACTCACTCTATAGATAACCAAACACCAAACATCATTATCATCCTTGAGCCTTAGATATTTTTTTTTTTTTGCGGTATGCGGGCCTCTCACTGTCGTGGCCTCTCCCGTTGCGGAGCACAGGCTCCGGATGCGCAGGCCCAGCGGCCATGGCCCACGGGCCCAGCCGCTCCGCGGCACATGGGATCCTCCCAGATCGGGGCACGAACCCGCATCCCCTGCATCGGCAGGCGGACTCTCAACCACTGCGCCACCAGGGAGGCCCGAGCCTTAGATATTAAAAGGGCAAAAATATGGATACTGGGGATATTTAAAGAAGTATGGTTTGTTCAGAGAAAATTATTTGAAATATAAATTTCCTTCTAAAATCTATATTTATAAACACTTGTAATCATATTTTTAGCTAACTTCATCCAGGCGCAACTGTACTCACTCGTTATTATCATTTGGCACTCTGAAAGTTGGTGGATTTATTTTATTTCTATCAATAATTACTATTCACGTGAGTATTCATTGTGAAATTCATTCTAATGGGATTCACTAATTTATGTAGGATGCTCTCAACTCTTCAGGCAAGAACTTAGCAGTCGTTTCATTTCCTACTTTTAAAAATGAAATTCATGTGCAGTTAATAACGCGTTTAGTACAGTATCTGAAAGAGATGAGAAATTTTGCGGTCCTCCGAAAAATAGGAAGTCACTTTTAAAGAATGGGTTAATGCGTGGCCAGAAATAAAATACTTATCCAGCTTTAAATTCTATTCAAAACCCAGAAAGCCTGGAACTTCAACATGAAATAATGGTTTTATTGCTTTGCTTAAATCATTTTTCCCTTTTCTCCAATAATTTTTTTTAATTCACTGATTTATAGAAAACAACTCCAGATCTGTAAGTCTGAGGAGGTAATTTTAGAACGAGCTGAAGAGAAAATTTGAATTACTCATTTTCTTTTTCACTTGTTATCGTTCTTTGGGAAACAAACGCAGTGCAGGGACATTCGGGATCATCTAGTCATATTTGTTGTAGAGGTGAGCAAACCTGTGCCCAGAGAGACAAAGCCCATCACCCAAAATACACCAGATACTTAGCAAAGTCTAGTGGATAATCAGGTCTTTGAGTCTAGTGGACGGAGGGCCTGCATCACAGCCAGGGGCCCCATCTTTTCCCAGATGGAATATAACTTATTCTTATGCTTCTTTAATTTGAAAAAAAACAACCGTGCTGGGCTTTTCTCTCTATGTAAATGCAAATTTAAAAAGGCACATTTCTCTGTTAATAAAAGACCTTCATTTGTCTTTGAAATCTCTGAGTTAGAGAATTTAACAAATAGGCAGAACTTGTGTTTGGCATGCTTGTGGCTCCCTGGCCTGGTTGCTGATCCTTTCCCAGTGGTGCTTATTCTCACACTCTCTGCAATCTAAGGACAATCGCTCAGAAGCACGACATAAGGTGTATCCCTCTCAAGGGCATGTGGGATTCTGAAGAGGCAGTCTCTTGAAGGAATGCCTTATAGTGATGGAATGTCAGATAGTCATGTGTATAATTTTAGATGAAGAGTCCGCCTGTAGCTTCTTCCATCAGGCCACATCTATTTACGCATGTGTTTATTTATATCCCATCTTATTTCCAAAGGGATGTGTGGCCATACAACACCCCACAGGAGGCCAGGTTTCTGCCCAAGTGTAGGCAAGCCTTCTGCAATATTTGGAGACTCTAAGTGCATCATTAATTCTGAGACATCTAGATATTTTTAGTCATTAAGTACTACCAAGAGCTGTAGGACAGTCCCTAAGGTATAAATACAGAGAAAAAGATGAATAAGTTATGAAAATCACAAGCAAAAAAAAATAGAGTTTAAAAAAAACTACAAAGAAAACAAGAAAAGTGGCTAAGTATCCAAATAGCCATATTTTTAAAAAAATGAAGTTTCACTTATACTAAAATCAATTCAAAGCCATGTCTTCAAAGTCTAATAAGCTCCTTTATACTAATAAATACCAACATTTTGTCTCTCTTAGCAAAATGTTAATGCAATGCAAATGGTATTTCTCAATCTGAAATAAATGTACTCCACTTGACTATAAATTAATAGAAATAGATCCAATTATAAGACTTTAAAATATTCCCCTTTTAAAAAAACAACTGCTAAATTATATAAATATTAAAATCTAGAAAGAAAACAGAATACATTATTGGGTCAATAACTTTCCATAACGTCTCAAATTAATTATTAACTTCCTACAATCAACTAATTTATTTTGATCTACTAAAACTTAAAGGATTCCACATAATTTATTGTTAATTACATCAATTTCATCTGTAATGCTGTATATTTTCCATTGAGCTTTCATTAGAGCTATTTATATGTGTACTGTTATAAACATAGTATGTATTAGGTTTCTTCTAGAACTGCAGTCATCAAGGAGAAAAGAGTAATCAGAAGTGAAGTAGAATAAGAATGGTGTAATTCAACAGAGTGCTAGAAATGGCAATGGGAAATAGTTGTTTGGAAATTAGTTCACCTTCCCTCTGGCCAGTGTTTTCTCACACAGAGTCACGGGCCCTAGCGTTCTCACGAATTGCCTGCAACAGGGCATCTCAAACTTTAATATGTGTAGCAAATGCCCTGAGTATCTTGCTAGAATGAAGTTTCTGAATCTATAGGCCTGGGATGGGACTCTTGAGTCTGGATTTTTAACGCTATCTCAGATGATGCCAACCACTGATTTGCAACCACAATTTGTATAGCAGTGCTGCAGGGTGATAGGTCTCAAATGTGGCCCCCTGTCCACCTGCTACAGATTCATTAGATGGCTTATTTTGTTTTTTAAATGCAGAATTCTAGAGATGACCCCAGACCCAGTGACTCTAAGTTCCAAGGGTAGGGCAGAGTTTTCAGCAAGCCCTCCACATGGCAGTCTCTTCCCAGCAAAGTTTGAGGAACGCCGCTCCGTGGGGAATTCTCAGGTGTATGCGTCTAACCCTAAATGTACGACATGAGAGTCAAGGGCAACTTTCTGCAAAATAATTAGATGAGTACAAGGCTACTAAAAAGAGAACTAATGCAAACAATTACTGCCTGGAAAAAGAGATTCCAGATCATTAACTTTCTGAGATATCTGTCATCTTGTCTCTGTGTGATACTCTTACTCCTAGACCAGGAGCCCTCAGACTTCAGCATCCATCAGAGACACCTGCAGGTCTCAGTAAAACCCACCCATTGATTATGTAGGTCTGGGTTGCGGTTCCAAAAATTTGTGTTTCTAAGTTCCCAACTGATGCTGATGCTGTTGGTCTGGGGACATACTTTGTCCTGCACGACAGCATGATCTTGACAGTTCACAAAACCTAGGATGTCCATGTCCTGTTGGATTTATTTATTCAATCCAAGTATCACTTGAAGACGAGTACACTTATTCAACACAAACTGCCCACAGGTTGAGACAGTCCATGGGGCTAAAGAAAGAATCATAAAATAGAATCTCTGCATTCTGGGATTCTGCTGTCCAAGGAGATAGGTCAAACTAACATATGACACCATTTTATGATACTTCAAGGAAGCACACAGCAAAGTGTTAAAAATGAATGGCCTATACCCACTCTAGGAGTTCCGAGAATTCAGTGTGGCCTGAATTAGCTTGAATTGTTTTAATTAACAATATGGTACTGAAGTGTTCCTGTTTGCAGTGATAGCAAATTGAAAGAACATTAGTTCAATCTTTGCTGACTTTTTGTCCCTTTCTATGGAGGCAATTATATCTCTTACAAATAATGATTGTTTTGTTCCTTTCTTTCCAATTCTTGCAATTTTAACTCATTTTATTTTATTTTCTATTTCCAATGTAATTTAAAAAAATGATGTAGCATATCACGTGGATCTAAAACAGGCCTGCTGTAGTGCATGACCTGAGTGTGCCCTTTCATATCCCATTCACAGGAGGTTTTAAGGAATGCTTCCCCCTGGGATCTCATGCACTTAGAATCTGATATGAAGGGCATTGAAATTATGCAATGCACAGCATTTAAAAAAAAGAAATAAATATATAGATTTACATCTATCATGTCTTTTATGTTTATGTTTAAAGATGCACTGGGAAAAGTCTTATGGCCACTTTGTCCCCAAGCCATCTGGTTCTCACTTTCAACCCCACAAGGCTAACCCCTGCCTTTTGCATCTTTCTGGAATTTTTATATGTCTATTAAAGCAGATATGAATATATAATGTTATTTTAGACCTTTTTAATAAAATGTTTTCATAAAATACACATTTCCTGTACCTTGATTTTTTTTGTTCACCTAAAACATATATATATCTACATATATATTTTTTAGAGATTTTCCATATAATACTCAGCTATTTAATTCTTTCAAACTTTCTACTCTATAGATTCACCACTGCACAGATCATCATAATTTATATCAAATGTTAATAGTTATTATTGTTGTCATTAGTGATTAGATTTCTTGACCTATCTGGATACCCTCTATTGCATATTTCAATATGACCCTAATGCTAATCTAACCTTCAAATAAACAAAACAGATATATGAAGCTGTCTAGAAACAATCCTTAAAATTGGCATTCATGAATTGCTAACTAGCCGAGTTTTGATTTAGTATAATGTCTTAATTTGTCTGCACCAAAAAATAAATTCTTCAATCTAAAAAAAAAAAACTAAATAAGTGCATTTCCATGTTATTCATAGTAATATGTCCTTATTCGCTATTGATAATGGTTGTTTGTCCATCTCTTTTTCTTGATCAATTTCACCGAGAATTTAACCGCTTTAGTAGTATCTAAAAGGAACCAAAGTTTGGCATTGGTGATCGTCTCTGGGGTCTGCTTATTTTCTATTTTATTAATTACTTCTTTCACTTTTTCTTTTTTTCCCATTGTTCTACCTTTGAAGTTTTGTTTGCTGTCATTTTTCTAATTTCTTAAAGTGAGTGTTTAGCTCATTGATTTTATACATTCCTTTTTTCCTGATGTATCTAAATATCTATATAATATTTCTAACATACTCTAATATATCTTTATACTCTCTATATATTATTCACAATTTAAAAAACCCCCAAATCCATAATCCTGTCTTTAGCCGTATCCACAAGTTTTGAACTAATCAGAGTATTTTAAAATTATATTCTATCAAAATGTTTTCCAAATTTAATTTTGATTTCTTCTTGGAGCCATGGATTATTTAGAAATATATGATGTATGTTCCAAAGGTTTGGGAATTGTTTGGTTTTCTGATTTCTAGCTTAACTCGTCTATCTTCAAGAAGCATGTTTTGTATTATTTTAATCCTTAGAAATAATTTGAAACTCGGTTTACAGAGAATAGAGTCTATTTTTGTAAGAGTTTTGTGCATATTGGAAATAACATGTGTTTTGCAGACATTGGAGATAATATTCTAGATACATCTGTTTTGCCAATATCTTTTATGTCTTTATGGCTTGTCTTTGTCGTCTGCTTATTTTGTCAGTTACTCTGAAAGGTGTGCTCCTCTACTGTGATGTGAATTTTTCTCCGTACTTTTGTTCTTTATTTTGCATGTATATTTTGAAGCAATACTGTTTGATGAATTCAAATTAGTAACTATTACATCTTCCTGGTGAATTGAACTTCTGTCATTTTGAAATGCCCCTCTTTAGTGTTATGTCCTGCCTTAAAGTCTGCTTGGCCTGATATTAATCTAACTACAAGGCCTTTTGATTATAGTGTTTCCGTGATAGGTCTTTTCCCATCACTTTACCTTAAACTTTGTATAATCTTATATAATCTTCATGTAATCTTTAGGTGAATCTCTTGTAAACAGCATAGAATTGGTGTGTGTGCATGTGCATGCACGAGCTTTAATTCAGCCTGACAATTTTTGGTCTTTTAATTGGAGTCCTTTTATACTTAATAACTAACATATTTGTGTTTAGATTTGCCATCTTGCTATTCACTTGTTATTTCTAAGTTCTTTTTTTCTCTGAGATTAAGTTTTTTAGATTGTTCTGTTACTCTCTCTTCCATTAGGTTTTTAATTGTACTACCTATTTTTATTATTTTAATGATGGTCAGAGACACTGTAATGTGAATTCTTGACTTATTAATACCTAATATAAATTGGCACTTTTACCTCAGTCAAGATACAAAGACTTTACAACTCTTACTCAATTTAACTCTCACCCAAACTATGTTTTTGCTGTTTGTTTTGATTCTAAATTCATTTTTCATTCCAGAAGTTTTTAAAAAAATTTTATGTAGTTAATCCTTATTTCATTTACCCAAATCTTTACCTTTTTCTCTTCACTCTTCCTGCATCTCTAAACCAACATTTTGAAAATCTTTCCTTCTGCCAGAAGGACACATTTTTGTATTTCCTTTAG
Source organism: Mesoplodon densirostris (assembly GCF_025265405.1). Lineage (NCBI taxonomy): Eukaryota > Metazoa > Chordata > Mammalia > Artiodactyla > Ziphiidae > Mesoplodon > Mesoplodon densirostris. The sequence goes on along the minus strand of NC_082664.1, from coordinate 158,536,947 downwards.
TGAAAATTTAAGGATGATGAACTGGATTAGGTTTGTTTGTATAAAAATAACTATTATTTCACCTTCATCTTTAAAGGATTTCTTTGTGGGATATATAATTCTGGATTTGGAGTTACTTTCAGAACTTCATACATGTTGTTTTCTTGATTCTATTGTTTTCTCCTGGAAGCCAGGTATTTATTTTATCTTGTTCACTTGAAAATAGTCTGTATTTTTTCCCCCTCTGGTTGCTTTTACGGTTTCTTATCTCAGTGGTTTCAGCTGTGTTACCATGATGTTATAAAGCACTATCTAAAAATTACATATTTATCATGCTGTTGCTCATATACAACAACAGCATGATTTCTTTTATTGGCAGCTCCATTTCTTTTTTCATTTTCAGAAAATTATTAGAAAGAAGGAAAAATTATTTCTTCAGGTATTGCTTCTGTCCCATTCTTTTCTCTCCCGTGTTTTATTCTGGATATTTTCTTCGAGTGTATCTCACAATTTTTTTAATCCTCACACTTTTTATACATATAACAGTTCATGTGGATTTCAAGGGCATTGTGCTGAATGAAAAATGTCAATCTCAAAATGTCATATATCACATGTTTCCATTTATGTAACATTCTCAAAATGGCAAAATTATATAGATGGAGAGCAAATTAGTGTTTGCTAGGGGTTGAGGAAGGCGGAGATGGGTGGGAGGGTATGACTATAGAAGCACAGCACAAGGAGATATTTGCGGTGATGGCACAGTCTGTATTTTGATTGCAGTGGTGGTTACACAAACTACACTTGTTATAAAATGACATAGAACTACACATAGACATTGTACGCAGTCAACCTCCTGGTTTTGCTATTACACTATAATTATGTGAGATGTAACCACGGAGGGAAACTGGGCAAAGCTACAGGGACCTCTCTGTACCATCTCTGTGACTTCCTGTGAATCTATAATTATTTAACAATGAAAAGTTTGTTAATTAAATCAAAAGCCAAGATAATTTTTACTGCTAATGACTGCACCACAACCCAAATCTGGTATTATATAATTAACATACTGAAAAAACAGCTTTTATTTATGCAAACACCAAATAATAATGGGAAAATATTCCTTTCAGAATAATATCAGAAAGATAAACTATGTAAGATCAGCATAACAAAAATGACAATATCTGTATGAAGAAAACTTTTAAAACTTTTAAAGGATGGAAAAATTATGAACATGTCCATCAACAAGTTCCAATATCACAGAGATGTTTTGTCTTCTTTCAATATGTACATATAAGATTATTCTCCCGAAATTACAACAGATTTTTGGTAGGGATTAGTTAAGGTTGTTCTAAAGTCCATGGGGAAAAAACAGAAATACAAAAAACTTGAATAATGAAGACTAATAAAAAAAATCATAGGACAATGAAGAGGGGTCATTCTAACAGTTATTAGAACATATTACAAAGCCTCAATAAGTAAAGTAGTTGGTTACTGCCATGTGTATAAACAGAAAAAAAATTATAGAACAGAAAGGAAAATCTAAAAATTGAGTTAAACTTATACAACATTGTATATTTTTTTAAAAAGTCATCTCAAATCAGTAGAGAAGGGAGTTCTGCATATGGGGATGGTGGGTTCGGATATTCAATTCTTCTAATGAAGAGGACAACAAAAACTGGGGAAAATCTTAAAAATCAGACAGAAGTTATCAAAGATCTAACAACACAATGAAAAATTATGATGCCAAGATATGAGATAACCAGGAAACACTGGAGGTGAGCTGGGATATGGGGTGATTTTACAGCTAGCAGCATCTTCGGGTAAGCAGACTATGTGTCCAAGAGGCTGAGAAGCAGAATGGCAGGCACCACAGAGCCGTAGGGCTGGGAGGATAGGCTTCATGGGAAAAGCATGATTAAAGACGTGGGCATGGTTGGCATCATAAGGGAGGTAGTTTTCTTTGGCGACCTTGTTCACCGTTCCTTCCTAATCCACCAAATCAAGCCCCTTCCAGTGACCCCCACCTCCCCACTGACACCACCTGATAGGTGCCAGCACCCTTACACACTCCATTCCTACACATGAATTATTGGTGTTCCTCACTTCGATCATCGTTATACTTTGGAAGCAGACGCAAATGCTGAATGCTGATAATTTCAAGGCTAATAATAAAATTCCCAAGACCTGGCACTTGAGCATTAGATAAAAATTGAATGATAGTAAGAAGTTTTAGAGCCTGGTCACTGTCTGACTACAACCACAATTAAATACTGAAAATTCCAACACTGAAAGAAGATAATGAAGAAAAAAGGAGTGAAATGAGGGAGGGAGGAAGAGAGGGAAAGAGCAGGAATCAGAAAGAGGGAGGAAGGATGTTGAATGATGCCTCTCCAGGACAGCAGAGTTCAGGCCACACACACCCCTCCCGCCCACCCCCCCTCACCCCCCCGCAAATAACAGAGTATAATCTGCAAAAATGCTGAGTCACCATGCTGGACACCTGAAACTAATATAATATTATAAATCAACTACATGTCAATAAAAATGAAATAAAATCCATTAAACTAGAAAAAAGTGTGCTCCTTTTTATAGCTCAGTAGTATTCCATGGAATAAATGGGCCAGTATTTTTTGTTAACCATTCAGCTATTGAAGGACATTTTAGTTGTTTCCAGTTTTTGGTTATTTCAAAGGGAGCTGCTGTGAAGATCCACGTAGAGGTTTCTGTGTGAACAAAGGTGTTCATTTCTCTGGGATCAATGCCCAGGGATGTGATGGGTGGGTCGTATGCTAAATATACGTTTAATTTGGGAAAAGATTCCAAAACTGTTTTCCAGCATGGCTGAATCAGTTAGAGGGTAAGGGTAGAAAACATCCCTTTACCCTCCCCAGTTTATAATATGATTGTCTGCAATATTTCCTCTATGTTGTACATTGAGAGGCACATCAGACCATCATAATTTTCACTTCACCTGTCAAATATGATTTTGAAAACACAACAGGAGAAGGAAAGACTATTGTATTTAACGATGTTTTTACTTACTGAGTGCTTCCTTTCTTCCTCACGTTCCAAGGTCCCTTCTTTCATCATTTCTTTTGTATTGAGAGAACTTCCTTTGAGTGTATGTATGACACATTCTCTTAGTTTTCTTCATTCAGAAAAAGATGTTTTTCTTTGTCTTAGTTTTCAGAAGTTTAAATATGATGTATCCTGTTTGGGTTGATTGGTCTTTGGCCAAATTTGGGAAATTTCCAGTCATTATTTCTTTGAGTATTTTTTCAGTCCACCTTCTTCCTCTTCTTGTGTCCAGTGAGGCAAATGTTAAAACTTTTGCCACAATTCTGCATGTCCCAGATGCTCAGCTCATTTTGTCTTTCAGCCTATTTTCTCTCTGTTGTTCAGACCGGCTCATTTCTGTTGTTCTATCTTCAAGTTTATGGACTCTCTTTCCTCTGCTCTCACCAATCTGTTGCTGAGTCCACCCATTGAATCTTTTCTTTGTTACTATATTTCTCAGGTCTAAAATCTGTTTCTTCTGGTTCAACGTTAGGACAGTATATTTTTTCATTTTGTTTCAAGTGTGCTTCATTACAGCAATTCTCTGTTGGCCGTTGGGACATCTTTTTCAGATAATTCTACCATCTGTGTCCTCTCGTTCACATGGAGATTTTCCTGGTTCTTGATGTGACTGATTTTGGGATTGAATTTTGGGACATTCTGGGTGTAGTGTTATGAGACTATGGATTTTACTTAAATATTCTGTTAGCAACAATCTCACACCACTGGGAGAAGAGTGGGTCTGGCTTGTTACATCTAAGGTGAAGGCGGAGTCTCAGTTCCTGGCTTGGCCAGGGTGAAGGGGTACTTGTTACTGCTGGAGGTGGGGGGGTGGTCAGGCTGACAAGCAAAGGTGCCCTATTACTGTCCCAAGTGTGGCTTCAAGGATATCATGGGAGGGGGAGCCTGTATACACTGGGAAGTGGTAGGACTCCTGACTCCCTGGGTTGGGGTCAGGGGGCACAGGGAAAGACAAATAAATCTGTTTGCCCTTGTGATTGTTTGTTTCATATGTCAATCTGACTGGGCTCCAGGATGCCCAGGTAGCTGGAGAAACATGATTTCTGAGTGTGTCTGTGATGGTGTTTCTTGAAGAGATTAGCATTTGAATTGGTGGGTTGAAGAAACCAGATCTTCTTCCCAATGTGAGTGGGCCTCATCCAAACCGTTGAGGCCGGAATAAAACAAAAGGGTAGTAGAAGTTTAAATTAGTTCTCTCTGTTTGAGCTGAGACATCCATCTATTCCTACCCCGGACATCAGAGCTCCTGGTTCTCAGACCTTTGGACCTACACAATCAGTTTCCCAGGTGGCAGGTAGTGGGATGTTTCAGCCTCCATAATTGAGTGAGTGAATTCCTCATAATACATCTCCTTCTATATATCTCTGTATATTGCCTATTGGTTCTGCTTCTCTGGAGAACCTTGGCCACTACATCCCTCTTCTTTCATTTCCTGTCACTCATTGGTTGCAGATGATACCGCTGCATGGCACTTCCTTGTTTGTCCTGGTGGCCTCACCTGCCTTTTGAGCACGTGGGTGCTAGAGCATCAGCTGACTCCCTGAAGGTTGAGGCACCAGGAGGTATTGAGAGGTTAAGTGATGCCATAGTGCAGGCATCCAGGGCAAGGCTGGAAGCAGGTGGGCACATAAACTGGACCTGTTGTGACCCCAGATGTAGATGGCCTGGAATTCCAAACTAGAGAATGTGCTTCCTAATATATTTGCAAATGAACAGTCTCAGAAATATTCTAAGCATGAAAGGAACATGATTTTCAAGACCAATTCTAGAGAAATATCTAATAATTGTGAGACAGATATTTAAAGAATAAAATGTTGGAAGAAAAACATTCTTTTCAGATGAATTAGAGGAGACTACAACAGTTGGGATATGAAGTGATTAGGTCTAAACTACAATGCTGAATCCATTCTTTTTTTTTATTTCAATGTTTCATTCTTAAGTTGTTTTCAGTATTTAAGCAATTGTGTTTGTTTCAGTACAAGTATCTATGTACCTATAAGATGCTTACTGTCTTTTACTAATTACAAGCACCTGAGGTTCATCTGAATTCTATTAGCATTTTAAAGTATTTCTTTTATTTTTACATAAACCCCAATGTTTATTAAACTCTACAGCTCCTGGCTAATACAGTTAGAAAATGAGATGTACGTAATTAAGTTGATTTTTACATCGCTGCTAAATCTAGGAACAAGCACTCAGAACACAAGAGGGAAAGAATCTGTACAATAATTTAAAGGCACCATAAATGCTGCACTCAGCTTATCTAAGTGTGCAGCTTTTGTCCTGCCCTTGGTTCATTGATAAAAAATTGGGGAATGATATTCATAATCTCACTGGAAACTGCTTTGTTTGTTGTAGCTCCAAGAGTGACCCATTCATATATTTTACATTCCAGGACTTGAGTTGGACAAATCAAAAAGAACTGAAAATAATTTGGTAAGAGACAGCTGCGACTATTTAAAAGCATGGCTATTAAAACCCTTTCCATTCTTTCATTCCAGATGAACGTAATCATGCTTTATTTATGTGGCAGAATTGATTAGCGGTCTGTTAAATGTACATTTATAGTATTCCTTTAATTCTGAAAATAATCACCATCTCTTCACGCCAGATAAATCTGAGTTCCTCCAATTTTCTCAACTTGTAAATGATAATAAAATTATCCATTTTTTCCCAAAAACTAAAATTGATTAAATTATAAGATGTAAATGTTTATCTCAAAGTAACATTTTTTCATAGCCTCCACAATGTTTCCACTTTTGATCAATAGGAATGCCATACCATCCACTCCTAGCCTTGCTTACCTTATGTCATGGAAATTATCATTATTATCATGATCGTTATTATTATTTTGCATATTCAACTTCTCCACCAGTGTTGTTTTTGGACCCAGGGAGAAATATGTTCTTTCAGCACTTAAATTCCTACATTCAAGTGAATATCCACTAGACTTCAGCAAAGATTTTCATCAAATGAACATTTGTTTCATCCAGGCTTCCAAGTGAATTTAACATTTTAATACTACTTCGAATTTATTTTTAATCACTTCTTTCATTTTATAATACTATTTAAAAATGATAGTTCATATCATTTTTGAAACTACCCAAACTCTGCACCCATTGGCTGCCACAATCGCTGCTAAAGAAGGACCTTGAAGTAATTTTTGTTTGTTTTTATCTAAACAACAGGGGACAAGGGTGACATCAACTAGGAGTAAAAGCATCCTCTTCACTCTTCACACCTCCTCTTTCCCAGGGACATGGCATCGTGTCAGGAATAGGCTTCCAAATTTTTTCTAAGACTCTCGCTCCAGAACAAAAATTTTCTCTGACACTATTTGCTGCAAGGATAAATTCAGATTTCTTACTCTGACATTCAAGAACCTGGCAAGCCCATCACGCAGAATTCCACTTTGCCCCAAAGTGAATTTCCTGATCCAGCCCCAGTGATCTAGTCATGACAGACAGGACAACTTGGCATATGCTGATCCCCCTGCCTGAGATTCTTTTCCTTAAATACTTCAGTCCTACTCACCTGTCTTAGTCCATTCTGGCTACTATTACAGAATACCACAGCTTGGAAGGGTCTAAACAACAGAGATTGATTTCTCCCTGTTCTGGAGCCTGGAAGTCCAAGGTCAAGGCAGAAGCAGCTTCAGCATCTGGTTAGAACAGGCTTCCTGGTTCATAGACAACATCTTCTCACTGTGGCCTCACCTGGAGGAAGGGGTGAGGGAGCTCTCTGTGGTCTCTTTTATAAGGACACTGATCCCATTATGTGAGGTCCACCCTCATGACCTCATTACCTCCCAAAGGCCCCACCTCCTGACACTATCACCTTGGGGGACAGGGTTTGAACATGAATTGGGGGGACACAGACACTAAGCCCATAGCACCCTCTCCTGAGCCTTGTCTGTGGGGTGGCGGACACACTTTTCACAGGAGAAGGGTTTGCTCTGGGACAACGTGGACATCTGACTCCCTTGACGTGATTAGAGTTTGGAAAGTTATTCAGAGCATTAGAGGACATTATCCTTTTAGGAAGACGTTTGAGTTTGTCGCAGTTTTGTAGCCACCTGGCCCCAAACCCTTCCAGTCCACTCTCGGTGGTGTCTGTGGGAGATGCTCCTGGTGCATCATTAGGCCTCTGCTCCTGTGTCTTCCCAAAGCAGCTGCGGCTCCAGCCCAGCTCCCCGGGGAGGCATCGGGGGGTTAGAGCCCCTGGGGATAGCCTCGAATGCTGGGAAATTATAGGTGGGATCTGGAGCACAAGCATCCCAGTATCCTTGCCCGAGGTGGGTGGTCCAGAGGTGTGCTCCTCAGTCCCTCCCAGAGGTACCCCAGAACTGAGTGTGGTCGTCCACAGAAGTGGTCCACTCCACAAGGACCCTTGCTCCGTGTCCTCCCTTCCTTGTCTCTATTCCCCGCTCCCTTGATGGCGCTTGCTTTTGCTCCCCCCATATAAACTATTGGCTCTCAAGTCCTCGTATGAGTGTGCCTCTGTGAAACCCAACCTAAAGTAGTCTCGAAGGTATGTAGAACCTCACCTTTACAAAGAGATACACTTGTAGACACCTACACATCCTGTATTCCCTAATTACTGTGAACTGTCAATTCCATGTGCTAATGATCCATGTGTCTCTGTCTGATGGTCTCTGATGGAAAGAGGAAGAACAGGAAACAGGTTGCCAGAAGACCTGGGTGCTAATGCCTGCTAACCCCATTCATCAGCCTCATGGTATCAACGAGTCAAATGCTCTCTCTGGACTGTGGCTTCCACATCTATAAACGTGAGAATGACTGCTATGATTCCTTCCCAGAGCTGCTGGAAAGTAATAATGAAATTGAGGTCACTCTCAAAATAGACAATGTGACTATTACCAGCAACCTGCAGGAGACAGCAAACCTGGGGCAAGTCAAGGACTCTCCAAAGCCTTACTTCTTACCACGACACTAGACATCCATTTCCTCAGTAGGAAGGACATTTTATGAAATATTTGCTTTGGGCTTCTTTGATTTTTATCTTTAATGATAATGCCCATTTTCATATACACCTTGCTGAACAAAACTATATGGCAATTCAGTATTTGGGGTGAATTTCCCTTTTACCTAGCCAAACCTGACATGTCTGAAATATTAATCTGTTATCTGAAGTCACCTCAACTAACATCGAACAGATGTAAATTTGGTAAAATGAACTTGTCTATCCCAAATATCACACATTTCACATAGTTCTCTCTCTGAAGCTGCATTTCCCAGAAGATTCAGGAGATACTAAAGGACATTCAGATACACACTACTGTATATAAAGTAGACAAACAACAAGGACATACTGTACAGCACAGGGAACTAGAGTCATATCTTGTAATAACCTATAATGGAAAAGAATCTGAAAAACTATATATATATATATATATATATATATATATATATATATATATATATATATATCACTGCTGTACACCTGAAACTAACACAACTTTGTAAATCAACTATTCTTGAATAAACAAAGAAAAGAAAAGAGAAAAAGAAGAACATTCAGAAACAAAAGGCAGCTGTCAGATGCAGATACGAAATGAATGTTCCCATGAGCTCACATCCCTGCAATGATCTTCAGCATCTTCATTTCCTTTATCAGCTCTAGTTCTAGCATGGAAGGGAAAGTGAGGCCTGGCAGAATAAGTAATAAATCACACAGTTATTTATTTTATTGAATATCATCATTCATGGTTAATGTAGTCCCTACTTGACTTTTCATGTTTTATTTTATTTTTAAATAAAGGAGCCCAGGATTCCCTTTCTGGTAGCATCCATAGAATGCGTTGTGTGCTGTCTCACTCCTCCTCTGTGTTGGTCGAGGCTACACTTGAATTATTGGGCTGATCGCCAGCTGCAGTGGTTGGTGACTCCACTCTTGGCCGAACCCCTAGAACAAAGAGGGTCTCCCTCAGACACTGCTTTCAACTCCTCCCAGGGGGCAAAACCATTTATAAGATTTCCACCAAAATATCTACTAAAGCAAAAATATATTACCCACTGGACACTTTTTCCTTCTTTTTGGAGGAGAAACACTCTCCAGTTGAAGAATGGTTTGGGATAACTATTAGCCAGAAAGGAGTCAGAGGAGTTGATATTGAATCTTCATAGCTTTCCCCTAATACCTGATTATGATCTGTTAGTTTTCTGTTCTTTCCTTCCTTTTGCCTTTTTTAAATTGAATAAAAGTGTTCACATATTTCAAGAATTCATAGTTTTTGTTACTTCAAAGTTCAAGCCAGCAGGTGTGATATGACAGATAACATGTTTACATCTGGCAATGGAGATGTTTGGTTACATGACAGCAATTTGACTAAGAAATATCCATTCTGAAATATGATACTGTAACATGGAAGCTAGTTATCAGCCTACTGTTATGATTTTTTTTAGCTTCTAATTATGTACTACAAAACCTCTATGACTAGGATATAGTTAGCAAGAATCAAGGTCAGAAAACTAATGGTATCTCTTGTGTACAAATATAACACAGTTCTGATTCATAATTCAAAGAAATGACAAAATTTAAAAGATTAACATTTAAATTAAATGCCAATCCACTGATGTCTCATAGCTATTTGATATCATACAGTCAATAACCTTCACTGGTGCTAATTTTTCTCATGCCTATTAATCCCAGTTTTATGGGATTGCTGTGGACAATAAATAAGATAAATTATATGAAACAGTTAGTACAAAATCTGCCATCCTGTAAGTCCTCAAATCCTTGCTGGGTTCACTTTTAAGGCTATCAATGTAGTGTTAAGTTTGTTCTTTTCATTCAAATTTGTATTTATTTATTATTTATGTTTTAAGCTTTATTGAAGTGTAATCAATAGTCCATTAACTGCACATATTTTAAGTGTGAAATCATCATCACAGTCAAGATAATGCACATATCTGGCTCCCCCAAGATTTCTTTGTGCCCATTTGTAATGCATCCTACACAACTTTCCTTGCACCCCCTGCTCACCCATCTTCAGATAACAACTAATCTGATTTCTGCCACTTTAGATTAGCTTGCATTTTCTATGTGTATTGAAACAGAGTTATATATCATCTGCTCTATTTTTTCATTTCACTTCTTTCACTCAGTATAATTATCTTGAAATTCATCTATTTTTTTGCATGTATCAGTGATTCATTTCTTTTCCTTTCTGAGTAGGATTCCTTTTTATAGATATGCAATTTACTTATGTATTAATCTACTGATGGACATTTGGGTTGTTTACAATTTGGCTGTCACAAATAAAGCTGCTATGAACAATCGTAGATCTAAATGTGAGAGCGAAAAAAAAAACTCTAAAAGAAAACATGTTTTCTTTGGTTTGGCAAATATTTCATAATTATGAAATAAAAAGCAAGCACTATAAAAGAAAACAAACCATTGACGTATACTTACCAAGGTTAAAACCTCTTCAGATGACATTGTTAATAAAATGCAAAGGTAAGCTACACACTGGAAGAAAATATGTGTGAAATATATGTCCAAGAAAAAATTTGTTTCTAAAATATATAAAGAACCATTACAACTCAATAACCACAGGATAACATAATTTGAAAAAAATAAGGAAAGATTTGAACAGACCCTTTGTCAAAGATGATATATGGATGACTAATTAACACATGAAAAAATGTTCAATGTATTTCTCCATTATGGAAATACAAAAAAAAATTGCAAAAAAAAAAAAAACCCCTCTACATGCCCACTTGAATGGCTAAGGTCAAAGAGTGACCACACCACCTGTGCATGAAGACATGAGCAATCAGATCTCCCCTCTGCTGCTGGTGGGCATGTAAAAGGGTACATCTTACATCTGCCTTGGAAAACAGTTGGCAGTTTCTTAGAAGTTAAACATAAATCTACCATATGACCAAGCCACTCCATTCCTAGGCATTTACCCAAGAGAAATGAAAGCATATGTCTACAGGAAGACTCCTAGCTTTAAGTTAAAAGAAAACAAACCAAACTTGATGTATAGAAACCAGTATCTGAAAGAGTGATTAAAGCTTTGTAACATCAACCAGTCCCTCAAAGGTCATTTAAAATTCTGTAAAAAGAGAACAACACCAGCTCCTCTTCATTTTAATTGCTTATTTCCTAAAATGTGGTAGAAATCAAGGGCATTAGAAATTACTGTGTAAAGGGAAGAAGTGACACAGAAACACAGAGGGAAAAAAAACACAAACTTCTTAAAGACAGTCTTAAATAAATAAATGCTTTATCAAGTAGTCCTGCATGATTTTCAAAGATAAACAGTCTCTAATGTGGTATATGCTTTAAGACTTTGCATAAGGTGTGTTAATTCAAGTTAACAATGGATATTATATAAAATGTACAAATGTAGCAAATCCTTTCACTTACTTTCAGTCATTCACGTACTATATTAAGCTGTATAATTCACATCCCAATTGACAGCTACAAAATAAATCCTTCCAGAAATAGGAAAGCTTTGTCTAATAATTCTCCCCATATGTTTCTGGCAAATAAATAATTGAGGTTTAAGAGAAATGCTATCTCTGCTCTTGTTTCCAAAGAACAAAGACCTAACATCTTTTCTAGTTTTAAAAAAAGTCTTTGCATCATAGATCAAGTCACATATTTGAAGGAAACCAATATTAATATTTCCTTTTCATCTTCGTGTGCTTAAAAAGTAGTTCAAACGATTTCCACACATCTGCAACTGAGATGGAGATATATCACGTCCCCAAAAGATGTAATTCTAACACTCTCATGCTTTAAAGATTCTCCAAAGGACTGTCAACCAACTGTTTGGCCTAAATCATCTGGCTAATCAGCTGGTGACATCAGCTTGAGTCAAGGGAAAGAGAAGTAAAAAAATGAGACTTTGCTGTTTAGTAACAAGTAGAATAGAAATGACACCCCCATTATGTTCCCAGTCATTTCTTTAAAAAGCTCACTTAAACAATCAGAGACGTAGACAAAAAAATCTTAAGCGTAGTTTCTCTTCATTAACAAAAAAAAATGTCCGGACATATGACACGAAATCTCAGGTAAACAAAGGTAAAAGTAGTAAGGCAGGTAAATCTTCTATCTCTTTTTGCCATACATTTTTTTACCTTTTGCAAGCACAACCTGTTTGCATCAAGCCACACAATTTTATATTAAACTGTCCTCCCAAGTGAAAAACAATAAAACAAAACAAAACTCAAACACACATTTATCTGAGTTTCAGTTCTCCTGTTATAAAAAGGAAAAATAAGTGTGCATTAAACACTCATAGGCATATTAAGAAGAATTTTTTTCACCTACAAAGAATATGTGCTTGAATCACATGGGCAAGCCCAACAAGCATTATAAGCATTTGTTCTATTTCTTTACAAGAGGGACAAACCTCTATTTTCTCTCCAGATACTTCCCTGAGCACTATTTGTCAGCATTCAGTAGTTCTTGTTTAGCAGTAATAATCTTTCTAAGTTTGACAGATTTATGTAATTTCAAATTGTTTTCAAGGCTCACTTTCAATTCATGTTTTAAATTGCAGTATATGAGGCATGTAAAACACTTGTTTCAATGAGAACATGATGCTTGCACTTAGTATTTACACAATATGAAATAAATCATGTCAGAATTAATAAGGTCTAATTCTATTAATGTCAGAAAAGATTAACGTAAGTTCTCTCTTCTAAGCAGACTTACTCGATACTCTTTGAATTATTCTTGACAGTGTTAAAATTAGACTAAGCCTACAAATAAAATAAGCCAGCAAATAAATTGAAGTAATAAATTAAGACATTGTGTAAACAAAGGTATCTGTGCTAGAAGAAGCCGATTTGATTGAAAATGCTTAGTAGATTTGTCATCAACAACACACTTTATTTGTATCTCTCCTGGTGGTCCTAGTTTCCTCTGAATTGAGTTTATCTATATTGTGCTTGTTATGAAATGTGCGTTTCTTTCCTGGGATGTAAAAATATTAGTTATAATTAAGAGAGGCCATATCAAAGCAAGAGAGCATTATTTTATGATGTGACAAAAGATGTTTTGCTTGTCAGTTTGATTAGCTTGATCAGTCAGAGGTAGCTAAAATTTGTATCTAAACTTCATGAGTTCATACAGTTAGAGAAAATGTGAATGAGTGGCTTAATCTGATTATCTCTTTTATTTCTACATTTGTTTTCATTTGTTCCCTTGTGCAAGTTAATACTCATGAGGATGTGTTTTTCCAAGAAGTGGGAAAAATGTCTTTAATTTAACCTTTCACTGAAATTCTGTCCAGCCACGAAAAGGCATTGCTTTCATTAAAAAATGTTTTTATTTTAAAATAAGGTTAGCATTCCAACTGGCAGTAAATGATATTGTTCCTGTATTTTATTAAGAGAAATATAGATCAGATTAGGGAGGCTGGAAAAGAAAGAGAAGAAGAGGTAAAGTTACCTGAAATAATGAAGAAAAATGTAAGAACGATATACATCACCATGTTCTTAGTGGGTACCAAGGATATTATAGGTACGTACATATTGCTTACGATATGTTTATATTACTAAGGATACATACTATTTAAATTTTAGTGTATATGATGTTTATTTAAGTTCTCTAAAGTATTTTGTGTAAAATTCATTATAATCCAAAGAACAGAAATTAGTCAACTCAAGAAAATTTTGCCCTGATGATGAAACAGAAATAAGTCATGTTTTTATCTTCTCCCAAAGAACATGGTTTGGAGACCAAGGGTTAATATTTACAAGGCTTCAAACATTTAATTGAAATGAATAAACTGGGAAATATGTAGATTAGCATTTCAAGGTGCACCCACTGGGAGAGGCAAACTGGAGATTCTGTGCAGGGGGTTTCCTGGACCCTGCCGCACGCCCCTCTAGCTTGGCTGGTCTTCATGTCTCTTTGTAATAAACCATAACTGTGGGTACTACAATTCTCAATGTGAGTTCTGTGAGTTCTAGCAAATTACCAACTCTGACAGTGGTCTTGGGGATCCAGAACTCGCAACTGGTGTCAGAAGTGAGGATGGTCTTGGAGACTCCCTAACTCTGTAGAAATACACCAATCACATATGGAGTACTCTTGCCCAAAACACATTAAACTTGAACTTATTCATGAGAAACAACTAGACAAATCCAGAACGTGGAATGGTTAAAAAAAAAAAAACTTGCCTGAACTCTTAAGTATGTCAATAATCTGAAATCAGATAAACCAAAAAAGTGGAAAGAATGCTTCCAGTATAAAGCATTATAACATTCAGAGGAAGAGAGAAAATGTTTCTCCTTACCATGGAATAAAAGTCTTTTAGTTTGGACATTTTAGGACAAAGTAAGTTTTGTGCCCAACACTGAACCACTAAGATGTAACAAGGGTTTGCTGTGTTTTGCCTGGTATAAGCCTGGGATTGGGAACCAGGCGTGGCAGAGCTGATGAGCTTGCTCTGGTCTGCTAAGCCTATTCAGACACTACCCCTCAAACTGAGGATGGAGTGGTATTTCCTTATCACGTATGTCATATGGGGGAAAAAAGTAAGTAACAACAGTGTCCAATACACACACATAACCTGTCCAGATTTGGGGTTCAAACAACCCAAACGATAAAGGTCCACCTTCTTCTGGGACTCATGTTGGATTACAAGCATGGAGACCTGTACAAGATTTGGATTCCAACCAGAGACCTAATTTTTAAAACATATTTTTGTTTTTAATTAAAAAGTTTATTTTATTTTATATTGGAGTATAGTTGATTTACAATGCTGTGTTAGTTTTAGGTGTACAGTTAAGTGATTCAGTTATACATATACATATATCCATTCTTTTTCAGATTCTTTTCACATATAGGTTATTACAGAGCTTTGAGCAGAGTTCCCTGTGCTATACAGTAGGCCCTTGTTGATTATCTGTTTTATATATAGTTAGTGTGTATATGTTAAGCACAAACTTATAATTTCTCCCTCCCCCCTACCTTTTCCCTTTAGCAACCATAAGTTTGTTTTCTAAGTCTGTGAGTCTGTTTCTGTTTGTAAATAAGTTCATTTCTATCATTTTTGTTAGATTCCACCTATAAGTGATACCATATAATACTTGTCTTTCTCTGACTTCATTTCACTTAGTATGATAATCTCTAGGTCCATCCATGTTGCTGCAAATGGCATTATTTCATTCTTTTTTATGGTTGAGTAATAATATTCCATTGTATATATGTACCACATCTTCTTTATCCTTTCCTCTGTTGATGAACATTTTAGGTTGCTTCCATGTCTTGGCTATTGCAACATAAACCAAATACCCTTGAGAGAAGAATGACAAATAGTAGCTATTTGAAAACCATTAATTAGCACAGCTTGGAATATCACTTTCTTTTTTTTTTTCTTAGCATCTTTTTGGAGTATAATTGCTTTACAATGGTGTGTTAGTTTCTGCTTTATAACAAAGTGAATCAGCTATACATATACATATATCCCCATATCTCTTCCCTCTTGTGTCTCCCTCCCTCCCACCCTCCCTATCCCACCCCTCTAGGTGGTCACAAAGCACTGAGCTGATATCCCTGTGCTATGCGGCTGCTTCCCACAAGCTATCTATTTTACATTTGGAGTGTATATATGTCCATGCCTCTCTCTCACTTTGTCCCAGCTTATCCTTCCCCCTCCCCGTGTCCTCAAGTCCATTCTCTAGCAGGTCTGCGTCTTTATTCCCATCCTTCCCCTAGGTTCTTCATAACCATTTTTTTTTGTTTTAGATTCCATATATATGTGTTAGCATACAGTATTTGTTTTGCTCTTTCTGACTTACTTCACTCTGTATGACAGACTCTAGGTCCATCCGCCTCACTACAAATAATTCAATTTCGCTTCTTTTTATGGCTGAGTAATAGTCCATTGTATACATGTGGAATATCACTTTCTTATATTCTACAAGTACTCTTATCTAAGACACCATTAATATTGATGAAAAATATCTGTAGCTACCAATACCATACTTCATCATGAAGGATGCACCCCCATCCAACTGTACTTTTGCCCCTAACATGGCTGGGTGAGAGCAAGATTCAGATGGCCCTGGAATTTAAAATCCTATGGTTCTAAAAATAATAGAGGAAAATATAAGTGATTCAAGAGAGAAGAACTTTAAAAAAAATGAATACAAGTTAATAAATTAGATGTCTCTAATAAGTTACATTGGACCTAGAAATTAAAAGCACATTTGAAACAAAAATAACATTAAAAACAAAAGTAAAATTGGGAAATAAAGAAATGCTCAATTAAAAAAAAACCCAGGAATGTCTCAGTGTAAATGAGCCAACTACATGATGAAACAACAACCATAGAAGAATCTGCAGATGATTAGCAAATGAATATAAAGTTTTAAATTACATGGAATCTAGGACTATAGCTAGGAATGTTGTGGTTGCCACATAGGGTGAGATGCTGAAATCAGAAATGATGGATTTGTTGCCAGCACAAACAAATTCAATAGCTTTAAAAAATCTATGATATTCACTTAATAACATAAAATTAAAATAAAATGGCCATTGTTTAGAAACATTTTGTAAGAAAAGAAATTCTAATCAGTCATAGCCGTTCGGGTGATTATGTCTCTGATTAGTCTAGAAGAAAATACACATATGAAACTGGCTTTATTTTTAATTATAGAAAATAGGCTTATTTTTCTTCATCATGATAAAGAAAAAACTTGCAATGATCAGCCTTAAAATAGTGTCTGAAATTCAAATATGAGGACTAAGCACACAGACTAAATCATAAAAGTGACTCATTTTCTTTTATTGGGGGATTATACATTTCTATAAATCCTCAAAATACAAGTAAATACCAATTTGTAATAGTTCATGGCTACAAAATGGAAAACTGGTTATAAAAGAGAATGAAACAGATACGTGGCATTTCCATGGGAACACTTGGGGAGTCTGATGAATAATGTGAGCAAAATCCATTCTGGAAAAGGTTTCCTAACCTGATTATCTCTGTAAACATAAAACATTGACTTCTGCATCTGACAAACCCTCGTATCAATGGATTAACTGCACAAAGGACTGTCAAACATTTCCCTGCTAACATGACACAAGATACAAAATATGAAAGATGTTTCGATCATTATGGGAAAGGATCAATTTTACTTTTAACCTGCTCAATCCTCTCACTCAAGTTCAATAACAATTTACCCTTTAAATGCTACTTAATTTAGCCTTAATTTATTTTCTGGCAAATGACTCCAGGCAAAATTGAATTCAGTAAGGACCCATTTTCCCTTCTTAACCTTCATCCTTTCAAAGATGCTATAGCACAAATCACTGTAGCGTTTTCAACTTTATTTTTAGTGTAATTTATTTAAAGAGGACTACTAGAAAATTAAACAAAAAATTAATATCGTCTGTTTGTTCAAACCACATCAGGCATCTGCTTAAGAGAGAAGAGTGAAGTGATCATGTGAACAATCACTAAATGAATCATTTAAAAATATATTTGAAGATGTTGGGAAGCATCCAAAAGCAAAGAGAAACAGGGAGAGTTGAAACTCAGACAATGAAACTGGAAGAACTATAAGTTGTGACTTATCAGGTTCACGGCTTAATCAATCTCCATAGCTAAGGCAGATAGAACTGCAAAAAACTGAAAAAGGTAGGAAACACCACAGCCTCACTAGTTAAAGGTGCCAGAGTGGGAAGGTGCCAGCATTCAGGACTGGAAATGAAGTTGGAAAATGTAAGGGAAAATCCAGGGCAGCCTGAGAACCAAGGGAGTCAAACAATCTACGATTAATATGCCCAGAAGATTGAGAGGAGAGGTTGACTCCACCAAATAAAAAACAGGAAAGTAAGAGTAAGGGGAAATCATGACACATGAAAGACGCCATGGGAGTTTAGAATAAGGGAGTAAATTTGATGCTCTGAATTGAGAGTGGGATGGTAAAAGCAGGAAAATTTCTCTGAATTAGTATAAAAATAAAGAGAAGACAAATGGCTTTAAAATATATGTATATAATAAAATGAGTATCAAGCAGTTATGTTCAAAGCCTTACTTATATCTCTCTGTGTGTGTGTGTGTAAAATGATGGAGACAAATATATTAAGAAAATAGTACAAGAAAAATTGCTAGAATGGAAGAACTCAAAATTGCCATATTGAAACTGCCCTGTACCCCACAAAATGAATGCAATGATCTAAATAAAGCCATGTTTTGTGAAATCTGAAAATACTAAGGATGAAGAAAAAACTATAATAGCTTACAGAAATAAAAAGCAAGTTTCCTACGGAGACACAGAAATCAAAACAAATTTATGTTGATACTTCTCCACCTCAACATACATTGAAAGAGAAATTAAAATGGATTCCTCTCAGGCCTCCCAAGCACTGGAAGCCAGGAATGAAATAGAATGTGCCATTCCAGCTCTGAAAGAAAATTATTTTCCTCCTAGAAGTTATGCTCGTCAGATCTAACCAGTGAGGAGAGAATAGACATCTCCAGAAAGGCAGTGACTGGAAGTGCTCACCCCCTAGGGGGTCCTTCCGTCAAAGTTGTTTAGGTCTTCACTCTTGGACATCCTCTTCCTGACTGTCTGCCTTACTCAGTTCTCCATATTAATCTCCACAATATATTTCTTCTTAGCAAGTCTCTGTCTTCTCTCCCCCCACCCCATCCCACGCCGTCTTCCTCTCTGTGGATGTCCCAGCAAAGTCCTCCTTTTCCCCACAGAATACCCTCAAATTCATCCCTCACATAGCACCTCACTTCTTTCTGAAATATATTCATTTCACTAGATGACCTCAAAGATTTCAGCAGCTTCTCATGGCACTTAGGATACAGTTACATTATGTTAGCATAGCCATAAAGTGCTGGTCCTGTAGCTGGAATCTTTAGAAGGGGAACCGATTTCTCTAAAACCACTCGAATCAGTTATGCCATAGTTCCAATATGATGGCCTGTTATTATTTTCTGGATCACACGAAGCCCTCTCTTTTTGCAGGATCTTATTCCGTGTTCTTCACTCTGCTTGATTGATTCTTCTCCCAACTCTCATCCTGTCAATTCTTACTCATTCAAACTTTCTATCTCCCACTGTACTGGACTTTTGACTAATGAAGGTGATCATGTTCGTTTCTGACACCAACATACAGTGTCAAAATACAGATAAAATTCACCATGATAATAGCTAATGAGAGATTTAGGTTAAATTGACCAAGTATGTGGTCATTCTAACGTTATAGAGTCTGTAATAAAAGTAGTATATTCCAACTTCCAATGCAGTGCAGATTAATAATGACAGTATTCACTTTTTTTTTCATTTTTAGGAATAGTTTCTTCCAGGGAGAGAGTGGCAATGGTAGCATGGCACAGAGGGAACAGAAATAATCCACATGATCTTACTGTGCATAGTAGTATGAATATAAACTTTCAATTTTCATTATAATGGTGAAAATATTTTTATACTCTTTACTGAAGAAATTTCAAACCTACAGACTAATTGCAAAAATTGTACAATGAACACCCATGTATCTTTCGTTTAGATTCACTCATTAATTCCTCTCTCTCTCCAAAGGTACGTGTATACAGTTGTCATCCTTCCCCCCTCCTCCTGCCCCTTCATGATGTCATTGTCATTATTATTATGGCCCACTCATAAAGAGTAAGTTGCAGACATCCCAATCCTTCAGCCCTAAAGACTTTCTCATCTATATCCTAAGAACAAAGACGTCACCTTACACATCTACTATACGATTATCAAATTCAGAAAATGTACCATGATACAATACCAGTATGCGTTATAGACTATATTCATAGTTCACTAATTGTTCTGTTAAAGTTCTTTCTCAGCATTTGTTTTTCAAATCAACACACAATCTGGTGTCCATCGTTTCACTTAGCTACCATGTCTTCTTCTGGAACAACTTGTCAGTCTTTGTAATTTATGACATTTAGGTTTTTGAGGAATGTTTTCAAACTGTCCCTTCATTTGCGGATTTCTAACAGCTTCCTTATGTGAGACTCAGGGGTCTATGTCATTGGTTTGTTGGTAGAGATGCTCCCTGAGCTGTGCAACACCCTCAGCTCACCACAGTGGGAGACACGTATCTGTACCACTAGTGGATATGAACTGTAGTCACGGGGCTACGGTGGCACCTGTCAGCTTTCTCTGCTGCAAAGTTACGTTTTCCCATCGTCATGAATAAGCTACCTTTGGGGACATACCTTGAGGCTGTTCAAATATCTTGATCCCAGCAAACTTTTACAAAATGGTTTTAGCATTCATTGATGGCTCCTGCCTGGATCAATTATTACTGTCATAGTTGCAAATTGGTGATTTTAGTATCTCCATCATTCTGTCTGCATTTATTAGTTGGCATTGCACCATAAATAAGGCTTTCCTTCCCCCACCTCCACTTTTTAAAGCTAATTTAATCATGTTCACTGAAATCAGCTTTAAAAATATTGAGCTATGGCTACAATAGCACAGTAGATATATGTCTGGTGTCTAGTGTATCATGTGGACCCCGGATGGAAAACTCAATCTGAATTTAGTCCTGATTTTATTAATAACATGCAGGGCTATTAGGAAAATCACTTCACATCTCTAAGTTTTAGTATTTGTATCTGTCCAATGAGGGTTTTGACTACTTAATATGAATGTTTTCTTTCAGTTTTGATAGTTTATAACTCTTAAAATATTTCAGTCAGTGTCTGTGTGGCCCTAAAAAATTTTAAGACAGGAAATTCCCCCTTCTCAGTCTTAATGACAGCTGGCTTGATTAATTGCAATTGGCCAAAAACTGGCAAAGAACTCCTAACTCCATTAACTTATTTTGGTTCTCATTAAACTTTTAAATTCACTTACTTTCCCTTGACCTTGTCTATTTCAAGCTTATTCTCATCAGTGGTTTTTCTTTGGCAACCATATTTGGAAAACACACAGACTGAACACCAGTGTGGGAGGAATTATATAGCTAAAAAACATTCCATGAAATGATCACGGGTATTTCAGTTTGCTTCAGGATTAATTATAGTCCTACAGTTCCCACACCAAGGCAGTCTGTGGGTTAGAAGGCTGGGCTGAGAGAGCTGTCATCCCAATAATGACATTCAAGGGAAGTGATTTACTAAAACAAAATCTGTACCAATTTCAACCTACACTTTGGAAAAGCCATATAAGCATTTAAAAAATGGTCATAGATCTGTTCCTAGCAAATTCTGCTCTATAAATTCTAAAACTATGAGAAAATCTGATGGTTGACAAAATGTATAACTCCATGAAACATTTAGAAATGATAATTTTAACATCATTACTAATACTTAACAAGAATCTAGAGTGCAGAATGAAAAATCATCCTGGGCATGCATGATACAAAGAATGTAAAGTAGCTAAACATATATTAAAGGTTTAAAATTTCCATTCCATAAACATTAATATATTTGCTTGCTCCTCTTGACATTGTTCAGAGAATAAATTACATATATAGAAAACAATTTGTTACTTTCATGCCTGTGATTTTTAAACTGTAAATTTTAAATTGAAAAGTATTAAGGAAGGTTTAGAATTCCACAGTGATTTTTCCACAAACAAAATATTCGAAAAAATACATGATAAATCATCACTCTACTCATATCTATCATCTATGTTTGATATGTATATGCATATCTGTGCATAAATATATCTCTATAAATACATGAGCATAATAGATCATTTTTACTGAGCACTTCTTTGGAAAGAGGTACTAATCACTTCACATGAATTATGACTTTATATAAATTGTGTCATTTAGATTTCTTAATAACCCTATGAGATAACTACTACCACTGTCCCATTTTGCAGTCATAGAAATCAAGTCAAAAGCAATTAAGTCAATTGCCTATAGCCAGACTATTAATAAATGGTAGAACTCATTAGGGAAACAGACAGCTAAGTACTAAGTCTTTTATTCTTAAAATTTATTTAAACAAATAATTTATATATGGATGCATTTCTCTCTTTTTCTTTCAAGTCATGTTTATAATATATTATAATATAAATCCTATAATATATAATGTCTCTAATATAATATATACCTATATTATATATGTAATTTGCATCTGCTTTAATATTTACATATATATGAGTATGTATTTTATGTTAACGAAAAGCGCTGTGTACAAATACATTTCCTATCTGTTTTCCTTTTTTTTTTTAGCATCTTTATTAGAGTATAATTGCTTTACAGTGTTGTGTTAGTTTCTGCTTTATAACAAAGTGAATCAGCTATATGTATACATATATACCCATGTTCCCTCCCTCGTAGGCCTCCCTCCCACCCTCCCCATCCCCCCCCAGGTGGTCACAAAGCACTGAACTGATCTTCCTGTGCTATGCAGCTGCTTCCAACTAGCTATCTATTTTACATTTGATAGTGTATATATGTCCATGCCACTCTCTCACTTCGTCCCAGCTTACTCTTCCCCCTCTCCCTGTCCTCAAGTCCATTCTCTACGTCTGTGTCTTTATTCCTGTTCTGCCCCTAGGTTCTTCAGAATCGTCTTTTTTTTTTCCATATATATATTTTAGCATATGGTATTTGTTTTTCTCTTTCTGACTTACTTCACCATCTATGACAGATTCTAGGTCCATCCACCTCACTACAAATAACTCAATTTCATTTCTTTTTATGTCTGAGTAATATTCCATTGTATATATGTGCCACATCTTCTTTATCCATTCATCTGGACATTTAAGTTGGTTCCATGTCCTGGCTATTGTAAATAGAGCTGCAATGAACATTGTGGTCCATGACTCTTTTTGAATTATGGTTTTCTCAGGGTATATGCCCAGTAGTGGGATTGGTGGGTCGTATGGTAGTTCTATTTTTAGTTTTCTAAGGAACCTCCATACTGTTCTCCATAGTGGCTGTATCAATTTACATTCCAACCAACAGTGCAAGAGGGTTCCCTTTTCTCCACACCCTCTCCAGCATTTATTGTTTCTAGATTGTTTGATGATGGCCATTCTGCCTGGTGTGAGGGGATACCTCATTGTAGTTTTGATTTGCATTTCTCTAATGATTAGTGATGTTGAGCATTCTTTCATGTGTTTGTTGGTAATCTGTATATGTTCTTTGGAGAAATGTCTATTTAGGTCGTCTGCCCATTTTGGGATTGGGTTGTTTGTTTGTTTTTTTGTTATTGAGCTGCATGAGCTGCTTGTATATTTTGGAGGTTAATCCTTTGTCAGTTGCTTTGTTTGCAAATATTTTCTCCCATTCTGAGGGTTGGCTTTTTGTCTTGTTTACAGTTTCCTTTGCTGTGCAAAATCTTTTAAGTTTCATTATGTCCCATTTGTTTATTTTTGTTTTTATTTCCATTTCTCTAGGAGGTGGGTCCAAAAGGATCTTGCTGTGATTTATGTCATAGAGTGTTCTGCCTATGTTTTCCTCTAAGAGTTTGATAGTGTCTAGCCTTACATTTAGGTCTTTAATCCATTTTGAGTTCATTTTTGTGTATGGTGTTAGGGAGTGTTCTAATTTCCTTCTTTTACATGTAGCTGTCCAGTTTTCCCAGCACCACTTATTGAAGAGGCTGTCTTTTCTCCATTGTATATTCTTGCATCCTTTATCAAAAATAAGGTGACCATATGTGCATGGGTTTATCTCTGGGCTTTCTATCCTGTTCCATTGATCTATATTTCTGTTTTTGTTCCAGGACCATACTGTCTTGTTTACTGTAGGTTTGTAGTATAATCTGAAGTCTGGGAGCCTGGTTCCCCCAGCTCCATTTTTCTTTCTCAAGTTTGCTTTGGCTCTGGGGGGTCTTTTGTGTTTCCATACAAATTGTGAAATTATTTGTTCTAGTTCTGTGAAAAATGCCATTGGTAGTTTGATAGGGATTGCATTGAATCTGTAGATAGCTTTGGGTAGTATAGCCATTTTCACAAGATTGATTCTTCCAATCCAAGAACATGGTATAGCTCTCCATCTGTTTGTATCATCTTTAATTTCTTTCATCAGTGTCTTATAGTTTTCTGCATACAGGTCTTTTGTTCCTTTAGGTAAGTTTATTCCTAGGTATTCTGTTCTTTTTGCTACAATCATAATTGGAAGTGTTTCCTTAAATTGCCTTTCAGATTTTTCATCATTAGTGTATAGGAATGCAAGAGATTTCTGTGCATTAATTCTGTGTCCTGCTACTCTACCAATTTCATTGCTTAGCTCTAGTAGTCTTCTGGTAGCATCTTTAGGATTCTCTATGTATAGTACCATGTCATCTGCAAACAGTGACAGTCTTAATTCTTCTTTTCTGGTTGAGATTCCTTTTATTTCTTTTTCTTCTCTAATTGCTGTGGCTAAAACTTCCAAAACTATGTTGAATAGTAGCGGTGAGATTGGGCAACCTTGTCTTGTTCCTGATCTTAGTGGAAATGGTTTCAATTTTTCACCATTGAGAACAATTTGGCTGTGGGTTTGTCATATATGGCCTTTATTATGTTGCAGTAGGTTCCCTCTATGCCTACTTTCTGGAGAGTTTTTATCATAAAAGGGTGTTGAATTTTATCGAAAGCTTTTTCTGCATCTATTGAGATGATCATTTGGTTTTTCTCCTTCAATTTATTAATATGGTTTATCACACTGATTGATTTGCATATATTGAAGAATGCTTGCATTCCTGGGATAAACCCCACTTGATCATGGTGTATGATCCTTTTAATGTGCTGTTGGATTCGTTTGCTAATATTTTGTTGAGGAATTTTGCGTCTATGTTCATCAGAGATATTCATCTGTAGTTTTCTTTTTTTGTGACATCTTTGTCTGCTTTTGGTATCAGTGTGATGGTGGCCTCGTAGAATGAGTTTGGGAGTGTTCCTCCCTCTGCTATATTTTGGAAGAGTTTGGGAAGGATAGGTGTTAGCTCTTCTCTAAATATTTGATCGAATTCACCTGTGAATCCATCTGGTCCTGGGCTTTTGTTTGTTGGAAGATTTTTAATCACAGTTTCAATTTCAGTGCTTGAGATCGGTCTGTTTATATACTCTATTTCTTCCTGGTTCAGTCTTGGAAGGTTGTGCTTTTATAAGAATTTGTTCATTTGTTCCAGGTTGTCCATTTTATTAGCATATAGTTGCTTGTACTAATCTCTCATAATCCTTTGTATTTCTGCCAGATCAGTGGTTACTTCTCCTTTTTCATTTCTAATTCTCTTGATTTGAGTCTTCTCCCTTTTTTCCTTTATGAGTCTCACAAATGGTTTGTCAATTTTGTTTATCTTCTCAAAGAACCAGCTTTTAGTTTCACTGACCTTTGCTATTGTTTCCTTCATTTGTTTTTCATTTATTTCTGATCTGATATTTATGATTTCTTTCCTTCAGATAACTTTAGGGTTTTTTGTTTTTTGTTCTTCTTTCTTTAGTTGCTTTAGGTGTAAGGTTAGATTGTTTATTTGAGATGTTTCTTGTTTCTTGAGGTAGGATTGTATTGCTATAAACTCCTTTCTTAGGGCTTCCCTGGTGGTGCAGTGGTTGAGAATCTGCCTGCCAATGCAGGGGACATGGGTTTGTGTCCCAGTCCGGGAAGATCCCACATGCCACGGAGTGGCTGGACCCGTGAGCCATTGCTGCTGATCCTGCACGTCCAGAGCCTGTGCTCTGCGACGGGAGAGGCCACAACAGTGAGAGGCTCGCATATCGCAAAAAAAAAAAAAAAAAAAAAAAAGACTTCCTTCTTAGAACTCCTTTTGCTGCATCCCATAGGTTTTGGGTCATCATATTCTCATTGTGATTTGTTTCTAGGTACTTTTCTGATTTCCTCTTTGATTTCTTCAGTGATCTCTTGGTTATTTAGTAGTGCATTGTTTAGACTCTGTGTTTGTACATTTTACAGATTTTTCCTGTAATTGATATCTAGTCTTATAGCGTGGTCGGAAAAGATACTTGACACGATTTCAATTTTCTTAAATTTACCAAGGCTTGATTTGTGACCCAAGATATGATCTATCCTGGAGAATGTTCCAGAGCACTTGAGAAGAAATTGCATTCTTTTGTTTTTGATGGAGTGTCCTATAAATATTAATTAAGCCCATCCTGTTTAACGTATCATTTAAAGCTTGTGTTTCCTTATTTATTTTCATTTTGGATGATCTGTCCATTGGTGAAAGTGGGGTGTTAAAGTCCCCTACTATGTGATCTATCCTGGAGAATGTTCCATGAACACTTGAGAAAAATGTGTATTCTGTTGTTTTCGGATGGAATGTCCTATAAATATCAATTAAGTCCATCTTGTTAAATGGATCATTTAAAGCTTTTGTTTCCTTATTTATTTTCATTTTGGATGATCTGTCCATTGGTGAAAGTGGGGTGTTAAAGTCCCCTACTATGATTGTGCTCCTGTTGATTTCCCCTTTTATGGCTGTTAGTATTTGCCTTGTGTACTGAGGTGCTCCTATGTTGGGTGTATAAATACTTACAATTGTTATATCTTCTTCTTGGATTGATCCCTTGATCATTTTGTAGTGTCCTTCTTTGTCTCTTGTAAGTCTTTATTTCAATGCCTAATTTGTCTGATATGAGAATTGCTACTCCAGCTTTCTTTTGATTTCCATTTGCATGGAATATCTTTTTTCCATTCCCTCACTTTCAGTCTGTATGTGTCCCTAGGTCTGAAGTGAGTCTCTTGTGGACAGCATATATACAGGTCTTGTTTTTGTAGCCATTCATCCAGTCTATCTCTTTCAGTTGGAACATTTAATCCATTTACATTTAAGGTAATTATCGATATGTATGTTCCTATTACCATTGCTTAATTGTTTTGGGTTTATTATTATAGGTTTTTTCCTTCTCTTGTGTCTCCTGCCTAGAGAAGTTCCTTTAGCACTTGCTGTAACACTAGTTTGTTGGTGCTGAATTCTCTTAGATTTGCTTGTCTGTAAAAGTTTTAGTTTCTCTGTTGAATCTGAATGAGATCCTTGCTGGCTAGAGTAATCTTGGTTGTTGGTTTTTCCCTTTCATCACTTTGAATATGTCCTGCCACTCCCTTCTGGCTTGCAGAGTTTCTGCTGAAAGATCAGCTGTTAACCTTATGGGGATTCCCTTGTATGTTATATGGTTGCTTTTCCCTTGCTGGTTTTTTTTTTTTTTTTTTCGGTACACGGGCCTCTCACTGCTGTGACCTCTCCCGTTGCAGAACACAGGCTCCAGACGCACAGGCTCAGTGTCCATGGCTCATGGGCCCAGCTGCCCCGTGGCATCCTCCTGGACCGGGGCATGAACCTTGCATCGGTAGGCAGACCCTCAACCACTGCGCCACCAGGGAAGCCCCTCCCTTGCTGCTTTCAATATTTTTTCTTTGTATTTAATTTTTGATAGTTTGATTAATATGTGTCTTGGCATGTTTCTCCTTGGATTTATCCTCTATGGAACTCTCTGTGCTTCCTGGACTTGATTGACTATTTCCCTTCCCATATTACGGAATTTTTCAACTATAATCTCTTCAAATATTTTCTCAGTTCTTTCTTTTTCTCTTCTTCTTCTGGGACCCCTATAATTCAAATGTTGGTGTGTTTAATGTTGTCCCAGAGGTCTCTGAGACTGTCCTCAATTCTTTTCATTCTTTTTTCTTTATCCTGCTCTGCATTAGTTATTTCCAGTATTTTATCTTCTAGGTCACTTATCCTTTCTTCTGCCTTGGTTATCTGCTATTGATTCCTTCTAGAAAATTTTTAATTTCATTTATTGTGTTGTTGATCATTGTTTGCTTGCTCTTTAGTTCTTCTATGTCCTTGTTAGATATTTCTTTTATTTTCTCCATTCTATTTCCAAGATTTTGGATCATCTTTACTATCATTATTCTGAATTCTTTTTCAGGTAGACTCTCTATTTCCTCTTCATTTGTTTGGTCTGGTGGGTGTTTACCTTGCTCCTTTATCTGCTGTGTGTTTCTCTGTTTTGTCATTTTGCTTAACTTACTGTGTTTGGGGTCTCCTTTTCGCAGGCTGCAGGTTCATAGTTCCCGTTTTTTTTGGTGTCTTCCCCCAGTGGCTAAGTTTGGTTCAGTGGATTGTGTAGGCTTCTTGGTGAAGGGGACAAATGCCTGTGTCCTGGTGGATGAGGCTGGATCTTGTCTTTCTGGTGGGCAGGACCGCATCTGGTGGTGTGTTTTGGGGTGTATTATGATTTTAGGCAGGCTCTCTGGTAATGGGTGAGGTTGTGTTCCTGTCTTGTTAGTTTTTTGACATGGCGCGTCCAGCACTGGAGCTTACTGGCTGTTGGTTGGAGCTGGGTCTTAGCTTTTTTTTTTTTTTAAACATCTTTATTGAAGTATAATTACTTTACAATGGTGTGTTAGTTTCTGCTTTCTAACAAAGTGAATCAGCTATACATATAGATATATCCCCATATCTCCTCCTTCTTGCCTCTCCCTCCCACTCTACTTATCCTACCCCTTTAGGTGGTCACAAAGCACTGAGCTAGTCTCCCTGTGGGTCTTAGCTTTGAGACGGAGATCTCTGGGAGAGCTCGCACCAACTGATATTATTTGGGGCCAGGATGTCTCTGGTGGCCCAATGTCCTGAACTCATTTCTCCCACCTCAGAGGTTCAGGCCTGACACCAGGCTGGAGCACCAAGACCCTCTCAGCCATATGGCTCAGAAGAAAAGGGAGAAAAAAAGAAAGAAAAATATATTAAAATAAAAAAATATAAAAATCCTCATAATAATAATAAAAAAGAAGAGAGCAACCAAACCAATAAACAAATTCACCAATGATAACAAACACTAAAAGCTATACTAAGATAAACATAAAATCAGAAACAAGTCAGTCACAGACAGCAAACGCCAAGACTACTGTTGCTCCCAAAGTCCACCGCCTCAATTTTGGGATGATTTGTTGTCTGTTCAGGTATTCCACAGATTCAGGGTACATCAAGTTGATTGTGGGGAGTTAATCTGCTACTCCTGAGGCTGCATGGAGAAATTTCCCTTTCTCTTCTTTGTTCACACGGCTCCTGGGGTTCAGCTTTGGTTTTGGTCCCACCTCTGTGTGTAGGTCACCCTCAGGCCTCTGTTCCACCCAGACAGGATGGGGTTAAAGCAGCAGCTGATTAGGGGGCTCTGGCTCATTCAGGCCAGGGGGAGGGAGGGGTACTGTAGTTATAATTGGAATGTGGGGTGAGCCTGCGGTGGCAGAGGCCAGCATGACGTTGCAACAGCCTGAGGCATGCCATGTGTTCTCCCGAGGAAGTTGTCCCTGAATCACAAGACCCTGACAGTGGTGGGCTGCACAGGCTCCTGGGGTGGGGAGCAGCATGTGGATAGTGACCTGTGCTTGCACACAGGATTCTCAGTGGCTGCAGCAGCAGCGTTAGAGTTTCATGCTTGTCTCTGGTGTCCAAGCTGATAGCCGTGGCTCATGCCCATCTCTGGAGCTCATTTAGGCTGTGCTCTGCCTTCTGTGGGCAGACAGGGAAGGATTCCCCTCTCCTCGCGCACCCCATAACAATGATCTCTTGCCTCTTTGGCAGGTCCAGACATTTTTCTGGACTCCCTCCCAGCTAGCTGTGGCGCACTAGACCCCTTCAGGCTGTGTTCACGCAGCCAACCCCAGTCCTCTCCCTGGGATCTGACCTCCAAAGCCTGAGCCTCAGCTCCCCGCCCCCACCCGCCCCGGCAGTTGAGGAGACAAGCCTCTCGGGCTGGTGAGTGCTGGTTGGCACCAATCCTCTGCTTTGGGAAGCCAGCGTTTGGTAGGTGTTCTGTAGGAGTTGTTCCACATGTAGATGTAATTTTGATGTATTTGTGGAGAGGAAGGTGATCTCCACATCTTACTCCTCCACCATCTTGAAGGTTCCCCCTCATCTGTTTTCCAACAGCACCAGGAGCCCTAGACTTTCCTGGTTCAGTGGTTAAGAATCTGCCTGCCAATGCAGTGGACACGGGTTCGAGCCCTGGTCTGGGAAGATCCCACATGCCGCACAGGGAGTAAACCCATGTGCCACAACTACTGAGCCTGTGCTCCACAACAAGAGAAGCCACCTCAATGAGAAGTCTGTGCACCACAGCAAAGAGTAGCCCCTGCTCTCCGCAACTAGAGAAAAGCCCAAGTGCAGCAACGAAGACCCAACGCAGCCATAAATAAATAAATAAATAAATATTTAAAACAAAACAAAAACAGTACCAGGAGTCCTGATTGGCTGTGTGGGTTGTCCTGGTTACAATTTGATAGGACTGTGTATGTGTTCTCTGGTGAAATATTGTTCTCTTGGCTAATGTTAACCTTTAAACCTTGTTAAGACCCAAGATTGTAGGAATGGAAAGCAAAACACTTACTACTGGTCTATTACTGTAACAGTGAGGGGGCTGCTCTCACCTCTTTCTGTTCCCTATGGCATCCACAACACAGTACATTGACTGTGGATTTGAGAGTCAAACAGAATATTTTAGGACCACAACCCCAACTCAAAGGGTATCGTTCCTTGGCCAAGCCTTCAGCAGTTCGGTCTACCATTCTGTTACCTGTTTTAGGATAAGAGGCAGCTGGTAATGCTAGTCAATTTCTTGGGTGTGAGCCCCTGTCTCCTTTCTTTGCTATAAAATGAGGTGTTTATTGTTAGTGATTAACAAGTCTTTCTGAAAGCCCACGAATGGTGATTCTGGCAGAAGTGTTGCAGCAAGTGAAGGAAAATTCATATCAATATTATAAAATAAAGAGTTTCCCTCTACATTATCAACAGTCTAATGTAATCAGCCTGCCATTGGATAGAGGGCTAGTCCTTCCTGGGATGGTGCAGTCCAAGGATGCTCGGAATTGGTCTCTCCTTTAGAACTGGGCTCTCAGCAGGAGCAAGAGCCTGTCAACCTTGGTGAATAGAACTGAACATATTTATGACCAATAATTATTTTAGAAATGTGTATGAGTGAATTGCTTCTCTGTTTTGTATGCTTGCCCCACTTCCCCACTCTCACCACCTCTCTCTTTTTCAGTTGTTGAGGCACATCTCTGGAACCTGTCTAACCTTGTCTTGGCTGAATTAAAGGGCCAGGAAAGTTTCCATAGCAAGTTAAGAGTTAGTAGGAAAATCAAGGCTCCTGGATTCTCGATCTGGTGATGGTAGCACCAGCTTTTCCTTAGTCCAGCATCCCCCCCCCCCCAGGAGTTAGGAACTGCTTCAAGGTTAAGAGGTAAAAATTTGGGAAGGAAAAGTTGAGGACAACCAAGGTGGATGACCTCCTCTTCCTTATTTTAGAGCTTCTGTTTATTTTATATTGCAATTTAAGACACTTGAAAAGCACCTCATCAAACAAGCATGCAAAGATGAAAGCAGTGTGGAGCCAATTGGGGTCAGTTAATTTTTAATTGTACTCTCTCTCTGCTCTGACTTTATTTATTGCCAAGTAGCTAGAAGGCTAGAACCCACCAGAGGGGAAATCACCAGTTCTGTGTGAATGGGAATGTCGTTACAGTACATGGTTCAAAAACAGATTACAAGTGAGACTGACATTTTTCAGAACAGCTTGTTTTTTCCTCCTTAAATGTCATCATAACACAGCCCCATCTCAACAAGGCCAAGGTGCACAGAAATGTACAAATGCCACAGCTCTCACAGTCCCCTGGCTCCTACTGAAGGGAAAGTTCTGTTCCAATTACAAGAAAAACATCAGGGCCCGAATTAAGAAGGAAACATCAGTTAGAGAAACAATCTACTGATCTCTTTAGAGTCAGTTGAATGACCAACCTTTATCATTTGGAGACTTAAAAAATAAAAGGAAAATTTGTGCTGTTATGAAAGATTAGATTGCTTTTAAATCATCCACGTACTCAAAGTTTCATTGCTTTTCACCGAAACACGGTAATGTTGCCCTGGAACTGCACCAGTCTGTGAAAGCTGACGAAATCCACCAGGCTGGCTGCACTGCTTCTGAAATGATGCCTTGTGAGGTGAGTAAAGCCCAGGGTTTGTCAAAGATGCTATCATACAATTGGGGTGCCAATGTCAAGATGTGGAGTGAGAATTGGGACATACTATTATGGATTGCAAAACTTCTTTAACTTTTTTCGGAACTACTGATCACAGATAAAATTACACACAGAAATAAAATCAACGATAGCTATTGTCACTCTAAATCCTGTGAAAATACAGATTTTAAGGTAAATCTTTTGGGAATACATGCATTCTCAATTACGAATGAAAACGACTACAGTCAGCTCCCAATAACAGAAATAAATCAGAGTGTGAACTTCTTGGGAGATGTGCTGATGAGTTGATGAGTGTTGATGTTTAAATACAAGAGTGTTAAAAGTTCTTATTGTATTTGTACTGTGTTATACCCTACTTATCAAGTGTAGATCAATTTAGTATCTCTAAGACAAACATCAAATCCTGATAACCATTTATTTCTAATATACAAATTATCTCATTCTATCTCACCTTGCAGATAAGCCTAAATGGAAGTGCCTATATGAAAAGTAGGATTTTAAAAATATTTTCAAGTTGTTTTGTTTTTCCCATTTTGCAGTGGTTTTGCTGCTTGGAAGAACTGCCACAAGGGAATGTTTTATCTTAAATTGTACTGACTTGGTTTTACAAAAATCAGTAATATGAGCACTAAGTATTCGAATTGGTGAACACAAGTAACATATACTCCATAAGGGTGTTAAGTTAGTTTTTAGCCCATTTTATGTGTACTCAAATCCTCAGATTGGTGCATGTATCATGATAGCCTTTGAGTGTTTCCTTTGTAACCCTTAGATGCAGGGACAATATAGTACATGTGTTTCTAATTGACTTGCACTTAGCTCATGGAAGTGTGGTTTTGTGGAGACAATGTGATGTCCAAGAAACTGTTGGGAGGCACTTTTCTTGGAAAAAGGAAGTAATGTTCTTTTATTATATAGTTCACCAGCTGACGTCTAAAGATTGGAATTTATTTCTAATGTACGAAATCACAAAGTTCAAGTATGTTCTAAATTTGGCATGGCGTCCTTCCATTTCTGATTAGAATGATGTCATTGTATAAAGCTAAAAGCAAAGAAACAACATCTCAGGACCAAGGATGCAGATATTGCATTTGCAGGATTTCTTTCTCTTGAAATTCCCTTTGTTGAAGCCAAAATGCTTGTGTACAGACATGGTCAATCCGTGATGTCATATTTCCCAGTAATTCTAGAACAGTTATAGCTCCTCGAGCAAATTTGTTTAATATCTTTAAAATTCGCTTTAATGGTGTCTAATGATTTTGTTGCTCTGTAGAATCCTTCCAACCTGCAACAAATAGTATGTTTAAATTTTGATAGTTCCATTTTAGAAAGTAAACCATGCATTTCTTTCAGTATTATTGGAGAAAGCAAACAGTGTGGGGTAAACTTCAAGCTTTCAGAGCCTTGGATCTTTCTGCTTTCTTGGCTATGTGATCCTGTACAAAATACTCTGCATCAACTTCTTCACATATAAAATGGATAGTAATGCTCACCTGTAATTATGGCAAAAAAAAGCAAGTGGTATCATGCTTGAAAAACAAGTAATTGTGGTTGACATTACTAGCCACTCAACAAATGCCAATTTCCTTCCTTCTCACTGCCTCAAACAGGAAACCTCTCTACCATTATTGACAACTAATCCATATAATGAGTTTTGCTAGATAACAAAAACTGCTTTTAATCACATTTCAGGGAGTGAAATTCCTATGGCAACCGAGATTTATTATCTTCTTGGAGACTTCAAAGAGTTCAATGGATAGTGAAACTACATTTTGAATTCGAATTTAAACATATTTAATTAAAATTTTCATCATGCCTCGTAGACTTTTTGACCTCCCTACAAAGAAGAGAAAGATTGGAGAGCTTCTGGCCACACTCCTCTTTCTCTCACCCTCAGCCTTTCTTTTTATCACTGCTGTCTTCCTGAGCATCTTATCAGCTCTGACAACATCTATCAGGTCTGTGAGCTGATCCATCAGGGCACTGTTGGGAACAAATGCCATTGTGAGGATGTTTATTCCATCACAAAGCTTTTATTTACTTATTTTTTGGAAACAAAGCGAGATTAAAAATATATGCATGTGTGCCCATAAGTTAAAATAATTGTTAAAGTCCTTTTCTAATGTTTGCATTTTGAAAGTACTCATAATTTACTATTTCACCAAACCATGTCCATAGTCTATGCGATACTTTGTTATTACAAAATATAGGATGGGGCAGGTACTTGTAAACCACAAACCCCATGTAACCCATCCTGTGTACAAGTTGTTATATCTGTTCCCTCACCTGCACTCTGATGGAGACCTTGCTGGTGCCCACCACCATGAGCATAAACTTTTACAAATTATTTCAGGTTGTTTTTCATTTAAGTGTCTCTGCTCTCCTCTTGGTTCTTGTACACCCATCATCTCCAAATCCATGAGCAGCATTGATTAAAAGTATCTTTTGTCTGTAGCTAATAACTCTCAGCTTTACAAATGAGTGTGAAAAATCTAGCCAAGAGAGTTGTCTGTACACACAATCTGGAACAGACGTCGCAAATGTAGCATTCTTTTGAGAATGTTTTTCTAGCATGTTCCGAATCATGCTGGTTGGCAAAACAATCATGTGGTACCCACATGGCTGAGAATTATCTCTAACAGTACTGATATGAGTTTGTTGATAGAGCAGAAAAATGGAGAATTACTGAACACTCAGTGAGGAAATTTACAATCTAGGATAAAGTAATTATATAAATAATAATATACAGAAGGGTTCTGGAATTAATTTCTACTTTTTCTTTATTATGGCATTGATCAGGGTGCTTGCTATGGACTGAACATAGTGCCCCCCCAAATTCATGTGTTGAAACCTAATCCTCATTGTGAAGGTGTTAGGAGGTGGGACCTCCAGGAGGTGATGAGGTCATGAGGATGGAGCCCCCATGATGGAAATAGTGCCCTTACAAGAGGCATGAGAGACATGAGCTCCCTCCACCAGGTGAGGACACAAGAGGCATCCTTCTGCAGTATAAGTGTGGGTCCTCACTGGACCCTGGATCTGCGGGTACTTTGATCTCGAACTTCCAGCCTCCAGAAGAGTGAGAAATCAATGTCTGTTGTTTAACCACCCAGTCTGTGGTATTTTGTTATAGCAGTCAGAACAGACTAAGTCAGTATATGCAGGCAGTAGTATTTAAAAAATAATCACCTTTGCGTTCCAATTTGGATTTCCATATGCATAATTTCTAGGTTACATTTCTGTGCATTCCATATTCCCATAGGCCTTCAGGGCCAATGTTGGGTTACCATGTTTGTGTGAATCCTGGTTAGATTTCTGAATTTTTGCTTTCTAAATGTTTACATTCACTTTTAGTCCATTGTGTCACAATGGTAATTTGGAGGAAGAGGCATTAATTAATTTTCTTGGCAAATCAGCACATTTGTTCATTTGCTTCTCCCCTCTTCTCTTAAAGTAGTTCCTCTTTTATTACATCCTCTGACTCAGCTTTCCTGTAACATTGATGAGGGGAAGGGAGAAAAACTGAAATGGTATTCTCAAGTTTTCATTATGACTTTTCCCAGTTGCCACAGCAGCTACGGAAAGAGAAGAAATCTCATGCATGATTTAGAGCAGGGTTTCTCAGCCTTGGCACGATTGACACTTTGGGCTGGGTCACTCGTCATTGCCGGGCTGCCTTGGGCACTGCAGGCTGTTTGGCAAGCTCCCTGGCCTCCACCCATTAGATTCCTGTGACAACCTCCTCCCTCATCAAGAAAATCAAAACTGTCTCCAGACATTGTCAAATATCATCTCTACAGAGACAAAAATCACCGTCAGTCGAGGACCACTGGTTTAGAGCCAGTACCTTTTAATAAAGAAATTACATTCAGAAGGATATTTTCATATGTAGTCACTTGAATAGCTTGACATTAAATGGTATGCAAAGTAATTTATTAATAGTAACTACAATACAATAATACCTTTCTTATCTTGAGCACCTAGTACGCACAAAACACTGTGTTAAATTCTGCACATGCGTAGTCTAATTTTACCCTTAACACGGAATGTCTTCTCGAGGTATATATAGACTTGGGCAGGATGTACAAACAAACTGAGAACTTCAACTTCTAATACCTTAAAGGCTGTAGAAGGTATCCATTAGCATAGCTTAATACATCTTCCTCAAGCTATTCAGCATCAGTTGATCTGTTTTATTTTAAAAAATATTTTCAGCCATTGATTTCTATTAGAATGAGGAGTCATTAAAAGATACTTACCTTAAATTCCTCCTTTGAAATAAATCCTGTCATTCTATTTTATTTTTCTGTGTTTTCATCAGTGTTGGGCAATACATTTAATTGATTTTCCTTTCTGTCTTCTGCAGCAATCACATCAAATTGTGTATTTAAATGCATTCTTGCCATTTAAACTGTCACTTTGGAGAGTAAACTGGCAGTGGTGTCTGCCTTTGGCCTATGGGAATTATTAGTAGAATGATATTACTTTGCTACACAGGTTTTCTTCTCCACTGATGAAAATTGATTTTTACTATACAGTGCAAGATTTTTCAACAGAGAGAAATGCACTGTGAATACAGTTCCTATGCTATGTCATATGACTAATTTTACACACACGATTTTCACATAGTACAGAAGAGAGATTTTTATGTTCATTAAAACAATCACATTCATCTATGATAATTTCTCCAGCATATGGTCCTGTTATCAGAAAATCTGTGGGCAGCTTGTCCAGCTGAGGGAGTAGAAATTCATAACTCACTGTCAAGTCACTGATGCACTGGTAGAGGCTGAAATTAAAACTGTGTCTCAAGACAGATTGACATTCAAGGCTAAGGTTCTTCCATCTCCTACAATTGATGATAGAATTTCACTGGATGGGCTCGTCTGGGCAACTTGAAAAATTATTTCATATCCTGAATTCCAATGATTAATACGTATTTTATTCCTCTCATAAATCACAGACTTATGGAAGATAAATGAACATTTTCTATGTCCAGAGTGCATCAATAAAGAATTTTGTATGTTAAAGAAAAAGTGACTCCCAAGTTATAAATGTTAAGCTTGCTACTGAATTCCAAAAGAAAAGTACTTGAATGATCTGCCCTATTGAAGCTGCTGGGCTTCCTTGTGTTGTAATCATTGAGCACAATCAGGACCTATTTCCAACGTGCTCCATTTCTCCTGCTCCTCCGTCCCTGTCTAGAAAGAAAGAAAACTTTTGAAGAAACAACAAAAATTGTCAGACATGAGTTTCATGGATCATTTCAATCTACATGTGGCAGCCAGGAGGGCGCCTGGCAGTTTGGGTCTTCACATGATCCAAGAGAGAAGAAAGGGTGCTATGGACATAGTTCAGCTTTGAATTTGACAAACATCAGATAGAGTTGCATCATTTAACAGCAGATGAAGTAACAGCAAATACAGGGCTGGAGAATATGACAAGCAATATTAAACAAGAAAGCTGTTCATCAGAAGAACAGAACTTCATGAGCAACTACAGGGAAGTTTCTAAAAACCCCTGGTTGTTCTTCTGAACAAATACAATTTGAAGTGATTGCTGGTCATGAATTCTATATTAATTGAAAAAGTAATGTTTAGACTTGTTTCCAAGGGGGAGAGGGGGTGGGGGAGAGATGGATGGGGAGTTTGGGATTAGCAGATGCAAACTATTATACATAGAATGGATAAAAAACAAGGTCCTACTATATAACACAGGGAACTATATTCAATATCCTGTGATAAACCATAATGGAAAAGAATATGAAAAAGGATATATATATACATATACATGTATGTATAACTGAGTCACTGTGCTGTACAGCAGAAGTTAACACAACATTGTAAATCAACTATACTTCAATAAAATAAAAAAGTAATGTTTAATAATTTATAATTTATCTCATATTTATTCACATGATATTTTGATCGCCTCCTATTCCAGATATCATGAGAAGCACTTAGGGATAAACTACTACATAAGACAGTCACAGTATTTCATTTCTTACCAGCTCTTCACTACTTAGTGTAATAGATACCCCAAATATTGGATATTTTTGCTGTTCCAGAAAATAAGATAGACAATATGAAGAATAAATCCTGGTCATCATTAAATATATTGAAAAGATAGTGAAGAGCTGCTTTCACAGACGTTCTAAGTAATTATCACCTATTTATTCAACAAAAAATATTTTAATAAGACTTTGAGACTATCTATGTGCTATTTCCTGTGGCTGTCCCTGGTTTTAGAATGATAAAGCCCTGTTCTTCTCTGCTCTTATGGATTATCTATTCTAGATTGAAAAAAACAGCCCAAGCACGTAAACAAGCAAGTGAGCAGGGTCACCGCCATGTAACCTGGATGGATGTAGCGCAAGGAAGGGGCTGGCTGGACTGTGATATTATCACAGAGCGTCCTCATGGAAAAGGCAGATACAGTATAGTTTCTAGAGTAGTCTCCTGGAAAAGTTAGCAATTGATCAGATACTAAGCCTGGCTTCTATTATAAGAAGCCAAACACGTGAATATCTGGGGAAGAACATTCCAGAGAGAAGTTCAGTTTCAGAGAAAGTGCAAAGGCCTCCGAAGCAGAACGTTGCTAAGAGTTTTGAGAAACTGATAGTATGTCTAGATTGTACTCAACCAGTGGGTGTAGATTCAAGACATTCAAGTCCTTGAAGATTGTATTCTCAATGCACTTGACACCACAGAACAGTACAAAGGAAGGAAGTGGAATGATCACAATTTTCTTTTAGAAAAGCTTACACTGTTGTCTGTGGTGTCAAAAATGAATTATAAGGAGTCAGAGCCTGAACAGGTGCATCATTTGGCAGCTATTTGATGTTGCCCAGGTAAGAAATGATCATGGCTACATCTAGCAGGCGTGGAGATTTACAGAGAAGTGAATTTATTTGGAATTATTACTGATAGGAGTTACTGAGGCAACTTAATAGTTAAGGAGTCTATTTTAATGTTTTAAAATATTTCTTTTATTAAAATGAGTTACCTTCAGGCATCCAGTAATTGCCTAGTTTTGGTCTTTGGCTATTAATTTTAAAGAACATGCTAATACACTGATCAGGTTTCAAGCAAAAGTTATAAATATTTATAAGATTAGAGACTAGTGCTTATGAATTAAGGAGCTGAATTGACTTGGTGCCTATGCATTAACAGAAGTAAACTTACAGCTCAGTTTAACAATAGTTCAGGTTTAACAATATCTGAAAACTAAGCAAGAAAGTTATGCTGGTGTTCTTTCCACGTTCTCACCACGTCAAGAAAGTAAAAAATAATGCTATCACTCTAAGAGGCGATATTTCACAGAATGAACAATTTGACTTTAATCTTAAAAACTGAGTATAATTTTGCCAAATAAAAAGAGAGACAGAGAATGGAATATTGCAAATTACAGATAGCACTTGAAAAGGCGTGAGGATGTGAGAGACTGTGGCCTATCAGTGAACGCCAGAAAATGTGGGTGACCAGATCACACAGTAAATGACAGAGAACAGCAGATTGTAAAGCTCAAAACCGGTTGAGTTGAGGTTATAAAAATCCTGCCCAGGAGTTTGGATTCATTGGGAAAGGACCATATTTGGATGTTTTCAAACAGAAGAATAAAACAATGGAATCCGTATTTCAAGGAGATAAAACCAGGACAAAATGGTGAATTAGCACAGGCTGCTAGACTAGTTCTCTCCCCAAATCAACCTTGAGGAAGCTACAAAATTTGGAGGAAAACATGATCTGAGCAGCATGCACACGTGTGTGTGCACACACACACACGCACACACATAAGCATGCACACAGTGAAATACCCAGGGAGACAGCAAGGCCTGAGGTAAGCTGTTGTGTGTATGGGTTGCAGGGAACAGGGTGTGACATTTTTTGTCTGGACACAGCAGTGGAAAGACAAATTGCAGGAGAAAAAAAAATCTGCTCTTGCTTGTCCCCAGTTCTACATCGGGATGATTCTTTGATTATTGCTGCCCAATTATTACATAAAGCGGAAAGAAGGCATCTTAGGGTAAGCTGCTGATGAGAACAGGTTGACCAGCTGTCTTTGGGAGTTCACTACTGAAGAACACCCCCTTCAAAAGAAAAAAAGCTGGAGGAACACAAACTAAAGAAATTTGCCTGTCGATTCTGCACCCCCTGAAAAGTTTAAAAATGAAACAGTGGCTAGACGGGTCCACCATAATGGAGATATGTTATCAGCAGTGGTTCTGCACATCCTGCTTTGGCCCTTCCTCTCCACTCTACTTAATCTCACCTGGAGGGTCATAGACCACCACCTGCCTTTGGTCTCTCCCTGACACACATTACATGTATCTCGCATGGTGGTGAGATCCCCAGAGAGAAAGAGCTCAAATGCCAATGACTAAAATCCTGAGGATTGCAACTATGACCAAAGTGACAACGGATGAACCAACATAGACCACAGGAGCCTGAATGTTTGTAAAAGGCAAGGAATTTACGATAAAAAATTCTCAAGAAGATGAATGTTATTTTTCATCTGAAATAGAAATAAGAATTTACAAAATATTGGACAGAAGTATTAGGTAGGAGTTGAAATAAAGGAAGCAAGCACTTGGGGGAGAAGTAAGATGGGTAAAACTGCAGAATGATTGGGGTGAAAGATGCAGGTGAGGAAACCTAGCAAAAATAGCAGAAATGGATAAACATTCACAAGTGGAAACATTGACATCTGAATCATAGGAGTCCTGTAAGAAAAGAAAAACTAAAGGAGAAGAGGAACTTTTAAGATCCACTTTCTTAGCAAATTTCTGGTATACAATAGAGTATTGTTAACTATAGTCACCAAGGTGCACATTTGATCCCCAGAACTTACTCATTTTATAACTGGAAGTTTGTGCCCTTTGACCAACATCTCTATTGGTAATAATTGTGTTTTCCAAATAAAAATTAAAAATGAATATTTAATTATCTTGGACTATTTTTGATATTTAATATTATTTATTATTAATTTAAAAATATAAAACAAACAAATTATCTTTTGTTATTTATTCTGATATTAATGAAGAGAGAATTTATGAAAGTAGAACTCTATTTTATTTAAGGTTATTTAATGCTTTTAAGCATAATGCTAAATGCTTAAATGCTTAATGTAGTTTAGAGAATTTTGAATTATCCATGCAGTTATTTTTTAAGAGGTTTGGGAGAATTGATGCCAAATAAGAGGCTTTTTGAGCAGTAATAGTGACATGTCTGTTTACTCATTGAAATGTGCCTCTCGGTCAAGACTAAGTTCCCTGAGAGCAGAAATTTGAATGCAGCAGCCTGTTCATCTTTGCTTACTTATGCTTGAACCTATTAGGTGTTCAAGAAAACTTTGCTGAAACAAGATGACATCTTATCATTGGCCACTGCTCCATTTCTGGAGAACTTGACATGGGGAAACATACAGCAGTTGATTTGAATCAGGATACTCTGAAAATTTGCTAACTGAGTCACCTCCTCCGAGTAAGAACTATTCTGTAATGTAAAATCGTCAGTTGCATACCTACTGTGTACTTAACATCATGAAATTTCACATCTACTCAATAATCATGAACAGATGGAATAAGCTGATATAAAAGAGCATGTTTTTCCCTCTCCAC
This sequence comes from Mesoplodon densirostris, assembly GCF_025265405.1. Classification (NCBI taxonomy): domain Eukaryota; kingdom Metazoa; phylum Chordata; class Mammalia; order Artiodactyla; family Ziphiidae; genus Mesoplodon; species Mesoplodon densirostris. Next base: position 158,495,339 of record NC_082664.1, on the reverse strand, counting down.
CCACAAACACAAAGTAGAAAAATAGAATTCTCCATCATTTATTTTTTCTAACAAGGACATCTTTGGATGTATTAGTCAAACTTGGAGTCACTCCAACACTAACACTTATGTCTAAAATTAGAACTAATGAACTGTCTGCATGGAGCAAACTAGAAAGCCCACATTCTCTCCGTTAGCATCAAGGCGCTTTTAGTCAACATACATCTATTGCCAAAGAGAATATTAATGTTTCTTTAGTGTTACTGGCTCACAAACCAAGACTTCCTTAAAGTGCTTGGGAAAAGCACAAACATCTTCACCAGGAAAAACGAAAAGTTTGTAGAAAAAGCTGACTTCAGAGAATCATAGATCTCTCCATCTAAATGGGTCTTTAAGGGTCCTTCAGCCCAATACTGCTTGCCTGCTCATTTCCTTTTAAAATGACTTTCTTGGCTGATTATCCAACCCTCTAAATACCTTCCCTGACCAGACCCTCCCATCCACATTTTGCTAGCTCTGATTGGCAGCCCCCGTCACAAAACCCAAATCCTTTCGCTATTGCCCTCCCTGAGCATTTCAGATTTGCTCCTTTGGACCCACAGGTTGCTAACTCGTTCAGAGGACCCTTTTTTTTTTTTTTTTTTTTTGCGGTACGCGGGCCTCTCACTGCTGTGGCCTCTCCCGTTGTGGAGCACAGGCTCCGGACGCACAGGCCCAGCGGCCATGGCTCACGGGCCCAGCCGCTCCACGGCACGTGGGACCCTCCCGGACCGGGGCACGAACCCGCGTCCCCTGCATCGGCAGGCGGACTCTCAACCACTGCGCCACCAGGGAAGCCCCAGAGGGCCCTTTTTTAATGCTTGATGACTACCACTGCGTCTCCTCCCTCTCCAGCATCCTATGCCCCTGCATCCCAGCCCACTCTCCTCCAGCCTAAAACGCCAGCTCACGTGCCCTTCCTGTGTCATCCTGGCCACAATTCTGTTGTGCTCCAAATAACGCAACTTTCCTAACAAGGGCACTGTGACTTTTAAAAGAAGTTAAATGTGGAAGAAACATGAAGAACTGATTGCTAGGGGGTGTAATCAGACCCCCCAACTAATGGTTATGGCTGAAATGAGTGATCATTCAAATAGTACAGTTGACATGGAGAGAAGAGAGTAAATCCTTGACTACTTACAGAATCAAAGGAAGTAATGATCGCTTTGATGGAATGACACTACAGCGATGAAAAACTCAAGGACACTTTCAAGATCTACTTTGGAAGGTTAGTAGGCGATACCATTAATTTTATTAAAAAAAAAAAATTTTTTTTTTTGGCTCCACCATGCATCATGCTGGATCCCAGTTCCCCAAGCAGGGATTGAACATGCGCCCCCTGCAGTGGAAGTGCAGAGTCCTAACTACTGGACTGCCAGGGAAGTCCTGATACCGTTAATTTTAAATCAGAACATAAAGGGTAGAGTAAATTTACTTATAGAAGGACACTCATAGTACATTGAAAATGTTTTCTTAGAGATGTTTATTAGAATTGCTAGAGAGAGAAGTTTTTCCTAGTAATTAAAATATCTCTATGCTGGTTATATGTTAGAGCATCTCATAGCTGAGTCCTCTTTCCCAAGCCTAGACCATCATATGTAGTGCTTACAAAATTTAAGATGTTGAAAATAAAACCGACCACCCTTCTTTCCTAAACTTTCTGCCCCATTTTCACAATCACAGTCACCACCATCCAGTCAATCTTTCACATTAAAAAAAAGTACTGTAGAATTGTCCTGTGCTTTGTCTTTTTTCTTTATTCTAATATTCAATCAATTACCAAACTTTATCTATTAGTTTTATCAAACTTTATCAAACTCAAAAGCGTTTATCAACTCTAGATGTTTTTCCCCCATTCTAATGCCATTCCATTAGCTTTGTCACTTACCACTAGTCCTCAACATCGTGTTATCTCATAGCTTCTTACCTGTCCTCCTGGCTAGGAGCTCTGTCCAGTGGAGTCCTGGCGACTGCTTGGGCTGTCGTGGAGGAGCCCAATGCTGAATGTTCATGAATTTTGTGAGCTGGGTGTCAAATAATTGCTAGCTTGAAATTAACTATAGTGGGAGAATTTACATATGGAAATCCACAAACACTACAAATTGAAGCTTGGTCTTTTGTTTCTGATTTTTTTTTCTTTGCTTTATCAGAATACTAGCACTCTTGGGTTTCCAGTCTATCTACCACACTGGTATCAGAATCCTCTTCCTCCAAAAGCAAAGATAGTACTGCCATAACCCAATAAAATGGGAAAAAATGATTTCTATAAATGCAAGAATCTGCCTGAAATACTGGTGAATACAGAAATCTGAGTTTAAGGTATTTATAAGTCAGAGCATTAAAGATTCATATACAGAAAAGCACACTCACACATAGGTTTCTCTGTAGATAGTTAAAAATGGTGGCCACTCTTGTCCTGATGAAGAAACAGGTGGCAGATTCATCCTCAAGCAGGCTGGAAGGTCTTCTGCCAGACCCATTCAATGGCTCTTTTACACTTGACCAGGCATCTTGGTTAAATGTTTCCATGTGTCCTGTGTTCTATTAGTCAATCGATGTACCCAGAGATGAAGGTGATTCCTGAGTTCTTTCATCTTTGTCTTCTCCAAAACCACTTTATTCTTCTCAAGTAAATATCCTTGTTATATTCAGGATCTCTGATGTGGGGAAGGAGAAAATATCTCTGACAAATTGATTTGCTCAAATATTACCAGAAAGTAATGTTGATTATTTTCAAACCTGCAAGGTGATTCTCATGTTTCTGAGATGAAGACATGAGGTCAGCTCATATTCTGTGCCTTCACCCAGTTTCCTTCAGGTGACCACATATCATAGAAAAGACCACATATCTCTAGAACTTTTCTGTGTAGCAAGACAGTTTCTATTTGAACTCTCTCCTGGTTTTAACTACCGGCCCATTGTTCTTTTTACTTATAAATGTATCATTTCTTAACAATTGATATTATAATTTGATCTGGTCTGCTCAAAATGTCTTTCTATTATTCTCTCTCAGGTCATAGAACTTATTTTTGTTTATGCTGTGCTCGAGGTAAATCTTTGGTCTTTCTCTTACAGCTTATCATTATATTAGCACTATTACATTTTGGCTTATAGCATTTTACATATTTCACTGCTTTAAAACTGGCTTAAAAACTGCCAGTACTGGCTTTCTCCTGCCCAAAGGAATATTTGCTTCAAAATCTTCTTAAAACAAAATGTATGAGAAGCTCGGGGGTGAGGACAAGGCTCCCCACATTATTTTACACACTGGAGCCTGAAAACCATGGTCCTATAGATCAGGACAATAGCCAAACTCTCTTGTATGAGACACAATTCTCTTTCATTATCCAACTCTTATCATCTTAACTACCTTCAAAATCCCATTTCCAGCCATATTCACCCTACATTTTTTGAAACATCGAGCTTCTCAATTTATTCACTGCTCTATAATCTCTGGGCACATGAGGTGTTTTAATGTTTTCATAATTTCTCATTCTGCTTGAGAGGCTTTTCTCTGTATTACTGCAAAGTGTGGTTCGCAAATATCAACTCCTCAGAAAATAATAACAGCTAACACTTATCGAGTGCTTTCAGCATGTTGCCAAGTCCTTCCATGGATCATCTCATTCAATCATTCCTGCGTTTCAAAGAGGAGGCTGTAAGAGAACGAATATGTAGCCCTGACCCATCAAGTCATCTGTGTAAGTTTATACAAATCTAAATCCAGTCCTGGGGACCCAAGTGGTGGATATACTGCCTCTATCGTTCTCCATTGTTTTTTGCTGATTTAGTTTATTTATGACAATCATCAAATTCTAAAATGATCTTTTTCATGTATTTATTTAGGTATTTATATTCTATATTTCCCTATCAGAAGCTACGGTTCACTATGATATGTACTTTGATGCCTGGGCCCAGAAGAATCCCTTGTACATGGAAGATGCTTGTACATGGAAAATGCTCAGTAAATATTTCTTGGATGAATGGATGAATGAGTGGATGGAGGGAAGGATGGATTGGTGGATGGGTGATAAATAGAAATATGGATGGATAAATGGGTGAATAAATGGGTGGATAGGAGGATGAATGGGTAGGTAGCTGGATGAAAAGATGAATGGATAGATGGGTGGATAGTGGACAGAATGATGATCCTCTTATCTGGATCTTTACTTTTAGTGGGTGAGGGGAAACAAATGTCTCAACAGGTACATAAGCTTTCTCCTATTTTCTCTCCAGAGGGTAACCAGTTTGAGGTAATATTATACTTCTTAATGTGTGGTCTGCAGAACAATAGCATCAGAATAATCTGGGGGCTTATTAGAAATCCAGAACCCTAGGCTGCACCCCAGGCCCACCAAATCAGAATCTTCATTTTAACAAAATTCCCAGTGACTCCCATGTACACTAAAATTTGAGCATTTTTTGGGCCATCATTTTTTTTAAATGAGAGGTAAACAGGAAAAAGCTCAGACTTACAATAAGCTTGTTATACACCTTAGAACACTTTTGAATTAAGAAGCTAAAATTCTTTTGGTTTCAATTTAGAAAAGGGATTATTATTTTCCCTATGTTCAGAATGTAAAAATAATAAAAATTAAATACCATGTAATGTGGAAAAAATTCTAAGAAAGTCATACAAAACTAAGCTAAATTAAATCCTTTTTAATGCTCTAAAAAGATTATTTTAAAAAAAAGGATACAATTCATTGGCATTTCTAACAGATTAAGTATTGTTTAAAAATTAAAATCATTTTTACAAATCCCCTTAAATACTAAAAATGTGATTTACGAAAAATAATTTTCAAATCCAATAGAAAAATATGAAAAGAAATGGGACTGCATTATTTCATGCAATTTCTGCATTTATTATCCTTATGTTTGTTCAGATTATGTGTATAAAGGATAACAAATGTAAGAATTAAAAGCGAAACCTTCAGGGAGGGTTCTGGGAAGATGGCAGAGTAGGAAGCGTCAGGAATCTATTTCCCCGCTTAGACAATAATTGCTCTGGCAGAATCTGTCTGATGTAACTATTTGGAACTATGGACTCTATTGAAGGCTTGCAACTTCCAGGGGAAGAACTGGATGGCAAATTGCAGTCACTTGTGGTCAGTTTCAGCTCTTAGCACAGTAGCAGCTACCCAACCTCCACCCTCAGCTCCTTAGTAGACACCTGTCCAGGTGTTCTAGGAGAAATTGCACTCAGCAAGCAGGAGTCAGGATGGGCAAAAAAGGACCCCATACTCTAAATATCAGGGGTCTTGCTGGGATTGCTGCTTCTGATCACAGAGGTACAAAGAGGCCGTGCCATTGTTGCTGCTGCCCCCGCAGACCAGCTGACCTGACTTCCAGCGGATTTGAAGCATCAGCATCCTGTTTTTCCATCCTTCATTTTTCTCTTTTGCCCCTTTTGGAGGCAGACATTAAAGACTAGGACATTTAGAAGAACTCAGGAAGTTACTCCTAACTAGAGGCCCATCCTAACTATCTTGTAATCAGTTGCTTATCCTTGCGTCTTTACTTGGACATTGTTTATGGAGAATAGGGTCATAAAATGCCATTCCTCTAATGTATGGTTATTTTATTCATGGTAATGAAATATTAATACAAACATTAAGCACATGTTTATTGAGTAATTACTTTATAGGCTTATTTTATTTAATCCTGACCATAGCTCGAGAGATGGATTATGTGGTCCAATTATTTGTATGGATGAGGTTCCTGATGCTTAAAAGAGTATGCAATTTACCCAAGGTCACATTTAATTAAGACCAGAGTTAGATCGGACCCAGTCTGGCTGGCTCCAAAGTTCTTGGTCATAAACTCTGAAATCCAATTAAGGAGAAGGAAGGGCCTTCGAAGAACAGCTTTTCACCAAAAGGACCATTTTTATGCTGAGAAATCTGAAGTTTTGGCAAGCCAATGAATGCAAGTATCATGGTCACTCATTTTATTTCTGTGAACTAAACACCTGAGGTATTTTCACAAAAAGAAGGGCAGTAGTGGAATGGGTTTGAATTGGGTTGTGGGGGGGAAGTTTATCATTTTTAAGCAGTGAAAATAATTATAATCTTCAGGAGTAGATTGCATGAAAAAATGCTCCTCTCATTACACGTCCATTGTGAGTTAGCATACATGCCTAGAATGATGTTTGTTAATAAGAAATAGGTTATTTAAGATAGCTTTGATTATAATCACACTCTTGGTAATGTTCTCTGATTTATAAAAATAAATAATTTTCAAAGTAATGATTCCTTTCATTCTTTCCTTGGATTTTTAGAAATCACTGCTTTACTGTTTTATAATTAATGAAAAATGTCATAAAATTATGCATAACTCAATACTTTAAAAATCATTGTTTGCCTAGACTTTGAAATGTTATTCAGTACTGTCATTTAAAAGTGGCTTTATGTTTAAATATGAAAATTTGCAAGCAATTAGTTCTTTTAGTGGACTAATTGCTGTTGCTATTTAAAACTAAAATTAGACAACACAGCTATATCAGGATGAAGAGACAGTCTTCTGCTCTAACATAAACAAATTCATAGAAAGTTTCCTAGGGCATTTCTAGCTGTTTTTCCCTAGGTACATATTACTTTGGTTGGCTTCTATTCAGGGATATTGGGCTAATGATTAATAATCTGAAATTTCTCTAATACAGCTTCAATGCCATTGATGCAGAAGACACAGTGCTGTCGATTGGGTCATTGATTTTTAAACTTCACATTCCCTTTGTGTACCAAGTTATTAATCAGTCCCAATGGCTCCACTGGAGATGTGCTGATTAATAAACCCTTCTGATTAACTCCCTGATTTATCCTTGACCCAATTATCATTACTGCAAAATTGTTAAAGTCTTTCATCTTATTGTACAAGTAATCTATAAGGAGTTCGATAGCTACCAAGACACATGCAACACCATTATTTTTCAGACATAAGGGGAATGACCTCCATTTGCATAATATTTTACTTCATCTTGGAGGTTAGTAAAATGAACAAGGGAAAGTCACTTCTGGTTGTGTGTTTGCAGAGATACAGAAGCAGCACAGGAGTCAGGGGGCCAAGAGTGGTCTGGCTTGGACACTGGGAGACGTGGCTTCTTTTACTAAGACCAGGAGCACTCATGAAAATGCCAGCAAACCATACTTCCAGAAGACTCATTCCTTAATGTGCAAAATAAGGGCGGTAGACAATATGATTTCTAAAATACCAGTAACATCAGATCAGTCTTGGGACAGCTCTTATTCCTGCATCCCCTGGGAACTTTCCTAGCAAAGGGTGGGATCATCGTTACCATTGCTCAATGTTTTAATTCTTTGTGACAAGCAGCAGACACCAGCTCTGATGGCCTAGGCTTGTAAAGGAATTTGTTGTACAAATATTGGATAGTCCATAGAGTTTCAAGAGGTGCTCAGAGCCATGCTTAGAATCTTCAGAGCCAGGAACACAGAGAAACATGCCATGTTTCTTTAAAACAATGATTTTTAAATTATTGAGTTATGCATAATTTTATGATGTTTTTCATTAATTATAAAACAGTAAAGCAGTGGTTTCTAAAAATTCAAACATGCCATAAGGACACTGCCGCCAGACTTGTTGCCATCAGATGCTACAGTTCTTAACCCTGCCAGCCCAGGACAGGGCATTAACAGTCCCTGCTGGCACCACTTCCTCTATCACACTCAGAAATCACAGCTTCTCCATTGCAGAATGTCAGCCAGGCTTCAGGACTCTAGAGGTCTACACTGTGACGCTCTAATTGAGACTGAGCAGAGGTCTACACAGCATGCGTGTGGACAACAATGGGATCTGCTGTTTCATTGGCTCAAGCTGGTGTGTGTGTGGGGGTTCTTTAACTGCATGTTGAACATGCTTCAAGGTTAACTCTTATTCTAGGCCCTTCTCAAAAAGGTATCCTTCCCAGGCACCTGATAATGGGTTGGCATAGTATTTCCAGCTTCAGATTATACTGTCTCCAAACCCAAAGGGCTCTACAAAAGCAGTGTGCTTCATTCCTTGTGATAAGAGGTGCAAGGTGTAAACTTGTTCTTTACCTTCAAGAGGGTGTCACTGCCCATTCCCACACACAGGTCCCTACACTCTTGACACCTGGGACTCCTTACTTCATTCTGTGGGACAGCAGAATGCATCATCCCAGAATATGCCACTGTGGCAGAGGGATTACTCTGAGCTGAAGGCAGGTGAGAAGAAACAGATACAAGAAAAGCTGTCCTCCCCCATTTGCCTAAAAACAGGACATAAATGTATAAAGGTGTCCCCCCCTCCCTTCTCTACCAGGAAGGACAGAAGTTAACCACCAGGGACAACTCTAGACCCTGATCAGCCCAGAGCCAGCACCAGAGGAATCCACACAGCAAACCTTACTAACTAGCGCTTATCTTCCATTAACTCCCCCATATATTTACCTTCCCATCGTTTGCTACCCTAGAAACTCAAAGTCCTTTTCTTTTGTCTTGTCACTTCTCTAAAAATGTATTATTCCTTTGTTAAGATGCTATATAAGCCCAAGTTCTAACCACCCTTTTGAGTTACTCATTGCTGAATTCTCCTGTGGATATGAGCTCTGCATATGTTAATAAATATCTTTGTTTTTCTCTTGTTAATCTGTCTTTTGTCAGTCTCGTTTATAGACTCCCCAGACAGAGAACCAAGGAAGGTAGAGGAAAAAGGATTTTCTTCCTTCCTTAAGTCATTATTTTTCTTTGAGGTAACTAACATAAGTCTTTGGCTCACTCACTCTTGACCTGTTTTTTTCTGTTGGCCAAGCAGTTCCCTAATTGGCTGCCCATCTATTTCACACCTATGGATACCTGTCCCTCAGTCCTGGCCACAGATCCACTAGTTGCCATTCTGTTGCCAGGGCTACCACCTGGCCTCTGTCATTTCAGAATCCTGCCACTCCCATGGATGCTGGGGGGCCTCTGGTCCACAGTATCCCACTCCACTGCCATGCTGACCACATGGCAGTGATGGTGAACTGGTCATCAAACAAATAGCCTCTGGATTCCTTTACTGCTTGTGGGGCTGGAATGCTCTCTGGGCCCTCCCAGGACACAGTCAGCTGGTGGGTCCTCTGGCTCTGTGTAGCAGATCTGTTCTAACACATCTAGCTCCCAGAGCTGTCCTCTCCCTGCTCTTACTCTACCAAGGCATTGCTAGCATTTCCACAACAATACTATATAGTGGAGGTTTAATTGACAAAAATTCTGTATATTCAAAGTGTACAATGTTATGTTTTAACATATATATATTGTGAAGTGATTATATAATCAAGCTATTATATAATTATAATGTAATATTATATTATATATTCATCACCGCCCAGTTAGCATTTTCTTTCTGTGTGAGAACACTTAAGGTCTACCCTCTTAGCAAATTTAAAGAACACAAAACAGTATTGTTAAATATAGTCACCATGCTGAACATTAGATTCCCAGAGCCTATTCATCTTATAACTGAAACTTTGTACCCTTTGACCAGCATCTTCCCATTTCCCCACCCCCAGCAACCACCATTCTATGTGGTATGTGTATATATTATATATACATATATATACACTCAGGACAAGATATTAATCAGCCTTAAAAAGGAAGGAAATCCTGCCATTTGGACAACATGGATGGGCCTGGAGGACCTTATGCTGAGGGAATCAAGACAGACACAGAAAGACAAGCATGGCATGATCTCATTTATATGTGGAATCTAAAGAGTTCAAACTCATGGAAGTCACTAATTCTTCAAGGAGACAGACAGTGGCATATTAGCTGTTTATCCCCACAGTGCACACTGTTGAGATTAAACCTCCCTTGCAAAGCTGAGCTGAGGCTTAGGAGAGACACTATATTTAATAATATACATTGGTTGTCATTATCATCATTATTTTAATGCTTTAGTGTCCTTTTAACTTTCCCATTTTTTTCCCTTTAAACTCTGTATTCCAATGGGCGAGTCATATAATTCTCTATTGCACCTATTTTCAAGTGAGTAACACACACACATACACACACACCAAAATGTGTTTGCTTAGAATTTCTGTCTGAGTTGAAGCAATGCGTTGAGAACTGATTCCATAAGTATAGTCACCGCACTGTACATTAGGTCCTAGAATTGATTCCTTCCTACAAGAAAGCAGCCAAGTGACCTCGACTGCTACCTGATCAACAGAGGCAGAAGACAATCTGGTTTTCTTCGCTCTCTAGGATGCGAGCCTCCCTTACAGTCCAGGTTCTGTGCTTTTAGAGAGGACTCCTTCACTCCTGCATACGTGGAGCTGTAGTTCCTGGGCCCTATTTAGGTCCTGAGAGCTATTATCACAAAAGTGAATACAGAAGAAGGAATATACATGATTGTTGAAATGTCATTGAAGGAGTAAAAACTAATCTGAAAATGGCACTTGGGTGAGAAAATGGAGACAGAAGAATGGCAGCCTCTTTAGAAATGAAGGACAATTTGTCAAGAATGGACTGTTATGATAAAAGCGACTCCATTTGGCCAACAGAAAGACCTTTTATCCATAAGATGGTCTTTTTCTTTCCACAAAGTGCTTTCCTATCATCCAGGCAGAACCCATGAGTGCTGTGCATCCATTACGCAGGTCTTCCTTTTGTCCCCTCTGCAATCTCCTTTGTCTGACTGAATCAGTGGCCAGGTAGTCAGCTACCTGAAGTAAGTGGTGCTGAGGCCATTAGACTCAGACTTAAAGCCTGGGCCTCCACTGTTCCATGGTGGGAGCTTTCTTTCACTCACTTGACCTTGGGCACCTAATTTACAGGACAACATGTGATTTATCTACACTTGACAAAGAGAACACAGTGGACAACAGCTCTGAGAGTGTTCTGCATGTGCTTTCAGGTAATCCTGCTGCTCTATGGGTTTCCAATTCCTATCCTCATCCTTTCAAAAATCTAAGAAGCTGAGGATCCTTAGAAAAACAAAACGGAATTCCCAAGGCAAATACAAAGATAAACCCAGAGAGCATTCATTGACCTTGTTTTCTGGAATATTAGAAACATCTAAAATTTATTATCTCTTTGCAGCTCTGTGATACACTGTTTCTCTGGATGCTGCTACACAGGAAGCAGAAATGAGTTGTCTGCAAACATAGGTAATTCACATCACATTTACTGTAGGCATGTGATACCATATGATCTTGCTGTAGAAGGACATGACCCCTGGCGTGGGCAGCCCCAGCTCAGCCACCACAGAGTAGTCTTCCTTCAAGTACATAGTGCCCTTACCCAGTGCTTTTAGACATGCTGGCCCCCAGCCTTTGTCACAGCAAGTCCCCTCTTTGAATGCAGAAACTTTCCCTTAATAACCACATGGGGCTGTATACACAGCCTTACACTGGTGGGTATGGCTTTTCTACTTTATGACCATTTTGTAAGAGTCACACTTTATTTTGCAAATGCTTATTAAATCAATCTCAACATGCCACAAGCAAATCCCATGCCTCTTGTGATGGTAGAACCTGAGACACCAAGTAGTTTTTCTGACTCACATGAGGAAATGCCCTTGTACAGGGAATTTGTCCCGATAATAATTTGTAGAACCTGTAATTCATTGCCTTTTCTTCTTCCCACCAAAGGACTCTGGCAAAGTTAATATTAAAACATACACATGCACACACACACACACAAACTTGTAAGGCAGAAAAGATTATTCATTATTAATAAAACCTGAAAACCAACAGTCCACGTGTTAACCTTTTTGTAAACAGCAGCTGTTTCAGTGCACACATTTATGCACAGTAAGTGCTTTGATTTTTGGCAATGTTATAGAAGAGATGGGAACATAAAAGAATCAGGATAACAGGAATATAGAGACTTCTGGAGAAAAATCGTGGTGTTTTAGTGTGCCATCCTCTTTTGCAGTAAACCTTGATGTTTTCTTAGATGATAGTTATATTTGACTGAAACATTACCCTAAACGACTTACTTGTGTCAAGAATATTTTATAGAGGAGACCTTCAAGATGGCAGAGGAGTAAGACATGGAGATTACCTTCCTCCCCACAAATACATCAGAAGTACATCTACATGTGGAACAGCTCCTACAGAACACCTACTGAACGCTGGCAGAAGACCTCAGACCTCCCAAAAGGCAAGAAACTCCCCACGTACCTGGGTAGGGTAAAAGAAAAAAGAATAAACAGAGACAAAAGAATAGGGATGGGACCTGCACCAGTAGGAGGGAACTGTGAAGGAGGAAAGGTTTCCACACACTAGGAGCCCCCTCGCAGGCAGAGACTGTGGGTGGCAGAGGGGGGAAGCTTCAGCGCCACGAAGGACAGCACAGCCACAGGGGTGTGGAGGGCAAAGCGGAGAGATCCCTGCACAGAGGATCGGTGCCGACCAGCACTAACCAGCCTGAGATGCTTGTCTGCTGACCCGCTGGGGTGGGCGGGGCTGGGAGCTGAGGCTTGGGCTTCCGTCGGAGCGCAGGGAGAGGACAGGGGTTGGCGGCATGAACACAGCCTGAAGGGACTAGTGCGCCACGGCTGGCTGGGAGGGAGTCCGGGAAAAAGTCTGGACCTGCTGAAGAGGCAAGAGACTTTTTCTTGCCTCTTTGTTTCGTGGTGCGTGAGGAGAGGGGATTCAGAGCTCCGCTTAAAGGAGCTCCAGAGATGGGCACGAGCCGCGGCTAACAGCACGGACCCCAGAGATGGGCATGAGATGCTAAGGCTGCTACTGCCGCCACCAAGAAGCCTGGGAGCAAGAACAGGTCTCTCTCCACACCTCCCCTCCCGGGACCCTGTGCAGCCTGCCACCGCCAGGTGCTGGGATCCAGGGACAACTTCCCCGGGAGAACGCACAGCGCGCCTCAGGCTGGTGCAACATCATGTTGGCCTCTGCTGCCGCAGGCTTGCCCCGCATCCATACCCCTCCCTCTCCCCGGCCTGAGATAGATCATATCTTGGGTCACAAATCAAGCCTTGGTAAATTTAAAAAAATTGAACTCGTATCAAGTATCTTTTCCGATCACAACGCTATGAGACTAGATATCAATTACAGGGAAGAAAGCTGTAAAAAATACAAACACATGGAGGCTAAACAATACATTATTTAATAACCAAGAGATCACTGAAGAAATCAAAGAGGAAATCGAAAAATACCTAGAAACAAATGACAGTGAAAACACGACGACCCAAAACCTATGGGATGCAGCAAAAGCAATTCTAAGAAGGAAGTTTATAGCAATACAATCCTACCTCAAGAAATAAGAAAACATCTCAGATAAACAACCTAACCTTACAACTAAAGCAATTAGGGAAAGAAGAACCAAAACCCCCAAAGTTAGCAGAAGGAAAGAAATCATTAAGATCAGATCAGAAATAAATGAAAAAGGAATGAAGGAAACAATAGCAAAGATCAATAAAACTGAAAGCTGGTTCTTTGAGAAGATAAACAAAATTGATAAACCATTAGCCAGACTCATCAAGAAAAAAAGAGAGAAGACTCAAATCAAAAGAATTAGAAATGAAAAAGGAGAAGTAACAACTGACACTGCAAAAATACAAAAGATCATGAGAGATTACTACAAGCATATATGTGCCGATAAAATGGACAACTTGGAAGAAATGGACACATTCTTAGAAAAGCGCAACGTTCTGAGACTGAACCAGGAAAAATAGGAAATATAAACAGACCAATCACAAGCACTGAAATTGAAACTGTGATTAAAAATCTTCCAACAACCAACAGCCCAGTACCAGATGGCTTCACAGGCGAATTCTATCAAACATTTAGAGAAGAGCTAACACCTATCCTTCTCATAATCTTCCAAAATATAGCAGAGGGAGGAACACTCCCAAACTCATTTTGTGAGTCCACCATCACCCTGATACCAAAAGCAGACAAAGATGTCACAAAAGAAGAAAACTACAGGCCAATATCACTGATGAACATAGATGCAAAAATCCTCAACAAAATACTAGCAAACAGAATCCAACAGCACATTAAAAGGATCATACACTGTGATCAAGTGGGGTTTATCCTAGGAATGCAAGCATTCTTTAATATATGCAAATCAATCAATGTGAAGCACCATATTAACAAATTGAAGGAGAAAAACCATATGAGTATCTCAATAGATGCAGAGAAAGCTTTTGACAAAATTCAACACCCTTTTATGATAAAAACCCTCCAGAAAGCAGGCATAGAGGGAACTTTCCTCAACATAATAAAGGCCATATATGACAAACCCACAGCCAACATTGTCCTCAATGGTGAAAAACTGAAACCATTTCCACTAAGATCAGGAACAAGACAAGGTTGCCCACTCTCACCTTTATTATTCAACATAGTTTTGGAAGTTTTAGCACAGCAATCAGAGAGGAAAAAGAAATAAGAGGACTTCAAGTCGGAAAAGAAGAAGTAAAGCTGTCACTGTTTGCAGATGACCTGATACTATACATAGAGGATCCTAAAGATGGTAACAGAAAACTACTAGAGGTAATCAACAAATTTGGTTAAGTAGCAGGATACAAAATTAATGCACAGAAATCTCTTGCATTCCTATACACTAATGATGAAATATCTGAAAGAGAAATTAAGGAAACACTCCCATTTACCATTGCAACAAAAAGAATAAAATACCTAGGAATAAACCTACCTAAGGAGACAAAAGACCTATATGCAGAAAACTATATGACACTGATGAAGGAAATTAAAGATGATATAAACAAATGGAGAGATATACCATGTTCTTGGATTGTAAGAATCAACATTGTGAAAATGACTATACTACCCAAAGCTATCTACAGATTCAATGCAATCCCTATCAAACTACCACTGGCAGTTTTCACAGAACTAGAACAAATAATTTCATAATTTGTATGGAAACACAAAAGACCTTGAATAGCCAAAGAAATCTTGAGAAAGAAAAACGGAGTTGGAGGAATCAGACTCCCTGACTTCAGACTATACTACAAAACTACAGTAATCAAGACAGTATGGTACTGGCACAAAAACAGAAATATAGATCAATGAAACAGGATAGAAAGCCCAGAGACAAACCCACGCAGATATGGTCACCTTATTTTTTATAAAGGATGCAAGAATATACAATGGAGGGCTTCCCTGGTGGTGCAGTGGTTGAGAATCTGCCTGCCAAAGCAGGGGACACGGGTTCGAGCCCTGGTCTGGGACGATCCCACATGCCGCAGAGCAACTAGGCCCGTGAGCCACAATTACTGAGCCTGCGTATCTGGAGCCTGTGCTCCGCAACAAGAGAGGCCGCGATAGTGAGGGGCCCGTGCACCGCGAGCAAGAGTGGCCCCCGCTTGCCACCACTAGAGAAAGCCCTCACACAGAAATGAAGACCCAACACAGCCAAAAGTAAATTAAAAAAAAGAAGAAGAATATACAATGGAGAAGACAGCCTCTTCCATAAGTGATACTGGGAAAACTGGACAGCTACATGTAAAAGAATGATATTAGAACACTCCCTAACACCATACACAAAAATAAACTCAAAATGGATTAAAGACCTAAATATAAGGCCAGACACTATAAAACTCTTATTGGAAAACATAGGCAGAACACTCTATGACATACATCACAGCAAGATCCTTTTTGACCCACCTCCTAGAGAAATGGAAATAAAAACAAAACTAAACAAATGGGACCTAATGAAACTTAAAATCTTTTGCACAGCAAAGGAAACCATAAACAAGGTGAAAAGATAACCCTTAGAATGGGAGAAAATATTTGCAAACCAAGCAACTGACAAAAGATTAACCTCCAAAATATACAAGCAACTCATGCAGCTCAATATCAAAAACACAAACAACCCAATCCCAAAATGCACAGAAGACCTAAATAGACGTTTCTCCAAAGAACATATACAGATGGCCAACAAACACTTGAAAGAACGCTCAACATCACCAATCATTAGAGAAATGCAAATCAAAACTACAATGAGGTATCATCTCACACCAGGCAGAATGGCCATTATCAAAAAATCTAGAAACAATAAATGCTGGAGAGGGTGTGGTGAAAAGGGACCCCTCTTGCCCTGTTGGTGGGAATGTAAATTGATACAGCCACTATGGAGAACAGTATGCAGGTTCCTTAGAAAACTAAAAATAGAACTACCATACGACCCACCAATCCCACTACTGGGCTCAAACCCTGAGAAAACCATAATTCAAAAAGAGTCATGGACCACAATGTTCATTGCAGCTCTATTTACAATAACCAGGACATGGAAGCAACCTAAGTGTCTATCGACAGATGAATGGATAAAGAAGATGTGGCACACATATACAATGGAATATTACTCAGCCATAAAAAGAAACAAAATTATTTGTAGTGAGGTAGATGGACGTAGAGTCTGTCATACAGAGTGAAGTAAGTCAGAAAGAGAAAAACAAATACCGTATGCTAACACATATATATGGAATCTAAAAAAAAAAAGGTTCTGAAGAATCTAAAGGCAGGACAGGAATAAAGATGCAGATGTAGAGAATGGACTTTGGGACATGGGAGGGGGAAGGGTAAGCTGGGACAAAGTGAGAGAGTGGCATGGACATATATACACTACCAAATGTAAAATACATAGCTAGTGGGAAGCAGCTGCATAGCACAGGGAGATCAGCTCTGTCCTTTGTGACCACCTAGAGGGGTTGGATAGGGAGGGTGGGAGGGAGATGCAAGAGGGAGGAGATATGGGGATATATGTATATGTATAGCTGCTTCACTTTGTTATAAAGCAGAAACTAACACACCACTGTAAAGTGATTATACTCCAATAAAGATGTTAAAAAAAGAAAATACAATTTTAAAAGTCTTCAGTAAAAAAAAAGAATATTTTATAATCTGACGTAGCAAACTGGCTGATTATCCATCTACTAAAGGACATTAAATAGAGCTCAACAATATTAGAACTGGACTTTTCAAGGCATTAAGAAATCAATTCTTCATTTTCATTAGTATAGAAACAAGTCTCTTTTCATTCACAAACTTAGATATGTAGACACTCAGAGAATCACACCAGAGACTTAAATATAGCCAGACGTTGAATGAAAGTTCAAGAGCCCTGAGCAAGATTTCAAATCCCTGGAAACTATATGGTTAAATGTAAGTGGATTTCATTCATTTAATTAGATAGTCATGCGAAATTAAAGGAGAGTTTCTGCATAAGCACGTATACTGTCCCAAGAGTTCACATGAAAGTAGTATTCTTCTGGCTTGCAAGGGAAAGTTTTCCTGACCTAAAAGTTCAAAATGAATGTCATATGGGCTTTAGAGCAACTGGTAACCAATAGCTTTAGATCATCACTAAGGATAAATGATGGGTAGATGGAAAAATGGCTAAATAGTTTTGTATTTTTATTTCATGTTGTTCATGTTAGAATCTGTTTCCTTTAAATTTCGTAAATGCTTTTTCCCTGGGGTTAATTCCATAAGAGTGATTCCCCACGTTTTCCTGTTTCACAACAAATTCTAAAATACCTTTTTTTTTCTTAGAAAACCATATGTTTTTCACTCATAATGTCTTCTTCTAGCTTATTTAGAAACACTCTTAAAACCCTGAACGTTACCTTTTAAAGGAAAAATGTTGACCACTATGCATTCAACTATCCCACCCACAGGACAAAATAATAGAAACATAATATTAAGAATAAAAATCGTAAATATAAAAAATGCAAAATCCAGTAACTCTGGGCAACATACAGCTGATGATTATCTCACCGTCGAGGGAATCTCCCATTTTAATCATGGCTCGTATAAGCCATCTGAGAAATGATACCTTTTAGTTATTTACTTGCTCAAAGTTTCCTGCTAGGGTCACAGCTGATAGCAAAATGTGACAAAGAAGTATGACCTGTCTGGATTCTACAAAATTTTCTGGCTCAAAACATTTAACTACATACTGATTGATGTAGAGGCTGCTTTCCTCTTTCCTCATAAGCTACAAACATTTAAACAGACATTAGTACAACTTCTTTTTAAATCATCACGCTTTCATTTTAAGAGTGAATCCAAAGCTACACTTTAACGATTATACTTTACCCTTTTTTGGCTGTGGTATGGACTCGGGCTGAGATTCTCAGTTGAAGTCTCAATAGAAGCAAACAGGGTAATTCTATGACCACTTAAAAATGAGTGCAGTAATTCTTAGCTGATTACTTCCTACAAGCATAACTAATCTAACGTTTCGCTTCCCACGCGATGGTGGTTACGATGCTAATTGTTAAGGCCTTATTGAAACTTCATTATTTGCCTCCGCTGAAGTCAGAAATTATCAGCCACATCGCTCCCCACTTTATTTAAGGAGGCTGAGGAGACTCTGACTCCAATGCTCAGCTCCCTCCCCTACTTCTCTCTACTTCTTACAGAGACTCAGACCTCAGGGTGGGAGGACAGGCGGGAGAGGATACGAGTGAAAAAAAGAAAGGAACCTAATGTCAGTTCATTAATACCATGCCTCACGCCCTTGGGTCAGAGGAGTGAGCGTTGCGAAAACAAGTAACCTTATACAAGGCTGCTTGCTTAGCAGAGCTGCTCTCCGTGCTTCTTTAAGGGAGTCCAGAGAGAGGTGCCGGTACACGAGGCAGAATCAAGACCCAGAAGTTCTCAGTCCCTGCTTGTTTTCCCGCAGGAGAGAGAAGAAAACGTGCATCCAGCGTGACTGCATCGTGAGCACGATCGCCCGGGTCCTCTCTCCCGGCAGAGACATCAACCGCCTTCCCCACTCACTTGCACACGTTGTTACAATATATTTCCGCAGCCTTGACTGTGTCTAGTCTGAGGGCTTCTAATCACGGTATCGAGCTTCTTCATTGATGGACAATTTTCAGGAGAAGAAAATGACTACAATTTCTTTTTGTGGAAACTCTCCCCATTCCATCTCATTATTCCTTATCACATTCCTCTGCATCCTCATCTATCTCCCTTTTCAGGGTTTACACCCAGCAGATTTTTGCAGACATTTATTCTGTCTTTCCCCAGTCGTCATTTAGGATATTTATTCATATTGCATTCACTTAACGTGTCTTCATAAATCAATGCAAACAGCCCCTTCATCATTTTCATTGCTTTTCCCTAAACTGCTGTCAGGTTTTTCCATGTCTTGCACACACAATTAGGAATCCAAAGGCCAAATAAATACTCTAATAGACAGGCAGGCCGGCTTCTTTGGGAAGCTGCTTCTTCTTCCTGGCTCAAGTTGATGGTCTTATGGTTACAGTTTTAAATTTCATGAACTCCCTAAAAAGAATCTACCATCTTGCCACATGGGAGACTTCTAATTCCCACAATCACATGGTTGGTTAGACAGGCAAGAGTTCTTATTCGCAGTGTAGAGACAGAGGTGCTCAAGTATCAGCCGACACTTGTGTATTATGGCAGATGCTTCTGTTGGAGACAATTTCTATGAAACTTGAGTTCATTTTGATTTATCAAAATGTATACATTAGCCCTTTTTTGGTCAATTGAATCATTTGAAGATATCTAGGTAAATTTAACGGAACCAAAATATTATGAAAATGACAAGTTTTTATATTACTTTCTTGGAGCCTGTAATATTTATCACAGCTTTCTCACCATTTCTTGATGTGTGCTATTCCTTTTATTCTGAAGCACACTTTATCCCTTAAAGGTCTTGTCCCCACCTGCTGTAGAATGTTTCTGTCTCTCAAAATTCATGGTTAAAACCTAACTCCCAAGGTGATGGTACTAGGAGGTGAGGTCTTTGAGGGGTGAGGGCCTTCACCAGAACCCGACAATGCTGGTGCCCTGATCTAGGACTCCCAGCCTCCAGAACTGTAAGAAATAAATGTCTGCTGTTGATAAGCCACCCAGTCTATGGTACTTTGCCTGAGCTGACAAAGATGCATCCCCACACCGTTCCCATCCCCAGACACACACACACACACACACACACACACACACACACAGCCTGAAATATATCACACCCCAGTTCAGGATGCATTCGTCAACACTGGAACACAGGGAGACTGACCCCTCACTAAGTGGGCGAAGACTTGGGTTTGAGTCTCAGCTTTGCCACCCACCCCACCGTGCCAACGCTCATTTTTTTTTTTTTTTTTTGCGGTACGCGGGCCTCTCACTGTTGTGGCCTCTCCCATTGTGGAGCACAGGCTCTGGACGCGCAGGCTCAGCGGCCATGGCTCACGGGCCTAGCTGCTCTGCGGCATGTGGGATCCTCCCGGACCGGGGCATGAACCCGCATTCCCTGCATCGACAGGCGGACTCTCAACCACTGCGCCACCAGGGAAGCCCCCAACACTCATTCTTAAACATGAGAGTCAGACTGAGGCATTATCGTCCAAGGATCTTGATTCCATTCCAAATCCTGAACTATGGAGAGAGCCCACTAGCACAGAACCAGAAATGACAAGCAAGTTGGGGACCCAGTGAAACTTCCCCCAGCTGATATGAACAATATGACATTATTACTGATCAGACCCAAACATCCTTACTTTTCTTACTTGGAAAATGCTCTTCAACTGAATGTGTATGTATCCAAAGAGCATTTATGTTTCCCTTAACTCTAAGGTTGGGCTGCCCTCAGATAAGGATACTGACCTGTTCCTGGACATTCTGATGGCCCTTCAGGCTCAGGCTGGACAGGTCCTGGATGGTCAAAAGAGGCAGTCCAAAAAAAAAAGCCCTGTGTTTATTTACCTTGAATAACACCAATAGCTATCGATCTTCTAAACAATGACAACAATAGCTCTCTCAGAGAGAAAAATTATTTTCTACATATTTGTGATGCAGAAAAAGCCAACCTATTTGACATTTCCATTCAAAAGTATCATAAGCATATTTTAAATCCTCTAGGATGAAACATTTTCAAACTAATATATAAATGCTAAATTTATCTACTGAAATTTTAGCTCAAAATAGTTACTCTATACAAATAACTCTACTTCTTCAAAATGGGGACCTAAAACTCCCTCTAGTGAAATGTTAGTTGTTCTGAAATGTCTCAAATTTAAAAATTTTATTCCACAGTTTCAGGTGTGATGAAAATTCCACATTGATATTTTGACAAATTCATTTATGTTAAGTTAGAATTCAATTTTATTTTCTCTTTAAGAAAATGCAAACAATAACTTAAAACTCCTTTTATTTAAAAGTTGTGTGAGTGTTTGTGTGTATGTGCTTATGTAGGAAGGAAGGTCATAGGAAGAATTTAAAAATACGTAATATTTACACTGCAAGTTTAGGATGTTTAAAAGTTATTAAAACTTATCAACTTAGGCAAAGACATATTAGCTAAAATAAAATTAAATAAATAAAATACTAGTAGCGAATTCCTATTAAGCCCCAGGCATGGTTCTAAGTGCGTAATAGGGGAGCCACTAGCCATGTTTGGCTACAGATGAGTCGAAATGTGTCTAGTTCAAACTGAAATGTGTTGTAAAATATACACTGGATTTGGAAAACACTGTATGAAAAACACAGAATGTAAAATATAGGAGTAATTTTAATTTTCATTATGTGTTGAATGGTAGCATATATTGAGTTAAGCAAAGCAAATGTTAAAATTAATTCCACCTGGATGTCTTTTTCTCTGCTCTTAAAAAGATTCCTACAGAGTTTAAATTTTGTATGTGGCTGTCATTTCTATCGACAGCGCTGTCTATTGGAGTGTCTTCCTCATTGTCTCAGACCTGATGACGATCTCATGAAGGAGGTGCCATCACTGCCTCATTTTACAGATGGCCAAACTGAGGACATGGGGAGTGAGGGACCTGGCTAAGGTCACCCCTGTCCTGAGGACTGGCATCCAGCCATCTCACTCTAGATCTCATGGCTATTGGTTTCCAACACTAAAAGCTCGGAAAGAAATGCAAATGTGCTATAATCAACAGTCATTCCTTTAATCATATAATTATTTATAGCAGCATATTACTGATCTTAGAATAATTGCAGTGTGTTTGCTGAACCCTGATCAGACAAAATGGACTTAGTCATGATTTGCATTAAATATTGGTGTGTTTAATATCCTAAATCCAATGGTAACACTTTACATTGGTGATACCATTACAAATTTAATTCCATCCACCCAACTGTATCCTTAAAAGCAGCTCCCACTCTTCCCCAGATTAAACCACCAACGTCTAACCAGTAAGCTTACTTGGGCTGCATCTCACCTCAACTGAAGACTAATGGGGCTTTCAAATGCTCCCTCCTTGCCCCTAATCAAAATCAGAGATTAACTTTCCAAATATCTACTAATGAGGAAAATCGGCAGCTTGGTTTCTACTTGTGTTTTGACACATGCCTGCAAAGATGTGCGTGCTGATCCCACTAAATCCACAGCCTTCAGGGTCCTGAATTTTTTTCTTTTTAGTTTCACTTCATCTCCTAGGAACTTGGTCCTCTGAGGAATGTTTAAGGTGGTTCTCGACAGGGAAAGAAGATAGACAACTGGAACATTTAGTGCAGCACAGACGGGGAGATTCCCATAAAACCCATTCATTCCAGCAAGCTCCTCTGATCCTGGTCTGATGGGCCTTAGTTTTGCAACTTATGCAATTGCTCTCTGTGTGTTCCAAAGGTGTTTAGACACATCTGCATACACTAACCATCTTCTCTGACCATTAAGCCATCAAAGGTCCACAAGATCCTAGGGTCTGGTTGGTCAAGGCCACGGCCATCAGCTAAGGGCAATCGCTACATCAGCAGCACCACCCTTCATCCTGGTCCATAGGCTAGAAACCTGGAAGCATCCTAGACCTGAAATCATCTTTTCCCTTGTGCTCCGTGTGTACAAAACCTCTCTGGATTTACTTCTCCTACGCATTTCTCAAATCTGTCAACTTTTCTCCATTCCCTCCACTGCTCCCTGAGTTTGAACTGTTAATATCTCCACCTTAGGTTATAGGTTTCACCCTCTTAATTCATTACCTTCTCCAAAACATTCATCACTCTTCAATCAGAGCATCTATCCAAAAGGCAAGTTTGAGACACTCCAGTCCACCACTAACAGACTTTGATGGCCAGTCATTACTTTCAGAGAAAAATAAAGCAAAATTCCCAACTCTGGCCCCTGTTTGCCCTTTAGCTCCATCTGGTATCTCTGTCCCCTCACCCCTGCACTACAGCAGTGCTGGGCCTCTTAGGGTTTAGAGCATGCCAGGCTCACTTCCGCCATGAGGCCATCGTCTCTCTGCAGTTGCCACCCTAAAACTCTTAGTTATTTATTGCCTTTTTGTCCATGAGACTTTAAGGCAGATCTATATCCAGGGAAGCTTTTCCTGTCTTGTGAAGTATTCTTCATTACTGTACAATTTCATACAACAATTGTTCTTTCCCTTCCAAACATTATGCATCCTTGACAGAAACTATATGATTAATGTCAGTCTTCTCTATTAGAATGTATTCTTCATAAGAGCAGGTAACAAGTCTGCCCTTGTAAAATAAGTGTAACTGTTGCATTTCTTTCTTCTCCAAAATTCTATGATTCTACCTTAACCAAATGTTTAAACACCCATGATGTCTACAGTATACCTTCCTAAAGACAAAATAAAGAAGAATAATTATTGGTCATAAGTGGTACCAGTAGACGGATTTCTCTTACACTCGTGGAACTTGAGTGTAGTGGAAATTGAAAGCATGAATACTTGCACGATGTTTCTTAGACGTCATTTAAAATTCAATTCTCTGATCTAGTTTCCTAATCAAATTTCTATTTTTGAAAATTAAATTTTGTTGTTGTTCTGGTTTCCATAGCTTTCTAACGGGGTTCTCAGTAGACTGCGTGCAATATAAATGTGGTTACAATAACTCGTACAATTTACGTTACGTGCATTTGGTCCTCTGCCTTTGCCCCAAGACACCCAATTGGCGAATCCCACACCTTTTCAAGGCTTTGCTCAAATCTCACCTTCTCAATAAGACCATTCTCTTCAACATCATCACTACCATAGAAATACTAATCTCCCTATCATGCTTTACTAGTTTTTCTTTAACTTATAACATAGTACATAATTTACTCATTTTCATATTTATTATTTATCATCTGTCTCCCTCAGCTATATCTTTGTATTTTGTTTAACGATAAATCCAGACACTGAAACAGTGCCTTGTGCATAACTGGTGCTTAATAAACATGTATTAAGTGAATGATGACTCCTTTTCAAAGATGTCTACAATTAATATCTAAAATAAAACTATTTTTTAAACATGCATTCTTCCCTCCTAATTTATTCCAAACATTTCCTGAAACTCATCCAACTTTTAAAATTTAAATCAAGCCACACTAATGGATCAATTTTTTAAAATGTTAACCATGTATCTAGAAAGCAGGCACCAGCTCTCATAGGCTGCTTTCCTTAATCAGTAGCTTCTCTTTCATTAGGATTGAAACTTCAAACCCACCCTGAAGGATGCTTCTCTTTTATATGCTTGTGTAGAAAGTCGCATACACTTGCTTGGCTAACATTTAGTGGCACACTTCTTGACTAAAGGAACAAGAGCAACCACAAAAAAAAAGCTTCCCAAGAAAAGATGGTCTTTGCATGTCTCATTAGAGAGTATCTAACCCAGCCTATATTACCAGCTGGGGCTACTATCACAGACCACGGACTGGATGGCTTAAAGCAACAGAAATTTATTTCTTACAGTTCTGGAAGCTGATGTCCAAGACAAGGTGTGGGCACTAATCCTACCATGAAGGCCCCACACTCATTAATCTCATCTAACTCCTCCTAAAGCCCCTACCTTAAAATACCATCACATTGAGGGTTAGGGCTTCAACATATGAATTTTGGAAGGATACATTCAGTCCATAATACAGTCAAATGTTGTTCTTAGCATCTGCTTTTCTGAGAGCTTTGCTAACTTGTTCTAAGTTTTCTGTATTCCTTTGTAAATAACTAAGCAATGTATACTACTGGTGAAGAAGTTGAGATGTAATCAGAGACTCAGAAAAACTGAGATGAAGTCTGAAATCTGCACTCGAAATTGCCAATTTTGCAGTTTTGCTTTTGAGTAGAAAAACTGGACGTGAATCTTGGGTCACCAAGGTGTTGACTCAGTCATGTAGCTTGTACTCCTGCTTTGTACTTAAAGCCACACATCTAATCCTCTAGTTAACATTCTCATCATCCTCCCAGACACTAATGCAGGGTCATGAATAATTCATTTTCCCACGTTGGCTTCTATGGGATCTCCATGTGTAAGCCCTCAGTGTCACTACTCTGAACCAAAGAAAGCAAGGTCCTCACAGACCCCTAAGCTGAGAAAGCTTCCAAAGGTCATCTAGGTAAGGCTACAGACAGCCTTGTGGCTGGCACATGGTAGATCCTAAACACATATTTGAATGAATAAAATAATTATTTTCACCATGTCTGTGAAAACTGTTTCTAAACGTTTCAGTTACAAGGTGGATGAGAGACTTGATGCTGGTCCTAAAAAAGAATAGAAATTTACTGGAAAAAGCATTGCTTCTCTTGCTTTGCCCATATAATGTGGAGACGAGGCTGGCAAACTTCTCCACTTCTTCCTGCCTTGAACACAGAGGTGATGCCTGAAGGTGTCACAGCTCTGATGGGACCAGGAAGCAGTGACATCCAGGGAGCTGAGGGTGTCACCAAAACGTGGGATTTCACATCGTTGAGCTGCTGGGTCAGTGGTGACCATCACATCCTCTAAGCTTCTTGTGAGCTGCTCTTAGGAAGGAATTCACTCATAGAGGAGACAGTTTTTTATTCAGATCTAAAACCTTATAAGGAAAAAGCTGGTGTAATTTAAAACCTTCTTAGTAACCTTGTTTACAAACAATATTACAAGAAATGTGTTTAAAAAAATCAAATGATACTCTGAAGTGACTGCTGGAGAAAAAAATAGATAATCAAATACAAAGGGACAGTATGGAAATTTTAATAGACAGAGTAGCAATCTATTTTTAATGACTCTGTCACATCTAAAGTGATTTATCATTTGTTGGCAAAGCAAGGCTGAGGTTTATCACAAAGTTAATGCATGTGTGAATCATTAATTATTAGCAGTGATTAATTCTCTATAAAAATTTTCCTGCTTGCCTAAATGAGTATGTCCATCCTGATCCTTACGCAGCCCTTGCTTTTTTTGACCTGATATTTAAAGAAATAGTTAACCTTAAAGTCATGTGACAGCCCTGTGCTATGTTCTGAATTATGGCCAAGGGGGCATGTCCACAAATTGTTAGAATGGCTGTGATTCAGTTGAAGTCATTTTATTGGAGAAATTATAGGTGGAAATCTCTGTAATGGAATAGTTCAGGCTCCCGTCAAAGCAACTTTCTAAACCTAGGTTTGAAAACTAGAATCAAGGTCAGAGTGACAAGATGACCCTGCACTTTATAGCACAAACTCCAAATAGGAACCAAGCCATTAAAAACGCGAGTGATGAGAGTGGCTGCATTCTTTTTGGCCTGTGGGCAAATACAAGTTTCAAAATGCCTGTACTGTAGATTTCCTACGTTCTAGCTTCCCCAATACTGATGCTCGGGTGTACATAAAGATACATAAATGCAAATAAGTGAAATATAGATTTTTAATGTTAGCCCAGACCATCTTGTTGTGGAATATCTTGATTGCTAAGTTGGAAATGGAAGAAAAAAATTCTGCTCCTTTGAGAACCATTTTCCTTTGACAATAATTCAAGCCAGCATCTTCTAAATGACTTACAAGGATATACATGGTAGGAAGGCCACCCTGAGGAGGTAAAATAAATACTGGGCTTGCAGGATCTGGGAGTAAACTGCTACCATTGCTATTGGCTGTTTGGTGTTTGACATCCCTGAACCTATTTGCTATTCCAGGAGGTAGCGAAACTCAGTGGAGTAGAATTTAAGCTTTAGATCAGACATCCCTGCTTCCCCGCTGAGGAGCTCTGTGTCAGTGGCAATTTCACTTAATGTGTTAATCTTCCAGCTCATCTGTGAAATGGGGATATTGACACTTGTCAGAGTGTTGATGTGATGGGTGATCCAGGCAATGCACAGAGAGACGTACCATGGTGAGTAAGAAAGGGTCCACGAGAGTGATTGAAACGAAAGTGAATACAATTATACTGTGTTAGTATAGAATTAGACTATTATAATTATGGCAACTTATATATTATAGTATATTTATATACAGTTGATCCTTGAACAACTTGAGGGTCGGGGCACTGATTCTCCACACAATCGGATACCCACATATACCCTCCACATCCCCGGTTCCTCTGCATCCCTGGTTCTGCATCTGCAGGTTCAACCAACCGTGGATCGCATAGCACTGCAGGATTTACTATGGAAACAAGTCCCCGTGTGAGCAGACCGGAGCAGTTCACACTGTACTGCAGTGTAACTACAATGTTAGAATACAGTATGTTACTGTCCAACTGAAATTTGAGGTCTCTAGTTCTTAGTCCTACATTTATTTTTACTGGGGGCACTAAGTCACTATCACATGCCCTGAGAGGAACTTCATAAACACCTTGAGACCTGGTCACTGCCCTCATGATACCTAATTGTCATGTCAGCAGTGAGAACAAAGAGCCATGGATAAATAATTTGGACCCTTTCTGAAGGAGAATATGAGAGAGGCTGGTGGTCAGGTGAGATGTGTGGGTGGCATTTCCATTGCCCAGCAGTTTGGGAGATGAGGAGGAAGTGAGGTTCAGAGGTCTGTGGGGGGACACTTGGTGCAGGAGGCTGAGCAGCTTAACTGTGACCAGCACAGGTGCAAAACTAAAAAGTGTAGGTTGAAGTAAGAGGCCCATGAGTCTTGTCATTGAAAATTCCTATTCTGTGAGACTTTCTTGCCTCAGTCATAAAAGAACTGAAGAGCAAATGTCACTATAGTCCCAGCACGTAATAGAAAGAAAGCAATCTGGTGGTAAGTGGCTGCTGGCATTTGTTTAGCTGCCTAATGATGCAATCAAGGATCCAGACTCTTTATATCTTCTTCACTACCATCCTCAGCATATTGGCTTTTCATTCTCATGCTTATTGTATGGTCACATGAAGGCTGCCACAAATCCAAGCATTATATGTGCACTCAAGGAAAGAATAAAAGGGGAAGTTTCAATTAAAAAAAAAGAGAGAGAGAGAGAAAGAAAGAAAGCAGACTCTTGGATTAGGCAGATTTGGTTGAAAACCTAGTACTACTTCCTATTGGCTGTGTTTTGATAGACTAATAATTTGGACTCTCCAGTCTGCAGTTTCCTCATCTGCAAAAAGAGGAGTACCTTAGAATTATAATGAGAATTAAATGAATTAGTAGATGTAAAGAATCGAGCAGAATGCATAATGTGTAACACAAGTTCACTAAACATTAGTTTCAGTTTAGTCCATGTATCAGGATTATACCTCATTCAATTGCAATGCAAATCTAATATCTGGAATAGGATATAAACCACGGCTTTGCAAACAATGAATTAAGGAACTTTTGTTCAGGTTCAATATAGCACATGTCTATCAGTATGAGCTCTACGAAAGGTCTAATGAGATGACTATATGTTAAAAGTATCCTTTACTCTATTTCTGCCTGATCGGATTAATTAGAATCTGAGCACTGGTGCTCAAAGTAGATTGAAATACCTTAAAAGTAACCACTTAATCACTCAACTTTGCTTTTGTTATTGGTTGGGGGAAGGGGGGATACTGGGAATGCAAAGCCAGTGAGTATTAAGTGACCTCACTGAAATATCACCAACACAATATCTTCTGAAGTGAAAGAAAATTATTATGTGTTTCTGAAGACGTTTCTATGAAAGGAGTTATCCTTATGTTTAGCAGTTTTATAGCAAAACTACTTTGTATTAATTTTTGCCAGGCAAATGATTATCTTCAACCCTTTAGGAAAATTAAATGGTAGAAGAAAATCAGCCTATCAATACAAAATTCTTATTAATTTCTCTAGTCAGGTGAAAGTTTATTAGTTAGTAATTTTTTAAAATGAGGAATCTTTTTTTTAATGTAACCATATATGTATGTCTTCTTAAATTACCTGAAAAATCTAAAATAGCAAAAAAAATACAATGATCAGTGCTTTTTAAAAATTTAATGTATGAAATTTAAGTGGCAAATAGAGACTCCTGAACTAATGAGTAGGACCGTATATACTTGGAACTGTGGAGAAGGAGTTTGGGAAGAAAACATGCCTGTGATGCCAATTAGGTTTTTGAAAAATGAAAGCAATTTCAAAAAGAGCAACTTGGTATCATATATGTTGTCTGTAGTTAGCATCCATCAGAAATAAAATAAAAATAACGACAGCAAATTATCACTTGGGTGGGCAAAGGTCAGCACAGCCATATGAAGCACAGTTTTACCGGCAGCTCAAGCTAGACATTTTGATGCGCCTTCAGAATTTGACTGGCTCATGGGTACAGAGCAAGATTCATTTAAGTCATTATTTTCGAAGCAATGGGTGGAGTGGAGCCAAACGACCCTTGATAAATAATACAATAAATTTGTGTTACTTCAGAAAGTCTTTGAAGGGAGAGTTTTAAAAATTATTATTAAAATGTTACTTAAATGCTTAGGCCCAAAGCTATCATCTTTACTTGAATTTGTCAACTTAACAGAAAAATAAAATGTCATTTTATCGAGAAAGAGAGACACAGACAGAAAGACAAAGAGAGAGAAAAAGAAGAAGAAGAAAGAGAAGCGGGGGGAGGAGGGGGAAGGGGAACGGGAGGGGAAAGAGGGAACAGCAGGGAGAGAATGACAGGCTAAGGAGAAACAGTCAAGCTCGTTCTCTTGCATTTCTGTCACTGCCCTGCAAAGACTATCATGAGACTAGCTTACTGACTCCAGAAGAAAAATGAGAGACACTTGGCAGGGAGCTAGAACACTGCAGTCCAGCCCAGTCTTGACCAGCCCATCGCAGCTAAGTACCAGATGCGTGATAGAGCCCTGTCAAGACTAGCAGCTCCACCTGGCCAAGCCTGGCGTGTCTTCTGAGCCTTGGCTATAACCATGCATGACTGTTGTAAGCAGTTAAATTTAGGGATGGTTTCTTAAATTACATTTTATGGCAATAGCTAACTGATACATAGACAAAAATCCATGCGATTAATTAATATTTTGGATGCATCTGTAAGTTGCATAAGATAAATGCATAAATGAAATGCATTTATTTAATTTGAAAATTGAGATGAATATATAATAACATTTGAGAAATAAACAGTATATATAATATATATTTAAACATCTGGTATAACATATAAAAGTTATAAAGTATTTCAAAATAACAAGGTAATTTTATTTTAATGTTCTAATATATATATATATATATATATATATATATATAAGGTGAGGGCTTCCCTGGTGGCGCAGTGGTTGAGAGTCCTCCTGCCGATGCAGGGGACACAGGTTCATGCCCCGGTCCGGGAAGATCCCACATGCCGCGGAGCGGCTGGGCCCGTGAGCCATGGCCGCTGAGCCTGCACGTCCGGAGCCTGTGCTCCACAACGGGAGAGGCCACAACAGTGAGAGGCCCGTGTACAGCAAAAAAAAAAAAAAAAAAAAAAAGGTGAAATTATTAAATGTGTTCAACACCAGTAAAAATCATTAAAATAGAGCTCCTTGATCAGTATCACATCAACACTTTCTTAAAAAATGGTGTATTGCCTACAAAATGAAAGCACAAAAATTTAAATTTTTTTATTTGTCTTAAACACTTTTATTTCCTATAAGGATACCAATATGGTATCCTTGAATATAATTTAAAATTCCATTCCTGGAGCTATTCAATAATTTATATAGATGCATGATGGAATGTTACATTTGATGATATATTGAATAATTTCTTTCTTGCTTAATTATTAAAATCTGCATTGTGGTTTATAAGCTTACTAGGTAAAATATATCATAATCAATGATCCAGCTAGATTAGCTGATATACCTTCTAGTTCTAATACTCTAAAATGTATTCAGCGATTTCAAATACTTTTTTTTGAGATTGACCATGAGAAATGACCTCTGTTCTTCCATGGAGAAGGCATTCATCCACCTCATGCTAGCAGTAAGAGGACTGGAGAGGAAGGAATTTCGAGACACTGAGTTGACTCTTACAAAACGTACATCTTTATATTCCCCTGCACTATCAATTTGGATTATCTTACGATAAAGCATATAATAGACATGCCATCCATTTTCAAACAGTGGCCCAGGGAGTTCTTATTTTAAGACAAAATTGTCATCTATACAAACTGGTATAAAAGACCCAAAAGAAATGTTATTAAATAAATTATTCAAGCAGGTATTATAGAAATAATTACTGACATCTGCATTTTTTTTTTTTTTTTTTTTTTTTTTTTTTTTGCAGTACGCGGGCCTCTCACTGCTTGTGGTCTCTCCTGCTGTGGAGCACAGGCTCTGGATGTGCAGGCCCAGTGGCCATGGCTCACGGGCCCAGCCACTCCATGGCATGTGGGATCCTCCCGGACCGGGGCACAAACCCGTGTCCCCTGCATCGGCAGGCGGGCTCCCAACCACTGCGACACCAGGGAAGCCCTGATATCTGCAATTTTAAGATCTTCAATTCTTTATTAAAATGAAAAGTTCGCTTAACCTAGAAGTGATTTTTTTGCAAACATATCAATAAATAACATCATTATTCATTCATTCCCTCTTGGACTCTAAATGCTGGTCTCACAGCACCTTTGGAGAGTTCTAGGAAACTTCAAACTTCTCAGATTACAAGATTCATTAAAAGTCATGATGTGATCACCTAGGAACTGATGTGTACAAATGAAAGTGCCTGGGGGTATAGAGGAAACAAAATCATAGCAACTGAGGACTTCCACTTCCAGCCAAGGTGGAGTAACAGGGACTAGATTGACCCTCCCTCTTGAAACAATTTTAAAAATAGGCAAAACATGAGAAGCAACAGTTTTTAAGAACAGGGCAGGAGGCATCACGGTAGAGCTATCCTAAAGAGAAAGGAAGAAGATGAGGTAAGCTCTGGGATTGCTGTCCTTTATTGCTTAGAGACAGTTTCCAGACTGAAGCTCAGAGGTGGGAAGGCAGCAGGATGCAACCTACAGCCTGAGTTAAGGAAACAAAACCTGGAGAGGCCAAGGCAGCTCAAGTACACAGGACTGAGCACCAGAGGACAGGTGGACAGAGAGAGAACTCTGGTGCTTTGCAGAGGGTCCATCCTGAACTTCCACTGAGTATTGATCATCAGTGCATGTGGTGAGGGAAGGACTCGGTTGGGGAAAGAACCACCTGCGAGGTTTAGAAAAAGCAATCTCTGAAAACACACAGAGTCAGAAATATTTCCTATTCCCCAAAACCAAAGTGGAAAATCTTATCATTCACAAGGCTTTGGGTAGAATAATCATGAGGGTTTTCCCTCAAGGAGTGGGAGAAAATTTGACCTAGAAAGAAAATGCTACACTGGTCCTACCTAACAAGGATCAAAAGTGAGATTCCAAAAGATTGAACTATGACCAAGAAATGAAACTGCATCTTGGGACACAGCTCAAAAATATTTACAGGAATACAAAAATTATTCATGACGAAGGTACTACTGACTCAAAGACAGCTAAAATGGCTATAATTTCAAGCAACGTATATTTCAGAGCAAAGAATATTCTCAGGGATAAAGAAAGTCATTCAACAACAAAGAATGGTTCAGTGCATCATCACTCTGGCTGCATCTGCTCATCAATAAGGGTTAAATAAATATTAAATAAGTATAATGAAAACCAAAGTTTTCTTTGCCATTCTGGGCACTCTCTAAAGAGCAGCAGTGGGAATGCATTTGTGTTCTTGCAAGCCCACCATATATGCTCCCTTCAGTTTCACTTTGGGAAATATCCTTTCCTCCATTCTGTGCAGTCTTGTAGACTGTGACTCAACATGTATACTAAACGACAATCCAATTCTTTTCCAAGGAATTAGAATCCTATGAAGGGACAGAAAGGGGGATACATACAGACTGATACATATCAATGCCCCAGGAAGACCGCCCATTAGTTCTGGCTGACCTGGTTCTGATTCTCACAGATTATTCAGGTTTGTCTCCAGTCTGATGAGCTACATAAGCTGACATCTGTCTACCTCTCAAAACTTAATTATAATGTTTTCTCAGTTTCTCATTAAACTCCAGTCATCCCAGCCTCCTCTCTCTTCATTAAATGTTCCAAGTTCTTTCCCTCCAAGGCCTTTACCATGTCACTCCTTCTGGTAAGCAATTCCTGCAGTCCTACCTATAACTGGTTCCTTCTCACCTTTTGTAAAGTAGCTCAAATATTACTGCTTCAGAGAGGTCTCTTTTTATACTATCTAGAGCCACCATCACTCTGTTATTCTCTATAACATAGGGTCAGCACATTATGGCCCTCAGGCTAAATTGCACTCACTGCCTGTTTTCGTAAACAAAATTTTATTGGAATGCAGCCACACTCACTTTTTAATATTGCCTATGGCTGCTTTCACCCTGCAATGACCAAGGGGAGTAGCAGACACAGTGAGAATATGTCTTGCAATGCCTAGAATCTTTGCTACCTGGCCCTTTAAAGAAAAAGTTTGCTGACCCTGCTTCATAATAGGATTGTTTATTTCCTTATACATCTTATCACCATCTGCAATTATCTTGATCATATTTTAGTTGATTAATATCTGCCTCTACTCAACACTGTAGGAGTGAGGAAAGTAGGTGGCTTGCCTGCTTTTAATCCAATACCTGCTGAGAGCAGAACTCAACAAATATTTGTGGAATAGATGAGTGAATAAAATGGGTATATCTCATCAACAAGTACTCAACAAGTACTAGCCACGCCACCTCTAGTATTCAATATACATGACAGTGAAGTGTTCTTCTCACATTCTTCTCTAAGGCCAACCTGCTTGTGCAGCACCCGTTCTTGTTTTCTAGCCATAGTTTATGCATCAGGAATGAACTCACCCTTGGTTCAGTGGATTGCCCTAGGAGTGGACATCCAACAAGCAGACCAGCCAGAACGCTATGACCATGGGTAGAAAGGTGAACTGGACCACATGATTTATTAGCTAAGTTTTTCAAGACTGAAACTGGAAATGTAGCTCAGGAGTTGGATTTGTCTCTGTTGAGAGATACCTGAATCAGACTGAATTTCTCGGTCTTCAGGCATTCTTACATTAAACCCACTTTGTACTTGGGTTAGTGTGAGTTATATCTGTTACGTGCATCCAAAGCAAAAAAATGAAATCTAAGTTAGAGTGAGCAAAAATTACATAAATAAATAAACATATAATAACTCTCTCACAGAAGAACAGAATATGTGCTTTAAGATTTAACTAAAGCATCCCTTGAAGACACGTGTGGCAAGTGTGGGCAACCCAGGGCAACAGTAAAACCACTGTCCAGTTCAACATGCCCTTACGAAGAACAGACTGTCTTTCTGAAGTGATTGGTACTAATCAATTTCTTAAAGGTACAATGCCTTGTCACTGATGTGACTCATGACAGGAAAATCTTCTGGGCATGCTTAGAGTAGTGTTTTTGTTTCATCACTACAGAAATAAAATTACCTGACCATCTTATTTCTTTTCAGTAAAGAAGTAAAAAGAAGTGTGGTTTTGTTACTTTATTTTTCTGGGAGTTGCCTTTACTACTGTTAATGTCAAAGATTAAATGAGTATGACCATAAAATAAAATTCACTCAATAAAAATATATTAATTAAGCACTCAATTTGTGTCCTATTTTCTTCTTGTCTCTAGAGATTTATCAGTTAATAACACTTTCATAAATATATGTGATCATGGGTGTTAAATGGGGTCATATACAACTCATATATGGGAACATTAAGAGATACTTAGATATTCTGGAAAAACATAAATTACAGAACACTTAAAGTTAACAATAAATTGTCATTTATCCCTGACCATGAACACTAGATATCCTGGAAAACAATTAAGAGAAGAAATTTGTCACATCTTACTCAAACTTTCACTAAAAATAAGCCAAAACGAAATTCTGTTCTACTTCCCACTCTCTATTACTAAGAAAATATCTTCTAAATATTTTATATATTATCCTGTGAGAGAGAACAGAATTTTGTCACTGTTACATTAAAAATGTTTTCCATTTTCTAAGTTTTTTCATTGCATATAGCTTGCTTTTATTTCAGATTTTTTCTTCATATCAAATATATGTCTCTGTGTTTTTTCCTAGTTATTTTAGATTTTTCCCTATTTCTTGCAGAACCCTGCTGATTATTTCACCAACTTTCTTTGTTTTCTTTTGTTTATGTACTCTTGGACATCTACTGCTTTGATCGCCTTCTTTTCATCATTTGTGTAATCTTTCCTTTATTTTTCCCAAATTAATCCAAATAACTAATTTATCTATTTAAGATTGTTTAAACACACTCCCCACTGATGTGCAGTCAAATTAATGAGACGAAGGAAAGAAAAAGAAGACAAAAAATTCAATTTAGCCTTGTTATACTGAAACAAATGCTCATCTAGATTTTGTTCAGATATAGTCCTTCAAAGAAAAATAATTTCTTTCTTGGTACTAAATTACAATCATGTATAACAGTGAAAACATCACAACAAAGTATTTCTAAATCTATAACATAATTGTGAGGTGAAACCAGAGGCTTAAAAAATAGACCATGAATCAACTTTGAACAACAGTCATCATAAAACCACAAAACTCCATCTTCTTGTCTGCATCTGAAACCCACCTGATTCTAACACCGTGATTTGTCAGTTGTAGACTGTAATGCTGATATGGATAAACTTTCATATACGTGCACATAAGCCCATTAAAAGAGGTGTTCAAATGAACAGACAGCGCAAACTCCCTTTTTGAATGTGTGACTCATGAACTGAGTCTTAACCTTGGAGTTACCTGGAAAAAGAAGGAGAGTAAACATTAAGTGGGAGGAAATAGGGATGTGAGATGAAGATAGACTCAGTGAGAAGTAATTAGTTCAGTAAGGATGGAGAATATGGTCTCCAACTAGAGTGGCAGGAATTCCAGGAATCAGATGATGAAAATCCTCATGAGCCACCCAGAGGGGATGGGTTCCATCCCGGAGGAAGGGGGTCTGTTTAAGTGTTTTAAATAGTGGTGAGTCATTTTTTTTTAAAGTAATGGGAACAAAAGACATTCATCGTCTAGTTAGAAGGTTGACGAAATGGTTCGATTAAAGGCAAAGAGGAAGAGTGACGTTCTGAACTAAGCAGCAGAGGAAAGGGGTGTGCAGGCTCTTTGCAGGGCTTGCAAGTATTTGGCTGTGGAGGATGAGGGATGACTCCAGGCACCTACCTTTCTGCCTGCTCATGCACTCTTTCTTTTGATATTTGTTTTAATATTCTGAAAGTGTTTATTTCAACCAGTATATTTATTTTATCTGTTTAATTAATTATTATGACAAGGACTGCTATGGACCTTTTGTTAGTCTTCTACTTGCCCATGGAGGAACCATTTGTTAATGAGAATCTATTGCTTTTTTTTTTTTTACTTTATTTTATAACAGTGATACTCTCTATGCATCCTCATTGTCAAACCTGACTGTACTGGCCATCTACTTTAAATGTATGCCATGAGAATTAAATTCAAAAAAATAAAAGAAGAACAGTAGGAGCAAATACAATGAAGACTAAATCACATTTAAACATCTGTCTAGAATTCATTTTAACATATATTCAAGGTGTTCTCCACCCCTCAACGCATGAGGTTGAATTTAACCTTATATATGACGGGAAGGAGAGGCCTGACTAGCATCACGCAACAGGTGAAGGTAACAGCTGAGGGATCCAGGTATTAGTTTTCCTACTTCTAAATAGTGAAGAGTGTGAATTGGGAAACAGAGAGGAAAATAAATGCTTGAATGTCCTTGGATATGTATCTATGAGGTGGTTGTCAAGGGTTTGGTTTTTCTGTATGCAAGTCTTGATAGATAGATGATAGATAGATAGATAGATAGATAGATAGATAGATAGATGATAGATAAATAGATGATAGGTAGATGATAGATAGATAGATGATAGATAGATGATAGATAGATAGATAGATGATAGATGATAGATAGATATAGATAGATAGATAGATGATAGATGATAGATAGATAGATAGATGACAGATAGCTAGCTAGCTAGCTAGATAGATAGATGATAGATAGGTAGATAATAGATAGATAGATGGAAGATAAATAGACGGAAGAGAAATATAGAAAATACATTTTCTATAAAAATATCACTACTTTTATCACTAAATTATTTTTAGAAACTAGATTGTCAATAAGTTCTTCAATTTGTTTCAAATGTCCATCTCATTTTCTCATTTTCTACATTGCCTTGAGAAACTTTTTCTCTGTATCCATAACCAACTGCATCTAAATGATTTCCTGCATTCATCATATTAAAAAAAGTATTTTAAGCATACATGAATATATTTATACATGAATATACTTATAATATATTTATATCTCATTAATTTGATCTTCGTCTAATTTAATTAATGTTAGGAGGAGCATGAATGGTTCCCCATTATCCCTTTTACATTTATTAAATTTCCCTTAGGAAAAAAGTAACAGTAGGGTTAATATGAATTTATTATTTTTTATTACACTGCACATTTCCAATGCCTTAAATGAGAATCTAGATGTTCTTTAAAATACACAGAATGTGAAATATTTTTCAAACATAAATTTCCTCTTGACATGCTAGGTAGTGAACAGAATTATTTCCTATTACAATAGTGAAAAAATCTTTATTGCAGGTCCTGAAATAGGAAACATAGCTCATGGTCCTACTGTCTAAAAAAGGTCACAGTTGGCTGACTGTATAACATCTCAATTATTAGTTCTTGGCAAATTTCTCTCGAGGGTACTATTCTGAGGTTGTGAATGTCTACATCTTGAGTACTGTGGCATTGAACAGAGATTTTACATGAAGTTTCTCTGAATCAATAAAACATCAATGCTTAAAATTGACTTAGAGAACCACAAGATTTTACTGATGTTATTAGCAGTCAAACATTTAATGATGACCTATGTATAAGACTTCATGTTAGGTAATATATACAATTATTAAAACTGGTGACCTTTTTTCTCAACCATATTCATTCCATGATTCCAGACCCAAATATTCAACTCTCTCCTATCTCCATATGTTTCTCTTGCCTATATGACAAAGCTCAAAATTCCCAATTCTGAACTCATTAATATACCCCTTGAAACTTATGCTGTGGCATCAAGTTTCCAAGTGATCATTCCCAATCAGGACATTTATCTTCCTTTGGCAATAGATCATTTATTTGGGGGAAACAGCATATACACACATATAAAGCTCCTAAGCATAAAATGTGAATTGCAGTACAAGGAAACAACAGTAAACTCTTTCTAAAGGGGTGGTGTGCATATCACCAATGGTCTGTGAAAGACATTAGGTGAAACATAGTCTGATATTTCATTTTATTTCAGGTGCTATGCTCTCATTGTGAGTGTACACTATCTCTAGGAAGGGCTGTTGAGAAATATCAAAACTAGAAATATTTTTACATTTGTGACTCCCTCGATCTCTGTTCCAGCCAAGAAAACACAAGTAACAAACCGCTGTGGGTTTCAAACCCATTCTAATAGAAACCTCCTTCTCATCAGTTCCAGGGCCCTCCCATAGGCATCATTTTGACCTCACTAACTTCCATAGCCTTGGCCCCCAACTCAGGTACTCTGATCACCTTTCCTACTGCATTTATGTTCTTAAATATTTCAGGACTTTCCAGGCCTCAAAAACCGTCAATGGATCCCCACTGCACACACGATACTGGTGTTTGTGTCATTCTACAATTTGGAAATGGCCTTTCATTTCTGCATTGTCTTCTGCCATAACCTCGCGCATCCTATATTCTGCCACACTGGACTCCACTCTTCTTCCTGAATATTCCCGACATTTGGTACCACTTTGCTTTTGCTCCCTCATCCTCGAAGTGCCATCTTCTCTCTGTGTCTATTGAGATCTGACTTAACTATCACACCCGGTTTAGGTCTCATCTTCCACGAGTGTTTTCGAAGTCTCTCCTGTGGCATTCTCCAGAACTGCGCTCATCACTTTATGAGAGTGTCTTTCTCTTTGCATTATATTTGCTGATAACACCTTCTCAACTAAGTTGTAATTTTAGGCAAGGGCCCTGGATTATTCTCATTTGTATTTCCCATAGTTCGTACTGAATACTGGATGAATATATGAATGAATGAATGAATGAAAGATTGCATTGTTATTGAGTATAGTGGAGGGCACACAAGCACTTGAGAAAACCCTGAGCCAATTTATACTTTTGGAAATTGTGTGATGTAGCATTTGGGAAATAAACGGTCAAATTACAGGCTAAATTGATAAATTCTAGACTACATTGATAATAGTAAAACTGTGGTCAGAAACAGAGTTATGAAATACTCTGAAATATCCTAACTCTCTTAAATATGGAAACTTCTAATTTCTACAGTGAGGAAGAGGTTGCATTCTGGAATTAATGGAGATGGATAGATACAATTCCAGAATATTTCTCTAGCAGTTTCCTGCAGAACCTGACAGGCATCACAGTGGATTTGCTCACTAGGACTGGGGTTTCGTTAAGGCAAACGACTAGCTTCTACTGCACCACACATTACCTGAGTTGGGGTTAGGATAGCCCAGTCTGTCAAGGGCAATGAACATCACTGAGTATCTGTCTACTGAGATGAGGGCACTGTGCCAGGCAGAGGAATCTGGTGGCAAACAAGACAGGCTCTCACAATCCCATCTTATAAATGCTGTAATAAGGCTGAGATTTCAGAGAGTTAGTACAGGATTTCTGGAGGAAGTGACATCTCAGATAAGAGCTAAAAGGTTAGGAGTTAGTCATATTAATGAGCAGCAAATAATATAACAGATGAAAGAACAGTAAGAATGGGGGCCCGTGGCTGAAAAGGTGAACAAAATACTTTAGACAAACAGAAAATAATTCAGTGTCTGCTGGAGTGGGATGGAGATGAGTGAAAAAGAAAACTAGGGCCTCCCTGGTGGCGCAGTGGTTGAGAGTCCGCCTGCCGATGCAGGGGATACGGGTTCGTGCCCCGGTCTGGGAGGATCCCATATGCCGCGGAGCGGCTGGGCCCGTGAGCCATGGCCGCTGGGCCTGCGCATCTGGAGCCTGTGCTCCGCAACGGGAGAGGCCACAACAGTGAGAGGCCCGCATACCGCAAAAAAAGAAAAAAAAAAAAAAAAAAAGAAAACTAGAGCAGTGAGCAGGGCTGAGAATTGGCAGAACTTGTGATACAGTATCACAGACAGTATCTGAAGACACTTAAATTCACTGGGA
Organism: Mesoplodon densirostris; assembly: GCF_025265405.1. Lineage (NCBI taxonomy): Eukaryota > Metazoa > Chordata > Mammalia > Artiodactyla > Ziphiidae > Mesoplodon > Mesoplodon densirostris. The sequence goes on along the minus strand of NC_082664.1, from coordinate 158,455,042 downwards.
ATTTACTAAGGGGACTATGGGAGTGGGTTGCACTATGGGAGTGGATTGCAGGAAGAGCTGTGGGAAGATCAGAAGTGGGCATTACTATCAGAGACGGGGTGCAGAAGTCAAGTTGGCCTATGACAGTAACAGTGGTAGGGGATAGAAAGAAGTTAATAGAGTTAAGGATAACAAAGCATTTAGACGCAAGCCGACTTGGCTATCAATTTGCATGTTGACGGTAGAGAAAAGCAAGTGGGTCAAAGGTGAGGTTCAGATTTTGTCATAAACAAATTTCTGTCTGGACTTGTAGAGAATTTGGGTCAGAAAGGAAAAAAGATAACCTTCATCATTTTAATTCACTAATGTGTTGGGGGTTATTTGTTATTGCAGTATAGCAGAGACTCTTGTAACTGATCAAGCCATGAGAATTACATATATACATATAGTATGTTTATATATATATGTATATCTCCTCACACACCCCTTCACCCATAATTGTTCCTAAGTAGCTGCAGCAGGCATTGCTGGAAAATCACAACAAGAATGGTACTGCTACTGAATTTCTGAGTTGGACTACACACGGAAAGGAAGACTGAGGATTTAGAAAACCAAGAGGCAGTTTAAATCTCTTCCTCATGTGGAGCAGCATAAGGTCCTGGAGGGCAAGGAAGTGACTGGAAGTAGGTAGATGGTCTTTTGGGTTTCTGGAGATAACTCATTAATAAAAGGCTGCTTCCTCTGGTGAATGGAAAAACAAAACAAAGCAAATCAGCTAGGTTTCTAGCTATGTATGTATAAGGCATATATAAATAACCTTATATACAAGTCAGTACATGAATGGGATATAAGTATATATACATATTAAGGATATGTATTACATATTTATAATATGTATTTATAATATGGAGGATATATTGTATTTATACATAGTAATACTACTATAGGTTGTGGTTGCCTCAAAGCAGGTGGGCGGCAGGGTGGACTGTCCAGCCCTTACAGATACATCAGAGACCCGCCCTACTGGCCAGATTTCTCTGCAGCAGCAAAGTCACCTGGGTGTACATATTTATATTCTTGGTCATCTTGGGATACCTCTAATTTCACTGTATGTAGGTATTTTTCCTTGGAATTCGTTAACTGTTTGCTCTGGACATGTGGAAAGATCTTTGTTAATAAAATTGATTCTGCCGGGAAATCTTTTCACCTCTGACCTGTCTCAGGTGTGTTCTTCCACTTCTTCATAGGGTTCTGAGCCTCATCAGGATGAGGGCTTCCTCCTGTCAAGGCTCCAATGTCACTGAAGTGCATGGGAGAATATTACAGTATGTATATAATATATTATCAGTGTATAAATATTATATAACAATAGTATATAAATTATACAAATGTTATTATTATATTGACATGTACACACTGTAATATTTAAAATAGATAACCAACAAGGACTTATTGTATAGCACAGGGAACTCTGATCAATACTCTGTAATAACCTAAATGGGAAAAGAATTTGAATAAGAATAGATACATGTATATGTATAACTGAATTACTTTGCTGTACACCTGAAACTAATACAACATTGTTAATCAACTATACTCCAATATAAAATAAAAATTTTAAAAAAAGAAAAAAAGTTACATGTTTTCTTAAAATAAATAAGTAATAAGAACTGAAAGAATACTGATCCACATGTGAATTTGAAGGTAGGCTTGTCCTCCATATAAACCATGATTTCACCTTAATCCATGTGAGATGACAAAGCTTATGTGTGTGTGTGTGTATTTCCAGAAAAATGAAGTTACTAGGGTCCCTGTTAATTTATGCATAGAGGTGTGGATCCAGAGACAGACTGTGGAGGGAAAATGCCACTCTGTCCATTTCCAGAGTGAAAGTAGTGGCTTCGATGCCCAACTTTGACCTGGATAAGGAATTACAACCAGGATTTTCCTTGCATTTTACTTCTATGAAAAAACTATAAGCTATTTTTGGCTCTCATTTGCAAATAAAATATTATGTTCTAACACTGCCAAAAATGAATCTTTCTGAAAGCTATAGCATAATCTTAAGGAGCATCAACAACCAGTTTTCTTGTCAAATGAAGTGAAATTAAGCTGAAAAAAAAGATCATTACTTCTAAGGAAAGTAATGAGAAATGCAGCAGGCTAATAGTGTCACTGCCCCGTGCTCTACTGTCAAGGGGACGTCATTCATTGACCTTTTCCTCCTACGAGATATGGAACATGCCTCCCCTGCTATCCTGGGCTGCCTCACTAGTGAGAGAAGGGAATCTCACTGAATATTTCATGGCAATCTGACTTTCCTTTAGGGCTTGGGCCTATTTTTCTTCTGGCTTATTTACAGCTTGTGCTGGTGCTAAAATATGTTATGGTTGGACATGTAATAGGTAGTCTGTCCCGTCTCCTGGCAGTTTGATAAAATGAGTTCAATTTTCTTACTGGTTCCTCTCTAGAGACAGGCAGAATAATTGGTACCCAAAGACTAGTTCAGTCATGCTAATGCTTAAAAAATGAGAATAAATAGTGATAGAAACATATTTACTGTGTAGATATAAAATGTTAGAACACATCATCATCTCATTTAATGAAAATTTGGAAATTTAACATACTTTTCCACTGTTAGATAATGAAAAAAAAACAAAGAAAAAATTCTACACACACAACTAACAGTAAGATATATTAAAGATTCGTATGGATTTTTCCTAATATGGCAGAGTTTCAAGGCAAAGAAATAAAAAAGACCCATATGGTGCTGAAGATGGAAGGTCGAATTCCTAAGTTATCATTTAAAAGATAAGCTATGTGAGGCCCATGGGAGCTTTATCCCCTTTAACCACATATATGTGAGTGGTTATTATAGTGTGGTTTTGTCAAGGGAACTTAGCAACGAGATAAAATAACAGCTGTATATTTTGTAGAAAAGTTTGCTTAGGAAGGCAGTTGCCATGGGAACGCCTGGCAATAGAGATTTGATTTTGTGTCGTATGAAAGTGATGAGTTTACTTTGTCTAAATTATTCTCCTTGCACTGGCAACTTCTGGAGGAAAAAAAGAAACTAAACAGTCTTTTCCAGACATTTGCATATTAAAAAACAATCCACTTCATTTTTGAATAGACGTGGAGAAGACGTTATTGAGAAACTTCTTCACCAAATGAATCACGTACTTATACCAACAATTACGTATTGTGTCCATTTACTGTATTTCAAAAGAGCTCAGACTGCCTGTTTTGCACTGCAGCTCTGCTTCACTCAAACGACTCACATTCAATTATGTCTTCAGAAATGTGCCTAAAATAGTTGCAGCTGGGAGATATATAAAAAAAATCTTATGAATGAGCAAAAACGAAGTGAATTATACTCCATGGGGAAGTCTCTCAATGAAAAATCTGGTAAACAGGCTCTTGGAAAAAAAAAAAAAAGGGAAACAGATGCTGACTGATAAGAATTTGCTTATTTTAACAGGGAGACACGAGCCTGTATGTACTGGAGCTCCAATGAGGATTTGGTGAGATGTTCTCTCTCTGCAGGTGGCAGGGTTTCAGTGAACTGAAATATCTGGATCAAAAGATGAAATGCACTTCACCTCTGAGACTTGCAGCATGCATTTCAAATGGAGGAATTCAAGATGGCATGGAGCTGTGGGCACCTACAGAGTATGAATTTCCTGCATAGCCCTGGGAAGTCTATCTTCCAAAGCCAAGTTCACATATCACCAAGGAGGGAACAAAAGGCAAGTTTACACACCCTCCCTAATCCTCCCTTCCCCCTCAGCTTCCACATCAGGCCTTACAGAGAAAACCTATTTATTTTGCACATGACCTGACAAAGTTGGAGCAGATCTGACATATCTAAGGATTATCTATCAGGTCCTGCGTTGAGGGAAGGATCATCTCCCAACCAAGACCCAAAATCTTTTCTTTTCAGGTAGGCTCAGAAAGGCTGTGGAAAGACAAAAGGAGAAGGAGCAGATACTTTTTTTTAAGTCAAGTCACTCACTACAAGGACTAAGAAACTTACGGCATCTGACCTTAATTATTTTAGCGCAATCTACCTTCCGGGATGTGACTGTTTTCAAAAGCAGTAGGGCCTTACTCTTGCTGTCTGAGCTTGGTTTTTTTTTTCTGAGATTGGAAGAATGACCCACGCATTTATCCCTTGACCTTTCTTTACTCTTGACTAAGTCGAAAATCTGGGGGAAGAATACAGGGAACTCCCTGAATTCATCTGGTGGAAGCTGAGTCCTGATGTTTTTCAGGGCTGCTTTGACAATGTAAGGTCATTTTATAGGAAAGTGCATCCTATTTTGACCCGGGGTGTTAGCCTGATGGTGTAATGCTTCTGGCCTATCTCTGAGGAGCTCTGAACCAGCCAGCCGAGGAGATGAGAATGGAACTTTCAGAATAATTACAACAGTGAACATTTATTTCACATGCATTACATGTCTAACACTGTGATTTCCAAGCATTACTTCATTATATCTTCGAAATGACACTGGGTGGTCAGTACAATTACTGTTTCCACATTAGAGGCAGGGAGGCCGTGCAACCTGCCCAAGTTCTCCAAGTGGATTCATTTAGAACTGTGGCTGGGTCAGGCTGACTCACTCTAGAAGTGGAGTCCTGAGACAGTTACTACACTGCAAGGTGCCCTCACCTCCCATGGCTGGGAAGTCACCGAGCCTCGTCCACCTCCTCCTGCCTAAGAAGACGGAAGCTGTGGTGGACAGCCAGAGACTTCTGGAGCTTATCACAGCTCACTGTCCAATCCACATTTTCTCATACACGTCTTATTTAATTTTACTGTTGATCTGGAACCTACTCAGCTGTCTGAAAATGTCTTGAAAGTCCTAATGCATTCATGATGCTGACTTAATTTGACCGTTGACAACCTCGTTTTAAAATTGTTCCCATTTAAGGTCCTTAATATATATTTGAAATAAAATTAGGGGCATATAAAAATGGAATATAGGGCCTACAATAATATAATCATAGAAATTAAAGTTTAACCAGAGTCCCCTTAGTTTCAGAAAGTTTGTCTATGGATATGGGTATGGTAACAAGCTATTATCTTCACTTCAGACTTGAAAAGATACATTTATCCTGGAGTAGAAATCATACAATCTACACACGGAAGGGATGCTCTGCTGATGCTTGGGAAGCCCAGAGTTTTGCCAGGTTCAGTAATAGAAAGGTCTTCCATGAAGAACCTTCCAAAAACAGCTCTTGCTTTGAATACACAGCTCAAATGCAAGGCTAAAAGTCAAAGGATCTGGATGGATGACTCTGTGATTTTATGAATTGGGGGATCTGCAAATCTATTTCAACAACTCAAGGTACTATATTATGACACTTTTTTTCATTTCCTCTTAATTAATAGGTTTTTAGTCAAACCTGAAAATAGTTTGACACTTCCAGAAATCCAATATTGTTTCTTAATACTGTACTAAAGTTAAAAAATTCTAACTTAAATTCTAATGTACTGAAATATTTGCTCCAATTTGAAATAAAAAATATATAAATGAGAATATATGTAGAGTACTGATTTTAGCAAAAATAGGTAGCATTATTTTAAAGAACGTTCTTTTTTCTCATTTATTTTGTTATTTTGTTATCACCTTACTTCCCCACTTCACTGAGTATAAAAAAAAGAAAGGAAATTAGCAGAAGACTTAGTAGGATTTCAAAGTCCATGAGGAGAGAGGAAACAGGTGCTGATTTTGGAAGTTGTATCCATTCGTGATGGCAAGCACACCCAGTAAAGGCATGTAACTTTTCTGTGTAGAAACAGCACCGACAGAAACATCACAGAAGTATTAGTACCAGTGTGACACCTGCTTAGGTGCTATTGCATGAGACCCATTCTGCTCTGAATCTGCTTTCTAATACAGTGGAGAAGAGTTGTCCCTATAAATACTTTAAATGTATTTTCCTGTTGAAAGCATGGTATGTACTTCAAAAACCTCACTCACAATTGAGCAAGTCATCCTTGTACAAGGGTCTTTTTAGAAATCATGCCAGGCTTACTTCACGAGGGGGCAGCTGAACTCTGGAATGAATTACAAAGACTGTCAGGAAGGTACATGCTGTAATTTTAGGAAACTCAGATCTCTAGCTCTGCTTGTCAAATCCAGACCAGTTCTGACATTTATTATATTCCAAGCCTATATATATATATATATATATATATATATATATAACACTATATATAACTATATATATATACACACAAAAGTTCAATCCAGATGTTGCTTTCTCTTGGGATGGAGAGGAATGGAAAGACAAAATTGACTGTGCTTTGTGGTATGAATTTCCGGGTCATCAAATCCAACATTTGGTCTCTTGCAGATTTTTGAGGGGGTACCATATATATACTCAAATAAGCATTGAAATTAACTTTGACTTTGAAGAAATGTGGAATTGGAGATGTTCTGTCCTGATAGGAATCTACTTTTAATACAAATAAAGCTTTGGGTATGCTATTAAATTGGTGTTTTAGTTAATCAGATGTGTTTCCATAATTATTAATGTTGTTTTTCATCATAATTATAACAAGCAATTGCTGGATTACTTGCCCACTCCCCTCCCCCAATCCTTTTACTGAGAACTGACCCCTCTGAAAACCCACGTGGTCACATGGGTGACTCCCAGCACGTGTAATGGTCTTGTATTTTGGCTGCACTGAACTGACTTAGACTAGGCTAATCACAGCTCATTCCCAAGGACTTTAGAACTGGGCTAAGAGACCAATGCAATTTCTTTCTCAAGGTTGTATCCTTACCATGCTGGAAGCTTTTGGCAGCCTTAAGTGAGACAGGGGAAGCCAGCTGCAGAGAGAAGAATGAAGCAGACATACAGAGGTTGTCTTTGTTAAGACCCTTCATTCCAGACAGGTCTCTGAAATCACTCAAAGCATCTGCTCTTCGGGTTTCCTTTTTTCTCCTCCAACTGTTTCATTCTGAAAATAAATAAATATGCTTAAAAAAAAACTTGCAAGTAAAATGCAAAAGGGTTCTGTGTACAAAGAATTATCATAGAATCATGAGTGCAAATGACCATTAGAATAATCAATAAGTAATCCCACGTTTTAAATTATCCTCAAAAAACTCACATCCGTCACAATGAACGGCACAGAAACTAATGTTCAGGAAAGCAAATTTATAAGCAACTAAAACATCTGAATAGCTTCAAAGTAATTCAAAACATGACATAAATACACCAACATGGGAGAAGCTGGAAAAGGCTCAAGGGATTTATTCTCTCAAAGCACTAATAGCTTTAGAAAATTGAGTAACACATTTCTGATGGGCTAAGCAACGTCTTCATCAAATAATTTTTGCTGTCTAATAGTGACTGTGAAATAGTATTTGGTGGTAAGTAAGAATGAAAACGTGCATTTGTCTTGAAAGGTTTTATCACGCTTACCCCAAGCTATGGAAAATTGCTAACTTACTATAATCTGAATCACCTATTTTAAGCACCACAGTTTTTTTTCCTATTATCTACGACAGACTGTAGCATTCCTCTGATGCTCACAACACTTCTAAATGTATTAATATTCTTTTTGGTATCTCTCTTCCAAGGTTCATTTGAGCTTTGCATGTTAAAGCTTTAATACAAGATGTTCTTAAGGAACAAGAATTACACAGATATTATATCAAGATTTCTGTTAAGTAACTTCTAACAGAATAGTCAATCTTTTTATCATCTTTCAACATGGAATAAATACCTAATAAATGTCTTTCCTTTATCAGACAGCTCTGACCTAGACATCTCCAGACTTTTTAAAATACAAAGTCAAGATATGTAATAATACCACTTCAGGTTAGTTGCCTTGGAATGACATAAATCACCTTCCCTTTTTTAATTAAAAGTTTTGATAAACAAAAATTTCCACTGTTTTTGTAAATTTTTCTTTTGTTTATCTAATAAAATAACTTTAGTTTATCTTTTTTTGTCTAGATAATTTGTGGCTTGGAAATAATTTTAAATGTAAAGTTATTTGCAAGGCTACAGCAAAGAATCTCTTTTTTTCCCCCTGAATCATTTGGAAATAAGTTGCCAACATAATGTCCCATCCCACTTAAACACTTTAGTGGGTATTTCTTACAAACAAGGACATTCTTCTACATAACCAAAATACATCAAAATCAGGAAATTAACATTACACGTTATCACCACCTAATCTAGAGACCCATCCAAGTTTTGCCAACTGTTCCAATATCCCCTGGGAATGTAGAAGATCCAATTCAGATGACATGCTGCATTAAATTGCCCTATCTCTTTAGTCTCTTTCTGTGTGAAATATTTCTTAGACTTTCTTTGTCTTTCATGACCTTGAAACTTTTTAAAATTACAGTTGTTTTCACAAATCTTGAATTACAAGGCTCTACTGGAATTGTGAAAGAAAGTTACCTTCTCCCTTACTGCTTTCCTTCTTTCTTCTTCCTGCTTCCAGAATGAAAAAAATATATATACAATAATTTTAGATTAAAATATTTAAATGTTATCTCAATTTTCTACCAAATAGGAAGAAAACTCACACAAGGACATATAATAGAAATACGCATTTGTAAAATGGCAATTTGGAATTGAAAATTCTCAAGGAAATCATGTCAGCCCTAAAATCCTTCAGGACAGGAGTGCACACTGGATTTCCCTATGACCAGAGAACCTCAGGCCTTGGCATCCCCTCATTGTCGAAACTGACATGAAACCAAAAACAATGAGACATGATCTGTTTCAATTATCACCAAACATTCCTATTCTCATCCTCTTCAAAATTGTCATGAGACTCAGAACTGCTTAAACTGCCATGAGAAGAAAAATTTGTTCATAATTTCATTGGTTCCAGCTTCTATACTCAGCAGAATGTATTGTGTGTACCATTTTTAAAAGATGTAGACATTTATTTAAAATATTATAGCTATTATAAACGTTTTCACATCCAATTGGGTAGTTTTACAAAGTATTAACGGTATGGATGAATTAGATTTTGAATATCTGGAAATAACATGTTGAAAAGAGAAAAATCTCTTTAGAAGACAAGGATGGTTATGAAAGATCTGATGTTTGGGATTTGCTTTAAAATACTGAGTAACTTGGGCTTCCCTGGTGGCGCAGTGGTTGAGAGTCTGCCTGCCAATGCAGGGGACATGGGTTCGTGCCCCAGTCCGGGAAGATTCCACATGCCACGGAGCCGCTAGGCCCGTGAGCCATGGCCACTGAGCCTGCGCGTCTGGAGCCTGTGCTCTGCAACGGGAGAGGCCACAACAGTGAGAGGTCCGCGTATGGCAAAAAAAAAAAAAAAAAAAAAAAAACTGAGTAACTCAAACGCATTAGGATGGTTATTATTTAAAAAAACAAGACATAAAACAAGTGTTAGTGAGAATGCGGTGAAATTGGAACCCTTGTATTATTGGCAGGAATGTAAATATGGTGCAACCATTATGGAAAACAATAGGGTAGTTCTCAGAAATTATAAATAGAATTACTATATGATCCAGCCACCCCACTAGTCTTGAGAGTAGCCACACAATATTGCATTCCCACCGGCAATGAATTTGAGTTCTTTTTGCTCCACACCTTTGCCAGCATTTGCTGTTTGTCAGTATTTTGGATTTTGGCCATTCTAATAGTTATGTAGTGTTATCTCTTTGTTGTTTTAATTTTCAGTTCCTTGATGATATATGATGTGGAGCATCTTTTCAAGTGCTTATTTGCCATCTGTATATCTTCCTTGTTGAGGTGACTACTCAGTTCTTTTGCCCACTTTTAATCCTTTTTTTTTTTCTTACTGTTGAGTTTTAAGAGTTCTTTTTATATTTTGGGTAAAAGTACTTTATCAGATGTGGCTTTTGCAAATATTTTCTCCCAGTTTGTGGCTTGTCTTCTTACTAGTTTTTTTAAATAAACAAATTTAACATATTATGCTAACTTAATACTAAAAAAGGGCCATAAGCACTAAAATTAAATCAATCTTATGGTACTGCTGATATTTTCTAAGTATGTACTTTTGCTTCTTCTGATAACATGAGTTAAAAATTAAAGTGCATTTCTGAATTTTTTTTCATTCTACATTTGTGGAATTAGACTAAACCTGTAAACAATGATCACAGGTGGTTTATTAACAGACAATCGTTGATGAGTACTCACTTGTCCCAGTTCTCTGGAATCTGCCATTGGGTCCCCCTTCCCTGGCTTACCTTCTATTCAACTGAAAGACACAGAACAGAATAGGTATCTCATTGCCTTTATTTAATTAAATTAATTAATTTATTTATTTAATTTATTTATTTTGCGGTACGCAGGCCTCTCACTGTTGTGGCCTCTCCCGTTGCGGAGCACTGGCTCCAGACGCGCAGGCTCAGAGGCCATGGCTTGCGGGCCTAGCCGCTCCGTGGCATGTGGGATCTTCCTGGACCAGGGCACGAACCCACGTCCCCTGCATCGGCAGGCGGACTCTCAACCACTGCGCCACCAGGGAAGCCCTCATTGCCTTTATTTTAACTTGAGAGACCAGATCTGCGAAGAGGTCATTTCATTTGAATCATGTAGTGTAAAGGATGTGGATTAAAGAGAATTTTCAGTTTAATATTTTACTTGGCTTTCAACGCACTAACCACAGGAAAGGGAAGAAACATTATTCAGTCTCTTCAGTCTAAATGGAATGTTAGGAATTCCTAACTATTCCTATGGGTCTGTCTAAATACAACAGTAATAATTACTTAGTCATCTAACCAGTCAATTCAGTTAGACAACTTGCTTAACTTTTTTTTCTTCTGATAGGATGGGATAATTGCCTGTATTACTTCCATCCATTGTAGTAGCATTACCATGACCTTCCCTGAAGAAGTTAATAAACCTGCATTTGCAAGTATTTTCTTTTTTTGTTTGTTTTGTTTTGCTTTGGGAGTTATGGATATTTGCCTATTTTGTATTTCACCAATGAGCCAAATGGTGAATTGCATTGTTTCCATTTTCTAACCCATGAGTTTAGCCAGTCCATGTAATGCAGTATTTCATTGTATAAAAGAGCAATTTGGATCATTTTATGGTAGGTTTATGGTGGTAGAATTAGTAAATGGCATTATGGGAAAGCAAAATGCTACTTAGAGAAATCTCAATGTCCGGGGTGGGGGATGGGACGGGTGTCTAGAATTTTGTGGAGGGAACTAGATGGACAGGAGCAGCCAGCTGATATGTATTTAAGTTTTAGGCTTCTCGTTCATTGTTTGAAAACGTTATGCTTACACTGATAAGAAAATAATTAAGATAAGGCTTCCTGAAATAGAGATATTTTCAAATTCTCCTCCAGACTCATGACATAACTCCTAAAACCTCTGTTGTACTTCAGGTTAATTTAGATTTGTGATGTCCAGGGAAGAGTTCAGTAGTCACCTGTAAAGCATCAGTTTAAAGGGAAGGACTTGACAGGAGACATACAATTAACTGGGAGTCCAATTCTCCAGTCTCCACAGTTATGAAAAAGAAGAGGTGCTCCCCTTTCATCACTGATTTGTTGGTAAGGACTGATTATTACTTTGTATTTTAACTTAATGGTTTTGCAAGAAATTCTCTTTCCTATTTCTTTATTTTATAGCACCGTGAATATATTATAAACAAAGAAAACTATGGTAAAAATTCATTGCTGAATTTATTTATTTAAGATTTTTTTTTGATGTGGACCACTTTTTAAAGTCTTTATTGAATTTGGTACAATATTACTTCTGTTTTATGTTTTGGATTTTTGGCCCTGAGGCATGTGGAATCTTAGCTCCCCAACCAGGGATCGAACACGCACCCCCTGCATTGGAAGGCGAAGTCTTAACCACTGGACCGCCAGAGAAGTCCCCATTGCTGAATTTAAGTCATCACACAGGAAAGAAAGATTTGATCTTTTGCTCAGTAAGAGGGAATTTGTAGAACTGAGAATCTGGGAGATACTGAGAAGCAGATTTAATAGACACAACACGTTTTGAGGGAAATAGAATGAGAAAAAAATACCCTGAGGCTACCGATGCCTATTAAGAAGTGGATCAAAGGAAATAAATGATTATATCCTTAAAAATAAATTTCTACCTGCATAATGAAAATAGTAAATATCATACTTCACGGGAGAAACTGAAAAAAAAAGATGAGTATTGAATAGCAATTTACCTCATCATAACTAGGATCTTAATAGCTGGCAATTAGTATTATATACAGAAAAAGTCATCATAATCTAACAAATTTGGTATTTGGCCAAGAAGAAAGTGAATTATAAAGAAATAATTGTAGCTGAAACTTTTATCTTCAACAATAAGCAGAAATGTTGCATAAGGAGTTGTACACAGCCAAAAAGATATGAATAATTTTTCATTTAAAAAGGGGAAAAATGTATTAGTCTCAATGTTTTATCCATAAATAGCATTCTCTCAAAATAGATTGTGTTCTGTTCACTAATGGAGAGGACAAAGAAATACCTGCAAATATAAAATTTGAAAAGCAAAAGAGTTTAAGTATTGGAAAATAAAATGAAACAAATCAGGCAAAGTAAATTATTTTGAATTGAGAAGTACTATTCTACTAAAATACATTGAGCCATAATCCAAGGCAGAATATCTTGAGATACTCCCTCATTTTTACAGTGATCAGCTAGGAGCAGATAATAATGGATTTGAAGACAATCATACTCACAGGGATAGAGCTTTATTGACTACATGTATTCCAGAGGTACTGTGCTGGGGAATGTGGACATAGATAAAACTTGGAACCTTCAAGATCTTTCTGCAGCAGGTGCCAGTCTCCCCAGTCCATTCTCAAGGAGACAGATCATGGATATTAAATAACTTGTCTAAATTCACACAGCCAGTAAATATGTCAAAATGAACACTAAATAGAAATTGAATTATGATCTGGCAAACCTTAGGAATTGACTGAAATGACCCCGAAGCCATTAGCAAGAACTATTTTGTGTATATGCACAGACAACATCCATTTACAATCAGTAATATCATGTTATTTATTTTCCTAAATAGTCTGCTTACCTTAAAAGTTCTGTGATTAATTTCAAATAAATTTTCCAGTCCAGGTATGGCTACATGGCCTTTTATCCTACCTGCTGTAATATGATCAATCTCCAAACTATTGCTCTGGCGTCTAAAAATTGTAGCACTAATAGGCATATTGCCAACAGAAAGTACAGAAACAGAGATCTAGGAATCAGAACAGACTAGGGAAGTCAGTTTTTCATCCCTCCAAGCAGATGTTTACTTCTCTTCACTGAAGCTCTTCTAGTCACTGTTTAAACTCCCCTCATAGCAAGAAATACACCTCCATCAGTGCATGAAGTATTCCTTCCATTTCCTAAGAAATATATTTTTTAAAAACAAAAACCAAAACCCCAAAATACTAATTCAAAGAGATACATGCACCCCAATGTTCACAGCAACATTATTTACATTAGCCAAGATATGGAAGCAACCTAAGTGTCTATCAACAGATGAATGGATAAAGAAGCTACACACACACACACACACACACACAGAGAGAGAGAGAGAGAGAGAGAGAGAGAGAGAGAGAGAGACAATGGAATATTACTCAGCCATAAAAAAGAATGAAATTTTGCGATTTGCAACAACATGGATGGACTTGGAGGGCATTATGCTAAGTGAAATATGTCAGACAGAGAAAGACAAATACTGTATGATATCATTTATATGTGGAATCTAAAAAATACAACAAACTAGTGAATATAACAAAAAAGAAGCAGACTCATAGATATAAAGAACAAACTAGTGGTTACCAGTGGGGAGAGGGAAGGGCAATATAGGGGTGGAGGAATTAAGAGGTATAAGCTATTAGATATAAAATAAGCTACAAGGATATATAGTATAACATGGGGAATATAGCCAATATTTTATAATAAATATAAATGTAGTATAACATTTAAAAATTGTGAATCACTATATTGTATACCTGCAACTTATATAATATTACCGTACATCAACTATACTTCAATTAAAAAACAGTGTTACAAAACAGATCTACTGTATAACAGGGGACCATTGTAGATAACACTGTACAGTAAAATTAAAATTTGCTGATAGTAGAACTTAAATGTTCTCAACAAAATAAGGGATAAATATATGAAGTGATGGATGTGTTAATTAACCGGATGGTGGGTATCCCTTCATGTATACATATATCAAATCACTATGATGTACACTATAAATATATTACAATTTTGTCACTTCTACCCCAATAAAGCTGAAAAAATAAAAATGCAAACAAACAGCTAAAAAAAACAAACCCACACACAGTGGTTGTAACCATGTGCTTGGTGACCACAAGAGGTCGTCACACAGGTGGCAGCAGCAACACCACATGGGGGGCAGCATGGCAGTCCTGCTTCCGGCCTGTGGCTCTGTCTCTGAGGACTTACAGCCCAGAGGGCCGGGGCACAAGAGTTCATCCTGATGTTCACAGTGCACCCAGACTCAGTATAGGGACGCATCTACCATTAAACAGACACACACACACACACACCCCTCAAGTAAGCAAATAACTTCTTAATACTTTCTCTACAGAGGAGAAGTGAAATAAGTTAGCAAAGCAATTGAACAGATTATTAAAGACAGGGCTCAAAATAACCCGTCTTTGAGTCAAAGGCATACTTTTTCAGCTTGATTGCGCAGATAATCACCCCATGTCTGTGCTCTGCTTTGTTAGCCGAGATAGTTCCTGAAATTGATGTGCTTTTTGTTCATACACCAAAGAAGTAAAGGTCGCCCTGGCAAACACCTACTGCTTCTCCTGGAGTAAACCCTGTGCGCTGCCACTGCCTCAGGAGCGCCAGGACTGGACTGTCTACACCATCTGGAACCAATGGCCTCGCTTCCAGCTGAGTTCACTCAGCTCTTCATCTCATCTAAGTGGAGAAGCTGAGTGTCTCAGCGAGTGCTGCTTTGGACGGAGCAATAGGCGGTGTAATCTGTCCTTTGTGTATACACGAAATACTTCGGCCAAAGGCATTTCCCCTGTGCCCAGTGTAATCATTTCTCATTTTTTCCCAGCGGGGTTGCTTGAATTTTCAGGCTGTCCCTGGCCATCCCTCTCCCAGGAGATTACATTGCTATGGGGCTTCAGAATTTCTGAAATGCTTTGATCTTTCAGAATCCACGGCATGATACTAACTGGAAAGCAATGTTGCCTGGATTAGTACAAAAGGAGCCACAACGGAATGGTGAACTCTCGAGAAGGAAACGCTGATTCCGATTCTTATGATTTTCCTCAACATTTTGAAACAGGGATACTTTCCTTATCTTGGACGTCCAGTCAGTATCGAGATGAGGAGATGCTGCATCCACAGCCCTGCCTCCAGGCCCCGTGGTTCGAATCCAGTTCTGCGGCTTCAGGCCCGTATTTTCTCTTCGACCCTCGTTTGTCTCTTCTGTAAAATGGGACAGTGTTAATATCTATCTCATAAGGAGGCTCTGAAGACTAAAAAGGCATTTAAGATAAACCATTCTGAACAATGACTGGTTAAAATAATAAGCACTCTACTGATGTTCATTAATATTAGGGAAGCTCATTTTTTTTTGCTTTTTGTTTTTTCATATGATGCTATTCTAGAAAGACTTCATCTGCACTGATTCCCAACATACATCCTTCAACTAAAAAAAGTAAGGGAGTGAGAAATTGAATTCTTTTTTAAACAGTCAGCTGTTTTACCTTTTTAAAATTTGTCTCTCTACATCCAGTGACATAGGTGTTTTTAGTCCCATTTCTACGCAAAGCAACTAAAGAATATGCAACTCATGAGAGATACTGTTTGCTGTATAAGGTTAAACACTATAAAATCACTATATGAAGGGAGCCATAATTCTGCAATTACAGAGGAAGAAACTCAGAAGTTGTAATGTGTGTTTGTCAAAATTAAATTAAAAGAATATTACTGATCATCCATTTTACTACCAGAAACACATTATATTTGCCCATTTTTAATAAAACAAATTAAATGAAATAAATACAAATTTAAAAATTAAACTAGTCAAAATAATTGACTTTAGAATCTTATGACTTTCACCAGTGAAAATTTTGAGATTTTTTGAAAACACAGGTGTTTCCCATTTTAAAAAGGTAAATTCTAAGATCAGCACATAAGGCAAAAATAGTTCAGAGTCAAAAGTACTTTTTGCAAAGCCATTAAGTGACCCCTAAAACATAGGCAGAATATCTCATTTAGGGCATTCCATTCTGTGAAGTACTCTTTTGGGATGCTGAAGTTTGAGCTGGTGAGAAGGATAAAGAGAAATTCTACACGTGGATAATTGGCCATTCAAACCATTGTGGCTTTAGGATAACATTAAGATTTTGAGTCATGATTATAAGTGGTTGTGAAATCTAAGATGTTTCTTCCTGCCATCAGGATAAAACTTATTCTAATATCATCCAAATAATTCGTACAAGGTAACAGATTTGCTTGTTTTTTAGAAAGCATTAATGCTATAATACTACTTTGGAATTAAGGGCATTATATTCTACATTCTGGACATATATTAAATGCTCATATGATGGATTCATTTTTTTTCCTCACATCTCATGCATGTTTGCATTTATTCATCCATTTAACGTAAGCTTAATGTTTCCAAGGAATTTTTGTTTAAAAATTGTTATTTGAGTTTCAATCTGCTATTTTTACTTTGTTAATGCTTGATATTTATTTAACAATAGTAAATGTTACCTTTTAAATTGTGTGTCTACTTGACAGACAATGGACTGTATTTAGATTTCAGAGCTAATATTGCATTGTTATTACTGTTTCATGATTCTACGCTATGCTTTGATGAGACCCACATGATTTGGGTCTAGGGACATGTCTCCTGCTTGTTGTGGCTCTTCAGGAAATTTCATGTTTTATTTGCCAGCATCCATTTGTGCTGGCTCAGCTTCTGGGGGGACAGGTGGCTGATTGAAGCGGCAATTAGCTGATGGCAGCGCTGGTGGAGGTTGTGCACGACTATTTTATGGCCACATCCAAATGCAGACACCAAGTGTGTGCCAAACAAAGTCTGACTGAAGACTTCATGAAGATCTAGAAATAAGCTTTTCAAAACTCTGATGCTTACAAATAAACAAATGGAATTCACACATCATGCATACATTTTGTACAGCATGCTTTACTAAAAAATGTGACATTTAAAAGATTTTTGGAACATTTTATCATGCTTTTAGAAAAAAAAAATTTTAGTTTATTTAAAATGCATTTTATTCCTGGAATCACCAAGTATTGAGTACCTACTGGCTACCAGATCCTGTATTAGCAGCTAAGGAGCCACAGGTTAACTGGGTATGGTTCCTTCCTCCAAATCTGTCTCAATTTAGTGGAAGGAAAATCTTCCTTAAAATTTTAAGGAAAATCTAAAAACTAAAGGAAAATCTAAAAATCTAAAACTAAAATCTAAAGGAAACTAAAACTAAAATCTAAAGGAAAATCTAAAGGAAAAACTAAAGGAAAATCTAAAACTAAAAACTTAAGGAAAATCTAAAAACTAAAAATCAAATTATTTCAAGAGAGCAAACATAAATAAAAGCAATGTGGCCAGTCAAATCAGAGACATTATCCACGAGTGCAAATGTCTGCAGTGTTTTGAGCTCTGTAGTTGCCCTCATTCCCTGCCATCTGTATCGTGCTTAACACAACATCCTTCTAAGGCAACACACTTATTTTACACAAGATCAAAAAATGCTTTGTTTTCAACAACTAATCCTAAGTAAACAGTTTTGCCCATGATGTAAGGAATGTACTCTAATTGTGCTTCCTTTGTAAAACAGCATCTGGGAATTTCCTGCCATATGTAAATTTATGACTATTATGAACACCAGAGTTTTTACTGGTGTATTCCTGAGCTGCAAGTGGAGTAAAGCTCAAGAACCAATCTATATGGATTTTGACTCTAATATGTACAGTGAGTTGTGTGAGAACACCACAACTTTCTCCAGCACCTTCTAGTTCTAGTCCCATAGACAAAACTAAGAGGGGCTATGAGGCTTGCATTTGATTCCCAAGTACTTGAGGTAATACAATGTGAAATAGTTCTTCAGTGTGTGGTTGGAGGCATTTATTCAAAGGGAGGATATTTGGGGAAGACTCTTAGGTTCTGGACAATGCTAGAAACATAGATAGACTTCGAGTGGATGCCAGAGGGGAAAAGCCTGGCAGAAAAAAAAGGAGGGGAACAAAAAGATGCTTCAATATGGAGAGGCTGGTAGATTTTACTATTGAAAATAATTGTTCAGATGAAACAGATTTTTTATTTCCTTTTGTTTATTGAGAACTAAACTGAGCAACATGCTTAATTTTCAAGAAAATATTACATTGGTTGGTGTAAAAATCTTTCAAAACTATGTTAACTATTAGTTCAAAACACTAACAAATTTTTTTCTTTTTTCACAAAAAGTGTAAAGAACAGATAACCATCTTTGTGGTAATTTGGCTCTGCCCTTGTTTGGAAGCAGATAGTTAAATATGCTTTTTTTAATAGTACTTCTTGTCACATGACTCTTGTCTGAAGTTGGACTGGAGATTGAGAATATTGACAATCAACTACTCTGATGCTCTGATAAGAAAAATACTCAATTGTGATTCATGATTCCAACAGAGTTTCTAAAAAGAAGCCCGTTTAAATACAAGCGTTATCAATTCATAACAAACAGGATGAAGCATGGAATTGGAGATGATATATATTAAATTATGTATTAGACATTATGTCCAAATTTCACATGATTTTATGTGCTGTGGCATATAATGAACAGTTAAATTGTTTCATTACTTTCTTGTCAAAACATGATAGTGGCTTTCTCCACACAGTACAGATTTTTAAAACTCATACTTGGTTCATTATAAACATAGTTTAAAATAGGATGACTACAGAAATTTACATTTTAAAAATATGGTGTATGACTTGAATATTGAGTCACAAGTCAAGAAAAGGTCAGGACAATTAAAGATGGAATTTGCCACTGGAAACAGGAGCAAATGTTGGACTTTTCCTCCAATCTCATAATTCAGTGACTGAATTTTAATTGGAGTTTCAAGATTTCATCCATGGCCAGAACCAGCAGGCTATTCCAGGGAAGCCAGAGAATAGTATTTCCTTAGAGTAAAAGGGAAATTTAAAATGTAAAATTGATTTCTAATGAAAAAAAATATTAAATTATGTATTAGACATTATGTCCAAATTTCACATGATTTTATGTGCTGTGGCATTTTTAACTCACACAGAGAAAATTAAGAACTTGGTCAGACTTGTGTCATTTTTACTTGAAAAACAAGGCCCACTTTGATTTCAATGTCTGTTTTCTAGACATAATAACACAAGAGACATTTAAATTGTTTTTAATATTGATATGTAAATAGATGAAGTAGAAACACAGATATGCTTTGCCCAGATTACTAAGGTTGTAATTGTATTAGAAGCTCATGATAAAAACTATTAAATAATAAAAAAATGGAAATCTGGGCTTCCCTGGTGGCACAGTGGTTGGGAGTCCGCCTACCGATGCAGGGGATGCGTGTTCGTGCCCCGGTCTGGGAAGATCCCACATGCCACAGAGTGGCCAGGCCCGTGAGCCATGGCCACTGAGCCTGAGCGTCCAGAGCCTGTGCTCCGCAACGGGAGAGGCCACAACAGTGAGAGGCCTGCATACAGCAAAAAAAAAAAAAAAAAAAAAAATGGAAATCTAAAAAATGCCATAGTTGAAATACCTAGAACCAGTATGGTGAATCTTTATTTTTGTGTCAAGTTCCCAGCTATCAAATAATCCTCTATGCTAATCTTATTAACAAATGTGAAGTTCATACTTTCTACATTTGTTCCCATAAATGTGGAATAAGAAGGTGTTCTTGCCTTAAAAGAATGTATAAACTAATAGAAAAAAATCAAGATTAAAAGTTTTAAAGTTTTTTAAATTATATGTTCTTAGTGAGTGTGCTAATGTCAATGTGTATACTATTCTCAACATCTCTTCTTATGGACTATTTTCCTGGCTGCAGTCCATGAAAAATTATTGCTCAATTGAAATTAAACATGATTAACCATGTAATTTATTTGTTTATTCCATTTGCTTATGTATTTGAAAAATATATATTGAGCACTGAAAATGTGTCTTGCATTTGTTCTAGATTCTCTCATTGACTCCAAATGTCTTAATTGGGCTTCTACTATAAAAATGGTAAGACTATTTTTTACTATCTGTATCATTAACATATAAAATTTTGTAAACCTAATTAGTATATCAGTTTTGTTGTAATGTGCATATACATGTTTTATGTGCCCATCCATATTACGAAGGAGTTTAACATACCTTCAAGAGCAATATTCAAATTGCAAATTCTAATACGGGATTACATGTGATTGCAGAATTAACATAAAGCCCAAAAGATAAATGCTTTTTAACTACAGTTCATTCTGAAAATATAGTATTGAAATATCTTGATCAACCAGAGTAAAGATAAGGAAAACAAGATGTCTAAACACCAACAGAGCAAATTCAGTGGGAGCTGTTTTAGATTCAGTTTGAAACCTGTGACTTCAATGAAGCAGAAACATTTGTCCTGAGAAACAGGAAGATGAATGGGATAATTGGATTGAAACATACTTTTTATTTTCATTCTCTCTAATCATGTTCTTTCATTACAACTGAAATAAAATATGAAAATAAATTTCTCATGCAATATACAATAGAAGAGTATGTGTCTGTGACTGATATGTGAAAGAATGAAATTTCTGCATAAATGTGAAATAAAACCTAGAAGAAAAAAGCAGTAGCTATCATATTTACATGTAAGGAATGCTTTCCCAGTTCTTTACATAAAGTATCTTATCCAACAAGAAAAACCTATGTGATGTGTTTACATTCCTCTTCAACAGAAAAAAAGTCAGAATCGGTTAAGTATTTTGCATAAGGTCAAATAGCTAGTAAATCGTAATGTCACAATTTAAACTCGGATATGGTGGACCGGGCTACCTTGTCAGTGAAAACAGCCTGCGGCTTTGATTGCAGTGAAAACGTGCCCACTCACTTCTATTGAACGGTGAAGTGATGACTTTTCAGGCTACACCTGTCTGTGAGAGATTGCCATCATTTAGTGACCAATAAAATTTAACAAAGAAATATTATAACATGATAAAATAATAACTGGTCTAGGTATTGGTAAGAATCATCCACAAATGGTAAAGTGAGTAGGTGAACGTTTGAGGAGTAATGAGATTTGGACTGTCTCAGAGTATCTGACAACAGAACACTGAAACACGGCAGGTGAAATAGTTCCTTTCTGGTGCATATCACTAACGAAATAATTGAAGTTAATGTTGCGCTAATGAGATTGACAGCTTATGCCTCCAAGGATGATGCATTGAGCAAAACTCAGTACCATTTCTTTGGTGTTCCTGCCAAAAGTCTATACGTAAATTGAATCTAACCACGAGAAAACATCAGATAAACCCACATTGAGGGACGTGTTACAAATAAATGCCTAATACCCTTGTAAAACATCAGTATATTAAAATATATAAAGGCTTGGCAACTTTTCCAAGTTAAGTGATGCATAAGAGACGTGACAACTGAATGAAACAAATCATCTTGGATTTTATTTGTTTATAAAGGACTTTACAGGGACAATTAGCCAAAGCTGGACTAGTCTGTGTATTAGTAGTATTATGGTATCAATGCTAACTTCCTGAAATTGATGACTATACTGTGGTTTTGAGAAAGAATCTCTTGTGTTCAGGTGATATATAGTGAATTATTTAGGGAAGAAGGATCATCATATATGCCACTTCCTCTTAGACAGTTCAGAAAAATAATATGCACACATATGTGTAGAGAGAGAAGGGGAAATGGATGAAGCGATTGTAGTAATATGTTAACATTTGGAGACTTGGAGTGAAAGGTGTTTGGAAATTCTTTGTACTATTCTTAAAATGTTTCTATAAGTCTGAAATTAAATGTATATATTATAGTATTTAAGGTGTCATTGAATATAAATAACTAAAAATCATGACTGTCTGCAATTTGGTGATAAATCATTGTTCTTAAAAATCATGCTGGTCAAGTTCAAGTGGAACAACTGACAGAAAAACTCAGTGTTATAAACCTAGTATGCCAATTGCATTATAATCACTACTGAAAAACATGTCTTAAGGCCTTGCTAACCACTTCTACAAGGTTCATCCTTTCTTTCCTGAAATCTCAGGAGTGGGGGAACATATTAAAGGAAATATTCATGATAATATGTTACTACTAATAATAACACATTTTACTGACTTTGTACTAAAATAAGAGATGTGTCAAATGTTTTATATGTCATTTAATCTTCAAATGTCTCTAAGAGCAAATACTACTACTATCTCCCTTGTATGGATAAGAAACTGAGTCTCAGAGATTTTGAACAATTTTCAAATCTACTTCATAAACTGTGGTATGAGAAAGGAATCCAGCACTTCTGTTCCCAAACTCACACTCACTGCTCTTGTAACTACTTCTGGTGAGAAGTTCGTCCTGGTTCTTTCTCACTTGAGATATACTTCTGTTTTCTGAATGTTTAACTGTATCTTCTGATATAGGTACTGCTTAAATTAGTAGTATTAATTATTCCTTACATTTCCACACTGAGATTTTATTTCAAAATCTGACAAATCCTTTAGAGCGCTGTGAAGCTTATAGTTTTTTTCTCTTTATTTAACTGCAGCTAATTTTTACTTAAAATTTTTGTACGACTCCTATCCATCTTTGTTCTAGTTTCTTTTAATCTTTCCATATTCCTGTCCTCCGCCCACCCCCCTCACCAAAAAGCCTGTGATTATTAAGAAACAGTGTAAAAATGTTACTGAGAGAAGAGCTATACAGAATTAGTCAAAGTTTATTCAGTCATTATTCATTTTTTTCAAGTGTGTGTTTACATCACCTTTTTTTGTAGTAAAATTTTAAAAGCATAAAATGCACCCATTTAAGGGTAGAGTTCAATGAGTATTTTAAAAAGACTATTTTCTAGAGCAGTTTTAGCAGAAAAACTGTACAGAAAACAAAATGAGTTCCCATACAATCTCCCCCATCCCTGACAAAGTCTCTCTGATTATTACCTCTTGTATGAGTGCAGTGCCTTTGCTAAAACTGAGGAACCAATACTGATACTTTTTCATTGACCAAAGTCCATAAATAGTTAAGGTTCACTTTTCGTGTCGTAGAGTTGTAGGAGTTTTGACAAATGCCATATATCCACCTTTATAGCATCATACAGGATAGATTTACTCCTCTAAAGCTGCCTCTGTTTAGTCTACTCATCCCTCTTTCCCCCAGCTCCTGACAACCCCTGATCTTCATGGTTATGCCTTTCCAGATTGTCATATAGTTGGAATCCTACCAAATATGGATCTTCATACTGTATTCTTAGACTAGCAATGTGGATTTAAGGTTTTCCTGTGTCTTCTCATGGCTTGATAGCTCATTTATTTTATTACTGAATAATATTCCATTGCATAGATGTACCACACTCTGTTTATCCAACTACCCATTCACGAACATCTTATTTGCTTCCAATTTTTTGTTAATTATAAAGCTGTTATAAATGAATAAAGCTGTTTTCAGTTCCATTTATTTCTGCTGTAATTTTTCTTCATTTTCTTCTGCTTGTGTTGTATTTAGTTTGCTCTTCTATTTCTAGTTTCCTAAGGTAGAAGCTTAGATTATTGAATTTTAGATCTTCTTTTCTAATATATGCACTCAATGCCATATATTTCCTTCTAAGTTCTGCTTTTTTGCTGTATCCCATATATTTTCATAAGCTGTATTTTCAATTACATTTAATTCAGAACACTACAAATTTCTCTTGGGATTTCTTCTTTGACCCATGTGTTATTTACAAGTGTGTTTTTTAATCTCCAAATGTTTTGGCATTTTCTAGCTATCTTTTTGTCACTGATTTCTAGTTTAATTCCACATTGGTCTGAGAACATTCTTTGTATAATTAATACTCTTCTAATTTGTTAAGACCTGTTTTATAGTCCAGTATCTGGTCTATTTTGGTACATGTTCCATGTGAGCTTTGGAAGAATATGTCATCTGCTATTGCTGGATGAAGTATTCTAACAATGTTGATTAGAACCAGTTGATTCATGGTGTTGTTGAGTTCAGCTATGTCCTAACTGATATGCTGGCTGCCAGAGTTGCCGATTACTGACAGAGGGGTATCGAGGTCTCCACCTAGGATAGTGGATTCCTGTATTTCTTCTTGCAGTTCAATCAGTTTTTGCCTCACGTACTTTGACGTCTCTCAAATGCACATACACATTAATGATTGTTATGTCTTCTTAGAGAACTGACTCCTTTATCATTATGTAATTCCCATCTTTATCCCTGATAATTTTCCTTGCTCTGAAATCTGCTTTTCCTGGACATCAATTCATTTTTCCATTCATTCGCTCATTGATTCATTCGCATATTTATTTAAATAGTTCTGTCCTGGGCACAGAGCCCATGGCCAGGCCTCCTTCACTGGACTTTTGATTGGCTAGGCTGGGCAGCAGGGACTGAAACAAAGAGGAGCTGGATTTGAAATAGCTGAAAGTGATGTGTAGGTAGATTGGTAATGACAGAAATTACAATCACATGTCCTCAATTGCATAATTTAAGTGGAAAACTTTTACGGTGACACTATAAACACTCATGTCCCCTCCCTGCCTCATGCCTTCAAAGGAATAAAAGAAGCTCAGAGCAGACCAACCTCCAAACTGTGGGCATACTCTGTAAGGAACAAGGGAAATACGAGAAAAATGCTGAATTTACCAACATGTAAACTCCACATCGCAATCTACTTTATATTTCAATCAGAAAAAAACAAAGTAAAAATAATGTTCTTCTGGTTGTTTTGGTCATTGATAGTATGTATATATTAAATACACACAAAAAAACTTTTTAAAGGAGATTTGGAGCCATTTTAGAACCAAGAAAATGACTAGGGAACCAATGTCAGAATTGGTTTTATTTTTTAATTGAAAGAATTACATTTGTCATTAATGCATTATTTATAAAAATTTGGAGACATCTGAATAATTGCTAATGAGTAAGCAGTTAATTAGGTAAAATACTTTATATAAATAAAATATCTAAACAGTGGTGTGAGTGGTTCCCTTCTAAAGAAAATGCTAATCATCCTCAGTTTATGAATGTTAAGGGTTAATATCTGAAATTGAAGGGAAGCATTGACAGATTATTAAAAATTTAAATAAATGAGCTTTAAAAGAATAATTTTTCTTATAGTTTACATTTAATGATTCAAATCAACTGATGGAAACTCAATTGAAGTATTCATAGGATAATGTACTTAATGAGAAAAATAAATCATATTCTTTGATCATCCTGATGTCGTCATGAAAAAATAGTCCACTTTTGCTCTAAGACCTTTAACATGTCCTTGAATGATACTGAGAAGGTGTCTCTGCTCATCTCTCTACAGGAAGCCACCTGGTGACAAGGTCACTGTGCCAGGGATGAAAGTATGGAGAATGGAATTCCCTGATGTTAATATAATATAAATGACCCTGAAAGTTACCTAGTAGCCAAAAGCTTTATATAAATTTGAAATAAGGGTTCATTATATACTTGTTTGCAAGGAGGAAACACTCGCTTTATCTTTGCAAATTTAACTCTAAATTACGAAGAGTTTAACCTGATGAAAGTAAGGCTCAGAAACACCTGGAATTTAAGAAGACAAGATTCTACGCATTGTCATCTGCAGAATAATTATTTGTATTACCAATGAATTTGCACACTTTAATTTTATGAGAGGATTTAATTATTTTCAGCTGTAGAAAAGCTTTTAAGAAGCTTTTTATTAAAAAAAGATGAATACACGAACTGAAATGTTCACTCTAAAAATTCAAAGCACAGAACTTTTAAATTCATGTAATAATGCTGACATCCAAAGAAAAATGTAACATTATACATATTAAAAGTATAATAAAATTTGCATGATGAGATGAATCTATTCATAAAATTATAGTGCTCACTTACAATGCCCTCTTTAGGGCGTAAATTTATGTCACAGTATAAACCCCTCAGTTCTGAACCATTGCCCTGAAAATCTACCAGCAAAAATACATATTTTGGCTTTGGTAGGTTTCCTTGAAATTCTTCTGTTATGAAAATGTTCTAAATGACACAAAGATGTAAAGGATAGCACACAGCTTAAAAGTGACACTTCAATAATAGTTTGTATAACATTTGTCCCACTTTTTGGAACTTCTTCTAAGGAAAGGCTTTAAACTGAGAGGGGACAAAACTATATGCATGACTGTTTTTCAAAACCAGCTATATAAAAGAGTGAACTTCTATAAACAACTGAAATAAATAATAGTAGAAGAAAATTAGAAAAAAATATAATACATCCTCTGGAAGAAAAATGTTATGCTCTCATTCAAAATGATGGTTATGAAGAAATGTAGCATTGTACAAATATTTACACTATAACAATGATAGTTTTTAAAGACTTACACTTACATTTTGCTTTCAATTATAATTATGTAAAACTTAAATTCATAGGAGAAAGGCTGGAAGGATATATACAAAATTATTAACCCAATTTTTGGTAGAATAGTAGAATTTTGATAATTTAAAATTTTATTTTATCTAAAATATACATATATAATATTATATAAACATTATTTCACATATATGCATATACACTGTATTATATTACACATATGTTTTATTCCATAGTCTAAATGATGATATAATTCAGAGCTTGGTGGACACAGAATCCCCTTTCACTCAATCACACACAACATTTTCCTTTTGTGTCCCAATCTCCATGCCATTATTCAATCTTGTGGATGTTTTTATGTATCTGCTGATTTTCACAATGAATCTTTAATCTCTCTTGAGGGTGAGGTTTAGGTTTTACTCATTTTCTAGGGCACACTTCTGCAGGGCTTTGCACAAGATGAGTACTCAATAAATACTTGTTAAACAAATAAATTGTGTCAAACCCATACATTAATATAAAATATTTTGATCAAAAAACTACAATCCTCTTAGTGAACACCCAGCATGTACTACATTTAAATTATCATCAAGTTTCAATCTCAGGCCAGTTTGTTTAGAAATAAAAAAAATGAAATCAATAAATTGGAAAATGTGACCAATCCATGGTAACATAATATAAATCATGGTTATTTGCCCTATGCAGAAGCAGTGATGACATTTTTTAACAGAGCTATAAGGAATTTTTAAATTTAAAAACCATGAGAAAAAATTTTCACCTAGAGAGTATGGAGGAAGAAAAATGATAAATATTTGTGTTTTCATGCTGAACTACAAATCCATCTTGAGTGCATGTTAGAAAATGTGTTTCTTACACATGACTTAAATTACAAGTCTCAAGTATTCTGACAACGCAACCCTGAAACATTTTAAAGAATTAAACAATATAGTCACAAGATGAAAACAAATATGTGTAGCTGCCTATGTAAGAAAGATGTTTCACAGACTATTGCAATGATTAGACATTAAATGGATATCTAAAATATATACCAGTCTACATAAATGGAAACAGTTCTACAAGAACAGATATATTTATGTCTTCATAAATGTTCATATGGCCTTTGCCTTCCCCTCCCTCAGGACACACAATGTGAATTACACAAGTAGCATAAGAGCCCAATAAGCAAAGCCAACATTCTTCAGATCTGAGTGTCATTAATCATGAGTGATCTCGGGTCGGTGAATATCTGGCTTCCATAATATGGGGTATAATACGTTTCACCACCAGACAATGGAGTTTCTAAAGAAAAATAACCTCTCTGAAGAATACACAGACTACAAGAACACATAATGGAACAGATGATAAGCAAACTGGCAAAAAATTCTAGATGACAAGATTTGTTAATGTACAAAATGAAAACAAATATGTGTGTGTATGTGTGTATATATATATATATTTTTTTTTTAAATAACAGAGAATCATAAAAAATTTTGATAAGTTCGGCAAAGAGAAGATACTTAACTGGTATTTTCCCTTGGTAGATCTCCCTGGGACTTAATACATACTTTAATAGGTAATGCTCTAGGAAGCGTGCTGAGCAAATACCTCTTAAGATTAATATTTTAATTTGTATTACAATTGAAACGTTAATTTTATGGGATGGAGTGTTATTGGGCTAAGACACGTTTACCAAATTCTACACTACATTACATAATGTTACATTCAGTTAAGAGGATTTTAGTTGATGTCATTGACGGAGGTTAAGGCTCAATTAGGGACCACTCAGTAGGCACATTTAACCCCACGGCGCAGTGGAATCGCTGCTTTGGAATCAAAGCCTTAAGGCTGAATTGTGGTCATGTGACTCATTATATATCATCTTGGCCTTTTGTTTCACTTTTAGTGACACGATTTTTCTTATGTTTAAAATAATGCAGCAGAATTGATAAGGTACCAAAGTACACAGCCTGCTATACATTAAATCATGTTTTATAATAAAAAATTATGTGGCTAATATTGTGAGTTTTACATAAAAATAGGTCTCCTGATAACAAAAACTTTAATTTAGGAAATTAAAAGTACATATAAAACAACTAAAGGACCAAACAACACATACGAAATGCTAATATGATAATTAGGCTCTTGAGGATTGCAAAGGTCAAGAACACACTAGCTACAGCAGATCTATGTGTTGGGAGGAGTTAGTATAAGGATGTAAAGATTTATAAAGAAACATAAGAAGACACTTTCATGGTCTGGACCTGGGGCATCGTCTGTCCACACACAGAGTAAAAGGGCAGCTGTAATGAAGCAGCTTACACAGGCTGCTCCTAGGGGTCAGTCTTTCCCTGTCTCTCCCTGTCCCTGACTGGTCTGCCCCACTGTGGAATGGCCAGCTCCTTCCTTTTTTGGTGCTCAGTCCTGAAGGTGGGTTAGTTACAGGCAGGGCTACAGTCCAAACACTCGCTGCCTCCTGTTTCTCCACCATGGTTTCTGACCCCACTCTATCCCAAGGCAATTCCACTACAGGATCCTCATCTGTGCGTTTCATGTGGACTCTCCTATGGAGAGCAGACCTGCTGGGGTTGATTGGTTTCAGCAGCTCTCTCCACTGTTGGACTGTGATCTCATAGCAGATCCACTGCGGACTGCTGGCCAGAGAGCCACAGTTGGCTTCAGTCTGGGTCCCTAGTCTAAAAACGCAGGGCAGAGATCCTCAAGCTTGGTCAATCCACACATTGCCTTGGTGTCTCTGTCTGCATTACCCTATTCCAAAATAAACACAGCTCCGTTTACTAAGTAGCTGAGTCCAAAAAACTTATTAGGTGTTTATGTCTTAACAACTTAGTGGCCATTGGAAAAAATAATACACGTAAGTTGAAAGATAAATAATAGTTTTATTTTATAGTTAAATAACTACCATTACTCAGTACTAGAAAATGTACACCTGTTGAGCATTGCACAATTTCTTTTTTTTTTTTTTTGCAATACGCCGGCCTCTCACTGTTGTGGCCTCTCCTGTCGCGGAGCACAGGCTCCGGATGCGCAGGCTCAGCGGCCATGGCTCACGGGCCCAGCCGCTCCATAGCATGTGGGATCTTCCTGGACCAGGGCACGAACCCGTGTCCCCTGCATCGGCAGGTGGACTCTCAACCACTGCGCCACCAGGGAAGCCCCATTGCACAATTTCTTAATCCTCATTTCTCGATCTGCATTGATTTTCACTGCACATGCTTTTTTCACAGCAAGCACCCAAACCTCTGTTTTGCAAAGATGTGACATTACTGAAAGTAATATAGTGTGATCTAATGTTGAAACCACTAATTATTGAAGCTAGTATTTTAGCAGTGTTTGACAGATGTCAAGTATCTCTGTGTTTCCTTTAAAAGTTTAAAATATATTGCGGTGCCCCCACGAGTTGGCTTGCTCCCCGGGGGCACCTTGATGTAGCTTCTGAACCGTGTTAACAAGAAAGATGGTAGGTTGCCTGATACAGAAGAACTTAAGGATGACTAAAGAAACATGGTATGTTTTTTCTCAGAAGGGATTAGTGGGCACAGCAGAAATGTAGTACATTAGGGATAGTTCACTCTAGTTGATTATGAAGTATGGGTAACAGTTATAATAAGAGTCGTGAGAAAAATTCATCATTGAGGAAGAGTCTTTGGAAGGGCTCAGTGTGAAGGATGGATAAAAATTATGCTGAGATGAGGAAAGTAGAGACATAAAGAGTCAAGGGAGCCAGTTAGTGCCATGACAGAGGAGTCACCACTGAATGTGGCTTTGGATGAGGCTGCTCTGTCGGAGATGTACCTATGGGCTAATGCTGGGGAGATGCTAGTGGGATCCCCGTCTGTAATCTAGGTCCAAGGGGATGAGGACTCTCCATCTTGTCTCCTGGGAACTTGCTCCATCATCATTCCCTTCCTTTCCTCTTCTGTAATTCCAACATTGCCCTCTCTAATCTCTTCCTTTCCATCAGCACAGCCATGAGCACGCTGAAACCTGACTTCTTCCTTATTACTCCTATAATTATGTCCACTCTTGTTCAATATCTTCCATATGGCAAACCCAAATTCTCAAGTGAGACCAAATTCATTTGTCTCACTTACCAATTCTCCACTTCCTATTCCTTCCCTTCTCTCTGGACACACTTCCTTCATCTCCTCTGCAGACATCTCTACCTCTGTTATCTCTTTACAAGGAAATTCTCTCTGGAGCTTAGTGCAGCCCTCTTCTCACTCTGTAAATGTGGCCCGCCCTCACCTTAGGTTCTCCTCTTACTCACCAGACTTTTGCCCAGTCAGACTCCCCCCACACCTCCCTGCAGTCACACTGAACTCACTGCCATGCCTCAACTTACCATGCTCTTTGATGCCTCTGTGCCTTTCCATGTGTATTCTCTCATTCCTGAACTAGACACATAATCTGTAGAGCTGAATGCAAAATGAAAATGTGGGGTCTCTTGGCCAAAAATGACTAAGGATTTCAAGATGATGACATCAGAGCATTAAGCCAAGCAGGGGTCCTTTCTAAGTGCCCTGAGTGCATACTCAGGTCCCTCTCCTTGCAGCTGGCTCTGCCTCATCCTTTACTGACCCTTTAACGCTCATCTCAACTGCCTCTCCTCCAGGAAACCTGCCTGACCACATGTCCCCACCATCTGAGTAACGCTCCACTCCTATGTACACCTTGACCCCATTCTTCTTCTCTGTAGGTGCTGCTTTCCTTGCCTACCTTCCTGACTGAACTGTGAAACTATGAATAGCGGGGATTGTGTATCTTTGTATCTCCAGCACTTTGGACCTTGCTTGGTAAAATTTAGTCCCTAGTGAATGTAAGTAATGCAGTGGAGGCAAAGAGTAGGAAGAGAAATGTACATGGGACCTAGATTTGGACAATGAGAAAGAGAAAAAACAAATCCAAAGATATGACTCTCTGTGAACTGGATGACGGTTCAAGGAGGCAGAATGGAGAGGAAAATCACAAGTTGAGGGGAGTTGATATTGCAATCTAGAACTGGTTGAAAAATCCAACAAATCTGACCTCTATGTAAATGAACATTTTTGAAGTTGTTTCGAAGTTTACATACAAAATCCCAAATGAGGAACAGGAACATAAGCTAACATCTAGGTTAATCCTACCAAAAACCAAACTAAGGACAGCTTTTCAGATATGTCCTGTTAAGTACCTGCTGTTTGTCCTGTCTATGGAGGGGATGCTGTGTGCTGAGGAGGAGGCTGTAATGTTGGAGAAAGATTCGTGAAATCTTCTTCTACCATAGATTTCCACCAATTGCCCATCTCCTGCCATAGTGACCTTTCCAGATAAGACATCTTGTGGGGGAAGACTGATAACTGGCATGCTAAGCCACATGGTGCCTCCACAGACCATTGCATATATTTACATGCACAATGTTGTCAAGCCAACAGAATGGCACAACCAGAGCCAGGATAATCTACAGCATGCTCAGAGCATCGTAGTGATTTTCTTATTATTTGGTCTTGATGTAATTCCATAAAATACATGTCTCATAAAAACCTGTGTTTAAAAATATCTTGCTCTTGATCATCTGGCTATGAGATTGGCTGCAAGTGAGCTCTACATTTTTTAATAAAGGAGCATCCTGCTGGCAGTGGTACCACAGCAAGAGCCCAGAACACTATGCCAGCATCATCAGATTTCTCGTAGGTATAGTTTTAGGTGAAAAATTTGTCTTTAGAAACTGTGGGGGGAAACAACCACAGGCAAATGAAAGATTAAATATTTTTAATGTGAGAACAGTTAAAAATTGTGTGCATTATTTGATGCTGTATGTAGGATTGTTTTGTAGAAAATAGTCAAAGATCAAAATAAAGGAAGGAAAAGGAAGTATGTGACTATTGAAGGAGCATATTGGCTTTCTCTGGTTGGTCCTGAGATGGTGGCAAAAACATGATGGATGGCAGCCGTCGTCCCTGTCTGGGAGTCCTGGAGTGATTTCTGCAGAGGTTGTGGGTCAGACTTCTGTTGTCATGTGTGGTATGGCCATTGTTCATTTGCATATTCAGTATCTCAATAATAATTGACTGTCAAGAAGATCTCATAAGTGGTTGTAGTTAAAATTGAGGTATCAGGATTTACAATATAATAAATAGGAGAAAAAATGAAGAGCCTACTATCATTTTTGAGTGCTACTGTGTTACAAGAACTTCCTATGGCACCTATTTTTATATATTTGAAACTGAAAACAAGAAATTTATGTTATTGATCCCATATTGAGGTGGAGAAACAGACCCACAAGACTTGAACTTGTCCAAGAACAGGAGTAAGGTTTTTCAATGTATTGGTTTCTCTTGTGGAAGAGGGCTTAAAATTACTTCTAATCTGTGTACCATATGATTATATTATGAGAATATTGACATGAATGTATGAGGTTGCTTTAATTATGAGTAACACATCAATAAGATGCTATCCACTTATCTGCAGACCTTATTTGAATTTGTCAGTTATTCAACTGTTGCTCTTTTTTTGTTGTTACTCCAGGAGATGATCCCAGACCCCTATTCCTATTAGTTGTTGGGGTCTTTAATCTCCTCCAGTCGGGGAAAGCTGATCAGCCTTCATTTGTGCTTCAGGACTTGGACACTTTGAAGTGTACTGGCCAGTTACATTCTAGAATGCCCCTCTGGTTAGGTTTGTCTGATGTTTCGTTCTGATTAAATTCGGGTTAGGCATGTTTTTACCAGAATATCACAGACTGTGTACCTTTCTCAGTGCCTCACATCACGAGGTATGGGCACTGATATCTCTCATTTCTTATAATGTTCACTTTGGTAACTTGGATAAAATACGACTTTAATTTCTCCCTTTGTTATTAAAACGTATCTTGTGTAGTGACATTTTTAGAGCATGGAAATACTCTGTGTCTCTTCAGACTTTTGCCCACTAATTTTAGCATCTATGATCATCTTTGCTTGAAACAAATTTGATTGTGTGGTGTTTGTAAATGGTGATTTTCCATTTTGACATTCCTTCTGTATTTACATGTTGGAATTATACTGTAAGGAAAAGTTTTCCCTTCTCTCCTATTTATTTATTTATTTGATTATTTGTATCAGGAGAGACTCATGGATAGTTGTTTTATTTTATTAGTTATAATTCATCACTGTCATTAATTATTTTGTAGCTTAAATTGTCCTATATTATCCTTGCATTTATAAATATTTTGCTCTACATTTTTTATTACATGCTCTTTAGCACAATTTATGATTTTCTCAGATTTTTCCAATTTTATTGACCCAATAAAGTTTGCTACTAACAATTAAATAGATTTCTGTATGCATTTATGTGACACAGTTTAACAAAACCCATTGTTCTGTACCTGTAAAGGGGTGTAGTGAATGACTAACATGTACGTAGTTCCTTTAGTTCAACGGTCTTACTCACTACCACCTCTTTCTGCACCTGTAAAAAATAATATTACCCATTCCTCCAAAAAAGGGGTCATTAAAGCACCAGAATATTCCACATAAAACTCATTTTAGCTGAATATTACACATAAAACGTATTCAGGTCAGCATTTATTCTAATTAATCAGAATTATAAAATCGGCAATATAGGAAAAATAAAATCTAGTTATACCAAAAAAAACCCCCACCTTTCATATGCATTGTAACATTTATCAAGAGAAAATAGTCCTCATTATTCCTTTCAA
Source organism: Mesoplodon densirostris (assembly GCF_025265405.1). Classification (NCBI taxonomy): domain Eukaryota; kingdom Metazoa; phylum Chordata; class Mammalia; order Artiodactyla; family Ziphiidae; genus Mesoplodon; species Mesoplodon densirostris. The sequence continues at coordinate 158,420,828 of NC_082664.1, read as the reverse complement.
GTTTATTGCCTTGAACACTACTATGTCTGGCAATAATATTATGAGCCCTGCTTTGTTTCTATTTTCATTTGCTTATGTTAGGGAACTTCATTTTTCTATGCTGATGCAATTTCCCCCATCACTGTTATATTCCTCTGGTCATTTTAATAACAGGAAATATACACATCCACACTTGTGTCACCATCTGACTAAGAGCCCCTTATGTTTGTTTCTGACAAATTATTATCGGTTAATATATATACAATTTATGGTGGTGATGAGAACGAACCTGGGAAGGATATGGTTTGAGGTTTATAAAGTAAACTCGGCTAACGCTGGTCCTGACTAATAAATCAACATCTAATGCTCTGCTATCATGTACTAATTAATTCTTCCTTTCCTCCCTCATATTAATTTAGTGTCATTCCAAGTCTTTTGGGGAGAGTGCTTGCAGCTTTCATCAGGAACACTCTTATGCCTTGCCAGAGATTTTTTATTAATTGCAGTAAATGCAGTGATTTTGGACAACCAAATTTAGAAAAGAAAGATGAGCTTGGAAGACGGTTCTCCCCTTTGGCAAGTCTGATATTTCAGGATCTCAATAAATCTTTTTGAACCTAATAGAACTGGAAGTAATTTTTTCACATCTTTTTTAATACTCAGATAGTCTGGTAATCCAATTACAAGGACTCATATTCCAACATTCATATTAACATCAACTTCAAAATACAAAATAAAATAAATGCAACAAATTAGTTCAGTACTCCTAGTCATAATAAGCTATTTCACTCTGATGACAAAGACTGTGCTTGCATGTAATTTATATTCACACATGGCCAAAAATATCCAAGTAAGCATTTAAAACCCTGGTAGCCAGTTGAATCTCCTGTGTACAATTACAAGTGGTTTTTTTTTTGGATATTTTAATTTTTTTCTGAGTTTAATGATTTGAAAACCATATGATAGAGTCTTTTTTAACAATATGGTCTAGTGAGGAATTAAATAGAAAGTCAAGACACTGTATACTTTGAATGGCTGATAATTATTATGTGAACTTAAATACCTCAGCCATTCATCATAATTTGCTATGTGTAAAATGTGAAAACAGATGCTCTCCTCCAAATTTCTTCCATGTATGTTATAGAAGAACAGAAAAACTAAATGTTATAAGGGAGGGAAGACCCAGAGAGTGGTAACTTCTGCCTCAGAGGCCTATGTGGGTCTGCTGTAATGGAGTCTCTCTGAGTCCATGACCAAAGCCATATACAACTCAAGCTGTATATAACTCAAGACTAGGAGCTGGAGAGGGTGGGAGCAAGGCAAAGAAAAATTACTCCCATGATGAGGCATAGATTTCCCAATAACTGGAGTCAGAAACAGGACAGTCCTGGAATGTTCTGTCTTTCCAAACTAATGATAGCTTTTGTGCGTGTAGATTTTTCATTCTTTATTGAGCCTTTTCAAACAGTTCAACATTTTAGGAATGCACAAAAGTTTTTGGACATCATGGCATGCTTGGAAAGAACCCCTTACTTTAGTCTCTGTCAAGACCTGGAGTGAATGCAGGAGTTCCCAGGCCCTGCTGTTGCACTGAGGAATAAATCAGAGGTCCTGCAGTCAGCCGTGACCTTGGGCCCAGGTGCTTTGGTGTGCCATTTGCAACCTGCCTAAGGCTGGCTCAACTATGCAGCTCAAACTCAGGATGGTAAACTAGGATGGGAAAAAGGACTTGAAATAATGCGATGTAAACTATGTGATGAAAGTAATATAGTTGTTTGGGGAAACTCTATTATTTTAACACCATGAAGGCAGCATTTAGCATACCATAAGAAGTAAAGTAGCTTCCAAAATGTGTTAAAAATACGAACAAGGGGAAAACACACCTACTCAGCAAATTGGGTTCGATGTGTGTAAGGTTCAAAGAAAGATAAACAGTTGTAAAATCTGTTGGTCAAGGGTTACCATGCCTTTTAAATGACAAACCACCAAAGGTTACTATAGGCATAAGCTTTGCTAGAAACTGTTCTTTTAAAAACTAGATGCTCAAATAAATCCATTCTGTCAGGGACATTGAGAAAGGTGGGGGAAGAACATAAAGCACAGATCAATCTTTCCTTTAGGTTTTATTTAGACTGCTGGACACGAAAATATGTGAAATGGTTTCACCTTTCAGCTTCTACTTTATTAGCGAAATAGAACTGAAGAGTTCCCTTGATGTTATACAGGATTATATAAATTGGGTCCGTGTCATTATCTCTAAACCTATAGAATTTTGTACCTACTCAGCAACATTTTTATGTTCCTCTGAAATTCCTACAACTACATAATTATATATCAAAACAATTCTCCTTGTTTCTTAAGGGGATTCTCTTCATATCTAAATTTATTAGGAAGGTGTTAATATTTCTAGCATGTAGGTTATATTAAAAATAGAGACTACCAGGGGAAATTTTAGCTCAAAAGGTCTCATTCTCGTGTCTTTAAACTGCATTTAAGAAGGGACATGGGAAATACATTGTTAAAATTTCTAGCACATTTAAAAAATCTTTTTATAGCACTTAGCACTAAATGTGATAGAGATATTTGTATTCCTGCTCTATCTTCTACAAGGGAGTAAGGGGTTTACACTTAGTTTCCTTGGTTTGTTATTTTTCTATCCCCCTACAGCAGCATTTCACAAAATATGTTCCTTGATGCTGACAGGTTTTAAGAGTAATGAAAAGAATGGCTATAATTTAAGCAAAGGAAACCTAGGTTAAGAACATGTAAACAAATTTTTAAATTTAATATCCTTTAACTCGTCAACAGTTGAGTAAGTTCTGACACTAACCCTACATATTTTCGACTGCCTATTAAAATATTTTGCTATTGCCACAATTAAGACACAACACTGCTTCATCCCACAAAGACCCTTTGTGGTTCACAACATTATTAGCTCCTCTATCCCAAACCCACGTAGACATTGCTTTGCAATCTATAAGTACAAAACAGTTTAGCCAGTTTCAGAATGTGATACTAAAGGAATTATAATGTATCTTCTTTTGTATCTGTCTTCCTTCAGTCATTAAAGTGTTTTTGATATACATGTTATTTTCTTTTGATATACATGTTATTTTCTTTTTTGATATACATGTTATTAATAAAAGTAAGACATTCACTTTTGTTGCTGCGTACTATTATAATTGTGAGAAGACCATGTTTGTGGATCTGTTCTGTTAGTGGGCATTGGAGTTGGCTTTAGTTTAGGCTGTTAAGTATAAAGCTACTATGTACCAGTCTTTGTTGACATAGTTTAATTTCTTTTTGGTAAATACCGAGGAATAGAATTCTTGAGTCACTTGTTAAATATACGTTTAACTTTTGAGAAACTTCCAGATCATTTTTCATCCCCACCAGTGATGTATGAGATTTCCTGATCCACTTCCTCCTCAGCACTTAGTGTTAACTGCTTTTTAATTTTAGCAATTTTATTGTGTGTGAATATTTTATTCCATAAATTCTATTTTTCTTTGCAGAATTGACATTTGAAATGAAAATAAAACTTCGTTATTTTTACTTCTTTCTTAATACTTATTCTTTCTCATTCATTGAAAATATGTTTTATTTATTAAAAATACATATAACTGCTGCTTTAAAATTTTTGTCTATTAATTGAAACATCTGGTTCATCTCAGGATCAGACTCCATTGATTTTCTTCTGAGAATGTATTCTATTTTCCTGATATGTCTATTAATCTTGGATTATACCCTAGGTATTATGAATATTAACTTAAGGAGATTCTGAATCCTGTAAGAGTTCTCTGATGAATATTGTTTCATATGTCTTAGCAAATAATTTTCTTCGCTGAGCTTGAGCTGTAAACTGTATTCCTTAGGAGGCAGCTGGGTCTTAGCCCAGATCATTTGTCTTTAGCTGAGATGTTTTCAGTCCATCCTATACATGTGGTTTCAGGGGTCAGTCGGAGATGTGGGTAGAAATATTTGGGGGATTCTTCCCCTCTCTTCTGCTTTCAGTGTTTCCCAACCCCACTTTCCAGGTGTCTCTGGCCAGGAAGACGGTACATGCCACAGAGACTGAACTTGGCCCAAGGCTACAAGCAAAAGAGCCTTGATTACTCCCAGGCTCTAATCCTCTCAAAGTGTGCATTCCTCACCAGAGTCTTTCTGTTGCTGTTCACTCTTCAGGTAGTTGCTTTTCCTATTATGTCCAAGATTTTCAGTTGCATTTTGCAGAGGGTTATCTGGTAGAGACTTAGTTTGTCACATTTGGAAGCAAAATCCATCCATGTTGTAGCTTATATTTTCATGCTCCTGGCATGATTTAATAAACAGAATTTCTTAGTTTGAATGGAGACCAATGCATCTTTTTCTTTAAACTTTATGATTATTGCTTAATGTGTTATATTTACCTAACCCAGGCAATGGAGATTTCCTCCTATATTTTCCCAGGAAGAGTCAGTGTTTTAACTTTCTCATTCAGAACTACAATTAGCCAAATAGTATTTTACAAAGCTAAGCTTTTTATAGAAATATTAATAAATATGAAGTTTAAATTTTACTTGGGAGATCATGTTTTTGTTTATTCTTTGTAACATATCTATTATTACTCTTTAGAAATAAAAATAAAAAAATCAGTTGTCACCAATTAATCAGTCTATAAGTGAAAGTACCAACTATGTTGGTCTGTGGAAATTACATCAACAAAAATATTTTATCAAACTAACTTTTCTCAGGCAACTAAATTAAGTTCCTCAAGTCAAGCATGTAATTAGAATTCTTTCCTCTCTGTTATATACACTTTACACATTAAGTATGCTTGAAATAATTTCTATTTTATGAATTAAAATAGAAGAGTAATCTTTAATCCTTTCCTTTTATGAATGAAGCTCTAACCATACAAAATTTAGCAACCAAGCTAGAATCTTTCATTGACTATATCTTAAATAAAAGATTAAGTCCACAATCCTAAGATATATTTTTGCAGTATAGTTCGTATTACCTCTTTAATTATATTGTAAACAGAAAAAGATGGCGAGAGAAGAGTGAAAATAAACAGCTGAAAATAAACAGCTGAGACATAGAACTAATAATCAAAAAGTTAGAGAGTAATAATAGATGTTACAAAGAATAAACAAAAACATGATTTCCCAAGTAAAATGTAAACTTCATACTTACTAATATTTCTATAAAAAGCTTGGCTTTGTAAAATACTATTTTCCATAGCACTTAACATGTGTGTGATATGCACAGGTGGTATCCTTAGCATTACCTGTATTCGATTTTAATCTTTATTAAAAGTAGGTCTCCTGTCCTACTCATCCCGCTATCCCCAACTGTAATATTTTTCAAAATGGTGTAAATTGTATTGTAAAAAGAATCTCATAGGTGGTCAAGATTAAAAACGTTATATAAAGACCCCTAGATATATATAGTACTTTGATAAAATAAACCAGGTAGTTTACACATGTCCATTATATCTGTTGAACTTCATCTTGACAATTTTGATTAATATAAAAATTTCAAATTAGAGCATGTTTCAGTACTGAAACCACAATTTCAACAGTTGTCGATACCTGCACATTGTCATTGCTCATTGAATAGCATGACAAGTGGGATTAAGAAAATAAACCCAGTAAAATGTGGCTAAATATAGTTGAATAAGCAAGAAATGAATAAGAAGCCATCGACTAGAAACCTATTTGATATTGGACTGCACATGCATTTCTTCCTCTTCTCTTTCATTTGTATTTCTTTTTCCAATTTAATTTTTTTAAAAAGATGATGTAATGGTTAATTTTTCATGTCAACTTGACTGGGTCACAAGGTGCCCAGACACTTGGTCAAATATAATTCTGGATTTGTCTGTGAAGGTGATTGTGGATGAGATTAACATTTGAATCAGCAGACTGAGCAAAGCAGAGGGCGCTCCCCAATGTGGGTGGGCCTCCTCGAATCAGTTGAAGGCCTGAATAGAACAAAAAAGCAGACCCTTCCCTGGGTAAGATAGAATTCTATTGGCAGTCTTCAAACTGGGACACTGCGTTTTGCATCTACTTGGGACTCCAAGTGAAAGAAGCCTTTTCTTGGGTCTGGGGCCTGAGGGCCTTCCTACTTGGAGCCACACCATCTGCTCTCCTGGATCTCCAGCTTGTTGACCATCCTGCAGATTGTGGGCCTCATCAGCCTCCATAATCACGTGAACCAATTCCATACAGTAAATCTCATCTATATTATCAGCGATCACGAGAGACACTGCAGGCCAAGCCCGCCTGGCTGGGGAGCAGAACCTAACCGCTGGGCCCCAGCACGCAGGGCCCCAACACGCAGGGCGGACCGGAAGTCGGGGGCCGGAAGTCAGTCCGCTGCCTTTCCTGCCCAGGGTTTTGTGAAGGGCTCGGCTGTGTGGCAGCGGTGGAGCCTATGCCTCCAGCTGGGCCGGGGCCCCAGGGCAGCGGGCAGCGGGCCAGGCACGAAGGTGAAGGGAGCTCCCGGGGGAAGCAGGCTGCTTCGGGAAGAGGACTGATTTGTGCTCCCCGGATTTATAACCCTCAGTCATCGGGTCAGAAGCCGAAGCCCGTTATTCCTTTCAGACCGCCGGCCGCCTGGTATTTCTCAACATCTTCCTGTGGTTCCTTAGAACGGTTCAGGTCACGCGGCCACTTCGATTTGGTCAGATTTCATTTTGGGAAGAAACAGTGCAGCGTGTGGTAAAAGCTCAGCGTTTCCGCGGTGGCCGGCGCTCCAGCATCTCTTCTGCAGGACGTCGTTCTTCTCAGCGCAATCACGAGGTTCTGCGTCCAGGCCGGTGCGGACGCAGGGGAGAAGAGAAGGAGGAGGAGATGCTCTGATGATGCAGGAATTGGTTTCAGGTAAGCTGGTTTCCAATTATGCCGGTTTTGAGACCCCTGATGCCATGAATGGTTTCCAAGGCCCGACTGAGGTTTCACAGGCCGAGCAACGCCTGGTCTCCCGTTGCCCTGGGACCCCTTTGCAGCCAGACTTTCATTCGAGGAAAATGGGCTTGGCCAGGAGTTTAGTGGCAGGTTTTTCGTGAGAGAAGAAAGACTGCTGGCGGGGTTCATCCCAGGAGCCCAACACCATCAATGAACTGTTGAACAGTGGGCTGGCCTGACCTCCGAGCAGCTTGCGACCTGTCTTGGCCCATCACTGAGTTTGCTGGGTGGGGACTGGTGGGCGGGCAGGTGGCTGCTTCTTCACCTTCACCAGGACTCCCCAGAGCGCCCGGGCAGGCTGTAGTTGGCTTCTATGGATGGACGTGCCGCCCTGCGGCTTCCTGGCCCCCCTGCGCTTCTTGGTCGTCCAGTCCATTGTGCCTCCAGAGCCTCAGCTCTGGCCAGATGCAGCCCGTCCTCCAGTCACAGGTCAGAACAGTATGGAGGTTCCTTAGAAAACTAAAAACTAAAAATAGAACTACCATATGACAGCAGTTGTTTTGTAGATATCAACAAACTGATTCTAAATTTTATGTGGAGAGGAAAAAGACCCAGAATAGGCAACAAAATACTGAAGGAGAGCAAAATTGGAGACTTACACTACTCAACTTCAAGACTTAATTATAATGATAAAGACACTGCGGTATTGGCAAAACAATAGATATGTAGATCAATGGAACAAAATAGGGAGCCCATAAATACAGTTAATTGATCTTTGCCAAAGGAGCAAAGGCAATGCAATGGAGAAAAGATGGTCTTTTCAACAAGTGCTGCTGGAAAAACTGGACATCCACAATCAAACAAGTGAATCAAGACACAGAACTTACATGTTTCATAAAAAGTTGACTTAAAATGGATCACAGATCTAAATGTAAAACAAAATTATACAACTTCTAGAAGATAACATTGAAGAAAATCTAAGTGACTTTGGATTTGGCAGTTACTTTAGATGTAACAAAAAGCACCATCCATTAAAGAAAAAATTGATGGTAGATTTCATTAAAATTTGGAACTTCTGCTCTCAGCATATACTTTTGAGTGTATAAAACAGACAAGCCACAGACTAGAAGAAAATATTTTTAAAACACATATCTGGTTAAGGACTTCTATTCATAATAGACAAATATTTAAACTCAGCAGTAAGAAAATAAGCATCTCAGTTAAAAAATGGGACAAATCTGTACAGACACCACATCAAAGAAGGTATACAGGTGATAGATAAGCATCTGAAAAAATGCTGAACATCACTTATCTTCTGGGAATTTCAAACTGAAACGAGATAGTACTACATAACCATTAGAATAGTCCACAACCCTGACTAATGGTATGGCTGCTGTATGTTTTAGTACTATGTCGTTATTTCTACCTGAAAATTTAGATTATTTTATGATTGTCAGTAGTAAATTTCTGATATTTAGATTTAAACATTTATTTACAAGCTTCATTGCCCACCATATCATCTTACATCTAATTTCATCTTACATCTGTGTTTACATTATTGATGACTAAAGTATATTCTATTTGTTTTGTGAAAATCACCTTTTAAATTTTATTTTAAGAGAGTTTTGTTGAAAATAAACTTTTAGGTTGATAGCTTCCATTGCTGTTGATGAGAGGATACATTCAACCTCCTTGCTGTCTATTTTTAAAGTATTCTTTGTTTAGTTTTGTCTTGTTGGAGTTACTTTTTAATGAGTATTCTTAATATCTTCTCTTTGTCTTTGGGGTTTATGTTTTTTATGTATTTGACTGTTTTTTATTTTTTCTGGTTTGGAATTCACTGAGATCTTGAATGTAAGTATTCACACTTATTAGACTTCTGGAAATTTCTTAGCCATTCTCTCTCTGAAGATTTTCTCTCCTCCAGCCTGTCCTTCAGAAACTCCAATTCAGACTTTAGACTTCTTCCTCTGTTGTCTGTTTCTCTTAGTTGATCTGTCACATTTTCAACCTTTTGTCTCTTTTCTTCCATTTAAAAAATTTTCAGATATACATTGTATTTGTGTAATTATTTCTTCAACTAGTTCTAAACTCCTGTTATACCCATTGATTTTTTTTTTCATTCATTTTGTTTTTCAGGTCTAGATTTTAGTCTTTAAATTGTTTTTTAAATGTTTTTCCTCTTGCTCTTTAATCTTATTTTTAATAACCTCTTTAACTTGCTTTCTTGTGTCTTGCGATTTTCTTTTTAACTGTAATCTCACCTTTCTTACAAGTTTATATGTGAGAATACTCTGCAGAGGAGGTTGAAGGGCTATTCCTCCAAAAGAGTTTGCATTTTCTTATATGTGTACCATAAACCTAGGGCAACAATAAATTTCTTTAGGAGACCTTTGTTTTCCACACAGATGGTGTAAATTCAGAACTTAGTTTCATATGTTGGTTGGCTTGTCTTATGAATTCTAAGAGGTGATTTTATTTTTCCTGTGACCTGGACCAAGGCCCTTTCCTGTTTTAATCTGTGGGGCAGGTTTGTCTCCAGAGCACCATTATACTGACATGTAGATTCTAGGGTACTCTCAGACTCTGTCCCTCGGTCATGCCCGTTCTTTGTCTTCAGTTTTTAAATCAAAACTCATTTCACCAGGTTTTATCAGATATCTAAGAGTGAAATGCAGATTCAATGTTTTGCTTTCTCTTGGATTCACATTTTTACATTTGTTTTCATTTTTCAGAATGCCTCACTTTCTTGACAACTGAGTAATGCAATATGTGTGTGTGTGTGTTTGTGTGTGTGTGTGTGTGAGAGAGTGTGCATGTTTAAATTTTCTTCCAGCATTTTTAGTTGTTTTAAGTGGAATTATTTTGTTCAGGGTATTTGAAAGGTGTCCTTTCTCCTCTACTTTTTGTCACCTTGTCTCTTTTCCTGAGCTTCCCATTCAAACTGGCCTGTCTTTCTTGGCATGGATCAGTGCTTTGCATTATTTCCTTTTTCTCTCCATCAAAATGAACCTTCCTAGCTTTTCCAGATAAGACACATTAATATATACAATGAAATATGGGTAAAGATATCATTGTCATCATAAAAGAGAGAGCAACCTAGATTAAAATCCTTGGGTTCAGTCATGTGCTTTTCAGGGCCCATTCATCTCCATGGAACTCTCTTCTGCCCTTGTCTTTATAAAACTAAGGTATGAGGATCATAAGAGAATAGGTATGAAACTGCTTCATTATATGCAATTCACCCTACAAATATAAGCTATTATATTTTTTCAACTAAAGATCTCATAGGCCCTAAAATGATATGAGCCAAAGCTGTAAATAATAGGGATAATTTTAAGGAGTTATGTGAATTTGTGAGAAAACATTGGTTTTTCAAGGTCTTTTAGTCCCTCTCATAGGCAGTCTGTGGAATCTAAATGCCTTATTCTGCCTACTTATGTGTGTGTAGAGAACATGTTTTACACCATCAACGCACGTGTCCTCCTGGGTATTTGTAAATGGCAGCAATGGAAATCTCCTTTATAATGCGGCTTCTTCATCATCAGGACTGAAACAGAATCATAAACTGTAGTTCATTTCATTCTCATAATTTTTATGTAAGCAGGACAGCTGCTCAGCATGATTTTTCCTGTTGCTTTTCAATTTATGGTACATATGATAAAACAAATTTGGAAGTAGAGGCCAAGAGGCTAGTGGATGAACTTTATGAAATTTAATTTAGCTGCGTCAGGGGATGATATTTCACTGGAACATTTTAAGTCTCAAAGACATCCCCTTCAAGCCAGATATGAGTTTCCCAACCTGGTTTATGATCAATATTTAAAATAAACTGTGAAAAAAAATTATTTGAAAAGCTTGTGTGTAGATCCTCTTTATGTTCTTATAGGTAACATGTGTTTGGGAAAAGGATGGATTCTGTTTTTATAAACCCATTACTTATGTTGCCCATTTTGATACTGAAGTTTAATTTTTCAAAGAAAATATTCTACTGTTAAGAAATAGAATATTCAAATGTAGCAACATTATTATTTTGCAGAAAAACTAATCTCTTTTACTACTAGGTTGCATGTTAAAATATAAGAAAGTCTACAACCCAGAATACTGAAGCTAAAGAAACAAAGTCATTTGTTCAGGTGTATAAATGAAATTTCATCTAACAATGGAATTAATTATATTAGTTTCATATTTTGGCTTGACAAATTATAAATACGTGACTTCCATTTCTTGTATCTGTAAATAGTGAAAGAAAATGGGAAGGATGTAGTTGTTCGAGATCAGATTAGACCACTAATTCTTTTCCTTGAAGCATTTTCAGAAAACAGAGTTTACATCATTCATAGTGTTTAAAATGCCAAGGAACAGCCAAACTTTGATGTCAGCTGGCCTCTTAACACCTGGTTTTTAACCACATCTCTTTTTTTTTTTTTCTGGTAGAATAATAAGCATTTTGAAATTCAGAAAGCTTCATTCCATGAATTTTAGCTGTGGGTAGATCTCAGAATTCTGATGATAAAGTGTACTGAGAAATTACATTAACTTCAGGGTTCTGTGACTTATCTTCCTTTCCAAAGGAATTGCATCTTTAATTACTGTTTGTTCAGAACACTTTAAACATTTTAGTAGTAGAGCAAGAAGGCCAATTGATAGCGAAGATATCTCAATCTATGTCCCATTTCCAGGAGACATAAGATCATCATTCAGATTTAAAGTGAGAAAACATTCTTTAACCAGGAGCCAACAGCAACATCTGTGCACAGCTAATCCTGAACCTGCACCAACTCTTTTCCGTATTTTAGAGTGTGCACATTTCCTCTCATCTTGTTTTTCATTTCATAGTCTCCTGCAGCCAAGCACAGTCAGAAGGACTACTTTGTAATCATTCTGATTTATCTATAAGCAGGATGTTTGGAAAATCCCTTAAGAACTCATCCTCATAGATTTGTAGCTCAATTAAGCGGATTCAATTAGTCTAGATAGACTGGCTGAAGAGCATATAAGCTCAAATCCCAAAAGACACTAGGATCTCATGCAGTTTATTATTTTAAAATGGCTCATTTCCTTACACTGATACATTTTCTTCAAAACATTTGGAAAGGAAACGACATATGTAAGGAATGCTATAACTACAGTTGAATTTTGCAGCCTCCAATTTTCTCCACATACTGTCTTTCAGGACCATGGGTGTAGTTTAATACACATTTAATATCATCATTATTTGATGCCTAAAAGAATGAAACTCTTTTAACTCATTCTAGTCATATGACAAAGAGAGAAACTCAGGTTCTGAACCCACTTTGGTTACCACCACCCCAAAGATTTCCAGGGTACATAAAAATAATGGCAAGTAATGAGTCCTTGAGAGCATGTCTGGTCCCAGGCACAGTGGTGATTTTTATATGCTTTACTGAATATAATTCTCAACACTACCCTATGAGGAAGGTCCCTAAAGAAAAGATGGCTGAGATATTTTTTTAAAAATGAAAGTGGGAGAGAGGGAGAAGGCAAAGAGGAGTAGACAGCTATTATGTAGCATATCAAACAAGTCATCCAAGGTCACACGGCTAGTAGCATAGCCAGATATGTGGTTTGTCTGACAGCAAAACCTATACACGCTCTTACTATATCCTAGGGCCTGTGAAAGAGACTGATGAGATTACCTTTTGGAAACACAGCAAGAACTATTTCCCCACCGCCCTCGAAGTCAGAGGTGGTCATCCACCTGAGCTCTGGCCTGGGGAATGTTATCATTTCATGGTCAAGCCACCAAACCTTTCTCACAGAGTCCTTACCCTCTCTTTCCCCATCTGAAGGCTGAAGGAAGGACTCGGGGTCCCAGGACAGCGCAGCAGCACACGGTAGAGGGGTCTGGGTCTCTGGAACATCACAAAGGAGGCTGTCCTGGAGACACTGCCTGAAGAGCCACGTGAGCAGGAAGGAAACGTGTATTGGGCGAAGCTGCCGGGAGCGTCTGTTAGAGCAGTTGGCTCGCGTGGCCCTTGCAGACCCACGTAGGTGGAGCAGCTTTGCACCTCCCCACCTCCTCTGGCCGTATTGCCACCCCAACAAACCCTACCAGTGTGTGAGCCTCTCTCACAAAACAGTGCCTCCATCCCTGAAGACTGAATCCTGAAAATGTCATACCGGGAGGCATGTCAAGGAAAGGATATAGGGCTTTAGCCTTCAGCAAATCCTGCTGCCTACAGATGGGTCGATCCTGTGTGCATTCCATTACAATTTCTGTCAATGTTTTAAAAGACAAATTCTAAGAAAAATAAGGTGACCAGCCTATTTTATCCTAAAAAGTGTATTATGCTTGGACACAAGCAGGATGTACCATCATTTATTATTAAATGTAAGGCAGTGAGAGAGAATAAACTCTTTCCCCACCTTCCCAAATGCAGAAAAACATTTCTAATCTCTGTGGAAAAGCTAGAGAAACAGACGTCTCCAAAGAGAGTGCCAGTGAAAACTTCACCTCCTCGTAGATTTCTGTAATTGCAGACCTCGAGTTGAGTTCCCAGGCCAATAAATTATAATACCCACAGCACGATAATGTCTCCTTGCTGCTGTCATGGTTATTAATACAGTTACTATTGAGAATTCTATTAGCTGCATGCTTGACTAAAGATGTGAGTTTATCTTCACAACATCCCTGGAAGGCAGACAGGTGATGACTTTTATTAACACCATTTTAGTGATGGAGGAACCAGAAAAGAGAAATGCAAAGGCATTTCCCAGCATAATACAACAAATCTAAAGCACATTGAAGTTTGGAACTCAAAGTATTTCGATTGTTAGTATATACTTAGGCAGTGATTCACACTCATTGTACAACAGGGACTGAATCCCTGTTGTTGAGAAAGATTTTCTCCAAGGTCAAAAGAGAAAGATCTTAATGGGCTTGGTGGTAAATTTTAAAGACTTTATGACTTATTTATGATTTATTTATGTGTATAGGCATGTCCTAATAAGGCTGTTACTGTGATTGAGAAGAAGGATCAGCTTGACACAGATTTCCTACAAAGGACATTTCAATATTGATCTATTAAGGATAGGTAGAAATAAAAATGTTCCCTGATCTTCACAGCACATCCTTGTGAGTTTATTTCTGTTTATTTCTGCACTGGAAAGACTTAGCATAGCAAGTTGGAATTGTTCAAGGCAAGGAAGCACTGCCAAAGGTACACTTAACACTCACTGTCCCCTGACCCTGTGCTGTTTCAGAAGCTTGCTGTGCATATCATGTAAAAGTCATCCTCTTTAGTTAGCAATTCCTTCCCTGTCTTTTCTGATGCGCACTCCTGCCACGTACAAACGTTCTAAACTCTAAGTGGATCACCCTATGTCTTAACCCACAAGCTCCTTGAAACTACTCTTGTCTTCTCACATTTAATTATGTTTATTCCATCCACTTGGAAAAACTTTGCCTTCCTGTTAACCTGTATGTCAGAATCCCTTTTCATCCTTAAAATGCTTGCTTTGAAATACTTCAGCTTCCCTTGAATCCTAAAATTACCTTTGTGGAGGTCATTTGCTTCCTCTCTTGCTTCTCATGGATTTATCAATGGCTTGTGAATCCTTGGAACATAAAACCTGTCATGTTCAGTTTTTTGTTTGTTCATTTTTATTGTCCATAAGAACTAGCATTGTGTTTTGTATGTAGCAAATGTTCATAAGCACTTCTCTTGTTCAGCCAGTTTTTAATGTAGCTTCTTCAAATGATTCTTACGGAAAAGAGGTAGAATTAGATTTGGAATGAGACATGAATTCTTTATAAGACACACGAGAGTAACAGGGTCTAAAAAAACCAGCATATATTTGGTGGCACTAGGCCCTTTGGACTAAAGAGTTTTGTTTGTTTGACTATTAATGCTTATTTATTTTATTTGATCCTCCTTCCATTATATGCATGTTAGAATTTCAAATTTTCCAAACAAGTTGTTAACAAATCTGATGTTATTTTCTCTAGGTCTTTATGTTGTGTTCTCTAGCTGACTATTTAAAATTACATCCACTTACCAATAATGCCTGGGATTTTCCTGAAGAGTCCCTTTTAGAAAGGTTGAAAGATACATTCTTGCTCCTAGAGGTATACTTACACTAAAAAATAGAGCAAAAATTTAAAAAAATGATTACTAAGCTGAGCTCTCCTAGGGAAAAAATGTAAGCCATTAGGATTGGAAGAAAATGATCATTATAAGTTACTGGGGTTAGAAGAACTATCACCCCAAAAAGCATATTGTAAAAGTGGAGGTGATTTCAGGAGCATTTCCAGTTTAGTATGTATGCAGCATGCCACTGCAGTGGATTATTTCCAAATCATTATACTCTCAGGACATTCTGTCCTTTGAAATTTACATAAAAGTACTCAAACCTCCATCCTATATTTGATGGAAAATTCAATTACCTCTCATATTTCCAAGAATTCTTTGGAAAGTTGGGGTGGGATGGGATAAAGCTCTAATGAAGACCACGGTATATCATGCATACTTATAATTTCCTTTATTCAGTATATTTACAGCTATTAGAAGTTCAATGTAATCCATCCATATTCAAAGTTACAAAAATTTATCAGAGAATGAAGAGATCGCAGAAATAAAGTTTGCTGCTGTTGTGTTGCATTCAGAAGACTCTACTGTAGTTAATATAAGCAAAAAAAAATTAGTGTAGGGAAAGGGTTTTTGCCAATCCTTAAGTGTAGGGACAGCAGCCTACCTTGTAAATCTTCACTTCAGGGTTTTGCTGTTGCCATGGTAGTGCGGCCAAGAAATCTGTACCTATTGTTTTTCAGTGTAAATTCCAAATTCCTGGGAGGAACATAGATGGCCCAAATTAGAACAAGGGTCCTATTACTAGAAAGTCTATTTCTGTTTTCTAAGTAGGCCAAGTAGGAACAGAAGGGGCTACTCAAATTCTACTTCTGTACAGTTAGAGTCTTTCTTGGAGAAAGTGAACTGCTGGGTCTTGAGAGCCACCAAAGGAGGTGTCAAATATAAAGATGATTAAGTTTGCTTCTTCATTTGGCAGATGAGAACCCTGGCTCTCCTGGGGATGAGTGGTGTATGCAAGGCAACGAGCTGGAGGCCGAGATTTAAGTGGAAGAGATGTCTCCTAATTCTCATTCCTTTACTGAGTCTGTCCCACCTGGAGATGAATTAGGCAACTTCTATTACAAAATTAGAAGACTGAATAAAATATTAAATCATCAGGATTTTCAGGGGAAAGAGTTCTATTTCTTGAGCTTAAAATCTGAAAAGGTAATTCAAGTCTATATAACACAAAGGAAGTCCTTCTGTTTCCTTGTCATATTTCTTGTCCTGTACCACCACTGTGCATTAGAAGCCATAGGGGTAAAAACTGTTAGTTAGAGAAATAAAAAGCATGACACAGTATAATTTTCTCAGCTGCCTAGACTTTAAACTATACCATCATACAGAGTTTAAGATCTTTTCCACTTATGTATTTAATCCGTTTCCCGGCCCTGATCCCACATGCACTCAAGTTTGAGACCCAGGGTCCCAGCCCACTTGCTCATAAAGTTGGGCCTCTAGACCAGCAGCATCAGCATCAGTGGAGAATTCATTAGAAATACCATTTTTCAAGCACATCCTGAGATCTACTGAGTCAGAAACCCTGGGGTGAGACCCAGTCACCTCTCTCTCACAAGCCTCCCTGCCTCCAGCCTTAGATACTGCCATTTTAAAAAACACGCCTGATAATTACTTCTTTATAGCCCCAGCTTTATTTTTATTTGAGAAAACTAACAGAGCACATTCTGTATGCCCAACACTATTCTCAGTATTTTAGAAATATTAATCGTTTAATCCTCATGACAGCCCTATAACATAAAAGTGACATCGTCTCAATTTTCCAGGGGAAGCTACCAAGGCCCAGAGAAGCGAGGTCCCTGCTGCTAAGAGCGGCAGCCCTGGCTCCACGGCAGGCAGGCAGGCAGCTGGCTCTCCAGCCCGCGCTGTGGAGGGGACGCTGCCTAGAAGCACTCTGGGCATGTTTACTCTAAGCTCTCCTTCTTCTCAACTCACTCAGCTCTTAGACTGAACATGTTTTGTTATTCTTGCCACTCACCATCCACTCCCACTTCTTGGAGCAGGAATCTCCCAGTTGTTCCTTGGGGATACTTCCTCACTCTCTTGCTCTAGGGCCGAGGGTGGCCACCAGCCAGCAGTATCACATCACCCGCACCTGTTAGACATGCAGAATCTCAGGCCCTGCCTTCGATCTGCTGAATCTGGATCCACATTTTAATAAGCTCCTCAAGTGAATACAAAGCACATGAGAGCCCTTGAAACACCAGCCTACCATATTCTCACTAACATTCACAGGTGGTGTGGAGTCCGGCGGCAGGATCCAGAAATGAGCACAAGTCTAAAGGAAACCAGTCAGCCCCCGAACCAGAGTGGTTGGTTCAGGATAAAAACATATGCAAGGCAAGGCCATAGGGCAGGTGAAACCTGAGACCTGTAGTTTTATGTGTGTTTTTTGAGTAGAGAAGTTCTCTGTTCCTCTGGACTAGCTGTCATAGAGATAGGAGACTAATGATACCAAAATCTGCCATATGGAGCCAGGAGAGGAGCCAAACTGGTGAAGTGGGTCAGAGACATGAACGGGTGCTAAACCCGGATATGCCTGCCGTGGCTCTCCTCCCTAAACTTCTCATTTTGTGAGCCAAGGGCTGTCGTGTTCTCGCCCGACACAGTAAGTTCCTTGAGAGGGTAAGAACTACCTTCCAACATTTTTGTAACTGCTAGGCGCCTTGTATGGTACAGGATAATGAATACACAATCTGTGCTGATTAGGGAAGAATGGGTGTGAGAGCAGTGATCAACAATGTTCTTAAGATGGTCAGAGGAGGGAGAGTATTTGTTCAACTAATAGTCAATGAAAACTATCTTGTGCCATAGATGAGGGTACATTGGTGGAGAACAGTCAGTCAAGATATATTTGCTGACATCGAAGACACAGTCTCATGGGGAAAATGGTAGTAATTTTAATTTTCAGTACATGTAGGCTAATCCTTGTCTCAGTGCATTCGGGCTGCTGTAACAGAATGGACTAAGACACATTGATAAAAGACTTACCCTGGGAACTGGGGGTGCTAATGGTCACACACTGGTGTCATTCATAACCAGGAGAGGGCAGATGGTGATGGCAACGGTGTCATCCTCAGATAGGAGGGCCTTTGGAGGAGGACAGGGAGACCCCCATCTGCCAAGTGTCCTGTCTGTAGTGAGTCTAAGTCATGTCACAGTCTGACCCATGTCATACCTGAACAGAACGCGTGACTACAGACTGCGGGGTTCAAAGCTGTAACCTGAGATTAGAAAAATACAATAGAACATGCAGGTCTAATAGAGTATATTATCAGACTACAAATGTATTTTCTCCATTAAAATATAATCCTGGAATAAGTCACTGGATGAGTTTAACAACAGATTGGACATGACAGAAGAAAAATCAATACACTTAGCTATGGATCAATTTGTATTGCTCAATTGAGGAAAAATGAGAAAAATTAAATATATATAGTATGTAATTGCAAAATTACATGAGAAATAGGCAATTCATAGATAAAAGCTTTAACAGAAAAATCAAATAAAAATTTAACAACGTGAGCAGTAAATTCAGCTTTGTGAGTATTTATAAAATTTCACACCCAGTTTCTGCAGTTAAGTTAAAGGGTTAGATGGGAAAAGATTGGAGTAGTTAGGTGTATACCCATGCTAACTAACACCAGGCTCCTGAATTCTAGGAAAGGGAACTCTTTACCAGCCTGCTAGCTGGGCAGGCTGTATTCTAACAAGATTGGCTTGAGTTGTGCATTTACTTCTTTATGGTCATTAAGCAGTCCAAGTCTTAGTCCCCATTGATACTGGAAATGTGTTGCCCCAAACTGCTTCATGTGACATGGGTAGGAAAGCCCGTTGAATGAAATGACCATGGATATCCAGCGTCCGAGACCATGATGTTGCCTTACCTTGACACAGGGACAAGCAGGTGTGAACTTGGCATCATTACTTCTCCATCCTGTTGGTCTGTCCTTGATGACAAATTCACATCTAAAGAGTGTTTTCATGATTCTTCCCTCAGTAAGCTCTGCCAAATTAACCCAAAGGGAGCTAGTTCTAGGACATACTGAAGACAAGCGGTTCTGAGACACGTTCTCATGTGAATTAATAGCAAAAACTAAAGAAGGGAAGGGAAAAAAGAAACTCTCCTGGAGTCTTGCCTTCATTTATATCTTTGCATATTTTTCCTGAGGACTTCAATATAGTAGTGTTAGAAATACAAACAAAGATTGATGAATTCCATGGGATGAATACTGGAAGTAATAGCATTTGCCACTGTGAAGTGGTATCAGATTTCTTCCCCACAGGAGCTCTGCAAGAGAGAACACTGGTGCCCTGGCAGCAAGTCAGTTTATTGTGCGGCTCTGCTAGCGCTACCCTAATGAGAGCCCAGATCCAGTTTTGGTTTGGGATTCACTGACAGTTTGAGTGTGGGCTCAGTCTCTCTGCTACTACTGGAATGTGAGTTGCATGCTGAATTAATTAGCAAAAAAGAGCTTTGAGCCTATTTTGGCTATTTCTAGTTCTCTCCATTTTATTTTCATTGGCATATTTTATTTTCATATCTTCATCCAAAGCTCATTTGCATATGATTTATTTGCATACTGAGATTATTTTGAGGAATAAAAGATGTGTAAAACACTAGGAATCAGTTACTCCAAGTAATCCTTGATTAAGGTGTGTCCTTTAGAATCACAGAATTCCCGCATTTTAATTCCTAAGTCCCATCTGGCTAGCTTTCCCTTGCTTACAGCTCATCTTTTGCCTCTCTGCAAACATGAAGAACATTTTCTATTTCTTGCTGTAAATTAATGCTATTTATATTTTAGAAATTCCACATCCCTTCACAAGTCACTTGAGACCCAGTGGCGAGAATGAATTACCCTCAGCTGTCTGTCTCTCTCCTGACAGGTTGGCCTGGAAAGCAGCTCGCCTGGAGCAGAATTCATTGTTATTTCACTATCTGAGAGCTAGCAAAAGACAGTTTTACAAATTTCTAACATAAGGCATGAAAGGAAATTCAACAGAAACTGATTTTTCCCTTTTTTAAAAATCCTTGACTTTGACCAAATTAGTAGGGATTGACATATTTGAACTGCTTAGTGTACATACCATTGTATTCCCTTGAAATGGAATCTTATAATCATTGCTCTAAGGAGAAATATATTAAGGGTTATTGGCAAACACGTTTCCCCTGATTTCTTTTTATCCTAAAATGAAAAGCTGAATTAAGACGTAGCACATACATTAGCATCAAGTATTTGGTATAGCTCTCACCTTGCAAGCTCAAGTAGTGATTGGTACCCCATAGTGACCAATTACAATACTTGGGCTGAAATTGTACAATTTAAAATTAGTAGAATGACTAAACTGAGGATTTTAAACAGCAAAAAAATGTTTAATTTCTAGACTAATGAAATAATAGGAAGATATCTGAAGTGAATATTAGTATATGTTATCTGTAGTAAGTAAATGTTACCAATTAATATGGAAATCCATGTTCTTCTATTCATCCTAGAAATAAATCTGCTATGTTCTGATTACCTCTATAATAAGTTATGATACAGTGTTAATCCAAGAAATCGATACAGCATCTCTTCATGATTTCCTTGTTCCTTGAGTAAGCCAAAGGCAAACAAGTGAACAGTTGAGTTGCTCAGAGTTGCCCAGGTGCCCTGGGGAATGTCAAAGATAAACAGATTTCCCTACCATTAGCCCTCAAAATCCTCCATTTATATTGAATGTTCATGTTTAAGGAGAGGGAATTTCCCACCCTGGTAATAACATTTGAATCAATAGAAACTGCAATATTGCCTCTATTTGTATGTTTAAAATTAATTTTTATCACAGTACTTTCCCCAGTTAATAACGGTAGTAATGGAATAATTTCAATAATAACAAATATTTATCTAGCTCATTGGGATGTGCCAAATGTCTATGAAGCACTTTTTTTCATTACTTTACTTAATTCTCACAACAGCCACTTGAGGTTGGCAGCTCCATTGTACAGGCAAAAAGAGATATGGAGGTCTGAGAGAATAAATGGTGAATCTGGGATCCAAATGAAGACATCCTTAACCCAGTGCCTGAAGTCTTAGACATCGAATGCTTTCGTTAATCATCAGTTTCATAGTAACAAATAGTAATTTAATTAAAAGATTTTTGTTTAAGTTCTCCTTTTAAGTGCTTAAAGTAACAAGTTTCTTAGTAATCACTTGTAGCTTAGAACTTGGATCTCATCCTAGAGCCAAATTTACCTTCTACTAAAGCAAGTCCTGTTGATTTCATTGTATAGTTTTTCTCTAATACATTCTTTCTCTCACCCCCCATCCTTACAGCACAGGTCAACCTACAAACATTTCTTACTGTATTACTAAAAAAAAGTCTTCTAAGTGATATCCAGGGCCACTGGGCAGCACATTTCACAATCTATTCTCTATTCCATAGTCAGAGGCAGCTTTTTAGAACACAAGTTTGATGTTAAATACCCAATCAGAACAGTCCATTGATGTCCCATTGATCTTAGGATAACACCACAACACTTAAAATGGCTTTAGGGTTTTGTGTGGTCAGCCCACTGAGGAACAAGCAGCCTTCTTCACATCTCACCCCCGAAGGTCCAGCCCCGCTGCCCTGCTTCTCAGCCCCTGGTGCCCACACTGCTTTGACTGACCTCCAGTGTGTGTATATGCTCTTCCTCCTACCTAAATTGCTTCTCCTCTTCCACCGCTACCCCCTACTCACTCCCAGATATCAGCTAAATTGTAATTTTCCCCACAAAGCTTTCCCTGACCTCCCTGAATACTTCAAACTCCCCATGATAATCTGGTATAATCCCATGTCTCTCTTATTAGCATTTTTCTCAGATATGTAAAATCTGCCCCTGCACTGTGTGCCCCATGAGGGCATATACACAATACACACAACAGAGAAAATATTAGCATCAAGAATATGTAAATACTTCAAACTAATACAAAAAGCACAAAAATATAATAGAGAAGTGGGTCAAAGATATGTAGTGACATTTCACAAAAAATAAACCCTAGATAGGCAATAAAAATATAAAGAATTTTCAACATCAGTGGTGGTTAGGAACATAAAACCAACACCACAATGAGATCTCATTCATTTGGCATCTAATTTAATCTGAAAATAACAGGAGAGTATGGTTAAACAGGATATTTTATATATTGCTATCGGGAGTAAATTTGTACATACAGTATGGAACAAAATGTGCCATTTCTATTTAAGTACAATATTTGTATTCCATACGAAACAGCAATTCCACTCCTGGTAGTATTTTTAATAAAAACCACCTCATATGTTAAGAGAAGAAATTTGCAAGACTATTCATAGGTGCAAGTAGCAAAATTTCTGAAAATCCTTTGATAGGATAGTGGATTAAAAGGTGATTTTTTTTAAAAAAACAGGGAACAATTAGTGAAATAATTTTGGTCAATCCATACTGTAGAATATTATGTAACCATTAAAAAATGGTTATACCTTGGGGCTTCCCTGGTGGCGCAGTGGTTGAGAGTCCGCCTGCCAATGCAGGGGACACGGGTTCGTGTCCTGGACTGGGAAGATCCCACATGCCGCGGAGAGGCTGGGCCCGTGAGCCATGGCCACTGGGCCTGAGCGTCCGGAGCCTGTGCTCCGCGACGGGAGAGGCCACAGCAGTGGGAGGCCCGTGTACTGCAAAAAAAAAAAAAAAAAAAGGTTATACCTAGATTTATGCATATGATAGATACACATATATGTCTACATATATAGATGTAGGTGTAGACATAAACATAGGTATAGATTTTTCTATTATGGATATTGATTAGATGTAAGAAAGGAGGTCAGATTAAAATATATACATATGTAGATATATATTATGTACATATTATGAAATATATGTAAGGCTATAGAACATAATATAATAGTTTTTTCTATTTTAACAAAACCTAATCTTCTTTAAAGTAATTAATGCCTAGTAATAAATGAATTTAGATTCATTTTAATGTGTCTGAATTTCCTAACTCTATTACATCTCATTTGCCTGTAACATCTTTTAAATCAATTTGATCTCTCTAGAATTTAGCTAACCCAGAAATTTGTTAAATCTATACTTGCTTTCTTATATGCTTCATTTCTTTTAAAATTTAGGGCATTAGTTTTTGCTTGATATTAAATAATTATATCCTCCAGCTTATAAAATATTAAATTATGGCTATATTTAAATTAAAAATGCTAAGGAAACATTTTTGGATATCTGAGTTTTAGTCCTAGATGTAGCTCCATAAATCTGGATATGAGACATTTCAAGCAAGACCACTGTTTAAGAATTATCTTGGATTTACTGATAATACATTTACATGCTAAAATCTCATTTTTTGTACATATAATTTCTACTGCTTTTTCCCGGTCCCTTTCTACCTTTCAACTATAATTTTGGTTAGACATTATTTCAATATTATGTTCTCCAGGAATTTAAAAATGTATATTCTTACATACAGTGAATAAACCAGGAAGATCATCTACAGAAACAAGAAAAATGAATGTGTATATTTTCTTAATACAGACTATAATTTAGAAATATAATATTAAGGTAAAATTTGCCAAGAATAATTCACTATTTAAACTTTGGTTTAAATATTCCAAACCAATATCTTGAACCATTTTTTCTCACTAGTTTCTTCAGAGTAAATCCTATCCCGAAATTTTTGGGTAGGGAACTTACTATAAGACCTCAAAAGGTTTTGGGCAATAAATATTATTTACAAAGCAAGTGTTTTGATGAGTTAAACGTTTCAGAGTCAGAAACACATGGACTCACTTTCCCTACAATTCAAAAGAATATAAAATTCAAGGAAGAATGATCTGCTAAAACTTCTTTTGTTTTGCCAAATTCAGAGTGTTTGAAAATCACTTGAAATATTTATTGGACCCAGTTGAGCACTACTTAGGTATTCTTTATATATAGATGTCTATATATCTATATCTGTGTCTATATTTATATCTAAACATGTAAGGACAACTAAGAAGAAAATTGTCAGTTCTCAGCTATGTTGTTGCTATCATGGGTCCATTCTTTCCTATTTGTTTCAATGCTTTGGTTTCCCCTTATTGATTCAATGCAAATCATTTGATGACCCAATATTGCATGCTTAAATTAATTTAAAAGGATTAAATAATGGACTGCAACTTACAATATTTTTATGCTTATTTATTATTTTCTTAAATAACCAAGGTAGTCATAAATCAAAAATGATAGAAAATTCTTGAATTCCACATCTCCTTGAAGTGTTTATCAGTATTTTTTGATTATTTTGAGAAGTTTGCCCTTTGATGTATCTAATAATTGACATATTATAATCAAATTACGCAATATATAGCTATATATTATATAATTCAATTTTATCATGGAGATTGAAAATCACTTAAAAGACAATGTCATCTTTAGAAGACTTGTTATGATAATCCTGACCACTGGTATGAAAAAAAAAATGTGCTATCGTATCATGACATACTAAGTTGTTTACTTATTCTCCTTTGTTAAAGAAATTAAACTGTCTACAGAAAAGTAAGCAAGATAACATAAATTTAAAGTATCTGAGATAGAAAGAATTTTAAAATTTAGGGAGAAGTATAAACTAAGATACAGTATCAAACAGCATTCCCTAGTTTGCTAAATATGTTCCATGAGGCAGTACCCGTGCAGGTGCATCTCACACACACACACACACACACACACACGGACACTTTCTGAGACAAGGAAGCCTGGAAAATACTGCAAACTCTACTTTTCAGCCTTTTAAAGGCTCTGAAAACTCCGGAAGTAAAAATAAAAAGCCAGAAGACCCAGACTTGATATTCAACTCCATTTCATCAACAGTTTCCAAAACTTGGTACACATCAGAGAATCTTTTCTGGACCAGTACCTAAAGTTATACCCCAGAATTAGATTTTTGTCAACCTGCTGTGGTAAATACAGCCAGAGAATCCTATGGATATTAATTAATTGACTCTGTACTTTGTAGCAGCTAGCATAAAAAGGAGATCTGATTGATTAAATATTTTCTGGTGTCAGTATGTAAAAAGGGAACTATAGGAAAGTAAGGTTTTATAAAATAGGAGCTATGTCACTGTGGTTTCATGCCGTAGCTCCTAAAAGAGGTTGGGGCCTGTTGAAACATTGCCCCTCCGAATATTTAGACTTGAATGAGTACTATAAGGTAAAAACATAGAGTTAGGTTATTGCAGTCAGTTATTTTACCAATAACATAGTCAATTTAACTTACAGAATATTTTTCTTGTTTCTTTGCCTTAGTGAACAAGCAGTACATGCTCATTCATAATGTGCAAAAATGCATAAAACTATAAGAAATAGAGTGAAACTATCTTAAATTTTATCATGTAGATGGATATGTGAATGCATCATTGAAGGTGGTCTGTATACATGTAAATATATGATGTCATTGACCAATGCTTTGCATTCAAACGCTTCCAGACATTTCTCTGTGCACATTTACATAGAAAGATACATAGATATTATCCATCTAGGCAGTATGATTTTTTTTTTTTTTTTTTTTTTTTTTTTTTTTTTTTTGCTGTACACGGGCCTCTCACTGCTGTGGCCTCTCCCGTTGCGGAGCACAGGCTCCGGACACACAGGCTCCGCGGCCATGGCTCGCGGGCCCAGCCGCTCCGCGGCATGTGGGATCTTCCGGGATCGGGGCACGAACCCGTGTCCCCTGCATCGGCAGGCGGACTCTCAACCACTGCGCCACCAGGGAAGCCCAGGCAGTATGATATTTATGTATATAATCATGTGTGTATCTATGCATGTGTATACATACACACACGCATTGATATATATATATTAAAATATGCACAACATTATATTACACAATGGATTTGTAATATACTCTTTTTTAAATTCAACTGAAACCATGGCACTGCCACGTATTCATACTCTATTTCCCTAAGCAAATTACTCTCCCAAACTCCAAAATTACTTGTTAATACCTTCTACACTTTTTTCAACTATCTCCCAACAAAAACAAACTCAACAGATGATCTCATCCTCAATTTCACAGAAAAGAAAACATAAATGCATCTGCCAGTGAACCTCTCTGCTTTCTTTGAAGTCTACAAAATGCTTGCATTGTTGTCCACGCTTCCCTCTTTCTTTTTTGTATGAAAGAGGTAGGTGAGCACTTTGATGTCTAAATCAGAGCCCTCTCCCTGAATCCCACTTTCCCCCACTCTTTTTGCACTACCCTCTGTCTCCTGAACTTTCCAGTTATACTGTTAAAAAGCAAACTCAAGAAGCAGTACTACCTTTAAAAAAGTTGAATTCCCCTTAACCCACAGCATCTCCAGATAGTATTCTTTGTCTCCTCTCATCTCCAAAGTCAAATTCCTTGAAAGTTTTATCTATTCTGTTTCTACTTCGTCTCTTTCCAATCACCTTGAATCTACCCCAATCAGGCCTATTGAGAATTTTTTTGAAAAGGGCGGAGGGAGGTGAGGTGCTTTTTTAACCAGCCCTTTCAGCACTATTCAGAACAGTCTCTTGTTTTATAATTTCTTTTAAACAGTCCCCGTGCTCAGCATCTGTAATTTCACACTCTCCTGACGGCATCCTACTGCAGGTTCCTATTTATATCCCTTCCTGGCTCCTCACCATCCTCCTGACTCAGAATGAAGAAGTCTTTAAGACCATCCAAGCCCTCCTCTTCTGTCTCCCTGCATGCTCCCCCCAAACAAACAGTTCTTTCTAGTCTCTGGTTTCAATTACCCCCAGCATGCCAGCACTCCCTGCCCTGACTTCTCTTCTGGGGGCCATCTCACAGATCACAATGCTCACTTGACGTCTCCACTCGGATGTCTCAGAGGCTCCTCAAAAGCAACACGATCAAAACAGAATTTATGAAAATCCCCACTAAACTGCTTGTCTCCCGTTGTTCCTCATATTTGCTGAAATGTTCCCATCTCCCCCAGGCCTCCCCTTTGCCTTCAGCCCTCATGTCCACTCAACCAGTAAGGTCTGTTGACTCTTCCCCTTAAATAATTACAGGTTTGTTTAAAAAAAAAAAAACAAATAAAATCTCTCTTTTTCTTAGCACATAAGGTTAGAAGGCAAATCGAAAAATAGGTGTAAGTCTGTAGAGAAATGTTATCATTTGTCCACTTATCTGGCTTGCCAAGGAAAAGTATTTCAAGTTTCTTTTTTAAATTTCTTAATGGGTCTCTCAAATCTAAGGGAAAATATATGATGTCTGTGAAATATATTAATTATCAGATGTTTCAGCTCTCAACAGATTCCTTTTCTATTTACTCACTTCACCATTCTATGAAGCAGCCATTGTGAGTGGGAGGTACAATACACTCTTATGTACTGAGTGTACTGGCACAGTACAGCTCTTACACCATGAGGCTGTCATGCTAAGGAATGATAATTTTCCATCACAGTAGCCATTTCTCTCAAAAAATTCCAATTATGTTATGGCCAATGTAAATCTTGCCTAAGTAGATGAAAAATAGTTCTGTAGAAATCACTCTTTTAAAATGTTTTTGTTGATAATATCATGTTTTATAATTGTCTTCATTTGAAGTTTTTTGAGCAATATAATTATGGACAGTATTTCATAACCAGTCATGTGCCATGACAGCAACTGTGTCATATTGAAATGAGTTTAAACGAAATTAATAGGAATATGATTACATGAAATTTGAAAAGTATTCCTATCTACCATAATGATCAAGAGAATTCGCCCAAGTTGAACAACAAAAGAAATAGAAAAAGAAAAAAGGAACAGAGCTCAGAGACCTACAAGACACTAGCAAAAGATCCAATGATTGTATTATTACAGAAAGCGAGTAGGACTGAAAGATTATTCAATGAAATAATGGCTGAAATGTATGTAAAACTATAAAACTTTTAGAACAAATAGATAGTAAAACATTTTCGGGATTGAGGAGGGTTAGGCAAAGAGTTCTTACAATTGACACCAAAAGCGTGATCCTCAAAGGAAGAATTAATAAATTGGACTTAAAAATTAAAAACTATTCCTTCATGAAAGCCCATGTGAAGAGGATCAAAAGACAAGATACAGCCTGGGAGAAAGTGTTTGCAAGCCACATCTGAAAAAAGACTGGTAACTACAGTATATAAAGAACTCTCAAAATTCAACAGTAAAGAAAGAATCCAGGTCAAAAAATGGGCAAAAGACACAAAGAGACATTTCACTGATAAAGGTATATAGATGGCAAATAAACACATGAAAATATTTTTGATGTCACTATCCATTAGGAATATGCCAATTAAGACCACCATGAGAGGTCACTCACTATACACCTATGAGAACAGCTAAAACAAACAAAAATAGTGACAATACCAAAGGTTGGTGAGGAAGTATGTAAATTGGATCACTCCCACGTTGCTGGTGGCAATGTGAAATGCCACAACCACTCTGAAATAATTTGGCAATTTCATATAAGCCTAAACATGCAAGTAACATAAAACCCAGTGAACACACTCAGGCATTTATCCCAGAGAAATGAAAACTTATTTTCATAGGTAAAACAGTATACAAAAGTGAAGAGCAATTTTTTTTGTTAACAGCCAAGTAACTGGAAATGACTCAGATGTATTTAATCAAGTGGATGGTTAAATAGTCTACAACTGGGGCCCCCAACCTCTGGGGCTTCAGACCCCTAGTGGTCCGAGGCCTGTTAGGAGCTGGGCCGCACAGCAGGAGGTAAGCAGAGGGAGTGAAGCTTCATCTGCCGCTCCCCCATCACTCCCCATTGCTCGCATTACTGCCTGAACCATCCCCCGACCACTCCATCCATGGAAAAATTGTCTTCCGCAAAACCAGTCCCTGGTGCCAAAAAGGTTGGAGACTGCTGGTCTACAACACACATTCCACGGAGTATTTACTCAGCACTACAAAGTAATGAGCTATTGATATATGGGACAACTTGATGACTCCCCAGGAAGTTATGATGAGTTAGTGGAGAAAGTCAATCCCACAATGTTACATACACATTATTCCATTTACATAACAGTTTTGAAATAACAAAATTTGGAAAATGAACAGATTAGTGGTTGCCAAGTTTTAAGGATGGGGGTGGGTGGGTATAGTTACCAAAGGGCAATATGATGGATCCTTGTGTTCAGTTCTTGATTGTGGTGGAGGACACACAAAGCTATACATGTGATAAAATTGTCACACACACACAAGTACAGATAAAATGTGGATAATCTGAATAAGATGGATGGGTTGTATTAATGTCAAGATTCTGGCTGTAATATTGTACTGTAGTTTTACAAAATGTTAACAATGAGGAAAGTATTTCTTACAACTGCATGTGAATCTACACACATCTCAGTAAAACATCTCAATTTAAAAGTACAAGCAACATAACAGATGAGGCAACACTTTTTCAAGAGGCGTATCTGGATAAAAGTCCATTGTTCTGAACCCAAGGAGTCCACAGTGGGTGGAAACAGATGTGTGCTCAACATCAGCCCATAGACACAAAACTTATCCTGAAGTCTTAGAACTTGGTTCAAGAGCTATTCAGTCACCCTTCCCACCTCCCTCGGCTTGCTTCACACATTGTTCTAATTAGAGAGCCATTTCCTCTGCACAGCTGTTTTCAATTTGAACAAACCATAGTGACGTTCAGAGAGACAACACGGCCCTTCTCATCTTCAGTGAAGACCTCTCCCCGAAGCCATATGAGTTAAATCTTTGGGGCAGTTTTTATGAATGCATTGAAAAAGACAAAAGGCCTCCAGGAAACAGATAACATGTTGTTCTAGAAAAAAGAAAAAAATCTATTCTGTAAATGAAATAGTAAGCCACTCTTTATACATGTTCCTTCCCATAAATTAAAACTTAGGAATGACAAGTACAAAATGAGCAAAAACATGCTGACCTGAACTTTGAACAGGATGAATCAATTTTATAAAATATATAAAATGCAAGTTTTATTCTTGCCTTAATTTCTCTCATTATGGCAACTTCTCTGTTATAAAAATGTTTATGGGTTGGTTCTGATGATAAAAGTAGGATAGTATGTGTTCATTTTAAAAGTTGAGAGAAGCAAAAAGAGTATAGGGAAGGAAACCAGCCCCAGTCACAGTCCTACCACACGAAGTTAACCTCGATTATTGTTTTGTTTTAATTCCTTCAGGCACTTACTCCTGTGTGTGTGTATTTAACTGAGTTACAACTACATGCAGATCTTAAGGTCCCTCCCAATGCACTTTTACAGGCATGTACATCCTGGATCCATAACCCTGATCCTGATCCGGGACACTCCTCGGCTTCCAACCGGCTTCCTACCCTACTTCCCAACAATAACTCCCACCTCAAGGTAACCTCCATCCCGATCTCTAGACAAAAGAATGATTTTGCCTGTTCTGGAATTTCATAGAAATGGAATGTGTGCTTTTGTGTCTGACTACAATGTCTCAACATGAGGTTAGTCAGGCTTGCCCTGTTGCAAGCCACAGTGGTTTGTGGGATGTTCTCCTGTGTTAATATTCAAAGGTTCATGTATCCCTCTCCTGAGATGAGTATGGAGGCTGATCTCACTGTGCGACTTTTGTGAGCAGGGCTGCTTTTGGCAGACAAAAGGTATCCCATCTATTGCATATGTATCTGGGAGTAGAACGAATGAACCAGAAGGGGATATATGTCCAGTTTTAGTTGATACTGCTAATTTTTGAGAGTTCCAATGCTTCCTATTCTTGTTGACACTGTGTGTCCTTTTAATTTTAGTCAGTGGTGATAACATAATTGTAAACCAAAATAAGAACATAGTGAATCTAGAATTTTGTATCTTGTGCATTACATCATGATCATTCGCACAGATTTGTTCCGTATCCTCATGAAATGCTTAGTCTTGACTTTTGGTTATTATAATCTCTGATAGCTTGATTAGCTATAAGAACAAAAGCAAGAACATCTTATAGAAAGGGCTCACAAAAATGTCTAAAGTAATCACATATGGGATTTTAAAGTTACTTTCAATATCACAGACAATATGTTTGAGGGGGGGTAGGGTGTGCATCTTCGTGTATTTAAAATAACCACTGTATTCTGTAAGGAAGTACATTTTATCAAAACAATTACCATGATTTGGTGGGCCTAAACTTATAAAACAGTTTTCAAAACAGTGATATTTTAACGGTATTTTGAATTAGAATATGATTCATATGATATGATATATAAGGTATGTTAAATATAACACAAACTTGGTGTAGAACACATTTTAAATCATTTTTTATTGGGTTTTGCTTTGTTTTTTTCTCTAGTTTTATGTGAACATCTATGATTGAGAATAGAATTAGTATTCTACCATGAAATTAATAAAAATAATTTTAAAAATCTTCATGTAAAACCTGCCAGAAACTAAAATTTAATTACTAATATGCTATATTAAGGACCCTATTTATACCATTTTAATTATGTATGCAACACTGTATTGTTATTGTTTTATTTCTCTTCTTCTTCCTGCCTTTATTTTTTTCTAGTTTAGAGATTTCTCCTTTTTTTCCTTTTTGTGGTTTTGTTTTTGTACACATAGCACATTTTCTTTGCTGCTAAATAGTTCTTATATATTAAAGAGAATACAAAGGGAGCTTTACAAAGATTGTCTCTAATCTACAAGGATATGCTTCTTCAAATCTTCCTCTTGGGGAAAGGTATAGATATAAACACACATTTTTATTAACTTGCAAATTTCAAAACTCTCTGATTCAATTATGTACTCTAAGCAGGGGAGTAACCCTGAGCAATAAACACTGAAGTTTACTAATTCATGCTAGATTTCTACTTGTAACAAAGGGTTAGGTGATTACTTTTAAAGCCTTCAATGGTCTGGAACCTATTTGGAATGTGTATTTCATTTCATACCTTCTCTGTAGTTATGACTGAGTGAATTGGATCTCGGGTTCTGTTGCTGACACTGGGCATTGCACAATTTGTCACAGTCACTTGCTTGCCTTTTGATATTCACTTGATTTAGAGATGAGGCCAAATCTACATTTTCACTTGTCTGGGGATATTGCAAAATGCACCACTGTATTTTATTCCAGAAGAGTCTTGTTGTTAATAACCTCTTATGGCTAGTAAAATTGTTCATCGTCTATGTGCCTTATGAAATACTTCCGAATTATGTCAACCCATCACTTCTTCACTTCTCTTTTGGATGCCCCCCTCCCTGCCCCGCCTCTCATCATTCCCTCCCCAGTAAAGACAGACTGCAGTAAAAAAAGAAAACAAACTGTAGCTTTTAAAGGTGAAAATGCAGTCAATCATTTTGCATCCTGGAGATTTTGTAAATGATTTTTTTAGGAATTCAATTGTTTGGTACCTCTAAGATCAATCAAATAGAATATTTTTGTCTGAATGAAAAGAAACATTTCAGTCAGCCATCCCAATATTTTGTCTACAAGATACCCAAAATAAAACTTCAAATAATGTCTTAAGGTGCAGAAAACATATTTTATGTGTTCTCACGTATACAACTCCCAAGGAAACTGAAACAAGAAAAATAAGCAGAATTAGGTCAGTTTCTCTCAGGCACATGGTGCTATAGTGTAACAAGCTTTGTGGGCTCTCAGACACTTGGCTAAGATGGTATTTTCATAGCTGTTAAGATGAATATTCATAATATATCAAACTCAAAAGACCCACTACTGAGTGAGTCATCCTCTCCCCCAAACCCGTTTTCCCTTGGATTATTTCCATTTCTGTCAAGGCGTTTCCTGTGGAGCAGACCCTTGGCTGGCAACGGCAGCTGGCGTGCACTCACCCCTGACAGGGCCTGAAGTTCGTAGGAATGGCCTCCCCTTTAGTCCAGCAGAAAGTTGAGGGCATTACTCCTTGAAGAACATTTTGTCTGGAGAATGTGCTAAAAGACAACCAGCGTTTCAGGTAAATTGCAGACTAGTTGGAATCAGGAGATGTCTTCCCTGCCCTCCACTGTGGCCAGAGACAGTTTGTCACACTCTTTTTTCTGGAGGGGGAACTGACAAAATTGATACAGGGCTGTAGTCCTCCCATCCTGTGATATTAAACACGTTTCCAGGACAGAGACTTTCACTCAGGAAACCAGAAAGTTCCAAGTGGACTACAGGTGGGGGCTGAATATCTAGAAGGAAACAGAGGCCCATTCATCAGTAGGAGTGTAGAAAGATGCTAGAAAAGACAGTGTTGTATCTGAAAAGGATAGAAGGACTTACCTATCTTTCTTGAAATAAGGATTGGTTTTCAGTGCTTGGGAAAGACACTGCAAGCCCACTTGTCATGAAGTTTTCATATTAGAGTGTGCAGTATTCTAGAAAAAAAGATGGCCAAGTTTAGGACAAAGGCAGAAAAAATGAAGGAGGATGGAGTTAAGAATATTTAGATTGAAAAAATAGAGGTTGGTAGTTGGTTAAGCACCATGCTATAGAGGGCAGGAGCGTTATAGGTTATCTGAATATTCTAACGGGTAAAAAAGGAATTGTATCCTACTTTACACATACCTTTGTATTCTCCACTACCTTTTATCAGAAGGAAAATAAATACCTAAGGATTATGATAACAGTGGTTTGAGTAATGAAGCCAATTTTTGGAAGCAAGTTGGTTCTTTTCATGCATTCATCACACAATTTGAAAACTGACAAAATTCCATCTGTACAGGGGGCCACGTGGTCCTGTTGTGTGGAAACACAGCCTGAGATAAAGGCAAAGATGGAGGCACTGCCATGCGTGGCCAGCAAGGTGGAAAGTTTGAAGTCACGCAGAACCCTTCTTCTCTTCCCCAAGAAGGAACATATGAAGAGTTCCCCAGCCTGATAGCTAATTTCTTAAATGGTTCTGGCATCTGCCTTTCCTTTCCACCATCACCAGGGTGATTCACTTTTAATTACCTTTTTCCAGGGTTAATGTGTCCACTATAACTCATCCCTCCCCTTGGACCTATCATATATGTCATTGTCAGATTCATGTTCTGAAAATACTCCTGATACATTGGTGGCCGAATAGCCACTACTCTTCTGTTTAGAAAAGTTTAATCCATATTAGCAATACATGTCACTCTATTCATGTTTTGGAAATATTTCATATTCTGACATGTATCTCAATGATCTAACCACCAAAAGAGATACAGAAAGTGATTTTTATCCTATGAACAAGGGTTTTTACCTGGACCTTTCCAAGTAATGACTCTTGCCTCCCTCTGCCTTTTGAGCAGAGAGCTGACAGCCTTGGTAGAAAAATCAATTTAACCAAAAGACTAACTTGATTGATTGGAATCCAGGCCAACTTAGGCAGCACAAATCATGAGACTGGTTAGCAGAAGAACTGACTGGTTAGTAAGACAAGAAAACATGACTATACAGCTATGCAATATGTATTGATATTAACTACACTGAACTAATCAGAGTCCGTGAGAGAGGCCGCTCTCCTGCAAGGCCCCGGGTTCTCAAGGAGGCTTACTTGGATCAATGTATGTATGGATATTCACACAAGACTAAACAGTTCTCTTTCTTTATATCCTCCTGTGAAAACATCTGGGTCTCGATCCAGGACATCTGTCAGTGGAGACAATATCATCCTCCATAGAGTCTCGCAGATCTGCCTCGTTCTGTAACTAAAGTAGATTATTACAATATCAGGGTTATAATGCAAGTTCCCCACAATACTGGAAGTGGTCTGGTCTCAGCTGCCTTGTGTAGCAGCAATTCAGTCCGTCTTTCCTGCATGAAAATTCTAATACTAGGTTATTGAATACTACAGAGAAGGTGTCAACCGTATGTTTCTGTATCAAAATTATGCAAAGAACCACTTCTGATATTTTTTATTACATCTCAGTTGGTGTACTATATGCAGCAGTTAGTGTAAAACTGACTAGTCAGTGTGTTATATTAAACAGTGTTTAATACTGTTATAATTTTAGTTCTGTTTTTTTAATGAAACTTTTATTTCTTCAGATTTTTAAGTTGAATTATTTCTGAAGTGCTTTTTTTTCTTTTTTTACTTTATTTTTTAATTGAGGTATAGTTGATTTACAAAAAGTACTGTTTTTTTACTTGAACATAGTAATATGTTGTAATGCTTGGATGAAGGGCAATGTACATTTTTTTGACAGAATTTAGTCTTTCAGTTGAATTTGGTCTTAATACAGAATCACTTTCTTGAATGGTAAATTGGTGTTGAATTGTAATCTGCATTTTGCAATTGTTGCTATGAATGTTATGAGGTCAAATAAAGAAGTTACCAGTAGTATGAAGATGTTTACCCTTGTAGACACATCTTCAGTGGGAAAGTGTGAGCTTTATATAAGTGTTTTAAACATTATAGCGTTTTATGATTTTAGCGTATGCTTTATCAGAGTGCAAGATCAGCAAGGTGTTTTTAAGATAAGTTTGTATCTATTTCCAGTGAAATGATAAAGAATTATTGCTGGTAGAAAGGGGCATATACATTTTAGCATCATGTAGGGGTTTAAAACATAAGGCAAGTCACCTCATCAAAGAATATACAGTTGGCAAATAAGCACATGAAAGATGCTCCACATCCTATGTCATGAGAGAATTGCAAATTAAGAAACCACTACACACCTATGGGAACGGACAAAATCTGGAACACTGACAACACTAAATGCTGGTGAGGTCACGGAGCAACAGGAACTCTCATTCATTGCAGCTGGAAATGCAAAATGGTGCAACCACATTGGAAGACAGTTTGGCAGTTTCTTACAAAAGTAAACATAATCTCACCATATGATCCAGCAATTGTTCTCCTTAGTATTTACTCAAAGGAGCTGAAAACATGTCTACACAAAAACCTGTACATGGATTCATAATTTATTCATAATTGGTAAAATTTGGAAGCAACCAAGATGTCCTTCAGTAGGTGAATGGATAAATAAACTGTGGCACATCCAGACAATGGGCTATTATTCTGAGCTAAAAATGAATGAGCTATCAAGCCATGACAAGACATGGAGGAAATATAAATACATGTTACTAAGTGAAAGAAGCCAATCTGAAAAGGCTACAGACTGTAGGATTCCAATGCTATGACATTCTAGAAAAGTCAAAACTATGGAGACAGGAAAAAGATCAGTGGTTACCAGGTAGGAGGGACAGATGGAGAGATAAATACTTGGAGCACAGAGGGATTTTAGGGCAATAAAATTATTCTGTATGATACGATAATGGTGGATACATGTCATTATATGTTTGTGAAAACCTGTGGAATGCACAACACCAAGAGTGAACCCTAATGTGAACTATGGATTTTGAGTAATAATGATGTTGCAGTGTTGGGTCATTTATTTAATGAGTGTACCACCTGTTGGGGAGTGTTGATAGTGGGGGAGGCTGGGCCTGTGTGGGTGCAGGGGGTATACCTGTTTCTGTACCTTAACCTCGCTTGGCTGTGAACCTAAAACTGCTCTAAAAATCAAGTCTATTTAACAAATAGCACAAGTTAAATCAAAATTACCTTGTTTTTGTTAAATAATAGTACATGAAATGCTTGTATTTTATCCACTGACTGCATACCTTCCTTGCATCCAAATATCCCATTACACACTTAAAAAAAATGAACTGGTAAACTATTTTAAAGTATTTGTTAAAATAATTTTATTCCCAAATTATTAAAGATTTTGTCCAGTTTGCATTGCATGGCTAAAAAGCCTTTTGGTCTGTTTTATTTTCAAAAGACACCACTGGTTCTTAAGGGCTCAGGCAGTATAATCTCAAAGGTCTGTTTTCCATGTGACATCAAAACATAACTCTCATTAGCGATTATAGGGGCTTGGGGCACATGCTGAAGATTAAATACACACACAAATTGTTAAATTTCATAAAAATGATTTCCTTTTATTATGTCATAAATCATTATTATTTTTAATGTCATCTGTAATTTTGTGGACTAGTATGATACATGATGCTCTGATGCCTTTTGAAAGCTGCACAGAGGAGGAATAGAGTTGCCAGCTGTGGGTGACTGGAGCCTTCAATCTGTATTCCTGGCATTTCCAGCAAAGGGCTACAGAGTTTCATGTGCAGCTCTCTTCTAAGAATTCTTGATTGCCCAGCACCCATGATATAATAATACTTGTACCTATCTGGTTAATTAACTATTTGAATGAGCAAAGCATATTTGTCATAGGCCAAATATGAATTTCCAAGTTTGCACATATACATACCCACACAAACTTGGCGAGTACCATTGAATATGTTTTCAATGCCATTTTCAGTGTCCAGGTTTTTCTATTTCATCTTTGTAATTTAGAAATGACCTAAGTTCTCATCCTCAAAAGATATTAGAAGGATGATTTGGCAACAGATATAGAGCTTCATGAATCTCAGATCCCTCCTATGGAATGGATAGTGTTGAATTTTAAATTCCTTATTGCCTTCATATCTCTATGTGTTGTGAAAGCAGCCCTGAACACCAGGCCACATCAGGTGTCTGCCTGCAGACCCGATAATAACCCACTCTACCCCAGTTGCTATTCCTCTCGCGTGATTGGAGGAAGAAATCTCACACATACTTGCTCTCACCTGATTGCATATGATGTTAGTGTTGTAACAAGTGACAAGAATTATTGTCAAGAGTAAGAATTATTCTGTCGACTCAGCTCTATGTTACAAGAAGGTATCAAATAATAAAATCTAGACCTGATTCCCTAGCAGAGTAGCAAGAGTTAGGAGAGGTGGGCTGTGGTTTTCCATAGCAACGCTTTTTGAGATACAAATGATGATTTTCTTTTTAAATATTTTTTTCTAAAAGCTTAAATATTTGTTCTTCATGGTCATATCTTTAATACATCTAAGATATATTTTTTGGCATGGTGTAAAATAGACATCTAATATTTTTCACACTTATATAAGCAATGATCAGCACGTTATTGAGTGGCTCAGATTTTTCCTGGTGATCTGCAGTGGCACCTGGCCTAGGTTTCTCTTTAGGCCTTGGTCTGTTTCTGACCTCTCTACTGTTTTCATGGTGTATTTTAGTGTTCTTGAATTCTTCTCATCATTATAGCTTGCTGTCAATTCTTGATACCTGTTGAAGGGAGATACCCATTACCACCCCAGCCTAGTTCCTCTTCAGAAATGTATTGGATATCTTTGGCCCTTTGTTTTCTCATATAAATTGACAAACAGATATACAATTCATGAAACAATGGCTGGAATTTTGATAGAATTACACTGACTTAGGGAACAGTTTGGAGATAACTGAATTTTTTACGGGATTAAATATGTAAGATCATGACAAAATTCTCCATGTATTAGATATTTTCAAGGGTTTTTTTTCATTAAAATGATTTTATAGTATTCTCCATAATTATTTCACGTCTTTTAAAGTAATTCACTTTTAGATATCTAATACATGTACATTTTCCTTAAAAAATGTATTCTTAAAAATCTCATTGTATATTGGTTTTTGCTGACATTTTGTGTTGTTTATTTCTATGTCTTAAAACACTGCTAGTGTGTCTTATTAATCCCAATTATATGTCTGTGTTTTGGGCTAAAACCATGTGATTTCTAAACAATAGCTTATGTGTAGCTTCTTTTTTAACCCCCATAATTTTGATTTTTCTAATCACACTGTAATGGCTAACAATGGTGCAGAGAAAAGCAAACATGCTTATTTTGGGCACAGATGACCTGATAGTAAAGGGAATATTTACATTCAACCATGAAACAGGATGGTTGTAACAGGGATTTTTGTAGATAATGTCTATTGGATTAAAGAAATCTTCTATTCTCAACTTGCTAACATTTTTATCATGAGTGATTGTTCAACTTTATCACATACTTTTTCTGCATTAATAAGGTGATCACTTGGCTTATTTCTGTTAATTTGTTGATGTGGTAAATTACCTAAATTATTTTTCTTATGTTAAAAAACTTGCAGGGGTGATCCTACATTTTTTTTGACGTACTTGTGAGATTGGACACCAAATTTCCTCACTTCTATTGCATTATTCTGGTTGTGATAGTAACGCATCATTTGTCTCATAAAATACTTTAAGAACATTTCCTCTTTTCATGTATTCTGGAAATATTTCTGTAAGAGGAATTAGATTTTCTGTATGTTTGGTAGATCTCAAAAATATTCTCTGAGATTATTATTTTCTTGGTGGAAATGTTGTGAATTACTGAGTTAATTTCTTTAATGATACAGGATTACTTACACTTTTATTTCTTCTTGAGATAGCATTTTGTCAGAATGATTTTAGATATCTATTTGTTTGCTTATTTATATTTTTATAAGCACACTAACTGGATTGCTTTCTGTGTTTTGTACGATGCAAATTTTTCGAATTTATTTTAGGTGTGTCTTTTGTAAAGAGCATATGGCTGGATATTTTTAATCGAGCCTGACAATCTTTGTTTTTAACTGGATGACTCAGTTCTTTGCCATTTATGGTGATTACTGTATAGTTAGATTTATTTCTACTATCTCATTCCTGCTTTTTCTATGTTTTACTTTTCTTCATGTAACCATTGTGTGGATTAGTTGGGGAGTTTATCCCTATTTTTCCTCTACCCTTTTAAAAATTATAAATTCAAATTTCTGTTTGTTTAACGGTATCATAGGAATTTTAGCATGTGCATTTTACTTCATGAAGTCAAAATTTGAGCACTGTTAATACCACACTCTCAAATAACTCAAGAACCTTAAATTACTTTAACTGTGATCAGCTTTTGCAACTCATACAATGTTTTCAGATAGTTTGGTCATATTCTAATGTCACAAATTAGACACTCTTTTATTGATTTGTACTAGTGTTGCCTTTGTAAACTATTTACACACATTCTTCACTTCTTTGCTCACCACACCTCCTATACAGTATTCACATTGCCCATATGGAATCATTTTGCTTTTTTCTAAACGTTTCTATTATGAGAGTTTGTTGGTGATAAACTCTCGGTTTTTGTTTAAAAGAACATATTATTTATTTTGTTCTCATTCTGAGTTCACTGAGTATAACATTCCAGGTTGACAGATTTTTTTTCTCAGCATTTTAAGGAGACTGTTCCGCTGCATTCTGGCATTAGCTGTTGCTGATGAGAAGTCCTCTATCTGTTTCATTGTCGTTACTCTGTGGAACGTGTCTTTCATGTTATTTATTCTGCAGTATAAAATATCTTCACTGCCTTTGGTGCTGTATGGCTTGTCTACAGGATTTACAGATAGGGAGTTCACTGGGCTTACTGGCTTTGCATCTCAAGACGTTCAGCAATTGTGTCTTTGAACCTTGTCTCCCCCACCATTTTCTTGATGTTCTCTTTCTCAAGTCCAATTTGATACATGTTGGACATTCTCAGTCTGTCATCCATGCTTCTGCTCCTTCCCCTTCTTATAATTGCTCCTTGTTCATGTTTCTGGCCTACATTCAGAGAATTCTTTTTTTTTTTTTCAAGTATACTTACCAGGTCACTAAGATTTTTGCTTGGATTACACACATACTTGGTTTTAAAGTCAATTACAATCAGTTTTTAATCTCAGTTATTTTTTTATTTGTAAAATTTGTGGGTTATTTTTCAAGTCTGTTTCATTTTAGCAGCCTTTTACACTTCGCTTATATTTTCATCTATATTTTTATACCTTCTAGACTGATTTCTTTTATGTCAGAAAATTTAAATATTTTCAGTGCTTGGAGTTTGACATTTCCTATTTCTTCATGGAGTTTTAGGGTACCTTCCTCAAGAGAGAATTTGTGGTTGCTTCTTCCAGGTGCCTGCACTACATACACAGTTTTAACCCAGGACTATTTTACATTAAAATCCCATTTTCCTTTCAGCCTGACACAAGGTGTGAATTCTAGCTCCTATTACTGAGACAGGCTGGGACCTGGGACCCTTTGCTGCAGTGCTGCAATGCTTGCACCTGGACACACCTTTCCGCGAGCTACAAAATACAGAGAAACTGTATGGGACTAAAAATAACTGTGTGCATGCTCAGTTGGGGCAAATTCTGGACCCAAAAGATACAAAAGGACAAAAAAACTCAACTGCCATTTCTGAAGAGCCGGGAGCAAAAACTGGGTGTCAGAACAACAGCAGAGTACTACACATGCCCCCCTGCACTCAACACCACAAAGGGGTGGGCACACTACCTAAGCCACCACTCCGGCCTGACCCCTGGACACACCCTTACCCTCACCCCATATAGGGAACGAGCTCGCCCCTTCTTGGGGAGCAAGCAAGGGAATGTGTTACTTGTTTTCGCTCCCTCCTGCAGCCGGCACAGGAGCCCCAATAAAGCCTTGCCTGAGTTTCTTGTCTGGCCTCCAGTCAATTTCTGTTGACTGGGGAAGGCCAAGCATCCTGGTTGGTATTGCTACCAAAAGCCAGCCTGAGGTTATAGGGTTTCCAAGATCTAGAGAAGCAGCTTTCCCTGAAGACTCCATTTTCATTTTGTGTTTTGTTTATCCACTAAAGGTGTCACTCTCCAGGTACCCAGGAGGTGACTGCCCTGGGGAGCGAGGGGAAGGGGTGCTGAGCTCACTTCTCAGTTTGCAGAAGCCCCAGGCTATCTCCTGACCCCATGCCTTCCCCGTGCTTGCTGCAGACCACAGGTTCTGATGATAACTGAAGCAGCTTTTGGTTTGGGCTTCCCCATCTCTTGGAATTCCTGCTCTGTTGTCGTTGAGGAGCCTCTGAAGACTGTCCTTACTTCCTGCCCAATATGTGATGCATTCAAAGAGGTCTTAAAAAAATACAATCTAGCACATTTATTTTTCCAAATAAGCCTCTCTCTGAATCTCTGTCTCTCTGTCTTTCTCTCTCCTTCCCTTCGTCCCTCCCTCCCTGTCTCCCTTCCTCCCCATTCTCACTTTCTCATGTATATCTATACATTATATATACACCTATAAACTTAATATTTTAAGTACTTTCTCAGAATGTTTCAGTGAATCTTCCATCATGATAAATTCAGCACTTTTCAATAAAATTCACTAGCATTTTTTATTAAATTATATTAAATATTATTTTGCAGGCTGTAGTTATTGTTTTAAATTATTTGCACATTATATACATCTGGATTTCATATTTCTCTCTTTATCCATTTTTCAAAAATAAATCTTTCCCAGGCATACCATGGAAATGACAGCAGCAATTGCATGTGTTAAAACTGTTACACTAATACTCCAAGATCTTTGCAATTGCTATAAAATCAGATTATTATTTTACATTAAACTTAGATCAAAATAATGTAGAAACT
This sequence comes from Mesoplodon densirostris, assembly GCF_025265405.1. Classification (NCBI taxonomy): domain Eukaryota; kingdom Metazoa; phylum Chordata; class Mammalia; order Artiodactyla; family Ziphiidae; genus Mesoplodon; species Mesoplodon densirostris. The sequence goes on along the minus strand of NC_082664.1, from coordinate 158,378,615 downwards.
CTGTTCTAGATTTAAGGGACATTTTGTATAATCAGCACTACTGTATATATTCTGTTGCACTTGTGTCCCACATACACCCACATACAACCTCACATTTTTTCTAAAGTACTTATATAATTCTAGAGTATATTGATATAAACCTTTCACATATTTTTTTATAATTACTGAAGCATTCTAAAGATGCCCCAAAATGCAGAAAATATCAGACATGCTTATATATCCCCCACCGAGATTAAAAAATCATTAACAATCTGCTTCATTTCACACACACACAGGCCTTCTCCTTTTCTCTCTATCCCTTCAAGTTTTTATATCTTTGTATCTTTCTTAAAAAATGGAACAAAAGCCTCACATGATCTTTTCACTCCCCATCACAGTACAGAATTAATCACTGTTTTGGAATTATAGTTTTACCTTTCCTATATTTGCATCTGTACTTCTAATACCTAGAAAAAGCATCTGTAAATAATATACACTGCAGAAAATTTTAAAACTTATATATATTTTATTCATGCTTATATCTTTTTGCAACTTTGCTTTCTGCTCTATACTTCATAATTGTGGGATTTAGCTAAGCAAATATAGATTCAGTTCATTTAGTTTAGCTGCTGTATGAAATGCCACTGTATGAATAAATCAGGTTATTATGTGCTCACCTTCTAAGGGATGGTTACATTGTTTCCACTTTTGCCCTCTCTCAGACACTGCTACAAAGAGTAGTTCTGTGCATGTAAACTAGTGAACATGGATGAGACTATTCTCTAAGGTCCACCATTAACCTAAAGGATGGCTGGTTAGCATATGTGCATTTCAGCTTTCCCGGGTATTGCCAAATTGCTGCCTGAAAACATTGTACCAATTTACACCCCCTCAAACAAGGTAAAATCCTGTTTCCTCCATTTGAGACAAAACTCTGTTACCAGACATTAATCTGTTCCTGTGTTTTGGGTATTTAATTGTACTTACTTTGTGGCTTATTTATATATCTCTGATTACTAATGAAGCCAACCATCACCTTTTTTTTTTTTTGGTGGTATGCGGGCCTCTCACTGTTGTGGCCTCTCCCGTTGCGGAGCACAGGCTCTGGACGTGCAGGCTCAGTGGCCATGGCTCACGGGCCTAGCTGCTCTGCAGCATGTGGGATCTTCCCGGACCGGGGCACGAACCCGTGTCCCCTGCATCGGCAGGCAGACTCTCAACCACTGCGCCACCAGGGAAGCCCCAACCATCACCTTTTATGAGTTTATCAGCAATTCCACTTTTTGTTCTCTTACTGTCCTTTTCATCTCTTTTCCTATGTAGTTTTCTCTATGGATTTGTAAGAGTTCAATCTATTCTTATAGTAATCTTTTCTTGCTTAAATAGACTGTAGACATCTTTTTCTAGTGTGTGGTCTATTTTGTTCAGCTTGTTTATTATATCTTTTTCATGGATATGTTTTGAATTTTAATAAAATCAAATTTATCAATCTTTTATTTTTCTCCATAGTGTTTGGTTTCTAAGATTTACCTAAAAATAATTCTTCTTTCCCAAATGTCACAAAGATATTTTCCTACTTTTACTTCAAAATCATTATAATTTGTATGTTTATATTGAGACCTTTAGTCTATTTGGGTTTTATTTTTCTGCACCTTGCAAGGTAGGGATCTAATCTAATGTGGATTTCTAATGAATAGACGGTATTCCCAGACAACTTGTGAATAGCCCCTCCTTTAAATTCTCACATGTAGTTCAGTCTTTATCATGTGAGGAGTCCTGGTGTATAAATGAGTCCCTTTCATGGCTTTCATTTCTATCCCATTGGTCTATTTTTCTATCCCTCCACTAGGATGTCTCTTTTCCATTGCATTTTACTAAGTATAGATACTAGTCTTCCTTTGTTCTTCTTTAATTGTTCTTAGCTGTGTATTTTTGTTTGTTTGCTGGAGAAGCAAAGTGATAAAGAGTTCAGACTCTTGCTCTGACACTGATTCTCCGATCTTGGCCAAGTTGCTTAACCAATCAGCTCCTCTGAATGTAGTTGATATCATTATCTTCTAGGGGTTTTACAGGTTCAGAAGAGTTACTATATTTAAAGTACTTAGGAAAGTGTCTGATACTCAGTAAGTGCCCACAGATGTAGATTTTTAAAAATTATTTTGCCCTGTATTTTTCATATGCATATTAATACACATTTCTTGTGTTTATTTGTACATGTCTAATATAAAACCTACTAGATTCTGGTTGGAATAGCATTGAAATTATAGCTAATTTGGGAGAGTTAGAATCTCTACAAAATTATTCTTCCAGGACACATATGGAATTCACTCTCTATTAACTTAGATCTTCTTTTAAACCTCTCAATATGTTTACTTATTCTATATAAAATTCTTTGAATTAGTTATATGTATTCTCATGTATAGTTTTTGGTATTACATTATATCTTTTAAACTCATGTTTTCCTATTTTTATTAGTGTTTGCAGATGCCAATGACAATGTACATTGATTTTGTATGCTGCCACAATGGATGAAATTCTCTTATTAGCTCTAATATTTTTCTGTAACTTATTTTAATTTTTCTAAGTAGAAAATGAGACATTTTGTAAAGTATTAAGATTTTACTATTCTTTTCCAAGCTGTATAACTGTTATTTCATTTTCGTGTATTGTTGCATTGTCTAGCACCTCCAGATGATGTTAAATAGAAACTCTGGTACTGAACTTGATGACTGCTATTGCTCCCAACTCATAGTGGAAATGATCCTAAGATTTCATCATTGCGTATTGGGGTTACTGCAGACTTTTGAGATATACCATCTATGAGTGAAGAAGAACAACTTTTTCTAGTGCCCCTTCCCTAAAGCTTCTGAGAACATCCCCCCACATCATATCATGTATAGGGGTTAAATTTTATGAAAGATTTTTTGAATCATGAATGATTACCATATTTTAATTTTCTGAATCTGCTAGTGAACTTGTTGATGTGAAAGGTGGTTTCTTGTTAAGTTTGTTTCCGGGACAGAGATTGAGGGGTTGTCTACAAGGATAGATTTTTGGCCAAAGTAATAGTCATTCCAGTATTACATTAGTTTAAATACTAAATCAATCAAATTACTGAAATAAAAAACTCAAGTTCTTAACCATAATCCTAAGGTTTTGTAGCTTAATTAAATACCTTTAAGCATTTCAAACTACGTCTATAAATGTAAAGTATTCAAATTATTATTTTTCTTTTTTTAACATCTTTATTGGAGTATAATTGCTTTACAATGGTGTGTTAGTTTCTGCTTTATAACAAAGTGAATCAGTTATACATATACATATGTTCCCATATCTCTTCCCTCTTGTGTCTCCCTTCCTCCCACCCTCCCTATCCCACCCCTCTAGGTGGTCACAAACCACCTAGCTGATCTCCCTGTGCTATGCAGCTGCTTCCCACTAGCTATCTATTTTATGTTTGGTAGTGTATATATGTCCATGCCACTCTCTCACTTTGTCACAGCTTACCCGTCCCCCTCCCCATATCCTCAAGTCCATTCTCTAGTAGGTCTGTGTCTTTGTTCCCATCTTACCCCTAGGTACTTCATGACCTTTTTTTTTTCTTAGATTCCATATATATATGTGTTAGCATACAGTATTTGTTTTTCTCTTTCTGACTTACTTCACTCTGTATGACAGACTCTAGGTCCATCCACCTCACTACAAATAACTCAATTTCATTTCTTTTTTATGGCTGAGTAATATTCCATTGTATATATGTGCCACATCTTCTTTATCCATTCATCTGTTGATGGACACTTAGGTTGTTTCCATGTCCTGGCTATTGTAAATAGAGCTGCAATGAACATTTTGGTACATGACTCTTTTTGAATTATGGTTTGGGTGATTGGGATTGACATGTATATACTAATATGTATAAAATGGATAACTAATAAGAACCTGCTATATAATAAAATAAATACAATTCTAAAACTCAAAACAAAGAAAAATAAACCATACACAAAAATAAACTCAAAATGGATTCTTTTTTTTGAATTTTAGAATTTTATTTATTTTATTATACAGCAGGTTCTTATTAGTTATCCATTTTATACATATTAGTGTATACATGTCAATCCCAATCTCCCAATTCATCACACCACCACCCAAACCCCCACCACTTTTCCCCCTTGGTGTCCATACATTTGTTCTCTGGATCTGTGTCTCTATTTCTGCCCTGCAAACCGGTTCATCTGTACCATTTTTCTAGGTTCCACATATATGCATTAATATACGATATTTGTTTTTCTCTTTCTGACTTACTTCACTCTGTATGACAGTCTCTAGATCTATCCACGTCTCTACGAATGACCCATTTTCATTCCTTTTTATGGCTGAGTAATATTCCATTGTATATATGTACCACATCTTCATTATCCATTCATCTGTTGATGGGCATTTAGGTTGCTTCCATGACCTGGCTATTGTAAATAGTGCTGCAATGAACATTGGGGTGCATGTGTCTTTTTGAATTATGGTTTTCTCTGGGTATATATATGCCCAGTAGTGGGATTGCTGAGTCATATGGTAATTCTATTTTTAGTTTTGTTTTTGTTTTTGTTTTTTTGTTTGTTTTTGCGGCACGCAGGCCTCTCACTGCTGTGGCCCCTCCCATTGCGGAGCACAGGCTCCGGACACACAGGCTCAGCAGCCATGGCTCACGGGCCCAGCTGCTCCGTGGCATGTTGTATCTTCCCGGACCTGGGCACGAACCCGTGTCCCCTGCATCAGCAGGTGGACTCTCAACCACTGTGATACCAGGGAAACCCTATTTTTAGTTTTGTAAGGAACCTCCATACTGTTCTCCATAGTGGCTGTATCAATTTACATTCCCACCAACAGTGCAAGAGGGTTCCCTTTTCCCCACACCCTCTCCAGCATTTGTTGTCTGTAGATTTTCTGATGATGCCCATTCTAATTGGTGTGAGGTGATGCCTCATTGTAGTTTTGATTTGCATTTCTCTAATAATTAGTGATGTTGAGCAGCTTTTCATGTGCTTCTTGGCCACTTGTATGTCTTCTTTGGAGAAATGTCTATTTAGATCTTTTGCCCATTTTTCGATTGGGTTGTCTGCTTTTTAATATTGAGCTGCATGTGCTGTTTATATATTTTGGAGATTAATTCTTTGTCCATTGATTCATTTGCAAATATTTTCTCCCATCCTGAGGGTTGTCATTTTGTCTTCTTTATGGTTTCCTTTGCTGGGCAAAAGCTTTTAAGTTTCATTAGATCCCATTTGTTCATTTTTGTTTTTATTTCTATTACTCTAGGAGGTGGATCAAAAAAGATCTTGCTGTGATTTATGTCAAACAGTGTTCTTCCTATGTTTTCCTCTAAGAGTTTGATAGTGTCCGGTCTTACATATAGGTCTCTAATCCATTTTGAGTTTATTTTTGTGTATGGTGTTAGAGAGTGTTCTAATTTCATTCTTTTACATGTAGCTGTCCAGTTTTCCCAGAACCACTTGTTGAAGAGACTGTCTGTTCTCCACTGTATATCCTTGCCTCCTTTGTCATAGATTAGTTGACCATAGGCGCATGGGTTTATCTCTGGGCTTTCTATCCTGTTCCATTGATCTATATTTCTGTTTTTGTTCCAACACCATACTGTCTTGCTTACTGTAGCTTTGTAGTATAGTCTGTAGCCAGGGAGCCTGATTCCTCCAACTCCATTTTTCTTTCTCAAGATTGCTTTGGCTATTTGGGGTTTTTTGTCTCTCCATACAAATTTTAAGATTTTTTATTCTAGATCTGTAAAAAATGCCATTGGTAATTTGATAGGGATTGCATTGAATCTGTAGATTGCTTTGGGTAGTATAGTCATTTTCACAATATTGATTCTTCCTATCCAAGAACATGGTATATCTCTCCATCTGTTTGTATCATCTTTAGTTTCTTTCATCAGTGTCTTATAGTTTTCTGTATACAGGTCTTTTGTCTCCCTAGGTAGAGTTATTCCTAGGTATTTTATTCTTTTTGTTGCAATGGTAAATGGGAATGTTTCCTTAATTTCTCTTTCAGGTTTTTCATCATTAGTGTATAGGAATGCAAGAGATTTCTGTGCATTAATTCTGTATCCTCCAACTTTACCAAATTCATTGATTAGCTCTAATAGTTTTCTGGTGGCATCTTTAGGATTCTCTATGTATCGTATCATGCTATCTGCAAACAGTGACAGTTTTACTTCTTCTTTTCCAATTTGTATTCCTTTTATTTCTTTTTCTTCTCTGATTGCCATTGCTAGGAATTCCTAAACTATGTTGAATAATAGTGGTAAGAGTGGACATCATTGTCTTTTTCCTGATCTTAGAGGAAATGCTTTCAGTTTTTCACCATTGAGAATGGTGTTTGCTGTGCGTTTGTCATATATGGCCGTTATTATGCTGAGATAGATTCCCTCTATGCCCACTTTCTGGAGAGTTTTTATCATAAACGGGTGTTGAATTTTGTGAAAAGCTTTTTCTGCATCTATTGAGATGATCATATGGTTTTTCTTCCTCAATTTGTTAATATGGTGTATCACATTGTTTAATTTGCATATATTGAAGAATCCTTGCATCTCTGGGATAAATCCCACTTGATCATGGTGTATGATGCTTTTAATGTGCTGTTGGATTCTGTTTCATAGTATTTTGTTGAGGATTTTTGCATCTATATTCATCAGTGATATTGGTCTGTAATTTTCTTTTTTTTGTAGCATCTTTGTCTGGTTTTGGTATCAGGGTGATGGTGGCCTCATAGAATGAGTTTGGGAGTGTTCCTTCCTCTGCAATTTTTTGAAAGAGTTTGAGAAGGTGGGTGTTAGCTCTTCTCTAAATGTTTGATAGAATTCACCTGTGAAGCCATCTGGTCCTGTACTGTTGCTTGTTGGAAAATTTTTAATCACAGTTTCAATTTCATTACTTGTGATTGGTCTGTCCATTTTTCTATTTCTTACTGGTTCAGTCTTGGAAGCTTATACCACTCTAAGAATTTGTCCATTTCTTCCATGTTGTCCATTTTATTGGCATAGAGTTGCTTGTAGTAGTCTCTTAGGATGCTTTGTATTTCTGCAGTGTCATTTGTAACTTCTTTTTCATTTCTAATTTTATTGATTTGAGTCCTCTCCCTCGTTTTCTTGATGAGTCTGTCTAATGGTTTATCAATTTTGTTTACCTTCTCAAAGAACCAGCTTTTGTTTTATTGATCTTTGCTATTGTTTTCTCTGTTTCTTTTTCATTTATTTCTGCTCTGATCTTTGTGATTTCTTTCCTTCTACTAACTTTGGATTTTGTTTGTTCTTCTTTCTTTAGTTCCTTAAGGTTTAAGCTTAGATTGTTAAGGTTAGGCTGGTATTGCTATAAACTTTCCTCTTAGAACTGCTTTTGCTGCATCCCATAGGTTTTGGATCATCGTGTTTTCATTGTAATTTGTCTCTAGTTATTTTTTGATTTCGTCAGTGATCTCTTGGTTATTTAGTAATGTTTAGCCCCCATGTGTTTGTATTTTTTACATTTTTTCACTGGTAGTTGATTTCTAATCTCATAGTGCTGTGGTCAGAAAAGATGCTTGATATAATTTAAATGTTCTTAAATTTAGTGAGGCTTGATTTGTGACCCAAGACGTGATCTATCCTGGAGAATGTTCCATGCGCACTTGAGAAGAAAGTGTAATATGCTGTTTGGGATGGAATGTCCTATAAATATCAATTAAATCTATCTGGTCTATTGTGTCATTTAAAGCTTGTGTTTCCTTATTAATTTCCTGTTTGTATGATCTGTCCATTGGTGTAAGTGAGGTGTTAAAGTCCTCCACTATTATTGTGTTACTGTCAATTTCCTCTTTTAGAGCTGTTAGCAGTTGCCTTATGTATTGAGGTGCTCCTATGTTGGGTGCATATATATTTATAATTGTTATATATTCTTCTTGGATTGATCCGTAATCATTATGTAGTGTCCTTCCTTGTCTCTTGTAACATTCTTTAATTTAAAGTCTATTTTATCTGATATGAGTATTGCTACTCCAGCTTTCTTTGGATTTGCATTTGCATGAAATATCTTTTTCCATCCCTTCACTTTCAGTCTCTGTGTGTCCCTAGGTCTGAAGTGGGTCTCTTGTAGACAGCACATATATGGGTCTTGTTTTTGTATCCATTCAGCCAGCCTGTGTCTTCTGGTTGGAGCATTTAATCCATTTACGTTTAAGGTAATTATCGATAGGTATGTTCCTATTACCATTTTCTTAATTGTTATGGGTTTGTTTTTGTAGGTCCTTTTCTTCTCTTGTGTTTCCCACTTAGAGAAGTTCCTTTAGCATTTGTTGTAGTGCTGATTTGGTGGTGCTGAATTCTCTTAGCTTTTACTTGTCTGTAAAGCTTTTGATTTCTCTGTCGAATTTGAATGAGATTCTTGCCGGGTACAGTAATCTTGGTTGTAGGTTCTTGCCTTTCATCACTTTAAATATATCATGCCACTCCCTTCTGGCTTGTAGATTTTCTGCTGAGAAATCAGCTGTTAACCTTATGGGAGTTTCCTTGTATATTATATGTCATTTTTCCCTTGTTGCTTTCAGTAATTTTTCTTTTTCTTTAAGTTTTGTCAATTTGATTACTATGTGTCTTGGCATGCTGAGATAAACATGGGTTTATCCTGCCTCAGACTCTCTGCGCTTCCTGGACTTGGGTGGCTATTTGCTTTCCCATGTTAGGGAAGTTTTTGACTATAATCTCTTCAAATATTTTCTTGGGTCCTATCTCTCTCTGTTCTCCTCTGGAACCCGTATAATGTGAATGTTGTTGCGTTTAATGTTGTCCCAGAGGTCTCTTAGGCTGTCTTCATTTCTTTTCATTCTTTTTTTTTTAAATTCTGTTCCACGGTAGTGAATTCCACCATTCTGTCTTCCAGGTCACTTATCCGTTCTTCTACCTCAGTTATTCTGCTATTGATTCCTTTTAGTGTGTTTTTCATTTCAGTTATTGTATTGTTCATCTCTGTTTGTTTGTTCTTTAATTCTTCTAGGTCTTTGTTTAACATTTCTTGCATCTTCTCAATCTTTTCCTCCATTCTTTTTCTGAGATTCTGGATCATCTTCACTATCATTATTCTGAATTCTTTTTCTGGAAGGTTTCCTATCTCCACTTCATTTAGTTGTTTTTCTGGGGCTTTATCTTTTTCTTTCATCTGGTACATAGCCCTCTGCCTTTCATCTTGTCTGTCTTTCTGTGAATGTGGTTTTTGTTCCACAGGCTGCAGGATTATAGTTCTTCTTGCTTCTGTTGTCTGCCCTCTGGTGGATGACGCTATATAAGAGGCTTGTGCAAGTTTCCTGATGAGAGCTACTGGTGGTGGGTAGACCTGGGTGTTGCTCTGGTGGGCAGAGCTCAGTAAAACTTTAATCTGCTTGTCTGCTAATGGGTGGGGCTTGATTCCCTCCCTGTTGGTTGTTTGGCCTGAGGCAACCCAATACTGGAGCCTACCCAGTCTTTGTTGGGGCTAATGGCGGACTCTGGGAGGGCTCACGCCAAGGAGTAATTCCCAGAACTTCTGCTGCCAGTGTCCTTGTCCTCACGGTGAGCCACAGTCACCTCCAGCCTCTGCGGAGACCCTCCAACACTAGCTGGTAGGACTGATTCAGTCTCCTATGGTGTCACTGCTCCTTCCTGTGGGTCCCAATATGCACACTACTTTGTGTGTGCCCTCCAAGAGTGGAGTCTCTGCTTCCCCCAGTCCTGTTGAAGTCCTGCAATCAAATCCCACTAGCCTTCAAAGTCTGATTCTCTAGGAATTTCTCCTCCCATTGTCGGACCCACAGGTTGGGAAGCCTGACGTGGGGCTCAGAACCTTCACTCCAGTGGGTGGACTTCTGTGGTATACATGTTCTCCAGTTTGTGAGTCACCCACCCAGAAGTTATGGGAATTGATTTTATTGTATTGCGCCCCTCCTACCATCTCACTGTGGCTCCTCCTTTGTCTTTGGATGTGGGGTATGTTTTTTGGTGAGTTCCAGTGTCTTCCTGTTGATGATTGTTCAGCAGTTAGTTGTGATTCCAGTGCTCTCATAAGAGGGAGTAAGCGCACGTCCTTCTACTCCACCATCTTGAACCAATCTCTCAAATTATTTTTAATCACCTCAATTACCTGATAGATTTTAATTCCCAAGCTCACATGTAGATATTAAATATCTAATAAACTAATAAAGATGCCAATTTTAATTTCTCTGCTCTGTTTCAATACTTACAAATTTAAGAAGATTTCAAAACTCAACAAATTAACATTTTTCACTTACATAATTTTAAATTGGAATTAAAATGACAGCATATTATATATTCTAATATGATAACAGATGAATATAAATACTTAATATATGTATTTTTCTATATTTATCAAAATTATTGATTCCACAAGTTTAATTCATATTGTCTCTATATTTATTCCCATTATTTCTCAGAGTAGATAGAGATTCTTAACCTTTAAGTAAACTCTTTTGTCATCTTAAAGAACGATGAGGTTATTTCCCCAGGGAAACTGTGAGAATTGCCCATGACTGAGCTGTTCAGTGCCAGGTCTGGGGCTATAGGTATCCAGGGCTGTCCTTCTCAAGCACCCCCTTCTCCCTTCCCCCCTGCCCCAGCCTTGCCTTCTAACATTAAGCTTTTTTCGTGGTCACCATGGCACATATCTCAGGCAAGGGCTGTCATTTAGCCCAAGCTCCAAGTCTGTTATAACATTTCAAAATTTTAAGTTGCCAGATGATAAGATAATTGCTTCAGTCTAAGTTTTCCATATAATTTCTGCCTACTGGGACCACAAACATTATAAATAAAGAAATAAATGTTATTTGATAAATGTGGGCTATATCATTAGGCTCTGATTTGTGCTATTTAGTAAGGTCATTCTGTGGGAGCAGAGAAATAAACCAAGAGCATTTCTGCTGTTGACCCATACTTAGTTTGATGTTATCAAAATCAATCATGTTGTATAATCATTTTTAAACATTCTGGAATCAGTGTGCTAACACTTTGTTTTAGAAATTTTATACTCATATTCAAAAGAGATTGGTCTAGAAATTTTCTTGCACCTAACCATTCTTTTTTTTTTTTTAAACTTATTTATTTATTTATTTTTTATTTTTTGCTTTATAACAAATTTAATCAGTTATACATATACATATGTTCTCATATCCCCTCCCTTTTGCGTCTCCCTCCCACCCTCCCTATCCCACCCCTCCAGGCGGTCACAAAGCACCGAGCTGATCTCCCTGTGCTATGCGGCTGCTTCCCACTAGCTATCTACCTTACGTTTGGTAGTGTATATATGTCCATGCCGCTCTTTCAGTTTGTCACAGCTTACCCTTCCCCCTCCCCATATCCTCAAGTCCATTCTCTAGTAGGTCTGTGTCTTTATTCCTGTCTTACCCCTATGTTCTTTATGACATTTTTTTTTCTTAAATTCCATATATATGTGTCAGCATACAGTATTTGTCTTTCTCTTTCTGACTTACTTCACTCTGTATGACAGACTCTAGGTCCATCCACCTCATTACAAATAGCTCAATTTCATTTCTTTTTATGGCTGAGTAATATTCCATTGTATATATGTGCCACATCTTCTTTACCCATTCATCTGATGATGGACACTTAGGTTGTTTCCATCTCCGGGCTATTGTAAATAGGGCTGCTATGAACATTTTGGTACATGTCTCTTTTTGAATTATGGTTTTCTCAGGGTATATGCCCAGTAGTGGGATTGCTGGGTCATATGGTAGCTCTATTTGTAGTTTCTTAAGGAACCTCCATACTGTTCTCCATAGTGGCTGTACCAATTCACATTCCCACCAGCCAGACTCATCAAGAAAAAAAGGGAGAAGACTCAAATCAATAGAATTAGAAATGAAAAAGGAGAAGTAACAACTGACACTGCAGAAATACAAAAGATCATGAGAGATTACTACAAGCAACTCTATGCCAATAAAATGGACAACCTGGAAGAAATGGACAAATTCTTAGAAATGCACAACCTGCCAAGACTGAATCAGGAAGAAATAGAAAATATGAACAGACCAATCACAAGCACTGAAATTGAAACTGTGATAAAAAATCTTCCAACAAACAAAAGCCCAGGACCAGATGGCTTCACAGGTGAATTCTATCAAGCATTTAGAGAAGAGCTAACACCTATCCTTCTCAAACTCTTCCAAAATATAGCAGAGGGAGGAACAGTCCCAAACTCATTCTACGAGGCCACCATCACCTTGATACCAAAACCAGACAAGGATGTCACAAAGAAAGAAAACTACAGGCCAATATCACTGATGAACATAGATGCAAAAATCCTCAACAAAATACTAGCAAACAGAATCCAACAGCACATTAAAAGGATCATACACCATGATCAAGTAGGGTTTATTCCAGGAATGCAGGGATTCTTCAATATACGCAAATCAATCAACGTGATACACCATATTAACAAATTGAAGGAGAAAAACCATATGATCATCTCAATAGATGCAGAGAAAGCTTTTGACAAAATTCAACACCCATTTATGATAAAAACCCTGCAGAAAGTAGGCATAGAGGGAACTTTCCTCAGCACCTAACCATTCTTACTGGTTTAAAATCAAGGGCATTTCAGTCTTATTTTATGAGTTGGGGGGATTTTCAACGTTTTTTTCTCTTTCACTTGTACAGTTTGTATAAAATGGGACTGTATTCCTTGAAGGTTTGGAAAATATTGCTTAGACCCATCTGGTCCTAGTGTTTTATTCATGGGTACATTTTAATCTACTCATTTAATTACATTGATTTGAAATCCTATTTCAGTTTTCTATTCTCTTATAGTTTTTGTGCTTTATGTATTTTTGAATACCATTTTACATAAAATCTTAAATTTATCAGTATAACTTATTCATATATTTTTATCTTAAAATATGTGTTACATGACAGTACTTAATTTCTTGTTATTTACATACATCTTTATTTTTATTCAAAGGTTTGTCTTTTTTTCACCTTTAAAAGAATAAACTCTTAGTTTTCTGACTCTAATAATACTGTTTTCTGTTTCATTAATTGTGCCTTCATACTATGTTAAACATTCTGGATTTGGGAATTTATTTATGGTAAGTTAAATACTTCTTTCTGTTGAAAAGTCTGCTTAATAATTTTTCTAATATATGCATTTATGGCAACCGATTTTTTTCCAAATACAAATTTAGCTATGGTATACAATTTTTTTTAGGTATTGCTTACATTGTTTTGTAATTATTACCTTATTTTTACTAATAGTATTCTTTGGTCAGTGGAATATTCTTTAGAAAAATGTTGTACCTTCTAAATTATTATTCTTGCTGTTATTATTTTGAATTTCTTCTATTAAGAAATGTATTGATATACTTAAACAAAGAATTGTCCCTCTCTGGGTAATATCTTCTTTTTTCTTTGCATTTTACTTTCTGTGAAGAAATTCTCTTTGGCTCTGATGTTTGTTCTCATCCCCACTCTCTCTGTCCTCTTTTTCAGGACTCCCATTGGCACACATGTTGGATATTTTTATTCTACCCACAAGTGTGTTGAGCTCCTTCACTTGTGTTCCTACTAGTAGCGTTTCTTGGAAGGTTCTGCATTGTTTCCCTGGCTGTCTTCCTCTAAGTCTCTCCTTGACTGTATTACACCTGCCTTTAGATCCATCCATCAACTTTCAATTTAAAAGACTATTTTTTTTAAATTTCTTTAATTTCTTGTGGGTTTCATTTATTCTTTTTTCATGGTGTCTTATCTTTTCTTCAGGGCTTTGATAATATTTATGCTGTGAAAAATTTTAATTGTATTCTTTTAAAAATACTCTTTCAGATTTCCATTTTATCCTTTCAAATCACTGAGTTCAAGACTTGATATTAGTTTTGTGCTTTGAGTCTCACTCATGTTGTGTGGTGTAACTCATGAATGGGAGGCTAGTTTTCTTAGTGAGGGTTTCTTGTGACCTGGATTGTGAGCATCTTCCATAGTGTATTCTATTTACTTTTGCCAAGAGCCCCAGGCAAGTAGCTGGCCTGCAGTTCATGTCTCAGTTAGGTGGTTCCTGGACCGTATGAGTGGTGTAAATACAAGCTTTCGAAACGCATTCCAGGTGCATGCTCATGGTTTCAAATTCTACCAACTTTTTTCTTCTTCCCCAGATTTCAGGCTGAGAAATATTTTAGTGTCTTCTATGCATACATTTCATATTATTTTTAATAAATTAAATGTATTTGATACTTTTGTCCATAATTTCATAATGTTTCTTGCAAGAGGCTTTTCCACTTTTTATTATATCCACTGTGCTGGCCCTAGAAACCTATACATAGGTCCTAACCCAACGAGAAGCTAAAATTTTTAAAACTACTAGAATATCTGAAGTGTTAACTATTTGCTTATATCTGCCATGCCTCTAACAACTAATGAAATTCTAAAATCTTTTGTATTATTCCATTCCTGTTTCATCTATGCTAGCACAATTGGTTAGCAAAATCTGTTTATTGCCCTAACAATAATAGAATGTTTGGGCTGCCTCAATTATGCAATTATCTATGTACTTTAAAAGCAATAGAAACAAGTGAAGTAGTTGTCTACTCTGTAGATACAAAAGGTCATCTTATATTCAGTTATTCATGCAATACTAGGATGCCCAAAATCATTATTAGCATATGTTAGGATAATATGAATGTGTTATCACATATTTTAATTATTATATATGAGAGATGTGAAAGTTAGGCTATACAACCATCAAATACTGCAAACATTGAATTTAGAAAATTACTCATTTCCCATCTTGAGAAAGCTGCATTTTCACAGTAACTTCATAACAATACAGCAATATATAAAATAATGTGTTAGTTCCCATACCTGAGAATACATGAAATAGTTTTTTTTTTTTAATTCTAAAGCACATTTATTTTGGTACGTGATGAATTCTTACTCATCAAGAAATGGACAACTTTCTAAATAAATATTTCCTTTCATCACTCTAAGATATTATTTCTTGCCTTAGGCCAAACCCATCCTTATAATTTCTCCTTCAAATCTTTCTAAGTGTCAAAACCACACTGGGAAGCATGTCTCAGAACTGGTGAAAGCCTAGCTTACATACCGGATTAAGCCTTCAATTGGAATATGATGACATACAGAGGAACTAAGCAGTGTGTGAGAAAAACCACAGGGCACACTGCTCAGCTCTCTGTGCCTGGAAGATGCCCCAGGGACAGCTTTGCCTCATTGTCACTTGTATTTGCTGGCTTATCCCTTCGTTCTCTCATTCTGTGCTCTTCTATGATCAAGAAAGCCATTAATAGTAAGTCTGCTAAGAGCTGGGGTCACTGAATTGTCGACCATCTTGTTTCTAGGAAGGGAATGCACAGGAAGACAGCCTCGGGCGTGTGCTGAGATCAGGCTGTTCTCTTTCAGTCTCCCTTCCAGAGCCTCTGTTGTCCTTCTTACTAGGTTTCCCTACTTTTTCAATAGTCCATGTCCCTCCTGGGTCTTGATGCCACTTCCTATTCAAACCCACCATTGCAGCCTCCCATGACTCCAAGAGCCAACACCTTCAAGGGCTCCAAGTCTTAAATTACATTTCCTCTCTCATCATAAAAAACAATAATAAATAAATGGATTACTTTGTCCTGTGTAAGTAATTTGATAACCCTATAAGTTTATTCAAGCCTTTTCCAACTTCTGTTAACTCCAGTGACCCCGTATCATTAAAATATAACAGAAAGATATTCTTCCTGACTCCTAATCATGGGAACCCATGAAAGACATTCACCAAGATGGGCATTGGTCCCTCAAGGGCCAGGATGGGTACCAACTCCAAGTACTCCAAGAAAGAAGAAATGTGACAAAAATAATGCTGACATCTAATGAGTCAGCACTAGAGAGTAAATACAGGCTGTGTAAATACAAACTTGGAGCCAACGAGATAAGAGCAATGAGGAGTGCGATTAAGACCAGTCAGGAGGTATTGTGGGTAATGAGGAGTTGCTGGGGAAAGGGAACGTTTGCCTCCAATAGTTTTGAGACAAAATGAACAACATACAGAGGAAAATCAGCCTATTGTGGGGACAAGTAGAGTTGAGCCAATTCCTGTTTTCAGACAGCCCCAAATAAAAGGAATCTCACATTTAGCCAATACTGAAAATAAGTTAAAATTATGCAATTTCCACAAATGGTTAATTTTAATTACCTACAGAATGAGAAGTTGACCAGATTTTCCACCTGCTTTAATGCAGATGCATATGATTTACTCACAGTCCATTTGTTCATACATTTTCAGTTATGGTTTATTTTTCATTGCAGTATCAGTGTTTCCTCTTTTTCCAAGTTAGAGAGTCTCTGTCCCACCCAATTTCCTTTTCATGGACTATAACCTTCCCTCCTATCCCAAAAGCAAAGTTTACCAGAATTGACAGTTTAATAAAGTAAAAAAGAAAATTGCATGCCCTCAAGTATGTAGTCAAACCATACTTGAAGAATTACAACAAAATAAAGACTACAGACTTGTTTTTACTACATTACTAGCCTGGTAAAATTTGTGAACTAGAGTAATACAGCCAAATTCCTTTGGCCCTCTTGTGTTTGGTGAATGAGGCAGCTCACACACATGTGCACACACACAAAGTCGCAAAAATAACCATGGCTGCTTATTCTAGTCCGAGATAGAAGTCAGATTAATAAAATGCATTTAACTCTTGATCATCCAGGCTAACAGAGTTGACACTGCAAACTTTCAGATGGTACAGAAATTGAAAACCTACGTTTGCAATCTTCTCTACCAGTTATGGGGAGCATAACCTTGACCTCACTTCCTCTCACATGCCTGCTGTACAAAATGGGAAAAATAATGGTGTCTTCCTCATTGGTTGTTGAGAGACCTTCCCCAGATCAAAGTACCGAGAGCTGAACCGAGGCAGCCAGAAGCCACAGCACACATACTTAATTTTACTTCACTGCAGACCTTGTCACAAGAGTGGTAGTTTTTTGGTCCCTAAGAATTGTGTCACCCATTAAGTAAGCTACCAAAAATCTTTGTTATAATTGCTAACTCATTTAAATATAACAGCATCTAGTGTTCCTTGAATTCATGCTCCTTTAAAAAATGGATAGTGCAAAGAATTAACAAAAGTAGGGAAAAAAGTGTTCATTGTCTTAATCTGGGGTCCCCAGAAGCAGACTCTGAGCCAAGGGTTTTAGTATAACCCAAGATAGGAGCTGTCCTGTATTCGTTTGGTTCATTCTTTCCTTGGAAAGCAGAGGCACGAAACCCCTCCATTTCGAATCATCTTCCATCATGTCATGCTTTAGTTGGAACAGGAATGTAATGGCAAACAGAGAGCTAATGCTGTTATCTACAAATTACTTCCTCAGACAGAGAAAGCATGCATGTTACTGAGAATTTAAAACTATAATTTGCCTGGATGGTATACAATTCATAGAATGGGGACCTAAGTGTAAAAGCTACTACACAGGAAAAGATCTTGTAAAAATAGCCATCGCTAACACATGTGAATGCTGCCATGCGCCAGGATCCTCTGTGGGCATTTACATGTGTCATCAGATGTACTCAACAATGTCAAGAGATAGTAGGACAACTCCTGTTTCACACATGGGAGCTCAGATTTAGAGGCGTGTATCCTGTCAGTGGTGGAACCAGAATTAGAAGGGGAGCACACTGAGCTCATCTCCATGCACGCAGCCACCACTCCATGTGGTCTTTATGCCTCTTCTGGAGCACTACAGTCCTTGCTTTCATGCCGTCCAAGGAACCAGCTCACTGAGGGCAGAGCTCTTGTCTGCCTTGCTCACTACTTGCACAGCACCAGACACAAATAAGATGGAGAAGAGACACATGTCTGCTGATCATTCATAGCACAGAGCTGCTCATTCTCAGCTGCATTTCTGCCCAAAGAAAGAAAAGTTGGGGTCAGTTTTACTGGCCATGAAATGTTTAATCCTCCCTGCAAAGCTGACTCAGTCACCGGGCAGGCTGTATTTTTGAATTACCATGTTTTGTCAATGTGAGCTGGGGTTACTCTTCATAAATCTACTCTACTCACAGGAAATATAGTTTTAGTCCTAAATAAATGATGACTTTTATATTTGAAATGTATGTTCTAGTTTCTAGTATATTTCATTGTCCTGGGCAGCTTGGTATTTATGGCAATCTGGATTTCCTTGATGTGTACTGGGTTCCACTCCAGATTACATTTGGAACTCCCATTAAACAGGATGCTTCGGCAGATGCTTTCATGGGAGATTTATCTATATCTATATATAAATACATGTCTATATTCTATGGACAATATGGATCTATGTATAGATCTATCTATCTATCTGTCTATCTATCTATCTACAGATCCACGTTGTCCATAGAAGCTGTGAATCATACCCCTATCAGTTGTGGTATTTGTGTTATTTCCAGTCCTTTGCAGTGGAACCTACTGGAGGAAATGACACAGCAATGGGAATGCTATGTTGTCCAGGTCCCAAAGAATTTCCTCAGGCTGGTGCTAGTGAATACTCCAGGTTTCAGAGTAAATGTTCTTTGAATGAATTGTGTATAACTGTGTTGATTCCTGAACAGATAAAAATCTCAAAACAAGAGGAAGAGGAAGGAGACGGAGGAGGAGGAAGTCAGGGGAGAAGGAGAAGAAAAAGGAGGAAGAGGAGGAGGAGGAAAGGAATGGGAGAGTTAGGAGCACATATTGGAATTTGTTTATTTATAATAAGGAGCAAACCAGAGAAATGCCAGCACTTGGAGAGTCCCCCCCCGCCCCCGCATTTCCTTTGAAATCTCCATGACTAAATTTGGTGATTAACAGTCAGTTATGTAGATAACAAAGTAAATGAGATTTTAAAGTGAAAACTAATATTGAGAAAAGAATTAGGAAGGGAATTATAAAGAGGTTGCTTTTGGTACAGCAGCAGATGAAACGGGATCTGTTTATAGAAGTGGACACTGAAAGCAGAGTACTTTCTATTAGTATCAACAACCATTACCTAAAACATTAGTTATTTTCGTTTCCAACAGCAGCTCCTAAATTTATCCATATATTAAATATTTTCCTTGGAGTGCATGATGTAAGCCCAAAATATCACAATGTTGATGGGATGTTTAACAAATACAATCGTATGCTGATGGAATCCTCATTACTAGACAGTAAAAGCATTTCTTTCACATTTCTTGATCAGCTGTTTCTTATTTAGGGATTCACCTCTTTCTCAGATTATCCCCGACCTGCACTTGGAAATCTCAGCCGTGGACACTGGTTCAAGCATTTTCTGTCTCGTCGGCATGTTAGTAACATGGCTGTGCAGGGTGCTGCCAGAGGCGGAAGGGAGACGGGAAACGAAAGGTCTTGGCTGTTGGCTGCATGAAGGAGACATGGAGGATGGGTGGTGGGTGGAGCACTGCGGGGTGCTTGGGTCTGAGCCAGGAAGCTTGGCAGTGACCAGAGACGTCCTGCAACCAGAGTGAAATTTGATGATTTTTTATAAGAGGGTTTTATCTCTCTGTTCCAAACATTTTCTCCCCACAAATAGCCAGCAAGAGAAAAGACTAGAGAAGGTAGGGAAGAGGCAGTTGGGGGCTGAGAATTCTGGGGGCAAAGGTTAGGATGATGCGGGGGCCAGGAACAGAGGGGAAGTAGGGCTGTCAGAAAGAAAAGCGATTCTCTATTAAATCCTGTCCTCCCTGGCAGGGAGCAGGGTCTTAGTGCTATGACGTCTGGGCCCATCCTATTGGCCTGGACCAGGTACATCTATCAGTGTCTACCAAGATTTGCACCAGACATATCCACGTCCCCTCCAGCTGGCTGCAGGAGATGCTGAGGTCATCCTGGCTGTGCTTCTGTGGCCTCCCTTGGTATTTCCCCTTACCTCTGGGTCTCAATCCATGCTCCACGAAGGCAGAGCCCCATCAGTCATGCTCAGCACTCTGACTCCACAGTCTGTACAGTGCCTGGCGCTGAGTGTGCACTTAATGAACACTTGCTGAGTGGATGATTCCATAACTGCATGAATTAGAAACAACCTACTCAATTTTATTTGTTTTTGTTTTTTTCTTTTTGCGGTATGCGGGCCTCTCACTGTTGTGGCCTCTCCCGTTGCGGAGCACAGGCTCCGGATGCGCAGGCCCAGTGGCCATGGCTCACGGGCCCAGCCGCTCCGCGGCATATGGGATCCTCCCAGACCGGGGCACGAACCCGTATCCCCTGCATCGGCAGGCGGACTCTTAACCACTGCGCCACCAGGGAGGCCCCAACCTACTCAATTTTAAATGGTAAGTATCTGTGGTCGGCAGGTAATGCACCTCCCCAGAAATGTTCTAGGAGAGGAAATTTTTCTTTTTCTTCTGGCCACCTTAGGTTCCTGGCTGGGGCTTGTAAATTAGACAGACAAAAGAGAGATTCACAAGGGGAAAACAAGCAGAAGGTTTGTAACACGTGCAGCCCTCATACACACAGAAAACTCAGCAGTGAGTAACTCAAAGGGGTGGTTAGAACTGGGGCTTATAGAGCATCTTAACAAAAGAAAAATACACTTTCAGAAACATGACAAGACAAAGGAAAGGGACTTGTGCTTTTAGGGTCAGCAAGTTATATGAAGGCAAATATTCTGGGGAACTCCTGGGAGACAAAAGCCAGTTACTAAGTGTGCTGTGTGGACTCCTCTGGTGCCAGCTCTGGGCTGACCAGGGTCTAGAGTTGTCCTTGGTGACTAACGTCTGTCCTTTCTAGAAGAGATGGGAGAGGACACCTTTACACATTTATTTCCTGCTTTTAGGCAAATAGTGGAGGACAGAGAGCTTTTCTTGTATTTGCTTCTTCTCACTTGTCTTCAGCTCCAAATAATCCTTATGGCACAGTGGCGTATTCTGGTGTGGCATATTCTGCTACCACTCAATGTCTACATCCTAATCTAACAGAATCCGTGAACATGTTAGGTTATGTGTAAAGAGTAACTAAGCTAGTAGATGGAACTACATTTGCCAATCAGCTGACCTTGGGATGGCATGATTGTCCTGGATTGTCTGGGGTCCAATGTAATCACAAGGGTCTTTCTAAGGTAGGGAGGGAGGAGGTGAAAGTCAGGGAGAGATTAGAAGATGCTACATTTCTGGCTTTGAAGATGGAGGAAGGGGCCAGGAGCTAAGGACTGCAGGTTACCCTAGAAGCTGGAGAAGGCTAGGAAACACATCCTCCCCTAGAGCCTCGAGAGAGAATGCAGCTCTTCCGACCCTTGGTGTTAGCTCAGTGAGACCCATTTTGGACGTCTCACCTCCAGAACCATAAGATATTAAATATGCACTATTTTAAGCATCTACATTTGTGGTAATTTGTTTCAATGTCGATAGGAAACCCATCAAGTATCTTTGTGTACAGAGCTGACCTCTTGAAAAGTTTTGTACTAAAAACATCCTTTTTGTCACTTCCATTTCCCTTCTCAGTATTCATTTTCTTATACTTATGGCATTGTTATTTTCCACTGGAAATTAATTTATACTGTTCAAGAACTAACTTATAAAATCTATTTTCCATGAGAGGAAATTATTTCATTTTAGTATAAAACTCCGGCAGTTCAAAACTTTCTATGCTCAAATAAAGTGAATATTTTCTGACCCTCAAAGACACCGTTGTTGCTACTGCCTGTCTCCACATGGACCAGGGTGCTGGGTGGCTGATGGGGTGTCTGAACCAATGAAGTATTTGACCAAATTGAATTATTCAGTCAATCTTTTGGTTTGGATAATTCAATTCAACCAAATAAAGTTTCAGATAGCTTGTAACTGGTACTTAAAGAGGTTTTATTTCAGTTGGGAAAGGTCATCCTTAGAAGTTAGAACCATGAGCCTTTTCGTTACCTCCAGGAGCATAAACTCCTTACTCAACCACCCCCATAGGTTGATAATTATTGGTGCTCTTGGAAAGGGCTTTCCAGTGCATATGTCCCAACGTGCTTGGCCTGCAGATCGGGAAAATGAGGCCGAGAGTGGAGAATTGATGTGTATGAGGTTGTGCAGGCATCTGGTGGCAAAATGAGCCCTAGATCTCAAGTCATGGAACTGATAGGCTTCTTGCTGCCCTCTTCTCTGTACCATGTTTCAGTTCTAATTTAGACACTTAATGCACTCTGGAGTCATGCACCTCTAGACAGTGTCTTCACTTACCAGGAAAGCAGACATTAGAAATTTCACCACCCAGGATCAAGGCATGAGATCTTCACTCTTATCTACTCAGATTTCTCTGCTCTTATGTACATTCACTTTCACAGCAAACACTTAGAGAAACAGTCAAGGACTCGTGAAAATCTTGTTTCCTATAGAGGTATTCTATAAAGTTCACTGGGATGAAGTGGAAATGATTAAGAAAAATATGGAGAAATAGGAGCATGGTAATGCAGAGTAGAGTCCATGAACCAAAGCAGAGGAGAGACTTTTTATTTTTGTAGCCTTTTCTCCTTGTCATGATTTATGCTAAAATCATGTAGCAGATAATCTGAAAACACAGTTGCTGGAGCACCAATATCACAGTGTCCATCCTTCCCAGGCCTCTTTGTTCTGAAATCCTGTGCATCTATTCCAGAAGCAAGAAACATGAGCAGGTTCAGAGAATGGAACAGCTGCCTGGATGTGACATTGTTTAAGTCACTCTCAGCCTCAATCTTCTAGCAGAGAAAGCACCTCCCACTCTTGACTTAATTTTCTTTCTTCTCCGACTGTGCACAGGCATTGAAATAGGAGCATGTAAATCAAATTCTCCTAGGCTGTCTTTAAGACATAGGTCAGAAGACAGCTCTCTGAATAATGAACTAAGGGGACGTGTTAACTTAAATTTAGTAGAACAAATCGACATACACACGTACATCCAGAGATAATTTATATGGTGTCTGCAGGACAGCCCCACAGCACTTCACAAGATTAAAACAGAGAAAGAAAAAAAAGCAGTAGTAAGGAAAGTCAAGGCGTTCAGTCTCAACCATTAACTCCAACAAAGCTACAACTGCCAAACAAGAGGGACATCATTGTCTGAGTCCCCACATAGATTACTGTGCTTGTTACCTGACTGGCAGTTCTGAAGAAATTTTTAAACGTGACAAGTCTGATCCACACAGTTCTTTGGAAAGAGAGTGCAATGGCTAAGGCAATGCTAGCTGCTGTAACCAGCAGACACACAAACCCATGAAGTGGCACCAAGTGATGGAGGTCTGTTTCCTTCTCAAGGGATGTGCAGAAATGGGTATTCCTAGTGTGTGAGTGGGTGGCTCTGGCTTTCCTCCAGGTGGTGATTCAGAGACCCAGGTCCTTACACCTTATGACTCCACCCACATAAAGACTCTCAAGGCTGTGCACATCAAGGGGGTTAAGGGGAAGATAGCCTGGAGGAATGTGCATGGTAGAGTTTTATTTTCAAAATAAAGAGCATGAAAGGGGTGTGCATCACTTACGATCACATTCAGTTGGCTGCCACTTTGTCACATGACCACAAGGAAGTCTGGTAAATGTGGTCCTGCCATTTTCCAGGAGGAAGAGGAAATGGGTGAACAGACAACTGGTCTCTGGCACTAGAAACACCAGCCCCGCCAGTGCAGGGGGCATTTTGGGACCCCCCCCCAAACCCTTTGGTTTTAACACCTATCACAATTGATCGCAAACTTGAGTGATTGAGAATTGTGAATGTTAACAACTAAAAGAGTAATCAGCTTTTGCCAATTTCAGACTCTCATTTTCAGATAAAAATAAAGTCCAGGAAAGCAAAATAAGTCTTTGAGGACCATAGGATTTAGCTAGCGACAAGGTCAAAACAGTTTTTATAATTTATTAAATTTATAGCTTAGTGTTCTTTCTACCACAATTCATAATTCAATATTTGATTTTTTTATCATAAGTCCTCCCTTGGACTTATTAAAATGAGCCATCCTGAATCACTGGAGTTTGGGAAAAAATGATAAGAAGTTAGGGACTGTGTCTATTAAAAAATGTATTGATGAAAATAAGTGAGCTGGTGAATAAGTATTAGTCACACATCTTAAACTCTTTTGAAAGAGACTACTTATGCATGCAGACAGTCATGTTCTTAGCCTACCCACATTTTCAAAACTTCCCCAAATTTGTGACAATACCATTTATAAATATAAAAAATAAGATAATAAACATTTTCCTTTATGCAGATGATACAATCTTATGATTCTGTACGAGGAGTGACTTCAAGAAGTAACTGAAGTTAATGACCCTTACTGTCAGCAGGAATTGTTCAATATCAATTATTCTGAAACAACATTGTCACTTTTCAGCAGGCACTTTTTAGTTTGGAAAAAAAAAAAACCATTAAACTCTATTCACCAGGTTAAATCATTTAGTTAGCTTAATTGGACCTTATAGATAACATCCTATGAATTTCACTGAGATTCAGCAATATTCATTTATTGACTAAAAAATATTTATTGAGATCCAGTTAAGTGTCAGGGAATATGTTAAATACAAAGTTTATACCTAAAAGTCTATGCTCTTTTGTAGAAATGTGTTTTGCTATTGATCTGCTTCCAAGTTTCATGCTAGAGGTGGAAGATTGATAATTCTTCTCTTTGAAAAAATTCAGAGCCAATGAACGCATTTAATGTTTTATGGTTCACACCGATGAGATGCTGTGGACTGAATGTTTGTGTCCCCCAGAACCTAGATGTTGAAGCCTAACCCCCAGTGGGACAGTATCTGGAGGTAGGCCCTGTGGGCAGTGATTAGGGTTAGATAAGGTCATGAGGGTGGAATCCCCATGATAAGATTAGTGTCCTTATAAGAAGAGGAAGAGACACCAGAGCTCTCTCTCTCTCTCTCTCTCTCTCTCTGCCAAGTGAGAACACAGTGAGAAGGTGGCCATATGCAAGACAGGAAGAGGGTTCTCACCAGGTCCCAAGTCCACTGGTACCTTGATCTTGGACTTGTAGCCTCCAGAACTATAAGAAATAAGTGTCTGCCTAAACCCCCAATCTATGCATTTTTTTATTTGTTTTGTTTTGCTGTAGCAGCCTGAGCCAAGATATGAGACTTTTATGGAATTATGATGTGACATTTAACAGAACAGGAGGCATTTCCTGGAAAAGCTACAGGTCATGTCTGGCTACTAGTGGACTTGAGGTCCACTTGAAAAAAAGCAAAACTTTCAGTTGAAACAAAGATAAAAACCAGAAGATGTTAGAGTTTACAAGAAAATGCAAATGCTACCAAGACCATATTCCTTTTTTTTGTAATGTAGATTGACCTCATTATAAAATGTGTTTTGAAATAATACAATATAATCCCACTTCGGTAAATGAAAAGTAAATTTGAAAAGAAGAATATATTGCAAAATGTTCAAAATTGTGATGAGTGGGTATCCTAATTACAGGTGATTTGAAAAAACGAATATGTCAGAGTTTAGTCAGTTTTTCTCTCCTCACTTCTCCAGAAAAACACCTGGAAATGGAGGGGGTGTGTTTTAGAAGCCAGAGTGGTTCTCATTCATTCGTGCAGCAGTGCTTCAAGCACTGGAACTATATCAGGAACAGTGAGGCACCCTAGGGAGACAATGGTGAGAAAATTGGAAGTCAGTCTCTCGACTTCAAGGCCAGGGCTTTGTGATTCGTAGATTGCCCTATTCCAACCTTATAGAATGTTCCAACTATAAGTGTGTCCTTACCCTTGATTACTGTGTGATGGAGGGGGAAAAAAGTGCCCAGAAGTTTTAAATCATCGAGTTGGAAGACAGCTTCAGGCAGTTAGTGGGTTTCATGTTATTCTGACTTAAAGTACCACCACTTACAAGTACATGTAAAGATTTTCTTTCAGATGTTTTCATTCATGTACAAAAACAACATATCACATTGATTGCTGTATTTTATGTATAATGTAGAGATAATATTGTGTAGGCAGGGCCATAATTCATTTTTCTGTAATCATGAGCTGAGCAACAATAACTAGGGAAACATGCAAACATCAAGGCCTGGTCATTCTGCTGACACGAGGGGGAAATACCATGCCTGTCGCCTGTCCATGTGCCTTGCAGAAAGAGAGAGTTCTTGGAAATCTGGAGGAGAAGGGATAGTGACTAAATTAAGTATATAGGCAGTTTGGACATTATACATAGGAAAAATAAAGGGTGCATATTTTTAAAGTATTCTTTTTTTCTTATCCTATTTGCATCTAAATGGGAGCACTTGACTGTAATTTAACAAAAAATTATGTTTGGAAAGTTCATTTTAGTAATTAGTAGTTCTTAAATAGTGGCCATTTGGATAAAATTATTACCCCAGGGTTCAGCTGCTTCTCCAGGTTAGCCAAATATTTTTGAGCGTGGAACGACAACTGGAAATTACGTTGAAACAATATTTTGCATTAATTATCTAGTACTTCCTCATTTTTGGCCAAGGCAAAAATACTGTCAAAGAGACCATGTACTATTTCTGCTTTTCACCCACAGTGAAAGGAGAAAACCGTGATCAAAGTTCCAACCTAAAAGTCCCACATAAGGCTTTTCTTCTTTTTTAGCAAAGGACTGCTTTACAGTGGCTTGAATTTCGGGTGAAATTTGAGATCTCGCTTTCTCTCTTGGCTGAACTGGATCAGCTATCCTTTGCTTATTTAAAAGGAAACGTCAACTTTGCAATTTACTCTCTAAAATTGGTTGTTGAAGCTCCCTGCTGCAGTGGAAAGGCACCATCTGTTTTAATAATACTGATGGTGAAAGGGGATGGTTGTGAAACGGCGCTGGGAGATCTCTGGGCGAGCACAGCTCCACTTGGAGAAGGATCGCCTTTTAAGTTCATGAATGTGGGTTAAATCCGGGCCATACCAGGTGCAGGATCAGTCAGCACAGACTCACATGCCCTGGGGAGGATGGGTGGAACTTGTACACAAAGGAAACCAACTCAGAAAAGTGATGTAAATATCTGGGGGAGGGGGCGCAGAATGTAGGAGAAAAGCAGCAACAGTGAGAGAAATATGATAGTCAGGGCAGCCACAATTTTTAAAGGTTCTCTTTTTTGACACTTGCTTTGTTTTTTGTTTTGTTTGGCTTTTGATCATTACTGGAAGACAAGAAATTCCACCACAGTAAACCCCACTGAGCTGAACCATCACTCTCTGGGCATCTGAGAGGAGAATTTCCTTTTCCTGCCACTGAAACAAAGATTCTATTTCTCAGCTTTGAAAACTCCACAAACCACTCACTCACTCACCCACTAGCTTCTGGGTAGACCTACATGTGCATAACTGGACTGGTTGTGTACTAACCAGGCACACACACCCAAACACACATACATGAAAACATGGGCCCCACACACGTACACACAATACACGCAACCAAGCACACACCCAGACACACACAGATAAATACACATACACACAAACACACATATAAACATGTCAAGTACACATGTGCAAATTAAAACATATACACACCAAATATACATACCCAAACACACACACAAACATGTATCCCACACATCTACACACAATATACATGACTAAACACACACATACACACACATATGTACACATGCACAAAAACAAAACATACACATACACAAAAATATACATACAGATACACACATGCCTGCAAACACACATGCATATACACACAGGCAAATACATACAAATATGTACATACACATACACCCATAAATACACAAATAAAACACACACATACACAAGCACACACACAAAATATGCACACATACCTGCACATGCACATATGCACACACACACATGAACACACACACACATGCACTGGGGAGATTCCCAGCCTTCCAGGGAGAGGGGTCCCGGCCACATCAACTCCTCCTGCAGGCATCATCTGCTGTCTGATTTCGCTCCTTTCCAGGGGTTTGAAACTCAAGGTACAAATAAATATATGAGCACCTCCCGAAGTCACCTGTGTGTAAAAGGGCATTTTACCTCATTAGCCTCCGCCTCTAAGACCAGTGCTGATATTCTAATGTAATCCTTAAAATGCCCAGGAGTGACTCTGCAAAATTTAACCAAGTATTACAATATGTGCC
This sequence comes from Mesoplodon densirostris, assembly GCF_025265405.1. Taxonomy (NCBI): domain Eukaryota; kingdom Metazoa; phylum Chordata; class Mammalia; order Artiodactyla; family Ziphiidae; genus Mesoplodon; species Mesoplodon densirostris. The sequence continues at coordinate 158,350,564 of NC_082664.1, read as the reverse complement.
TGGAACCAGCAGGTGTGATCCTCTAAAGATAAATATAATGCTGTTACTGGCATTGATTCCTTTAGCATCTTATCAGATGCCCTGTTGTAGCAACAGTCTCTTTCTGTTTTCCCTTCTGCTTCACCAGAAGATGACTCAATCCGCAGACCCAGAAACCATGGAACAATTACAACATTCAAAACAGCTTGTGTGTAACGGCTCACAGCTCCTCTCGAATTGGATCCTGCCTCTCTAAGCTAAATGCAAGTTAACTGATTCCTAAAAATACCTCCTGAGATGAGTCATCCTCTTGCAAGAGCCCTGGGGAATGTTTTCCACAGAAACGGTGAGGCCCGAAGCGGGGAGGGGGGCGCGGTGCGCTGTGCTGTGTCTCCCCTGTTCCCGGGCGCTGGGCTGGGCTGCTGGACGATTTGCTGAAATCAAACCTGCAAGCCTGGCAGCAGTTTCAGCTCCTCCTCCCACGACAGTTCCCGAAATGAAGTGAACCTGGGCCCAAGGAGAGGTGCAGGTCAACAAGATTCCCTTTATCCCCAGTGAAGGAGAGCAATGTCCAGGGCCAGCAGCATGGCTCTGGGCTGTAACAGGAAGCCTGTTCTCACAGCAGTCCCTTTCCCAGACTACGGCACTGAGAGTTACGTACCAGGCTGGCCACCCTATCCCAGCATTGAATTGATGGAATGGAGAGGGCGCTGGGGCCATAAACACCTGTGCTGCTCTTACAGACCCTGCGGTGGGCAGAGTCCGCTGAGCTCAGACCCCTCACTGAGTGATGCAGCTGATGCTCCCAGGGCCTAGGGCACTGCCCTCACCAACAACCGCTACTACTGGTTAGAGAATCCTGGCAGGCACGAGAAATCGAAAACATTCTCTAATAGTGGGATTTCAGACTTAAAATTGTGTAAATATTTTGGTGGAAGAGAACCTTTATAACATTCCTGAAATTAGGCAACATGAAAGATCAGTGTCCTCATAAGGATAACACAGATGTTTCAGACCCTTATTCATAGCAGGCAAGATACAAATTATAAAAAAAGAAACACAAGGGACTTCCCTGGTTCTCCAGTGGTTAAGACTCCAAGCTTCCCCTGCAGGGGGCCCGGTTTGACCCCTGGTCAGGGAACTGAGATCCTGCATGCTGTGTGGCATGGCCAAAAAAAAAAAAAAAAAAGGAAACACAAGTAAATGTTCATTCTGATTATTAATTTGAACAACAAATCATGTACTCTTAATTTGGGAATATATTTAGAGGCTTTAAAGTAAAAAAAAAAAAAACCCACACAATCTTAGTTTCAAGCATGAGATTGACACAGGTAGGCCAGATTCGCAAATCCTGGTAATGACCGGGGATTGGGAGAAAAAATCCACTTCTTAGGCTTCTAATCAGAGTGGGATGAGGGGCCCTAAAATGTCTACAGTTTTTGTAGAGCTGGGAGGGGGATAAATATTCACCACATCATGAGCCCCGGATTGTCAGCAAAAGAGACATCCCTACTTATATGGCTGCCGATGGTATTGAAGACCCATTACTGTGCCCCCATGATTGTTAAATGGACAGATGGCAGGAAAGGGGGCCAGTGGAAGAAGGTGGGAAAGCCGGCAGAGAAGGAACAGAACGAGAGGAAAATGAGTTCTCCAGAGAAATATTAACTCACCTCTTTTGTGGGGCTGAGCCACATTTTGTGGAGCCTAAAACTTCTACAAGTCCTAGAATCCTCTTTTTTAGAAAAAGAGCAAAGTTATGAATACAAAAAATTGGTGCAAAAGTAAATATTTGTTTAGGAGAAGGGACATCCTGACAAGTTACTGCAACTTTGGAGACTCAGGCCCTTGCTGAGATCCCCCCAGGCCATTCCTAGCTGTGCCATGAAAGGACCCCCCTCCCACAGCCTCCTGGGCTCCCCGCAGCACCTTCTCTTGGGGGCATGAAGCTCCGAGCTGCTCAGGGAATCCATCTGGAGGGAGAGGACCTGCTAGATGTCCACCAGGTATTCATTCAAAACACAGTGGTTGTCAGAATGGCCATCATCAAAAAACGAATGCTGGTGGAGAAAAGGGAACCCTTGTACACTGTTGGTGGGAATGTAACTTGGTGCAGCCACTATAGAGAACAGTATGGAGGTTCCTCAAAAACCTAAAGCTAGAACTACCACATGATCCAGCAATTCCACTCCTGGGTATATATCCAGAAAAAAGGAGAACACTAATTCGAAAAGATACATGTACCCCTATGTTCGTTGCAGCATTATTTACAATAGATAAGATATGGAAGCAACCAAAATGTCCATCAACAAATGAATGGAGAAAGAAGATGTATATATATAATGGAACGTTACTCAGCCATAAAAATGAATAAAATCTTGCCATTTGCAACAACATGGATGGACGTGGAGGGTATTATGCTAAGTGAACTGTCAGAGAAAAATAAGTACTGTATGATATGACTTATATGTGAAATCCATAAAATAAAACAAACAGATGTATATAGTAAAGTAGAAACTCACAGATATAGAAAACAAAGGGAAGAGGGGAGGGGCAAGATAGGGGTAGGGGAGTAAGTGGTACAAAGTACTATGTAAAAAATATGTAAGCAACAAGAATATATTGTACAACACAGGGAATTATAGCCATTATCTTGTAATAACTTTTAATGGAGTATAATCTGTAAAAATACTGAATCACTGTGTTGTACACTTGAAACTAATATAACGTTGTAAATCAGCTATACTTCAGTGAAAGACCACCGTGGTTGAGGATGTAGCATATGTTAGCACCGTTCTGGGGGTTGGGGATCAAAAAGCGAACAAGACAGAAATGGCCGTTGCCCTTGCGGTAATTAACACTGGGAGAGAATAACAGACTTTTTAAGAAAGGTGAAAAGTTTTAAAAGTCATAATCACTCCTCCAGCCCACAAAAAAACAAACATATCTTCTTGTTACATGGGCTTTTCCAGAATAGACTGTTCTGTTTTATATGAGCCATGTATACTTCAGAATTATCAATACAATTGTTGTATAATATTGATCCTATTGCATAAATAAAGCCAGAAATACAAATTAGAAACTAACATGGCTGGCAGTCTGTCTGTGTGCAGTACACAGAGAAGGAGGGGGAATGAGGAGGGGGAGGGGCTTGGGGGAAATGACCCACATGGTGAGGGGCAGTGGGGTGACACGGTGTCAAAAGTCAGGCCCAGTCACAGAGAGAATGCTGCTCTAGAAGGACAGCTGGGAACCCCTGACATCCCAGAGTCCCAGATAAGCTGAAACTTCCCAGAGCACAGTCTGTAAAATCAACACCAGTTTATAATACCCCAACTCAAGTAAAAAAAGCTCTTTTCAATCCAAGTTAGGGTGTGTGGATTGAGAAACCTTGCTCAGGAAGAACCTCAATATTTCTCTTAACAACCAAATTTTTGCCACCAAATGTCTACCAGGTATTGGACCTACAAAGGATGGTATACATCACAAATTTGGATGCACATACACGGACTCACGCACACATACTAAATACACAACTCAAATGAGTCTGGTGCACAGATTATGAAGCTAATATTGTCACAATCATTTTGTTTCTGCTGTGCTACAAAGAGCAATTCAGCCCTTTTCAGAAGTCCTTGAAGCCAAAATGTAATTCTGGGAACACACAATTATCAATTGTTTCTGAAACAGCTGATGAAAGGATTTCATCTAAAATATTGCCAACAGGGCTTCCCTGGTTGCACAGTGGTTAAGAATCCGCCTGCCAATGCAGGGGACACAGGTTCGAGCCCTGGTCCAGGAAGATCCCACACTCTGCAGAGCAACTAAGCCCGTGCGCCACAACTACTGAGCCTGCGCTCTAGAGCCTGCGAGCCACAGCTACTGAAGCCCATGAGCCACAACTACTGAAGCCCACGTGCCTAGAGCCCGTGCTCCACAACAAGAGAAGACACAGCAATGAGAAACCCACACACCGCAATGAAGAGTGTCCCCTGCTCGCCGCAACTAGAGAAAACTGGAGCACAGCAACGTAGATCCAATGCAGCCAAAAATAACATAAGTAAATTTAAAAAAAAATTGCTGACGATGGAGCCATTTATGCAAGGCTGTGAGTGAAAGGATGGTTAAACGGCGATTCCTCAGAGCACTTGTTGAGGGACACAGCCTGTATTGATATTTTAGACCATGGCAAGATTTTAAGTGTTTAAGATTTTTCCATTCTTTGAATCTTTATTTCCACTAGACCCATTAGGCCCTGGGTCCAGTTTACCTGAGCCTGTCCTCTGCCCATGTCTGGCTGATGTTCAGGTACTACGTGTGCCTTTGCACATTTGTTGCTTCATCATCTTCTCAACGATCATGGAGACACACTGTACTCGTGTTCCCCCGCTGGCCCCTAGACCACCCTCAGGTGACATGGGCAGGGTGCCACGGTCTCCAGGACACCCCTGCTCGCTGGGGCTCCACCTCAAGATACGATACTTCAGGTGTACCATAAACAGAATGGGAACACAGCTCAACTATATGTGGGTGCAGTTGGGGACAAATGGAGCTTCTGAACCTCACAAGGCCACCTTCTTCTTACAGCCTCCTACTAAGAAATTAGATATTCCTTACTGATTTCCGGGGTCTCAGAATGAGAAGAAAGGGAAAACTTTTCTTTTCAGTGGCCCAACTAAACAAAAAATACAGTGAGGCAAGTTATATACACAGAATCCAGACACCACCAAGGGTGTGCATCATACTGTCAGTGGGCCTCAAGGCAAATCAGTTTAGTTCATTAAAATTAAGATGAATCAAAAGCAACATTTTCACTTCATTAAAAGAGTCATACTATCACAAAATATACTGCTCTGTGTGTATACTAAGCAATGCCTCCTTTATGATGTGGTTGGAGAATGAGCTCGTCCACTTCCAGGAATATTCTGTATGAATGAAGTGTCCCACTCTGCTAGGACTTTTTAAAAATTTAACTTTTATTTTCTTAGCAGCCCTTTAAAAATATGCATTAAAATTCCCTCTGTTTTCTGTCTTAATCATATAATTTATTTCTCAGATTATTCCATAACCTCTGCCCTACCTTTAACAGTGTGAAATTAGTACACTAAGAAATCATAAATATTTGGAATTAAGCTTGGTGAAGTTGTCTTATTAAGGCCTTTCAAATTGTACACCAGTGAAAAGCCAAATCATGTTTATGCCAACAAAGCCCACAATTCAAAATCTGGCTATATATTCAGGTATAGCTCTCCTTCCTCTTCATTATCCACTCCATCCCCACCCTGGACTCAGGAAACTTTGCACCTATCGTTTGTCTCCAGCACCCTGCGCACACCTGCTCATCCAGTGCACCCAGCTCTTATCTCCACCCAGACACCAGAGTCCCATGAATTGTATCTTAACTTGATTGTTCACTTCTTTCCTGTAAGGTCAAAGCCTCACACTGAGAACTTCCTTGTCACTGCTCAGGTCTAGCCCAGGCAGCAGAAACTTCTCACAATCCTTAGGGATATAATGCAGAGTTTCACTTTTCTTTCAGTGTGTGTGTGTGTGTGTGTGTGTGTGTGTGTGTGTGTAAGCAAAAGGAGAATACCTGAATCTGTAAGAGTTGGAGGAGTGGTGGTATTGAGTGTATCAGGGGCTCTATACTTACTGATTTCAGGTTTGATTAATAATCAGGTGGATTGTTATCGATATTGATCACGTGTGGCTCTAATACAGCTGCCCCTGGAGTTCAGGTTTGTAGAGAGGGGGTGTCCACTCTTCCATGGATGGCTAGTAAGTTTCCATGTGCTTGGCAACTCTGGCCCCTCGGGGGTGCCCGCCTGGAGTGTGAAGTAGAGGAGGGCCTTTGGCCATATGTAGTCTTCACTGAGAGGCAGACTCTTGTTAGCAGTGCCTGTCCTGAGACAGGATGGACTTGTAGCTTATATGACAAGGCTTCCCGATTCCAATCTTCTACACAAGAGCCTCCAACCATTAATGTGGCTGAACTCTTCTTTCCACTTTGCCCGTTTCACATCAGGGAGTGTCCATCCACATCAGATCTTAAGGTCGTCAATGGACCAGGATCCATTGGGCCCGCTATTTACACTCTCCTTGTCCAAACCCATTCTAATCCATTACTTCCAAACTTCTATGGGCAGGAAATTAGGCCATTCAACTTGTTAAAATTGTGCTTATAATGGACTGACTTATGGACAGAGGAATCAATAAGATGGACAGAAAAGGAACAAAACAGAGGTAACAAATGTTAATTACAAAACTTGGGTGGAGGTTACATGAGTGTTCACTGTGCAATGCTTTCAACTTTTGGGGATGTTGGGAATTTGTATAACAAAATGTTGAAAGGGGGATTTAGCTTATGGTAATAATTAATAGCTAATGATTTGTTGGATTAAAGACCTAAATGTAAAACCAGACACTATAAAACTGTTAGAGGAAACATAGGAAGAACAAACACTCTTTGACATAAATCACAGCAAGATCTTTTTTGACCCACTTCCTAGAGTAATGGAAATAAAAACAAAAATAAACAAATGGGACCTAATGAAACTTAAAAGCTTTTGCACAGCAAAGGAAACTATAAACAAGACAAAAAGACAACCCTCATAATGGGAGAAAATATTTGCAAACGAATCAACGGACAAAGGATTTATCTCCAAAATATACAAACAGCTCATGCAGCTCAATATTAAAAAAACAAATAACCCAATCAAAAAATGGGCAAAAGACCTAAATAGACATTTCTCCAGAGAAGACATACAGATGGCCAAGAGGCATATGAAAAGCTGCTCGACATCACTAATTATTAGAGAGATGCAAAACAAAACTACGATGAGGTATCACCTTACACCGGTCAGAATGGCCATCATCAGAATGGCCATCATCAAAAAATCTACAAACAATAAATGCTGGAGAGGGTGTGGAGAAAAGGGAACCCTCCTGCACTGTTGGTGGGAATGTAAATTGATACAGCCACTATGGAGAACAGTATGGAGGTTCCTTAAAAAACTAAAAATAGAATTACCATATGACTCAGCAATCCCACTACTACCCAAAAAGACAGATGCACCCCAGTGTTCATAGCAGCACTATTAACAATAGGCAGATCATGGAAGCAACCTAAATGCCAATCAACAGACAAATGGATAAAGAAGATATGGTGCATATATACAATGGAATATTACTCAGCCATAAAAAGGAACGAAATTGGGTCATTTGTAGAGATGTGGATGGACCTAGAGACTGTCGTACAGAGTGAAGTAAGAAAGAGAAAAACAAATATCATATATTAATGCATATATGTGGAATCTAGAAAAATGGTACAGATGAACTAGTTTGCAAGGCAGAAATAGAGACACAGATGTAAAGAACAAACGTAGGGACACCAAGGGGGGAAAGAAGGGGGCAAGTGGTTGTGGTGGTGGGATGAACTGGGAGATTGGGATTGACATGTACACCCTGATGTGTATAAAATAGATAACTAATAAAAATAAATTAATTAATTAATTAAATGGGGATAATCTTAAAAAAAGAAAAATAATTAATGATTTGTGCCTGACAGAATTGCCTAAAAATAAAGTGCATGTACTTTCATGGATACGATACAATCTAATATACTATATTGGTTTCATAGGTCCCTTTTTTGCTAGCTTCCACAATTCTATTTTCTCAATATGAAAATAGTCAAATAAACGGCAGAGAGTTAACTGGGTCGTTATTACATATTTTTAAAGGGCCTTTGAACAAAGTGTGATGCTTTTTTGTTGGTTTGCTTATTTTGCCTTGGCTTTTTTATTATATTGGGGGTGGGGGCGATCCAACACAAGTGAGTTTTCCCTGAAATACAAATCCAAGATAAACCAACATTCTCATTGATGTTGTCTCTCATAGGAGCAAAACTAACCTAATTAATTTTTATAAACCTGGGAGAAATTTCAAAATTAGTGGGAGATACCTAGCAGATATTTTAAGTTCAAGTCTATCTCTAATGGCTGAACCAAACTTTAAAAAAATGAGTGTGCTATGGTAATTACCTGGGGTTACAGGGGGTCCTGAAAAGCTGATGAAAGACATGCAGTGATAGAGTCAGGAGAAAGAAAGAAATGGGTGGTAGTATTTTTTTTCTCATGTAAATATTAAAGAGTCATGCAAATTTATCCAACTTTTTCTTTTGAAAGTAAAGGAAATAAACTCACTAAATTTAATTTAAGTGGTTCATAGAAAAATCTGAGTATTTAAAAAATATTTACAAAGTAACTAAATGAAACAAGCAATGTTAGTCATTTGCTGTCTTACTTTTGGGCTCTGGAAGATTCCAGTTTGTGTCAGAATGGAAAACAAAAAGAACATCTACATCAGCACAGGAGAATGGATTTAAAATTGGCCAGTGATGGGAAAGGCAAGTAGAGTTTGGCTTGAACTATCAGGGAAGCTCACACTCAACAATGCCCAGAGCCCTGACAACATTAACTGCGTGAAAAAATGCCAAGAGAACTGCAGGCCTTTGACTTCTTAAAGTCACAGAATTCTATGTAATAAAGTAACAGAATTCTATGTGATAGATTGTTTTGCACAGTTGGGCGGACCACGGCCACAGGATGACTCGAGGGCTAAGTGTTCACACCACACAATCGATTGAAGATGTGACTGATGAGCAAGAGCCCAAACAGAGATTCGCTGAAGAAAGAGCAAATGACCCTGGAAGACCGAGGGTGGAAAATGTTTGTGGGCCTGAACTCCCAAGCCTGCTGGTTACAGCGATGTGGCAGGAAGCATTGTGCTGGTTTCCATTACTTTTGAATAGTTAAAGAAGGCAAAGTCTAGCTCCTTGAAATCCAAAAATAAATCATGGCAGAGCATCCCACACTCTGCATAGTTCAGGGCGTCATGATGATGTGGAAGCAGCAGCGTGCTTAGGAATGATGGTGGGGGGCGAGTCAGAGGGCTCCGAGGAGGCCAGGGAGCAGACGGCTGTCCTCTCCTTTGGGACCCGTTCACCCAAACTCAAACCTGGCCTGGAAAACTGTGGCAGAATCTACAGGACTTTCAACAGGACCCCAAAGGCAGCTGCTGTCTGATGCTGGGGACCCAAGTTTAGTGCTTTGGCGTCACTGCTCTGTGGGAGGAGGGATGCGGAGACGAGGAGAGCAAGACCAGTCTTTTGTATTTTTATCTGAAGGTAATGATGAGAACAGCCCTTATTCTTTACTGATGCAGATGGCAAAGCTGGTGAGAGCTGGCCAGGGTTTGGCTCAGGGCAGAGATCAGCCAGTCACCAGTGGTGGGAGCCAGGAGTCCCAGCCTCTCTGGGCCTGAGGTCATTCTGCCTAGAGAAGGGGTGATAATGATCGGGCTCCCTACCCAGCTGGATTGTCATGGGGATTGATGGAGAGTGTGTATAAAATGTACTGCAGGAGGCTGATGCATCCGGAGGGCTCAGGATGTTCCAGTCCATTCTCTTTGTGCAGGTCATCTCTAATCTCTAAAACCTAAGGGGCAGTTATATTATCCTCTTTACCCAACTAAGACAGCTGAGGCTCTGAGAAGTTGGTTTGCCAACTTCTTCGAGTCTAATAAAAGGTGGAGTGTGGGTCTGAACCTGCTCCTGGTGTCAGCACCGAGAGCCCTGGTTCAGGACACCCTTCAGTCCCAGGCAGACAGGGATAGTGGTCACCCTTGGTTCTGGCTCCACATCCTCTTGCTTCTGTACCATAGCTGTCATCATCATTACCCCGTCTCAGGTTCTCTCCATTGTATTTTTGTTTTCCATTTCTATCTTGGGCCACATACACCAACCAATGATAGAAAACTTACAAAAATCTTTTGGGACAGATTTCTATTAAAACATATACATCCATGCTTCGTATAGACTTACTCTGATGTACACACTCAGCAAAGATGGCGTAGGCCAGGACTGCAGCATCAGGGTTACACATCCCTGTATCGTTTTGTTTTTTTAAGACAACAAGATCATTTGTTTCCATTTATAAGACAGGGAGAAGTTGACACTTACTGCCATGCACTTTATACGGAAGAGATTCTAAGTAGTAAAAACATGTATTTTTAAAAGGTTACGCTACTAAGAATTGAACTTGTCAGCTATGTGAAAGCTGAGGTCAGGTGCATGAATCATCAGGAAGGGACACAAAGGTTAGTAATACAACCTGTGACTATTTAAAGCGCGGACTGCCTAGTCCCCACCCTCTGGGCACAGGGAGCAGAAACAGTGTGTTCATTTTGCCCTAAAAGTTCCATCACGAGTCAGGAAGGGCCACTCACCATAGACATGTTCTAAATATTTACTTTTCAGGTGGACAGAATTACTCAAAATAGAAATTTAGGCAGCTGGAAATTTCAGTGGCCTTAATATTCTCCCTGATTTCTAGCTTCAACCTGTACACACACATAACTGCAAAATATGATTTTGATAGCTCATGCCCAGGCAAAAGGAGAATAACATCTGTGAAAACACACCAAAGCTTAATGACACAGTGCTTTTATTCCACGGAAAAAATGTGGCTTTGATTCATTCTCAAGCTGGAATATATTTCCACATTAAAATAAAGTTTGCCTTCAGTTTTAAAGGGAGTTTTTATTGTGAGAAAAGCACATCCAAAAAGGAAAAAATAAATGTTTTTCACTAGGCATGTGAAAAGTCTTCATACAGCATAAAATATATTGGGCAAAACGCCACCACATTTAGTGAAAAGAGCTATCTTGGTAACCCAATGTTGACTTTGAGTGAGAGCAGTAAAGCCTCCTGACGACCTCTGTCCGTCAATGATTTAGTATGTTAACAAACTTAAATAGAATTTGGCTAGCACTTGGAAAATGTAATGTATTTCCTGTGTATTATTATGGGAAAAAATAAACACATATATGAGTACATTCTCAAAGAGGAGAATGGGAAATTATGCTGTCCTATTTTTCTGGCCATCCTCTCTTGATAGCAAATCAATTTGTTTTTTTCAAAGCAGAGGAAGAATTTAGCACATATTAAGTATCTCCTGTTTTTCAGTTCTCTGTGGTTTTGATGTCACACAGCATCTCATTTGATTCTCAGAATCATGTCGAGTCGTAAGTATTGCCATTCTTGCAGGTGAGGGGTCCAGGCGTAGGGAGGTCAAACGGGCCCCCACGTAGTGCCTGAGGTCAGGCCTTGAAATAGACTTCCTGACACCTGTGGGGAGGCAGCGGGGCTCCTGGCTGTCCTCTGTCTGTGATCGGTGGGCAAGCATCCTTCTCATCACAGTGCTGAGTGACAGGCCCCACTGGCCTGCCGTTCACAGTCTTCACGGGGCACCACCCCAGGTGACGCAGATGCTCCTCCCCTCACTGGACAGCTACGGTAGATCAGGATCTTGTGAGGCCTCTTCTCAGCTGTCCAAGAGACCCCTTGTGCAATCTTCCAGCACACGCCAGGGGCCTGGGAGCCAGTTCCAGAAAGAGCCACGTCTCTAAGTCCTGGAGCACAACATTTTCAGTTCAAGGCACCGAGCAGATCACTGGTCTGCTTTTATATCTAAGTACTGCAGATGGTCAGTCAAATATAGGCATCCAGCCAAAATCACAGCTAAGTTGTAAAGTTCTCTGAAAGTTGATAAAAGTACCACCCTACTTAGACATAGTTCTAATAGCTGGAGAGGTACAATGCATTTGTCGTTATAGATTCTACACAGCACAAGACCTCTCAGCAGGTGGAGGGACCATTACCCTTTTAACTCACTATGGTAGGAAGAAAAAATTTAAAGTCGATACATCTTTCCTAGATTAGCTAATGGTAGTAGGTATGAATGATACAGACTGCTCTCTATTTTCTTATTCCACATCAAGTTACTGCTTTATATTTCCTTGCTCTGCAGGGATGGGCTTTCTCTTCTTGCCTGTAGGACACATGCCTCTTAGAGTACATTTTTTAATAAACAACTTTGGGACGAAGATGAAGACTTCCTATATCCAGAAATAACTAATTCAATCTGTTAGTAATTAAAATGTTACCTCAATTTTTAAAGTTAGATTAATTTGAATAAAACACAGCTTACCTATAAGCATATTCATAGATTAAATTTTAATGATCACAACTGGCTTGGGTGAAATTTGTTCTGTACTTATTCTTTACTTTTTAAACTGTGTCATTACTTTTATTTCTAATCGAAAATAACTTAGTAAATTATTTCCAAACTCTGATAAGCTAGTTTTAGCTGCTGGTATGTTATTATGCAGATAGTTAATTATTGCTGGGGAGTGACCTGGTGATCAAACTCCATAAGATACACAAATACAAGCATCAGCCCAATCAGCAGATTTGCTTATGGGGTTTTTCCCTATTGCAGAATGCAGTGTTATCTATCCCCCTCTTACCTAGTAGTTCTGACATGTTATTATTTAGAATCAGCCATATTATGGCATGAAAATACAGTAAAGTCAAACTATGGGATCGTGCATTCCTAGAAAGGCTCATGGAAAAGGAACAGAGTGCCTGTAGTCAGTCATCGCATTCGGTCCCAAAGCTGCAGAATCCCTATGCCCTTTCTCTCTATTGGATGTACCATACATAGTTATGTTTTGATACAGTGGGGCATTAGAAGACAGAATCTGCATTTTTCTTCGGTTGTTAGTGGATATTTGAATTGGACTATGTTCTGCAGAGTCCAGGTGTCTATGGGAGAATTTTGGTGGGCAATAAATTCATCTTTCCCTATTTTCTAGGTTATCAAACACTTACAAAATTTTCACACTACCTCAGATAAACTTTTAATGACATATTAATAAATGGCTGAAAACTGTCATTTGTAACTTTCATGGAGACACTGAGTGTTCATTTTTCACGAGGAGCAGCTCTGATGGAGCCGAGATCATGGAAGTGGAGACAGTGGTCTTCCCACTGCAGACTCACTGTGTAGGTAGATGGAAAGCAGCTCTTTCTGGCAGACTCTGGCCTTGATTTCCCTCCTGGACCCTTCCCCCAGGGCCACAGGAATTCACAGTGGACTTCAAAGCCTTTCAGGGTCTATGGAGCAGCGAGCTGGCTGGCAGTCACAGCCCCAGGAGCTCATAATCCCTTTGATCCCATAGTGTAGTCACAACTGCTTTGAAGCCAGAAGCAGAAGTGAACGAGAGAGTGGGTCCCTTTGTTTCCCTGGCTGGGGATCTGTAGATCACCCCCCAGATACACACCAGTGTGTCTCACCCTGGCCACACTCCATGACAGCCTGGGCAGCTTGTACAGCATACTGGCCCCCACCATTTCTGATTTAATTGGTATAGGGTGTGACAATTTTACAAAAGCTCCCCAAGTGATGCTAGAATCACAGTGCTTGAACTTCCCATTTGGATCCATAAGCACCCTCAAGAGACCAATAATAAATAGACCCTCCCATCTTGGGGAAAAATAGAGGGAGGAATTTACTCCAGCTGTGATGTGGCACACACACAAAAACAAACAAGCAAACAAAAAACACTAAAAACAACAGCTCCAAAACAAGAAAAAGAAACTGCCAAAATCAGAGAGAGGGAGAGAGAGAGAGTGGAGAGAGGGAGAGAGGGAGAGAGAGAGGGAGAGGGAGGGGGGTGGGAGAGAGAGAGAGGAGAGAGAGAGAGGGAGAGAGAGAGAGAGGGAGGGAGAGAGGGAGGGAGAGAGAGAGAGGGAGAAAGAGGGAGAGGGGAGAGAGGAAGAGAGCGAGAGAGCGAGATGGAGAGAGAGAGAGGGAGAGAGAGGGAGGGAGAGAGAGAAAGGGAGAGAGGGGAGAGAGAGAGAGGGAGGGAGGGAGAGAGAGGGAGAGAGAGAGGGAGAGAAGGAAGGGGGTGGGGAAGCAACCTCACATGGACACACCGACAACAGCCTCGTGCATTGCTCTGTTACTTAGTTTCTCGTAATCATATACTTCTTGTATTACTATTACTATTATCCCAGGGGTATATTTTGTAAATTACTTGGTGATAATATTTTATCATACTTCCTCTAACACAACACAGGACACATACAAATCACTTAATAAACAGGTGTTAAATATGTTCATACTAGCAATTAAAAGTGTGTGTGTGTGTGCGCCATTGTCAAATGAAAATAAATCCAGACTTAAATGTGGAGAGACTTTATTAGAAAAGACTATTGCAATAGGGAAAACACATCAACCTCAGGTTCTGCAAGCATCACAAAATCCAACAGGGATCGGATTTCTGTTCTAAGAAGGGGACCAGGGTTACAGGACTTTGCGGGGCAGGGGCCCATGGTGGTGGGGACCAGCAGACAACGTGATTGGGGTGATTTCATAGGAAACCTTTCTGTCTGTGGTCAGCAGGTTCTGGATTCTCAGGATCAGCAGTCAAGGGGAAGTTTTCTACCCCTTAGAACCTGGTCAAACTAGCGTGCTAGGCAGAAATGCAAGGCCCTGTTGGGAGGAGAGAAGCCGGGCTAGGGTTTGGTCAAGGCAAATGGGTTATGGGTTATTGTGAACACTTGGTCAACATGCAGCCCTACGTTCTAATAAATCCATGGACACGAGACACTGAGCACTCATCGTACTGTAGACACTGGAAACAAATACTACATCTTAAAATACAATAGCAAAGCAATTGATGAACAGATAGCATATATTTACATATATCAACTCATCATTCAGCCACATTTTTATTTTAAAAAGCTTAATTACTTCATATGGACAATTTTCAGTATGTTATTTTCATAAATTCTTATAATTGTGATAATCTAGTTTATATACTACATATGTATAAAATACCTATGGTCGATTTTAGCATTATAATTATAGATATTTTTTGATGCATCAGTGAATTTTTCAGGGTTAAACTGTTAAGTAACTCTTTTAAAGAAGGAATATGTCTGTATAGAGGGTTATTTGAATCCGTTTCATAACTCTCCCTACAATAGAATCAGTCACCATAGAAATAGATGTTACAGAAAAAGCTGTTATCTGTGTGACAGGTCAACCCTCTGTCTCCTGCCATGGGAGGCAGCTGACCTTTGGAAGAACAGACTTTTCCTTTTACATTATCCAATGTTTTAAACAATAGTTTCAGCCTGAAAAAATTAGAGATATACTATGTAAAATATGTTCTTTAACAGATATTTGTATATTTACCTCAAGAAAAACACCTCAAGCCTTAGATGACAATTACTCTTAAAAACCATGTAAATGAAATGTGCTCAGCAAACACTGGCCCATCTAGCTTAACAAATATGAACTATCTTCTTGATAGAATACAGTTCATGGCAGTGTTTTCTTAAACTGCTTTCATGTTACCAAAATGTTAAAAGTGACATTAATAAGATATTTATAATATTTTTTATTGTTAAAATTTATTTCACAGGAAAAGAAGTACATGGTCAAATATGGTTTAGTTTTTAAGCTGGAGTACGTTTTGGTGCCTCACTTATTCTAATACATATTAAGAAGTTCTAGTTTGGGGATAGATTATACAATCATTTTGAAAACTATTCAACAATACCGAATACAGCAAGTGTGAAAGCTTTGTCATCTTTTATAATGAACCTGAATTATTACATTTAAAACTAGAAAAAAATAATCATATTATTAAAAGTAATTTTAGACTATGTCAAAACATCTTATTAGTAGATGAGGAAACTAAAGTTTGAGTTTCAAAAATAATCAGTATATATTTCTTACCAGTAGTGTCCAGATCAAAGTTAAGAGGCTATGTTTGAGGAACAGGGAATTTTTTTTTCTCTTTTTTAAAAATTTAATTTAATTTAATTTAATTTAATTTTAACATCTTTATTGGAGTATAATTGCTTTACAATGGTGTGTTAGTTTCTGCTTTATAACAAAGTGAATCAGTTATACATATACATATGTTCCCATATCTCTTCCCTCTTGCGTCTCCTTCCCTCCCACCCTCCCTATCCCACCCCTCTAGATGGTCACAAAGCACCGAGCTGATCTCCCTGTGCTCTGCGGCTGCTTCCCACTAGCTATCTATTTTACGTTTGGTAGTGTATATATGTCCATGTCTCACTTCGTCCCAGCTTACCCTTCCCCCTCCCTGTATCCTCAAGTCCATTCTCTAGTAGGTCTGTGTCTTTATTCCCGTCTTGCCCCTAGGTTCTTCATGACCATTTTTTTTTTTTTTTTTGTTAGAGAGGAACGGGGAATTTTTAAGGAATGGAGAAATTTTACTCAAGTGTAAGAACCTACATGCCTCCACTATCTTAAAAAGATTTCTGACCATATTTTCTAGGCAAAAAAGAACTTCTCTGTTCTTTGCATGTCACATTGTCCCATGCTTTCTTCTGGTTGTCACTGTCATTGCAACTGCCATTCTGGTCCCCAAAGGAAAGGTTAATTTGAAAAAGAATTCAGATGCCTGAGTGTGTTGTTTGTTCCCAGCTCCCTCTATCATATCACTTTCATTTTAATAAGAGAATACAGTGTCTTTGTTGAGAACCCAGAAGCCTGCCGTGTGCGTTGGCAGTGCCAGGATAAACTTGAGGAAGCCCTCTAGATAATTCCAAAACTCTTTGTAATACAGTACTGAGTGGGACTTTCTTGCTCCTCCAGAACTGATGGCTGGGACCCAAAGCTGGGGCACCGAGGGGCATTAAGAACCCAATATTATATAAAGAGAGTTCTCCATAAATGAGGCCACAAACCTCTCTTGAGAAGGAACTAGTCTTTCTCTTCTCAACCATCCCCTCAAGTTCCCACTTCCAGAACCCATTTATAAAAGAATAGAGAAGGGAGAGGGAATCCTTGTCGTACGTCTTTTGCCAAAAGCATTAGGGTGAAGGGAGTACCTCTTTTGCATCCCCAAAGCAAGGGAGAGGGGCTTCTAGATTCTTCCAGAGAAAATGTGAGCAGCTCATCCTCTTTCTGGAGAACCAATAGCCAGCAGCCTGGCCCACCTGCCTCTGCATGTGAGAAAGGGAGGTGGCAGAGCAGCAGCCGTGCACCCACCGTGACCCTGGCAGGGACTCCTGGGCTTGCTGACTGCCCAGGACACCCCCAGAACCAGGCTTACCTCACCTCGCTGGCATCGCACCAAGAGGCCCTGAGGTGTTCGTGTCTACAGGCTCTGAGCAGCTGTGGGCTGTGCCAGAGGACATGCCAGAGGCAGCCTCCGGGAACTATGCAAGGGGGCTGGTCACAGGGCCCGGCAGCAGATTCACACAAGGCCCTGCGGCCCATAAGTGTTGGAGCAGGGACAACAAGCACCACAGCCATCAGCGAAATCAAGAGACACTTGCCCTTCCTTGTCTGAACAAACCCATTCCCAGTCTCAACACGATTGCTGGGCAGAGGAATGGTAAAGAAAGTGCCATATATCCATGCAACAGAATACTAGTCAACCTTTACAGTGAAGGGAATTCTGCACCATGGGACAACGTGGGTGAATCCACATGAGGACATTGAGTTGAGCTGGACACAGAAGGACGACACTTGTAAAAGGTATCTAAAATAGTCAAATTTCAAATCCCAGACCGGAATAGTGGTGCACAGGGGCTGGGGAGGGGGAATGGAGTGTTATTAGTCAACAGGTGTAAAGTTTCAGTTAAGCAAGATGAAAAGACTGCAGAGACCTGCTGGACAGCATGGTCCCCAGGGTCCGCAATACTGGACTATACACTTAAAACTTCCTAGGAGGCTGGATCTCATGATGTGTTCTTACTACAATTTAAAATGTTATAAAAAAGGAATTGGGGTTGCGGGGCACATATCTCATGACCCCTGTTATGGGCTGAATAGTTAGTGACACCCTAAAATTCATGTTGAAATCGTAACCCCCAGGACCTCAAAATGTCACTGTGTATGGAGATAGGGTATACCCTTTTGGGTATTTACTTGTTTGTTTGTTTGTTTTTCCTATGGCACCCGTGCACATGATACTAAAAATGTATACATTTGGGCTTCCCTGGTGGCGCAGTGGTTGGGGGTCCGCCTGCTGATGCCGGGGACACGGGTTTGTGCCCCCGTCCGGGAGGAACCCACATGCCCCGGAGCGGCTGGGCCCGTGAGCCATGGCCGCTGAGCCTGCGCGTCCGGAGCGTGTGCTCCGCAAGGAGAGAGGCCACAACAGTGAGAGGCCCGCATACCACAAAAAAAAAAAAAAAAAAAAAGTATACATTTGTATATCTTTTCTCCTGTCGTCAGTTTATTTTGTAGACCCAGTAGTGGAACCTAGGAGGGTAGAGGGAAAGTCGTCCCCTACAAGTCTTCACAGAGATAATCAAATTAAAGTGAGGCCATTTGGGTGGACCCTAATCCAATATGGTGGTGAACTAATCCAAAGAGGAAATTTAGACACAAAGATATACACAGAGGGAAGACCATGTGAGGACCCAGGGAGAAGATAGCCATCTACAAGCTGAGGAGAGCGGCCTCAGAAGAAACCAGTCCTGCTGAAACCCTTATGTCTTCCTTCTGGCTTGCAGATCTGAGACAATAAATGCCTGCCGTTGAGCCCCTGCCCCTACCAGTGTGTGGTGCTCTTTTTTGAAAGTCTTGGCAGACCAGCACATCCTTCCTCCCCTGCACTGCCTGGTGTCAAGGTGGTTGGAAGAGTGACAAGCAGAGCATAAGCCCCTCTGCCCAAAGCCCTGGAGCTCACATCTCCCCTCTGTTAGGGGAAAGGTGGGGAGGATGACAACGGAGTGAGATCAGAATCACATATGAGATGGGAACTGGCAAGTGAATCCCATTAAAAATGACCAGAAAACTGTTAAAAGATGTTGAAAAAAGATTTAGCAAATATAGCCGAAAACCATGGAAAAATAGTTTTCACTGGAAAAACCATGTTAATACCCTCCACGATTTGAGACTGAAAAATAAGCCATAATAAGTAGTTATCTTAACACATCAAGCAAATGACAAAATAATGAAAGAGTGCAATTATTTGAGAGCTGTGGCATGTCCTTTAAGGCTGTTGCTATCCACAGACCTCATCCTAATCCTGGGAGGGCTCAGGGCCATCGGGAGAATCAGGAGAATCCCCTGGCATTTCTTAGTCTGAGGCTTTCAGGGCATAGTAAGATTTGATTTGATTTGTTTAGTTTTTGTTTTGTTCTATTTAATATATGCAGGATGCAGGCAGGCTCACCCTAGTTTGTTCTCAGGCTCCTATTATGGTGGTCATGACTCAGATGTTCTGGAGGGTGTGTGTGGCAGCCTGGGTTGGGTGGGGTGCTGATGTCTGCTGGACAGCCCTCACCTCCTTTCTTCTTTCTTCCTTGGTTTTCCTCATGCCCGCCATTAGCCTTCTGGATATCCTCCTCCTAAGAAGCCTCCCTCCCTGCTCTGTTTCTCCTTGATTAGTCTTAATAGGATATTATAAATACAGTTCAGAGCTATCTTCCCTTCTGTCTTTACACAGTTGACTCTTTAATAATCTGTTGGTTTTTGTTGTTGTGTATTTTATCCTCTCTACATAATTAGTCAACAGCTTTTGTTCATTCCATTACTAGTTTTTGGAACTCAGCTGATTTTTTTGTCAAATTGGTCAGTGGTTCTTGGTAGAAGAAAGTCTCTATTCTCTACCTTGTGTATGTTGACACATCCCTCAAAGTGTACAATCATATCTGCTAGGGACATTATAAGATATTGTTAATAATCTAGACAGCAGATGCTGACACTTCACCATCTACTCTCCAATAGAGCTCACACATTTATTTTCCTGAAACGTTGCTGAAATGGTGATCAAGGATATAGGATGTAGCCAGTGGCTGGGGGGTAATTTGTATCCTTTCAGAGGGAGACTGTGTATCTCCTTCTGTTTGTGTTCCTGAGCAGGGTTCTCTGACCTAACTTTTTAATAGAATTTCTGCCAAGCTCAACTTGTTGGGAAGAGTGATTTACTATTCTAAGCATAAATGTTAGCAAATTGTGGGGTGAAGCTACACTTTCATGACAGACGCCAAGAACATGTTTATAACATGAAGTCTCTCTGCTTGTCTCCACCCATCAAGGCCTCCAGGGAAAGCTACACTTTGTATCTGGAACCAATTTAACATTAAACATGGCCCGGAACTCTTACCTCTTAGTTTAGTCAGTTACTTTCTTCTTTCTAATAACATAAATCCATTATTATCCAAATTTAACAGCAAAATGAATTCTCAAGTGGTTATCTGAGGACTCTTAACTCCTAGAAATATAATTCTGTTCTAGTCAAATTTTAGGTCAAACAGAGTTCACTGTGTTAACAATGAAAAGAAACAAAGCAGGGAGGGGACGTCTATAATGCGATTGGGCTCAAGGACTTTTTTAATGAGTTCGTGTTCATGGTTATAATGTAGTGGGGAAATATATAAGGTCCAGGACAACTAATGAATTTGTTGATGTTACAAAAGGAAAAATTCTTCTGTGAACACGTATATTTTTAAAGAAACAGATATTCTAAGCTTTTTACTTGTTGGGTTTTTTTTTTTTTCATAGAAAAGAATTTTAGGATACAAAAGGGAGAAAACAGAAAATTTACATTATTCTCTTTCTTTTTAAGAATTTCCTGAGACATACAGGCAGATCAACACTCATTCTCCCTCCCCCTTTTGAGTTTTTATCTGGTTCTTTATTTTCCCATCACACAAGTTTACTGTGTGCCACAGAATAAAATATACTTAACCTTGGTCTTCCAGCTAACAGTTTGGAATTTAGCTCTTCCCTTTCTGAACATACATGTGGATTCTTAAGAATGATAACTGATTTGGAGGGGGAATTTATTGATAGTAAACAAAAGGGAACCTCACGATATGGCTTATCACCTTTGTATGTAGATGTCTAATAATTTGCTTCCAAGAGAGCAACGGCTCTTGTTATTCAATTATAAGTCTTCTGTGACTTGAATATGAAATCACAATCACACAGCAGCAAGCGGTTCTGGAAGCCTGCTAATGGTTTCCAGGCGGCATTTTAACAGACACATCAAGGGCGAGAAACTCATCTCTCTGGGCGTAGAGTTTTTCCCACTTAAATCTTGTTTGGAATTTCTATATTCACAGCAAGAAGGTGTCGCTCTCCATTTCTGTTTACTTCCTACCCTAATATCAGCAGCCAAGAAAAACTAAGAGACAGCATTCTCACAGTTATTTATTTTAAAAATTGTACTGTTCCCTAAAAGTGTCACCCTACCCCCTGCTTATTGTTTTGATGCTATTCTTTTTAAAGCCTTGAAAAAGCCACCCAATTTGAGGCTCCTGCTGGAGCTCAAATCTTTTGTCTGCCCCTGCCACCACTCCATCCTTCAGGCTGGCTGAGGGTGATGTCATCAGACGCAGGGAACCCTGTTGCAGTAAGACTCTCTGAAGCATCCTTTGTTGGACACCCAAGCCCACGACTCACAAACTAAGGGAGCTGTGATGGAAGTGGCATTCTGTGGCTGGACCCACATCCCCAGCTGAGCACGATTCCACAGACACGCCTCCGTGGGAGCTGAGCAGGAGCTGCACACAGAAGACCCATCTACCGGTTCCTGCCTGGCCTATCCCACCAGTGATACAGGAACCAGTATTATCACAGACAACATTTTCCTCCCTGGACCACCCATCCCTGCGCACTTGCCACACGCTGGCTGCAGGTCTGGAACTTTATCATCCTCTAGGGGCAGTCTGTGTGGTACTGAGGTGTCCGAGTTCCTCCCCATGGCTGCCCTGGAGACCCTCACTCAGGTCGCCCTCCTTCGGTTGCTTGAATATTTTGTTATGAAAGAGGTTATCTGTGCCTTACAAATTCTCCTTATGTTAAGAAAGATACTTCTCTGAGACTTGCCGCTTAGCAGGACTCACAGGAAAGAGAGGAACCTGCAGATGTGAGTGTGATAACTGCAAATGGAAATGTTTTTCTTTCCAATGAACACAAGAAGTAATGACAGATCAAGTAATGACAGATCTCGAGAGACAGGTGTTAATATCCCTTAGTGAGGTACGGAGAGGCTACGTGGCCTGCAGAGATTAAAGTTTCCCCAGCTAGCTAACCCACTGCCGAAACACCCCAGTGATAAGACCACTAACTAACAAAATCTTCGGACGTAAAAAGGATTTTTATTGTTTCTTGTTATGATTGTTTTCGTTTTTATTCTTTCAACTGGAAAATTATTCCCATTGAAAATTTTCAATCATTACTCATAAAGAGATGTTTAGCAAGGACCGTCCAGTACTTGGAAGTTGTGAAAATCTACTTGTGCTCTCAAAACATCTGCAGTCCCCAGTGGAGTTCTGGCTCTGTCTACTACACTTGCCTTCCAGCAAAAACACAGGAGAAGGGCGATTTCCCATCGGCACTGTCGTGCAAACTGTAATCTTGGGAAGAAATGAGTAAACACATGACTGAGCAGCAGCATGAAAGAAGACACACAGTTGCCTGGTTGTTTCAGTAAAGACATAGGGAATTAGTTGACTGTGTTCACGTAGATTTGGGTTTATACACCTGCTACACACACATACACACGTACACTCACACACACTCTACACACTACACAAGCTATGTAGCCCAAAACTACACTGGCTCTAACCCTTGGATCAGTAGATATAAACTAGCCAAACAAAAGTACACTTTAAACGTCATAATAATCATGGTCAATGCATGCATATACAATAAACTTCCCATTAATTTGTTGGAACTAGTGGAGCTAAAGGGAAGTTAATATTTATTGAGATTGTTTTGTATCAGGCACAAAATTTATTGCTTAGTCTTTTAGTCAACACATGTGCACAAATATCTTTAAGACTAAAACTACTGTCTGTTTTTATAGAGGAACAATGTCGGATTCAAAGAAGTGAGTAACGTATCAGGGTCATGTAGATTCATATAAATATATATTTTTATTATACAGGCATAGTCCAATATCGTAAACATTGATGAGATGGACAGATCAGCGGACTGAATTCACATGTTTTATATGGCATAGGACTGACCACATTCTGCTTTGGTACAGTGACTATCCAAGTTTCCATTCTTTATAATTTATCCATCAGTACATTAGGTAGAAAAAGTCAATTTAATAAAACCATATTTCATGTTCAATGTCATATTTAAAATACTACGTTTTCTAAATGTTTTTCTATAACTACATATTAATTTTATAATTTAAAAATATTTTACAATATTTTAAAAACTTGAGTAATGGGTATTAATTTATCTCTGTTAATTTTACATCTATTACATAATAAGGTGTTTCTGCAGTTAACTCATTTTATAACCTTCTACTTGGAACATCCTAACTTTACCATATGATGAAGGTAAAGCTGTTATCTTATTATCCTTGTGGAAGAATAACAAAAGAGTATTAAAAATGACCAACTGTAGGTTGAGATCATATGTGTCTGGTTATGCGTTCAATAATCTATCCTGACAAATGATAGCTATTGATTTCATCAGTTGGTTTTGTATGCTGTGACCAAAGTCAATTAAGACTTCAGAATTTCGACAAACAATAAAATTGTTGGTAAAACAGCATTGAAAGAGAGAACTGTCAATATTATAGACTTTACATATACTAACAGATTAAATTACTAAAAAGGAGAGTGCTTAAAGGACATCTGAAGTATGTATTGTGGTAAAACTGGGAATCCATAATAAAGGAAGGGAAATCTGTGAGAGGCAACAGTGCCTATGCCTACATGGCCAGGGTCCTGTCTGGGCTCGCCGAGGATCTGGGACCCGTAATGGTATAAAGCACATCATCTTAACGTTTTCTGTCACTTCTTTTTCTCATCTTCCTTCTCCTGGACCATCATCTTACAACCTGGTTCTTCTTCTCAGTAAAATGACCCTGGGATCTAAACATCTTGCAGTGTAACAGGAGAGGATACATTTACTGAGGACCATGTTTCTGGTAAGCATTTCTATATATCATCGTATTTAGCAACAAAACAGATTTGTGGTATTGTAATAACCTCCCCACTTTACACACGAAACAGTAAAGGATCACTGACTTATAAAGATCTTCCAAATGATGAAATGTTTCATAGTACAATTTCAAAAATATCCCATTTGTTAATTATGAACACTGATTTCATCCGAAAAGTCTTTTTGCGTGTTGGGAAACTCTCAAGTTCATGGTACCATATACACATTTTCTGATATTTTAATTTTCCCATGAAAGCTCTAATTTTGTCACTGGCCACAAATGCCATCGATTGTCCTTCTTGAAGTGACAGGCTCATTTCTTTCACTCTCGAGACCACGTCTATCAAACACCCAAGTCAAGCAGCCATGCTTTGGTCTCTTTGTTCTGATGTGGCCTGGGAAAGTGGCTGCTTGAGCTTGCAGCTAGCTGGGTGGGACAGCATTTTTTAGACACACAGCTGCTCTGTGTGTCCCTCTCATTTTTAATTCCAAAATAATGAAAATACGTGCTCAAGAATGAAGATTAATAAAATCAACTTTTTGTCCTGCTTCCTCAGGGACCTTCTTAAATGCACCTGGCTTGTCTTCCTTTCTCTGAGTGCATGCCAGTGGAGAATACGGTGACCACCAACAGAGTCTGGTGCCACTGTCTTGATTTTATTCACCATTGCTTTTGAATTTTAGTGAAAAGCTATGAAAACACTGTGGCAGGTATTCGGTGTCTGGTTTTTTAATGAATAAATGAATGAATGCATATAAAATACTTGAGTTGCTATCAGGCATCAAGGAAAGAGTATTTATAAATGGCAAAAATACACAAAGTGAAATACCTTGTGTATTTGGAAGTTGTTATATCTAGTCCATTCTACCTTCTTTCAACCATATTCAGGAAATATCTGGAATCAAAAGTACCAGTTGTAGTGCTTTTTATTTGCATTATATGTGTTCCCTTACCGCCCCCCCCCCGCCACTCTACGCTTCCCAATGTGGGTTGCAGTATTTGTCCTACTTATTCCATGACTCGTTCTGAGCATTGAGTGAATTCAGAGCCATGAAGGAACTCTTGCAACATCATTCGGGACCCACTTATTGAATGCAAAATATTGTGTGATCGTAAACAATGGTGATAATAAAGAATAAAGTTCAAATTATGGGGCTGGAGAAAAGGACTTATAAAAGATAAGGCACTTGAAATGTGGTTAAGAAATGAAACTAGCAAAGTCAAGGAGACATGATTGTAGAGCCTGGTGAGCAGCACCGTGGGATGTAGCTTTTATGGGTGATTACACACGTAGGTGCTGTCAGTCAAGGAAAGGCAGACTGAAGCAACCTAGGCATATTTTCTGGCATTTGATGTGGCAACTCATGGAGAAATGATAATATGATCTTGATGCTTCCTCGGGTTGTACTGTGGATGATGGATTAGGGACATTTGACAGAGACAATTAAAGAAAATATGAGGGTGAAGGCATGAGTAAATGGGAAAAAAGGAACTTTAACTTAGGCAGAAAATTATTATTGTGGACCACTGAAAAAAAGAAATACTACTGTAATATCCTTTCTAGCTGATATAATAACTAGGACCTTCAAGGTATTGGACTTACTGGGCTGCTCTATACACATCTGGACACAGATATGATGGCTTCTTTTTCGGTTAGGAAGTAGAGTATGCAGAAGTAACAGTTAATGGTCACAGGGAGCAGATTCTCCCAGGAGACAAGTGGTCTGGAAATTCTGTATCTTCCTCAGCAAATACCTCAGTTTATTCACTAGCAAGTGGAAGTGCCTTCCATTCCTGTTCTAAACTCCTGCAAATAACAGCAACAGTCATCTCAAGATGTAAGGCTTCATACTGCGGGATCTTAATTCAGGCTTGTTGTCAGCCTGATGTGTTCTCTCCCTCGATTGAGAGCTCTCTTGATTAGCATAGCACTTCACAGCGTGTCTTCAGATTCAGATCACTGTCAGCTTCAGAATAATTGTAGCAGCTATTTTTAAAATGCTGTAATTAAAAATAGTCTTGCGATAGGACTGCTGATTGTCCCAATGCTTTTCCCTTTTAGACATTCATCAGTATTGCTGTTTAGATTACATATATAGTGCATTCATGATTGTGATATTTAAAGCATCTAATGCGTATTAATTGGCATGGATCAGGCACTGGGCTGAAGACTTTAAAGCTAATGTCATAAAATGTTGATATCCACATAAACTCTAGGAGGTTGCAGATGAGAAAAGTGGATACGTAGAAGTTAGACAACTTACCAAGTAAGTAACTTGCCATAGTAAGTGATGGGGCTGGAACTACACTTAGTCTTGATTCCAGCAACCATGTGTGCTGTTCTTGAGAGGGTATGTCAGCTGTTTATAACAGGCATGTGTGCATAATGCAGATGAAGAAGTACTTACATCTTAAGAACATGGCACACATCATTTGATATTATTTTACATAAAGTTAAGTAACTACACTTACATTTATTCAGTGAATTAGATCAGTATTGTTCATAATAAAAAGAGAATATTTAGACAGTTGTTGAGGACCTATTATGTACCAGGCACTGTGGGAAGTGGCTGTTCCGTTTTTCATCTCACTTAACACATGTGCAGTAGAAATATTGTCAATGTTTTGTAACAAAGAAAATCCATGATCAGCTGCTCATAGCACAGCCAGGATTTGAACTCAGATGGTGTGACACCAAGTCTCTGTCATGAAATGATATTAGTAAAAGACATTTTAGGAACTGATTTCATTCTAGTGAAATTGTGAGATGAGTGCCTTTCACACTTCATTTTGTTTAAACACACCCTTCCCTAGTTGATGGCCCCCAAATAGCCCATTGATCCTGGTGTTCTGCTATTCCTGTGGCCAAAACGTTGGCACGTGATCCCAGTTCGTCAATTAGATACTCCAGAACTATAATTCAATTCATGACCAGCGTGACAAGAAGAGTTAAACTTGCTGAAGCCCGGAGGGTGGTGTGGGGACGACGACAGATTCTTCCAGCCCCGTGGCCCACCAGCGTCCCCTGCTCCCTGTCACTTCCAGCCTGTCCATCAATTCTTAGGTATTCCCTACATCCTTCCAACAAAATGTCTTGTTGAAATTAACCAGAATGGCAGGCAGAATTCTAAAGACACCTCACCCACTGATTCCTGACTGCTGGTCATTTAGTCAAACACTATTCAGGGCCTGCTGTGGGGGATTTTGCAGGTATAGAAAAGCCCAAGTCAGTTACCTAAAGATACAGAGAGTGTGAATGTGGGCATGGCCTAATGACAAGAGCCTTTCAAGAGCAGAGGGTTTCATCTGGCTGGTAGCAGAAGTGGAGACAAGATTTAAATCACAGGAGGACTCACTGGCACAAAAACAGACACATAGATCATTGGACAGAATAGAGAGCCCAGAAATAAACCTGCGCACATATGGTCAATTAATCTATGACAAAGCAGGCAAGAATATGCAGTGGAGAAAAGACAGTCTCTTCAGTAAGTGGTACTGAGAAAACTGGACAGCTACATGTAAAAGAAGGAGTTTAGAACATTTCCTCACAGCGTATACAAAAATAAACTCAAAATGATTTAAAGACCTAAATGTAAGACCTGAAACCATAAAATTCCTAGAAGAGAACATAGGCAGAACACTCTTTGGCATAAATCACAGCAATATTTTTTTTATTTGTCTCCAAAGGCAAAAGAAATAAAAGCAAAAATAAACAAATGGGACCTAATTAAACCTAAAAGCTTTTGCAGAGCAAAGGAACCATTGACAAAGTGAAAAGACAGCCTACAGAATGGGAGAAAACATTTGCAAATGATATGATGGACAAGGAGTTGATATCCAAAATATACAAATAGCTCATACAACTCAATATCAAAAAAACAAACAACCCAATCAAAAAATGGGCAGAAGACCTGAATAGACATTTTTCCAAAGAAGACATACATACAGATGGCTAACAGGCACATGAAAAGGTGCTCAACATCATGCTAATTATTAGATAAATGCAAATCAAAACCAAAATAAGATATCACCTCACACCTGTAGGAATGGCTATCATCAAAAGGCCTACAAATAACAAATGTTGGTGAGGATGTGGAGAAAAGGAAACACTTATGCATTGTTGGTGAGAATGTAAATTGATGCAGCCACTATGGAAAACAGTATGGAGAGTCCTCAAAAAACTAAAAATAGAACTACCATGTGACCCAGCAATTCCACTCCTGGATATATTTCCTGAAAAAATGAAAACACTAATTTGAAAAGATATATTCACCCCAATATTCATACTATTTACAAGAGCCAAGACATGGAAGCAACCCAAGTGTCCAATTTGCTTAAGAAGTTGCAGTATATATATATATATATATATATATATATATATATATATATATATATATATATATATATACACACACACACACACAGTGGAATCTTACTTAGCTATAAAAAAGAATGAAATTCTACCATTTACAGCAATGTGGATGGACCTACAGAATATTATTATGCTTAGTGAAATAAGTCAGACAGAGAAAGAGAAATACTGTATGATATCACTTATATGTAGAATCTAAAAAATAATACAAATGAATATATATAGCAAAACAAAAATAGACTCACAGATATAGAAAACAAACTAGTGGTTACCAGTGAGGTGGGGAGGGGAAAGATAGGGGTATGGAATTAACAGATACAAACCATAGCATATAAAATAAATAAGCTACAAGATATATTGTAAAGTACAGGGAATTATAGGCATTATTTTTAATAACTTTCAATGGCATATAATCTGTAAAATATCGAATCACTATGCTCTACACCTGAAACTAACATAATATTATAAATCAGCTATACTTCAAAAAAAAAAAAAAAAGAGCTGACTGGATCCCCTTCCTTTTCTACAGCAAATCTCCCAAAGGACAGGTTCTACTGCTCCTCCTTTGTCAGTGCACTGAGACCTCATTTCTAGAACCATCTTCCTCATCCGTAAAATACACACCATGTAGGGTCGGCTGCACTCTTTCAGAATTGAAGTACTCATTTCCTAAAGCATAAACAGTTTATCAATGAGGAAGCCAAATGAGAAGGTCTGAAGTCTTTTTAAGGCCAGGACACATGGGACATAGTAGGGATTCTTTTATGGATTTCTGAGCATTTCAACAATGTGCTGCAAATGATCCGTGTTCTTTGGGGGAAAAGGGAAAGAGAGATTAACAGCTAAGTTTAATGTCCATTATATGTCTGAAGTAAGCACTCCTCACAATAACTCTCTGAAGTAGAAAAATAATTTCATCAAATTGACAGTTGAGGAAAATTAAACAAGTCAATACTAAGGGTCTCACTGGGCATCCAATGCTGGGTAGTACCTCACAGTTGTGAACTAGGCTTCGAAATGCACATCTTGATTTTGCTTAAGATATGCTTTGCATTTTATTCACCAGAACGTAAAAAGTTATTTTTAAGTATTACACATCAACAAATGAAGTACTATGAGGTTTTCAGGAGGAAAGCAAAGAATGAGAAATAGGAGAAAGCAAAGAATGAGAAATAGGAATCTCTTCCCATTGGTTAAAATGATAAGTTGTGGCCCTATTTGTAGAACTTGGTCTCTGTTGCTTTTCTTGTGGGACACCTTCCTCTTCTCTGAGAGGAATGGAATGGTTGAGGAACTGGACAAAGTGCTCTCTTACAAAGGCTTCAGCTACAGCTCTAAATTTCCAAGAAAGTAATCAGCAAAAATTAGATGGTAACATTGACAAAGGCTTCACCAGGCCCCCACACAGTCTCATTCATTCTTTTGATGCTATTTCTTATACCATACATCAGTTCTGCTGTTAGCAGTGCCCTGAATTCCAAGTAGGTTAGAGAAGTACATTATGTACAGTTTTGCTTTATATACTCAATACATTATTTATACTTCTATTTTCAGAACATAAATTATTTGCATTTTGCTACACTCTTTCATCTACACTAAAAATACTTACAGACTCAAGTGTCCTCAAGGAAGCAAGGAATCTTCTTCAGGGTATAAGGAACATTAAGAACCACTTTACTCCTTTCTGGACGTCTGCACAGAAATGTTCTTTTACCTTACATTGATTAAAAAACATGCACTGTCTCTTTCAATACCCGCATCTTCAAAACAAAGGATTTCTTTAAATCTTGGTGCAGTCCTGTGCTGTCTGCAACTCAACCTAAAGACCACACTGAGAAGAATGGTTTCCAGGGAATCAGAGGTGAATAGGATTAAATTTTAATTATTTTTATCTTCATTACTTGCATACTTATTCACTCAACAGGTGGTCATAAATACTAAAATCCAGGGACAGAGTCACGAAAAAGCAGATCTAATCCTGGTCCTCATGGAATGTATATCCTATCAGTGAAGACAAGTTTCTTGACAGCTAAATACACATCTACTTGCTTATGATTGCTGTTAAGTTTTCTAGGAAGATAATGTGTCCCCCATGAATGTATATCAGGAAGGATGGGGCTGGAATGTTGTTGACAATGAGTCAAAAATGGGACAATTGATCTGAAATCTGAAATAAGAGGAAATATTTACTGGGAGAAGGTAAAAACATGGAAGAATGGGAGGGCTGTGCTCCAGATTGGAGAAATGACTTGTACAAGGCTGTAAAGGCTAGAAATGCACAGTGTTCAAAGGAAAGAATAGAATTATTTTTGGAGGTCTGCTATGGAATGAATATATGTGTCCTTCCAAAATGCATTTGTTGACTCCTAACCTCCAATGTGATGGTGTTAGGAGGTGGGGCCTTTGGGAAGTGATGAGATCTTGAGGGTGGAGCCCCCATGATGGAATCAGTGCCCTTATAAAAGGGACCCCGAGCGCTCCCTCACTCCTTACTCCATGTGAGGACACGGAGAAGTCCGTTTATAGCCAGGAAACGGGTCCTCACCAGATGTTGAATCTGCCAGTGCCTTGATCTTGGACTCACAAACAGAAAGGAAACAGCTGGCAGTAGGTAGGGCAGGCCTAGAATACCCAGTTCTGGGGTTTTGTCTTTGTCTAGCAAGAAAGGAATACTTACTGAGTTATCTCTAGAGAGGGGCGTGGTTTGATTTTTGCTTTTCTTTTTTTTTTTTTTTGCTTGCGGTACACGGGCCTTTCACCGCTATGGCCTCTCCCGTTGCGGAGCACAGGCTCTGGACGCACAGGCTCAGCGGCCATGGCTCACGGGCCCAGCTGCTCCGCGGCATGTGGGATCCTCCCAGACCGGGGCACAAACCCGTGTCCCCTGCATCAGCAGGCGGACTCTCAACTACTGCGCCACCAGGGAAGTCCCTGATTTTTGCTTTTCAATGCCCACTGTGGTTGTAAATGGGGAATGGGTTAATGGGGGGCCTGCGTGAATGCAGGGATGTATGTTAGGAGGTGATTGAGGTGGTGCAGGTGAGAGAGGTGGCTCAAATGATGGTGGACAGATTTGGACATCACTGAGGAGATAAAACTGACACGACTTGGTGAGCAAATGTACAGGGGTGAGAATACAGGACTTGTCAGGGGTGGCTCCCACATATTTGGATTGTTGAACTGAGTTGAGTGAGTGTTGGTGCCAATCACCAGAGAAGGACTGGGCAAGAGGAGAGGTGGAGGGAAGAGGTAGTGAGCTTTGGACAAGATGAGTCTGATGTGCTTATGAAAATGTATCAGGCAAAATGAGTCCACAACAGTGGAATTAGAGTAGTTGACAAAGCGAGAGAGTGGCATGGACATATATACACTACCAAACGTAAGGTAGATAGCTAGTGGGAAGCAGCCGCATAGCACAGGGAGATCAGCTTGGTGCTTTGTGACCACCTAGAGGGGTGGGATAGGGAGGGTGGGAGGGAGGGAGACACAAGAGGGAAGAGATATGGGAACATATGTATATGTATAACTGATTCACTTTGTTATAAAGCAGAAACTAATACACCATTGTGAAGCAATTATACTCCAATAAAGTTGTAAAAAAAATAATAAAGTAGTTGATACTGTTTGAATGTCAACCAAATAAGAAGGTACTTCGTAGATCTATGAACTCGTATCAGTGAAACATCCTTTGCCCATGTTGTCAATAAATGGTAAAAAGTAAGCCTGGGGATAAGCCCAATAACTTTCTTAATGTTCTTTTCATTTTTCATTCAATGAATCTGGATGCTCACATTAGTTGTTTTTTAACAACACTCCTAATGTAAATTATTCTTTTTAAATAAAAGAGGATAAAAAGTCAATTTCATAAATTGTCCTTTGAGGGAGTAGAATCCTGTTACAGATTGAATTATGTCTCCAAAAATGATGTGTTGAAGTCCTAGCTCCCTATCCCTGTGAATGTGACCTTATTTGGAAATAGAGGTCACAGATGTGATCAAGTTAAGATGAGGTCATTAGGGTGGGCCCTAAAGCAATATGACCTGTGCCCTTATAAAAAAGGAGACGCCACAGAAGACAGTGACACGGGGGGAACTTCCTGTGATGACAGAAGCCAGGACTGATGACACTGCTGGAGGTTAGGACGAGGCATGGAGGGCGTCTACCCAGCATCCCAGAGGAAGCACGACCCTAGCAACACCTTGATTTTGGATTTCTTTTAACAGAATAAACTTCTGTGGGGCTAAGTCACCCAATTTGTGGTAATTTATTACACCAGCTATAGGAAACAAATACAAACTCTGTCAGTGTTACAAGGGATTTTAGCTTCAGAGTCTTTACTTGAGCAAACTCAGAAAGGCATCATGAAAGCAAAGAAAAAAACAAAGCATAGCTCAGTGAAGTCTCCAAAAAGAAATAATGAAAAATAGAAGACTACACAGCTCCATTCCTGAGACTCTGTAATCAAGCCAGGCTGAAGACCTGCCATCTGTGAATTTTCCCGTATCCTCCCTGTTCAAGTCAGGGAAATCCTCAGAAAAACAAGATATTTTAAAAATGCAAAACTCTTAATTGGCATCCTTTGGAAGCAGCATCTGAAGACTTCAGAACACAGAGTGACTGAATGAAGACTGAGCCATCTATTTAACTCCAGTGATTGCCCTGCTAAAGAAAAGTATCGCTGGTAAGGGAGTTGTATCAATTCAGTGAAATAGTCAAATATCTTTGAGAGAGTCAGTGCCATTTTAATAAGATTGCAATTTTCACTTAAGTAGAATAGACACATTTTAATTTTAAAGAATAGGTGAAAGTTGATCTTTGGAAGAGTATCCTGTTTATCCTTAAAATGTTCACACAACTATTAACTAAACATAATGAGCTAGTTAATAGCCAACTGTTTCTCTTGGACTAAAGGTTAGTATATGAATGAAAGAAAGATCATGAGAATTCTGTCTCTGTCTCAAAAGGCACCAGACTGTGTTTCCTGTTAGGTGTTAAATCATTCCATTTAAAATAAACTAAATATAGCTATTACTAAAGACAAAAATGGCACCGGGAACATTTATTATCAAAATCATTCCCTAAACCAAAGCACAGTTGCTGCTATTGTTGTGCTTTAGATTCCTGACTACCTGTGTGAAACTAAACCCAGTTCTTCCAGCAAAAAGCTCTTTCTAGGAGGGATGTGCTGTCTCTTTAACACTTCTCCATTCTACTATCTTCATTTATTATTTATTAAGTGTAAAATTTAGCAGGGTGACCTGAGCCAAAACGTGCAATTCATTTGCACGAAAGTAGGCTCCTTTATAACTTTATTCCTTCTTAGAAAATTATAGGAAGCAAAAAAAAGAAAAAAAGAAAATCCCTTAGAAATGAAGTAGCTGACACATCACATTTATTAGAGCTGTGAAGCCTTCAAAGTAGATGACTTACAATTTTTCATCCTCAACAATGGTTTCTGCCAGAATGCTGCTAGACTTGGGAAGGATGATTAACCGAGCAGACGGTTACATTTAATGGCAGTGTGCTACTAATTCATTCCAAAATAAGTTCAGATTTGCCAGCAAGAGGAAAGAACTCAACAAAAAGACATTTTTCAAGATGTCTTTTTTCTAACTAAAATCATCCATTTTCAATATAAGTCCAAAAGCTCATACGAAGACTAAATAGGTCCTCAAAGGTCTCTAAGTACAAAGGCTGACATATTGTAATAAAGACATAAGTGATTTGCCGAGAGCCTACAAAACTTTCAAATATAGGACTTCATCCTCATCCAAACTGATACAACAGGTGAGCTAAAGCAAGTAAAAAATCGTTAAAACATGTAATTACTCCTCATTTTAATAGATGGTTCATACTTTGTAGTTTAAAAGGAAAAACAGAGGAAAATAATTAAAACCGCAACAATTGTGTTAACATGCAACCGTTGAAATACTCTTGGTACTGGACAGCTGATAGTCTGTTCTAAAACACAGACTGTGATAATAGGACAGATTGTTCTAATGGTAATGCTGAAGTGGCTCTATTGACCTCAGGAAAAAGCATTTAATCATAGTGAAAAGCATTTAATCATAGTGTTTGGCACATGAGGCTGCTGTAAGGTCAGTTCTAGAAGAAGCAAGTCAGCAACAAGGTTGTTGGGGAAATGTCCTGATATGTGAATACACCCTATTTCCAAACCACGTGGCCTTACAGCTTAGAACAGTCAAGATGTCAAGCTGGCAAGAACAAATATTTGCTTTTGCTGTACAGTAGAAACTAACACAACATTGTAAAGCAACTATATTCCAATAAAAATTAATTTTTAAAAAGGCATAGTGGGAAAAAAAAACTCATAGATGGAGGCAATGTCATCAAAATGATAGGCTTTAATTAGATGTGGGCAATTAAGAGTGCTAGGGTAAAGTTAACTTTAAATTAGATTAATGGTGCCAGTTTTGGCCAAGACAGAATAACAGGGACCAGATTTACCCTCCTTTATGAAACATCAAAAAACGGAACAGAGTATAGGCACACCAGGCATCAGGAAATGAAGGAAAGGGACCCCTGGAAGAGGGAAATGAATAAGGTGAGACCTATGATTGCCCTCATTTTCTCCACGGATGAGTGTCCAGGCCAAGTAAGTGCAAGGGAGGAGGACCCAGGCAGAGAGCAGTGATTTCCCTGGGGTGAGACAGAGCTGAGACTCCAGGGAGGCTGATGGGAGTCTGTGGGGCAGAGTAATGGAGTGGAAAGAGGGATCAACAGAGAGGTCAGGGGACCTGCAGGGGCCCCGCTGGAGTCTCCAGCTGAGCACCAGTGAGCTGATGCCTGTGAGAAAACTATGCAAAAGGAGGAGAGGAAACAACCCTCTGGGCTAACACAGGGCCAGAACTAGTTTGTGTCCCAACAGCGAGAGTGGGAAACGTCATAATCCACGGGCATCAGATAGTTTTAAAAAGGTAGTTCCTCAATAGTGGAGCAAAATTACACTAGACTAAAGCCTGACTAACAGAGCTTAGAATAGGATCTGAAAAGAATCCAACTATTTCCATGTAACTTAATCTGAAATAGATCAAAACTGTTTTTTTCTTCATAGAGTACATCATGATCATCTACATAGAAAATCCTATGTAATCCACAACCGCAAAAGCCAGAGGAACTAATAAATGAGTTTAGCAAGTTTTCAAGACACAACATTAATATATAAAAATCAATTGTACTTAAGAGCTAAAACTATAAAATTCTTAGAAAAAACAGGGCAAAATCTTCACAACATTAGATTTGACAGTGATCTCTTGGGTATGACAATAAAGGCACATGCAACAAAAGAAAAAATAGACAAATTGTACTTCATAAAAATATATAACTTTTGTGCATCAAATGACAGTATCAACAGAGTGAAAAGGCACCTCACAGAGTGGGAGGAATATTTGCAAATCATAAATCTGATCAGGGCTTGATACCCAGAATATATAGGGAAGTCCTAAAACTCAACAACCAAAAAACAAGCAACCCAATTCAAAAATCAGCAAAGGACTTAAATAGACATTTCTCCAAAGAAGATATACAAATGAGCACATGAGAAGATGCTCAATGTCACTAATTACTGGGGAAATGCAAATCAAAACCACAACACGGTACCATTGCACACCCACTGGGGTGGCTACTATCAGAACACACACACACACACACACACACTTAAAGTGTTGATGAAGATGTCAAAATTTGGAACTCTTTTGCACTGTTGGTGGGACTGTAAAATGGTGCAGCCTCTGTGAAAACAGTAGGCAGGTTCCCCAAAAAGTTACAAATAGAATTAACATATGGTCCAGAAATTCTACTACTGAGTATATACCCAAAACAACTGAAATCAGTGTCTTGAAGAGATATTTATACATCCATGTTCACAGCACCATTAGTCACAATAGCTAAACCTTGGAAGAAACCCAAATGTCCATCACAGATGAATGGATAAACAAATGTGGTCTAGCCATACAATGGAATAATATTCAACCTTAAAAGGGAAGGAAATTCTGACATCTGCTACAACCTGAATGAATTTTGAGGATATCATGCTAAGTGAAATAAGCCAGTCACAAAAGGACAAATATTGTATGAAATCACTTATATGAGGTACTTAGAGTTGTCTAAGTCATAGGGACATAAAATGGAATGAAGGCTGCCAGGAGCTGTGGGGAGGAAGGAATGGGAGGTATTGTTTAATGGTAATTGAGGTTCAGTTTTACAAGATGAAAACAGCTATGGAGACGGAGGCGGGTGATGGTTGTGCAACAGTGTGAATGTACTGATATTACTGAACTGTCTACTTAGAAGTGGGCAAGATGGGAAATTTTGTTATATATATTTTACCACAATAAAAAATTGGAAAAAAGTCAACTGTATTTCTGCATACTAGAAATGAAACTTCAAAAATTAAAACTTAATACACACTACCACTACAGTAGAATAAAAAATATGAAGCACTTAGAGATACATCTAATAAAATATATACAAGTCTTGCACCCTGAAAAAAGCACCCTGAAACAAATTAAAGAAGACCTAAATAAATGAAGAGATATACTGTGTTCATAAATTGGAAGATTCAATATAGTTAAGCTATCAATCCTCCATGAATTCATCTATAGATTCAATATAATCTCAACCAAAATCCTTGCAGACTCTTTTTTTTTTGAGGAACTGACAAGCAGTTTCTAAAATACATGCGAAATTGCAAAGATCTAGAAAAGCCAAAACAACCTCGAAAAAGAAAAATGAAGGACTTAACATTACCCGACTTCAAAAATCACTCTACAGCTACGTAATCAAGACAGTGTGGTTTTGGCATCAAGATAGGCTAGCAGATTAATGAATCAGAGTGCAGGGTGCAAAAAGAGACCCAGACATATATAGTCAATTGAACTCTGACAAAGGTAAAAGGGCAGTTCAGTCTGGTAAGGATTATCTTTTTAACAAATGGCATTGTAGCAATTGGATATTCATACAAGGAAGAAAGGAAAGAAAAAACTAGTCGAGGTTTAATTCAAAATGTGTCATTGGTCTAAGCATGAACTTAAAACTGTAAAATTCCTAGACTATAACAAACAGTTTATATGTTTCCTTGGGTTGGGCACAGATTTCTTAGATATGAGGTCAACACATGATCCACAAAAATATATATATATAAAATGATATTAGACTTTAACAAAATTAAGAACTTATGCTTTTTTGAAAGATACTGGTAAGATGGCAAATAAACACATGATAATATGTTTAACATCAATAGCCATTATGGAAAATGAAACCACAATGAGATATCACTATATGCACATTAAAATGTCAGTCTGTGGAGCAGTTAGGACCCTCATAACTTTCTGCTGGGAATATAAAATGGTACAATCACCTTGGGAAACATTCTGCAGTTTCTTAAAAAGTTAAACATATACCTACTCTATGACCCAAGGTATTCACCCAAAATAAATTAAAGCATATATTTAAAACAAAGACTTGTACATGAATGTTAATAGTATCTTTGTTTGAAATAGACAAAAACTAAACAACCAAAGCCCCTGAATGAGGTAATGAATAAGCATATTGTAGTATATCCTTCCAATAGAACGTTACTCAGCAGTAAAAACAAATGAACCACTGACACACAACAAAATGGGTAAATCTCTTATAATTATTGAGTGAAAGAAGCTCATCTTCCCTGTCCCCCAAAAGAACACATGCTGTATGATTTGATCCTCTGTCCAAATTATATAAAATTCTGAAAAATGCAAAGTAATCTTTAATGAAAGAAAATAGATTTGTTTTTACCTGGGGATGGGACATTGGGTTGAGGGTGAGGGCAGTGATTCCAAAAGACACAGGAAATTTGAGGGGTGAAAGATATGTTTATTACTTGATCGTGGTGATGGATTCATGGATTTATTCTGATGTCAAAACCTATCAAATTGTATAATTAAAATATGTGTGGTTTATCATAAGCTAATTATACTAAAATTTAAAATAATTAAAAAGTTAGAAAATAAATTAGATAAAACTAAACAAGGAAAATAGGAATTTAGCATCCAGCTGTTTTTATATATGGAATGCATATATATGTGTGTGTAGAGATGTACATATATACACACAAGTATAATCATTATACCCGTGCACATGCAGGTATAGAGCATATTTGCTGAGGGACAGTTTTGAATGAGCAAACAGCAAGGAGCAAGGGGTCTTGTGGTCACTTTTAGCTTTACCTCTTTCTAGCTACTTGACTCAATTTAATCATTCATAAAATTAGAAGCAAAGATTAGTTGAATTCTAAAGCCACTTCTAGACCTGAATGCTGTGTCAGACTGCTTAACGCATACCCAATTTTAGAAATATCAAAGAATGACAGGCTGGCAAACCACAGGCACCTTGATGAATGGCATGTAGCCCTACTATCAGGGGATACATATGCTAGTTGAGAGTGTATTTATTAGATAGTTCTAACTACGCTAAAAAATTAACCTTCAATTTTAGTGGCTTAACACAATCGAATTTTATTTCTTGCTCACACGACAGACCAACATGGGTTGTTGGTTAGGTGTCTGCTGGTTCAGAGACCGCCAGGCCTCTAGATTCCTTTAGTGACCTTTTCTTGACAGAGAAAGACATGAGAGATTGTGGGGAAGGAACTTTATATCTTTAATCTTGGAATTCAATTTTTGAATGATGGCTTTATAAATAATTTCATGTCCTTTATTTAAAGAGAATCATATGGGTAAGGTCTTTATTGACCAAATATTCACAGCCCCAGATTTCTAGCAGTTGACAAAAATTGTTGTGAGACGTGATACTGTCTGCATAGAGTCAGTGTTCACCATGTCTCTGATTTCTCATTTTATGTAGTAGGAACCGTGTTTGACTTTGTCACCCATTTTCTTGTATGTACATTTCTCAGAGTAACTCTTAAGTAGTATTTTTTAAAATTGTAGTAATTTGGGGGAATAGAAGCAGTAAGACAGGATAAGGATCAATGTCTATTCAACGAATTGTTTTGTCTATTTATTAGATATTTACTAAGCCACTACTGGGGGCCAGGCACCATTTTGGACCCTGAGAATACATCAGGGAACTGAAAAGGTAAAAATTTCTGTCCTCATGGAGCTTACTCTCCAACTGGGAAAGATGGAAATAAGTAAAATAAATATATAGCATTTTAAAAGTTGGTAAGTTTTGTGGTATGAAAAATAAAGCTGTAGAACAGTATAGAAAGTGCAGGGGAGGAGGTACCGTATTATTACAAGTATAAATAAGTGTAAATAATCTGACCTATTTTAAAAAAGCATATTCTAGCTGACATGTTGAAATAAATAAACTGTGGAGTTGAAGCAGGGAGATAAATAATTCAGACAAAAGATGATACTGGCCAGGACCAAGATGGTGGCAGTAGGGTGGTGTGCAGTAGATGGATATGTGGGTGTGGTGAGGGCAGACCCCACACAATTTGCTGATAAACTGGGCTTGTGCGAGAGAAGAGTTGGGGGTGGCTGTAAGATTTTAGCTAGTGCACCTAAGTTTGACGTTTCCTTAACTAAGAAAGGAAAGACTATGGGAGAGCAGGTTCAAAGGTAAAGATCAGGAGTTCACTTCTAGATAAGTTAAGTTTCAGAAATTCTAGTGGCGGTGTTGAGAATGCAGCTGCATATATGAGTCTGGGTCAGGGACAGTACTATTATGTCAATCTGAGATTCTTCAGCTTGTGGACGTGGTTGGAAACCATGGGATGGGATGGGATCATGAAGCGAGTAAGTGTAGATGGAGAGAAGCCAGATTCCACAGACTGCACCCTGGACATTCCAACACAGAGAGATCAGGAAGATGAAGCCGAGTCAGGAGAGACAGCTGAACAACTGGTAGTGGAAAGCCAAGAAATCATGGTCCTGGGGACCAAGCAAGGTGAGGGTGGCCATCAATGTCCAGAGGTGCCGAAGGGGCAAACGTGGTGAGGACCAAGAACCGATCATCGCTGACGTCCTTCCAA
Organism: Mesoplodon densirostris; assembly: GCF_025265405.1. Lineage (NCBI taxonomy): Eukaryota > Metazoa > Chordata > Mammalia > Artiodactyla > Ziphiidae > Mesoplodon > Mesoplodon densirostris. The sequence continues at coordinate 158,310,398 of NC_082664.1, read as the reverse complement.
GAGCAGCCTTGGTGGGGTGGGGTGGGGAAGGCCTGGTGTGAGTCCATTTCAGATGGAAGTGGAGGAGAAAAGCACTGGAGATACTGGTGTTGATAACATAAGGCATTTTGCTGCAGGGAATAGGCCAGTTTCTGTCGGAGCAAGTGGAGCCTAGAGAGGGTTTTTGTCTCTTTTTATTTTAAGACTGAAGACATTACAGTATTAGATGAGCTTCCAAAAGAAATGGATGCAGAAGCGAGGAAAGACTGAGTGGAGCGGTCATCGTGAATAGGCGAGAGGCTGGAATCTAGCGCACAAGACGAGGGACTGCCTTGGCATTAGGATCACTGCCTTAGTAACAGAAGGGAGGGCAGAGTATGCACAAAATCCTAGCAGTGGGGTCCATGTGGTCGGAACCTCCAGAGGTTCCACTGTGGTGGCTTTATTTTATTCTATCTTTTTATTTTATGTTATTTCTTTGTTTTTGTTTTTGTATTTTTTTTGTGGTACGCGGGCCTCTCACTGTTGTGGCCTCTCCCGTTGTGGAGCACAGGCTCTGGACGTGCAGGCTCAGCAGCCATGGCTCACGGGCCCAGCCGCTGCGTGACATGTGGGATCTTCCCGGACCGGGGCACGAACCCACGTCCCCTGCATCGGCAGGCAGACTCTTAACCACTGTGACCAGGGAAGCCCTATTTTATGTTATTTCTTAAAACAGGATCTTTGTTTGTTTGTTTTGTTTGTTTATGAGAGTGGGAATTTGAATGAGCTCAGGAAACAGGAAGATGTTGGCACCACCATAGGTACACCTGCGCTTATGACCATGACTTTCAGGGGAAACCATCATGGGTATTTTTTCTCCAGCCATATTCAGATGCAATGGTGCAACTGTGGAGTGACGACTGGAGGGCAGGATTTAAGTAGGGGTGGTTTTCACTGAGAGCTAGAGTTGTGTGCAGGGAGAAATTCCAAGGACGTGGCCGGGGAAGGAAGGACAGGGGTGTGGGAAGACCACAAAGCAGGAAGAGAAAGAGAGTGAGGTCTCTGGGGGCTGGTGGGTTATTGTTGCCATGGAGACATGAGAGTGGATGAGCTGAAAAGAAGGAAGCTGCAGTCAAAAATGGGATGCTCAAAATAAAGGTTACAGAGGGGCTGTGATCATTGGTAATGACAAGGTCCATGATAGGAACTCAGAGGTGAGTGCCAGGTAGGCTGAACGTACGATTTTTGAGGAGTTTCAAAAATGAGAAGCCAAATCTTTGTTAAGATTATTTCCATGTGTGCGGATATCAGTAATAATTAGGACTAGCACTGTACTGAAGATAGTGATCGGGAACCAGAACCTAAAAATACAGAGATTTGAGGTGGAGCAAACCACAGCTGTGGTGGTAGGAGGTAGACAATTGCTACACTTGGGTGTGTGTGTGTGTGTGTGTGTGTGTGTGTGTGTGTGCGTGTGTGTCTAAGGAAAGCAGGGGCTAACATAGACAATATTACAGACAAAAAATGTGTCCTTATGAATTTGCATTCTAATTGATTGGAAAGTTAATACACAAATAAATGTTAAATAGCCATTTTAATTTATGCATTTACAATTGTTTACCTCATGGGTTTAAGACATGAGGTCAATATATGATATGAGGAAATAATTGATGGAAACTGAGGTTGTTGAAATGTCGCAGAGGCAGCACGGTTTCTGACATGATAATCTGTTTGGGGGGTTACCATATACTTTATTAATTCATGACAAAAAAAGAGGACCTGAGTCTAGTTTCAGTGTACTAAACAACTGACTTCCCAGTTGTTATATTTGGGAGAAAATTTCTCATCAGCAAGAACTGGCTTGAAACCGATCTCCCCACAGAAACAAGCTCTACCAAGTTAAGAGCCAGGCATATGCTCAGCCAGCATGTAGATGACTACAGGGACAACGTCAGAAGTGGCATGCATGTTGGGAAAGACAAACACATGTCCAGAAATACATTTGCTTATATTTTCACTCCTGCTTGGAGGGTCCTACCTGTCTTCATAGGAGATCTACCTATAAGATCCAGCTGAAGTCCTGTCCTCTTTGAGAAGCCTCCCTCCTGGCTGTTCTACACTCTGCTTTCTATGTGAATGCCTATGCTGTTTATTGTCTGGTTTTCTTTTGAATTTAATTGTATCACAGCTCATATTATAGAAGCAGCTACTTAATATACAGCATGCCAGGTCTTGCCCTAAACACTTTACAGTATTTTATTTAATTATTTAATTTGCACAATAACCTTGCTATTCTTACTATTACCATTACTTCTGATTTACAGAAGAGACAACCTTTTTTTTTAAAAGTTGATTTAGCCAAGATTGTTCATGCCCAGGTTTCCAATATGTAAGACTAATGTTTAAAACCATACAATACAAGGAGATTGCAAAGATATAGCACAATGGAAACTTCCACACTCTACTGAGAGGAACACAAATTGGCTCAGTCATTTTACAGAACAGTTGTTTTATCGAGAATTGTCAAAGATTCCTTATTAACCAAGCTGTCCCACTCTTGTATGTAGTCTAGAATGACTCATGTCCTTGTGCAGCTGTATAATTGTAGAAGAATGTTTATTCCAGCAAGATTAATAATAAGCAAAATGAGAAGACAACCCAACAGTACAAAAATTGTGGACTAGATAAATAAATTATGGAATATGCCTGCAATGGAACTCTACACAGCAATGATGATTGGACAGGCAGCAACATGGTTGATATTATAAACATACTATTGAGAGAAAGTCAATATGTGAGAGAATACATACAATATGATTCCATTTACCCAAAGGTGAAAAACAGGCAAAAGGCAGGAATGCTTATATATAAGCAGTAACACTAGAAGGTAAGCTAGGGTGGAGCGTCTTTCTGGGGCTCTGGTTGTATCTTGTTTGCTTTATGATTGTTCTAGTGTCCACATCGTGTGAATTACTATGGCATTATATTGCACAAACAAAAAGAAGTAACCAGAATTCAAGCTCAACACCTGAATATGGCACAATGCTAAACCCTCATTCAACCCCCAGTTTATTTAATTAGAGACAAATTGCTGATGATCAGTGGTTAATCACAAAGACAAAGTTGATTGTGGAATAAAAATAATTTCAGAATCTCCAGTTTTTCTATTTGAATTTTCTACCTAGTTACGGATCCCCTCTACCATATCCTCAACCAGAAATCATACAACTTAGATGGGAAAATGACAAACTAATTTGGTAAGTCATGCTTCATTTTGGCACAAAGCTAATATTTAGAAGATATTCTTCCTTATGTTAAATGAATCACTTCCCTATAATTTCTTCACAATGATATAAACTCTTCTAAAAGTACAGAGAAAAAATATCTGTTGAAAAATACATAAAATAAAATTTTACTTAAACATTATTTATTCTCCTGTCTCAAATTTGCTCAGGGGGAGCATTTAGAGTATGGAATGTCGTATTGCAAAACATTGAAATCAGATTATGATTACATTCTTTTAATAGAGACAAATGAAATTTATATTTCGGCCTAACACTGTGCTATGGACTGAATGTTTGTGCCCCATCAATTCATATGTTGAATCCTAACCCCCAATGTGATGGTGTTAAGAGGTGGGGCCTTTGGGAGGTGATTAGGATTAGATGAGGTCCTGAGGGTGGAGCCCTCATGAATGGAATTAGTGCCCTTGTAAAAGAGACCCAAGACAGATGGTCTCTCTTTCTCCACCATATGAAGACACAGCAAGATCACTGTCTGTAAACTGGGGTCTCAGCAGAAACCCAATGTGTCTGCACCTTGATCTTGGACTTCCCAGCCACCACAACTGCAGGAAATAAACGTTTTGTTATTTAACCTGCCCCATCTATGGTATTTGCCAGCCTGAGCTAAGACACACTGAATGGCACAAGGTTAAAATGAATACACAGTTGATGTCAGGGTTAAAGGTGACTACCATGTGAAGAAATGGATCTCTGGCACACAAATATAAACCTGAAATTGCATCATCCCAAAACAGTTATCACTGCAATTTTATTATAATTTTGTGCCGAAATTTTCAAAGTTGGACTTTTTGTTCAAGAATGGTAATACCCCAGCCCCATCAAATGCAGATTTGCTCCTGCCAACACGGTTTGCAACACCAAATAGAGGCTCAGTGCCAACTGGCACATTACTGATATTAGGAGCCTTTTGGTGCACAGCTGAATATAATTCAGGGAAAAGATTTTCAGAAGCGTTTTTTTCTAGAAGGAAATTTGTGCTGAGGATTTACTGCTTGGACAATTATAAAATGTACTTTAACTACTGAAAATAATTCAATGTCCAAAAATTTTAAATTTATTTTATAAGCTTCAAGGAATTTTCATCTTACAATGATTATTAAATACTGTCTTTAAAAGATTGATTGGAAGAATAAATTACACTTCTCTTTTCTCTATCATTTTCGTCTTTTCTTCATCATTTTTTATAAGGTATACTTTATATACCTTATAAAAATATTTTATAAGGTCCTCTTGCAATGTCTTTCCCATACTAATTTTATCATGGATGGTATAATTTTATAATTTTTACTCATTAAGAAAATTTGATGTGGCACAGTTGAAATGTTTATAACTCATCCTCATCTTTATAAAATGTGAATCCTTCCCTAACGGGGGCTTTTGTTTTGTTTTTTAGAGAGTTTAATGTCCAAATAAGTCTAATTCAATACAGTTCTTAAAGGATATTTTGCTTTCCACTATAAATTTCAATATGCCAAGTACTTCTAAAGAGATTAGAATTATAATTTAACCAAATCTCTATTAACCTACTTTGTATTATTATTTTAATCTAAATATTTGATTTTATTTTAACATTATAACTCAGAAAGTTATAATGATTTACTAATGGAATGTTCCAAAGGATTGTCCCTAATATTTACATTATTTTAATCTATTTTCCTACTCAATTAAAGTTCTTAAAATTGTACCTGTACGTACAATGAATAGTTTTCACAAGCATTATTACAAGTACATGTTTTCATGTAACAATATTAAATACATATTTATAATTCAAGTGCTGGATACAGATTTTGTATATAAACCACATAGAAGATATTCCCCTAGAGGTTACAACCACATTTGACAGTTAATATTCAAATATTATTTTGATTTTTTTGAGAGAATAAGCCATAACTTCAGCATTCTATTAGTTCTATAAACATATTTTATTTATAGTTGAATGTGAAATATATCTATTTACATGCATATATACACACATACACATAAGGCTAACACATCTGCAATGCCTGGACTTCCATTTAGCACTGCCAGGCACAGCCGTTTCAGCTCTTTGACAGTGTCTGTTCTAATGGCCATAATGTGTATCAACTAGTTGTTAAACATTTTAACAGCATCCTATAGATGCACACACACACACATGCACATACACATACAAAAATAAGAAGTGCTTTGTAGATTTTGTTTTGAAAACTGCAAATAAAGCTTTTTGTTGGCAGCCATGTACAGAATAATTTGCCACAAAAATAAAACAGATTTTTAGCTCTTGATTTAGAATTCATTGTGTAAAATGACTCAAAATTGGGCATCCCATTCTGTGATTCTATGAAAACAAAGTTAAACAACAAAGAAAGAGAAAGGGACAAAGAGGAACAAGCACGTGTTGCATCTTTTAATCTACTGTTAGATTCTGTGTTTTTTCATCATACTCCATCCAGGATGACATCATCATACCCTGTCCAGGATGACATCATCATACTCCATCCAGGATGATGGCATCTTAACTCAATTTCATCTGTAAAGACCCTGGTTCCAAATAAGGCCACATTCAGGCACGGGGGCTATCCCAGTCATGGGGGCTCCACCCTCATGACCTAATTCACCTCCCAGAGGCTCCACCTTCTAACACCATCACACTGGGGATTAGATTTCAACCTATAAATCCTGGGGAGACACAAACATTCAGTCTATAGCACAATTCAACCCACTCATCTCAACAAAATCAAGCCTCATTTTATGAACTGTGGGTTACTGGATGCAAGCTTTCATTGAAACTCAGATAGATTAGAGCAAGGCAGGCAACTTACCCAAGATCAAAGGCCACCACTGGTCCATCATGAAGCTGGATGTGGCGACCATTCTGTGGGAATCCACCATCCAAAACATCAGCAGTGTGGAGAGATTCTCCCATTCAAAGGCATGATTGTACTGGATGTAGCAAGCGGACAAATGAAAGTCACCTTGTTTTGTTTTTATATTTCTACTTTAGAACTGATGAGATGACTTATTTGTTTGGGTACTGCTGATAAGAATATGATAAATAGCCTGAAGTATTTCAATAACCTGCCATAATCTAGAGGTTTATGCACAGAGAATTATGAATGAATCATTTGTGCTACCACTTAGCACGTGAAAACAGTGATGTGCAGAATCAGTTGCTCTTTGTTTGAGGACATAGTGAGCGGGGGAGCACCTTTCTCAGATGAATTAATCATTGAACTCATTCAGAGGCAAGCTGTGGAGTGCTTGGAAACACTTTGTTCGAAAGGAGGCTTTAAATGTCAGAGGAAAATTGTTTTAATTAACCAGTTGTTCTTTAGATGCATCTCCAGTGGAGGCAGTTTTTAAATTTTCTTTTAGGCTCTCTGTTTTCCTGGCCAGATTTTGTGAAGATAACTATTCCAAACACTTTGAAAGAGAAGTCATATTTTAAAAATGGTGTTAATATTTTAGTTCAGTCATTTCCTTTCAGAAAAAAAAAAGATCATGTAGGGAATTAATATCTCTTAAGACAAGAACAGTTAGTTGTACTTTCAGAAGTTAACTCTATCATTTTTTGTTGGTATTTTGTCTCCGATAGCTAACTGTCTCCCTTTCTTTGTAGTCTCGGGTCAAATTCCTGAGAGAGAGAATTCAGTGCACCTTTATACCCTACAAGTTATAGCTTAGACCAACCTGGAGCTCGCTGGCCTCGGAGTAGGTGCTCATCCATAATCCCAGAACCACATATGAATGGGTCCATGTAGCAAATGTGACCGCCTTCGGGTTTCACTTTCAGTAGAACCGTGCAGGTTCCTAGGACAGGAAGAGGCCATGGCCCTGTTTGTTTTAGAAAGATATTTACAAAGATGTATTCAATACCTAAATCTCCGGGGAGGGGTATAGATTCTTGCTTATTGTGCTCATGCAACACGTACATGCACGAGAGCTGGGGATGTTGCATGTTGCGGTTAACCTGCGAAGGTGAGGGCGGGGCAGCCAAGCAAGGACGTCAGAGGCGCATGCGCTTGGGATGTGTGCTGAGACCAGGAATAGGGTCAGCCCAGCCTTTTCCCCATGGTAGACTGATAAGAAAGAAAAAATTTTTTCAATGCACTTAGGAGGAAAAAGTAGCAAAAGGAAAGAAAGCATTTGAAAAGGCAGTAATTGCGCTTTGCCGATTAGATATGAATATAGTCTCACCACAACTGTAAGTCCCTGCCCCATCATTGGAGGACACTTAACATTTTGTGGAGCTGGGATATTATGACATAAGGAGACTCTGGTTCACACGGGTGAGGAGTGATCGTTGCAGTCCTCTCTGCCGTGGTGGAAAAAGGAAATGGTACTCCTCATATCTCACAGGCTCCCTGCCCGGTCAGAAAGAGAAAGGCAGAGAAAGGAAGTCTTCCTACACAGGCACAGGCTAAATGTGAAATAGGAGATGTTTAAGAAAGGTGGTCTGATTCCACTGCGGGAAAGGAGGCAACAGAAGCGCACACATGGGGGTGTTCAGACCTACTGGAAGAAGGAGGCGGGGCAGTGAGGGAGCAGCCAGGTGGTCATTGCCCTGGCAGATGCGAGATGCCCCCAAAGAACTCAGGGCAGGGGAGTGATACCAAGAAACAGCGCTTTGGGATCCTGAGTGTTTCCTAGCGGCGAGGCAGAGGGAGAGCAGGGGACTGTCCTCCGCCTGGCGTGGAGGGTGGTCCTTACGTGCGCGGGATCCCTGTTTCCTTTCTCTTTTCTGCTCTTCACAGCCCCACTCTCCCTTTGACATTGGTGATTTCTCCTCACGACCCTTTGCTGGTTGCCGGGGTTTAGGACCAGCTGCACTGGCCATGAAATTGAGTCTTGGGAGGCGGGGAGGGACAGGAGAAAATCCTGCTCTGTGTTTACAAGGAAGGAACTCCCAGTGTAGCCATGGCATAAATAAAACCATAATCCTTCCTAATTCTGAAAATTTTATACCGTTTCCATTTCTAAAAGGGATTGAGTTAGTTTACAAGTTATAATACAATGCAAAATAGTTAAACGTGTAGTTTGGAGAGTTTAAAGAGCTGAGGAAGCATCTAAATGCAGCTCAAGGATGAGACTATTACCTGTGATGAGAGAATATTAAACATGACAATTGCACCTTTAATTTTATTTGAAGATTTTTGGTAGCTTAGAAAAAAATGGAATATGTCCAATCCACAAGTTTTCTTTTCTGACAAGAGAAAATGCCATCATTATTTGCAGAGTCTTGCCCCTTCTGGAATTAAACTTAAGCAGGAAGTGATGACATGTATTCAAGAACACTGTCACAGACTTAACTGTGGGCAGAACTCAAAGGTGACACCTGGGCCATCATCCACATAGCTCCACACTCAGCAGAAGCCCACGCTTCCCTTAGACCGTATTTACAAAATAACACACATAATTAATGTGCCAACATCAACATCTCAAAGCCCTTCATTTCTTTGTAGTCATAAACATAGCACCTGTGAGACAATAGTGTTTATTAACAGGTATTCACAGTGAAGGTGTCACAATAAATTAGTGGTAATGATTCAACACAGAGAGAAGTGAGTTTACAGTCACATCTGTTTTGAGTGGGAGACATTTGAATGGCTCCCTTACTATGTGCAATGGATCCCAGGAGCAGGACCATCACAGAAGAGGACCAAAGGCTTTTGGCAGAGTTATCAAAGGTACTTGTACAACTTCCCTTTTTTTTTTTTTTACCATGTTAACAGAAGATAATTGTTCCATGTTTAGTTGCTTCCACCAAAGCAATGGTAATTGTTTAGATGTCATATGTTTACTAAAAAGTTCTTACTTACCACCAAGAAGTGGGCTGGAGGAGAAGAAAATGTGGAAAATGGAATGGGATTGGTAAAGGCTGACAATGTTGTATTTTCTCCTTTTAATCCTGATTAGAAGGAGAAAATGGTGGAACAGAAGGGATTCTCTGGATTTTCAGGAAATTTATGTTTATTCTGAGGCTGTAATTTGAGAAGTCGAGCATATTCTGTTACTCCTGGGGCCACTTCCACAGGCTTCCCTGATACTAGAGAACTGATGCTGGGAGAAGGTCCATGTGCTTTGTGTACCTGCAGTGATAGAAGGACTTCCTAGTTTCTAAACCTTCACGGTGGTGAATGCTACTTTCTTGTGGAGAGTCTTTCCCTGGTTAACACGCTTTGGGGTGAGCATCAGTTTCCCTACTAGACAATACAGCTGACCCTAGAATCCCCAGCATCAGCCCAATACTGGCCGAGCCTCAGGGCTGGGGCCGCTGACCAGCCCAGGCAGCGTGAATGGCCACGTTCAGTCCGCTGGGTCTGGGCCACGGTCAGAACCCAGTCATTAGAAACCCTTATTCCCTTGGTGCAGCGGGGTCAAGGGCAGAGTTCTCACAAGCTATTTATACTGCGGCAGGAATTCTCTGCTCTCGACATTACCGAGGTTTACATAAATGGTCATTAGGAAAAAGTGACTGCACTGAAGAAAAGTACATTCTGTACTTAGAAGTGTTTTGCACATATTCCAAAGGGTTGAGAGGAAGGCGGATGGGAGGGGGGAGATTCTCACATTTTTGGAAAATCTCACATACATACGGCTTTCATTAACGTTTTAAAAAAAAACCCCTCACTATAATTAATACTGCAAAGTTGTACACATCTCACATACTACACTGAAGCCTGCATACCCAACTGTGAGAATCTGAAAATATAAGTTTCACAGGAAGAGATTCCACCTATCTGGGGTCTTAAAGGAAGGATTATTTCAACCATACTCCCTTTCGTGATGACTTTAGGGTTTTTTTCTATTTATGATCTTGCATGCAGTTTTAACAATACTTAAATCAAAAGGCAGTAAAAATCCATTCTGCAGTTCAAGGCCAAAGTATACTTTTAATGCTTCAATTCGATCTAAGTTAAGTGTCGTACACTCTACCACTAACATTTTATCTGTCCTTCAAACTTCTCAGAAGTACTTCCCTGGAATTGTGTTCTGACACCAGTTGTACTCTTTTTGGAAGCTCTGGGGATAATCTTTGGTTTTCTTTTTTTTTTTTTTAAGTTTTTTTGTAATTAAACCCCCTTGGATAGCACTTTAAAGAAGTCTTATTCTTTATACTAAATTCTACGTAAAACTTGAAATATCTTGTGCTTCCATGAGTTTTAATGAGTTTAATAATGTTAATATACTACTTAATAATTGCTTGCTTCCCCTAGAAGGTAATGAAAAAAAATATGCACTTGAAAACTAAAAGGCATTGAAGAGAGTCATTGTGGTATATGTTGAAATATCACTTTTTATTATTGCAAAAGTATGTGTGCTCTACCCTAGGGCCCATGGGTCTCAGGATCGTAAGGGCCCTACATTTGAAGCCTAAGGCGCTGCATCGCCTTCTTGAAAGTCTTATTTGTTGTGTGTTTGAATCTGTACTCTCTGAGCCCCACCTGGCCCTCTCCCTGCCCTGGGTACCCCCTAGGTGCTCCCTCCCATTTCCTGCTGCCCTGCCCAGCTGCCCAGTGTGGGCAGAGGCCGCGGGTGCCTGGGTTCTGCTGCACCTGAGGTATGGGCTGGGGCTGTGGGTGTGGACAGGAGGGTCTCAGCACATCACTTAGTTGGAGCCTCAGCTGCCTCCAGGGTGAAAACCAGACAGCAGCACAGTCTTAGCTCAGTGAGCTCCACCCTAAACCCACATGAGAGCCACTGATGATTTTAAGTAGAGGGAGATCCAATTTGTGTTTAGAAATATCACTCTAGTTAGAATTCAGAGGATGGACACGTTGGGAGACCAGTTAGCTGGTCACTGGAGGAGCCCAAGCAGAGAGTTGAAGTCCTGAATGAGCTGAGGCAGCCCCAGAGCAGATGCGGGGGAGGGCTGGAGAACTGCTGGCTCTGAGGGGGTGTGCAGGGAGTTTCAGAGCACCCCACGCATCTCAGAGAGCAGCCGTCAGTAAACATGCAGGCTTTATGTGGAAAGGGGTTGGTTACAGTAAAAACTCCCGAGCATCGCAGATGGTGCAATTGTACCCTATTCTAATGAACCACTCACTTTCCTGTCAGTCTTCGGCTTCCCATCTGTCACTAATGCTCCTGATGTTGAGAAGTACTTAGAGGAAATGCTTTTACAAGGCAGGGAACGCCGAAGTTCCTCATTAGTGCTTAAGTGCTGTGTACATTTATGGCGATGGCTATTGCTTTGTCATGAATATTATCCCATTACATCGAAATGCTTTATAGGCCTCTAGTAGAAAGCCACTACAGACTAAAAATTCTAATTATTATTATTGCCATTATTATTATTCTGATTTTTAGAGTATGTGCAGAATTGTTCCATTTAAGGGACAGTTTATTACAAGTTTACTGTCTTGCATTTCTCTTTTCTAGTCTTTCCAATGCTCTTGATTTCTCTTATAATCCTTCAGTTGTTCTCACCAATGAAAAAAGAACCTATTAAAAACCTTTATATCACAGAATATAAAGACATGTATTTATTTTTAGTAAGCCCTTTTATATCAAACCCATTTCTTACAACAACTAAATAAGAGCATCTGGTTGATTTTTTATCTAAAAATCTATCTAAATCAGGTAATATTTATCAAGTGTCCTCATTTCTTATAAAATGGAGTATTCAAAGAAAGAAAGAAGAGTAATCCAAGATAATTGATAGCAATGATATATCTTTGGCATATTCTTTGTGTGTTTAAGCCACTTATTAACAGCATATTCAGAGATGTAGACTCTGGTGGCAGCTAGTAATTTTAGGTGAACTAAGTATTTTTAAAGATATGAATTTTTTCTCATATATTTTTTGACATATAATAAAGTCCATTCATGAAACTCTAAATATCCTTGGACTCCAATTTCAGAACATTAATTGTTAGCTCACCAACACCCATTCTCCTATCTCTGGTAGTTAAAGAACCCCAGATCTCTTTAGGGAAACCTCCTTTCCTGTTTTGAGGGAAAAGGCTCCAAAACTAGCTCTGGTGGTGGGGTCAGTTGGCTTAAATGGATCAGTATATCCCATGCACCTTGACTGTGACAGTTGCTTCAGATCCAGGCAGGTAACCCAATGAAAGTCAAAGAAACATGAGAAAACACGGGCTGAAACTTCTGGTAAAGATAAGCTTTTGTTCTTCCTCTGGGCTTGGTGGTACAGGGTGAGAGGCATGGGGCTGTCCTATGAGTGGAGCCTCTGGGTCTTAGTAACACAGTTTTTGTCCTGAATCAAGTCAAACCTAAGGCAACACTACTTGTAGACATTTCTGTCACATAAACAAAGATTTCCCTTTTTCCTTATGCCTGTTTAAGTTTGTTGGCACATACAACACAAATAGTCTTGAATGATGTGCATTAGCTTGGAGACACTGGCCCTAGTCTAAAGAGGTGCTTTCTTTTTTTAAATTTGCAAATGTTTTCTCTTTTGATCATGTCCTATTTGAATGTGGTGTTGTTGGGGATTTTCAGTATATTTTCCAGTTTTTTATCCTTCAGTGATAACTGAAAAGTTAAGAAGAGGTTACAGCAAATCAGGTACCCCCATGATTAACTCTTATAAACATATTGAATCCTGGAAAGTGCAGACATGAAGCAAAGTGAAATCATAGAAGTAAGATGTTATCAAATGCTGGGCCATTTGATAATGTGCAGCCAAAGAAGTAGAAACATTTGTGGGGAGGTTTCCTGTAAGAACTAGAGGTGAATAGAATTCAGTTTAGGTTTTCAGGTGTAATCCTTCTTGTTTCCACTGCATACATGTGATTGAAATGGACAGTAGGAAAAATTTTTAGGTAGAGTAGATTTCTGAGACCAATACCGGGTGGAGAAAGATGGTTCCTGAGATCCTCACACACAATTACTGGTGCGGAGAGGGCAGAGACCTACTGCTTGCACAGGACCCACTTCAAGTGTGAGGTCTGTTGTCAAATCCTGGAAGTACAGGGTCGGGAAAAAGAGCAAAGACTTGGAAGCAGACCCTGAGGGTTTGGAGTCCCAGTTGCACATCTTCTGAGCTGGCTGTTACCTTATGCAACTTACATAATCCTCTGAGCCTCAGTCCCCTTCCCTGTAGGATGGAAATGATAATAGTAGGCTCTTCACAGGATGCTTGAGTGATAAAATTAGAACAAATCTAAAAAGCAGTTCTGAGCACAGTACTTGGCCCATGAAAATTGTTTCCTGAACATTGTTGCTGCTGGTCCACGGTCAGCCTCTTGTGACCACACTGCAGGACTCCCTCCATTTTGGGCTGCCTGCTCACTCAGTTCAGCTCCCTCACCCTGGAGAGGACTGTTTTGCAGGGTAGGTGAAGACAAGGGAAAGACAGGGACAGGGACCCTTCTTTGTTGAGCATTTTAAAACATATCTGCTATATATAAATCAGCAACTCAGTAGTTACCATTCCAAACCCTCACTATTCTAGTACCATTTTAATTTTCAGACAGTTGACTGAGGTAGAAGTCATGTGAGTAAATGTTTTCAATTCTCATAACCTGAGTCAGTTCAAAAGCAATTACCACAAAAATGCTGATCCAATGTAGAGATGGTTAAAATGAGATTCTCTCAAATAACCAGTTCAGATCATCTTTAGCAACTTCCCTAATTGTAAAGGGTTGACTTTTTTTAATTAGAAAATATCATAATGGATGCTCTTGAAAGGAAAATGGGGAAATGGTTAACTCATTTTGAAAATTGTTTAAGATACACAATTTACAAGTTTACAAGTCATACTTTCTAACCAGTTCCCTCTTTTTAAAATTTTACTTCCTTTATTGCAGAGTAAAAGCCTATCATATTCTAAGGGGAGTCAATATTTGTGTGCTCAGCTCAACTTCTCCTTGGACATTTCAAAATGCAAGGTCTGCATCCTGCATCATTTAGATACTAATATTGTACAACTCTCATATTAGAGGTCTCCAGAGAAACAGAACCAATAGGATATGTTGGATAGGAGATATATGTGTGTGTATATATAGATATACACACACATATATATCCGTGTGTATATGTGATTTATTATGAGGGATGGGTTCGTGCTGTCATGTAAGCTGAGAAGCCCGTGATCTACAGGGAGAGCCGATGGTGTAAGTCCCAGTCCAAGGACATGAGAAGCACTGATGTTCCAGCTCAACACTCAGGCAGAAAGAGCAAATCCAACCTTCCTCCACCTTTTTGTCCTATTCAGGGCTTTGAGGGATTGGATGAGTCCCCCACATTGGGGAGAGTCTTCTGCTTTACTCAGTCCACCAGCTCAATGCTAATCTTATCAGGAGACACCCTCACAGACACAATGTTTAGCTAAATGCCTGGGAACCCCGTGATCCAATCAAGTTGACACATGAAATTAACCATCACACCTTGGGAGAAAGTCTCTGTCTAGGCAAGCAAGTGCAAGTGTCATTGTAACACTGTCCAGGGAATTCCTTTTCTATCACCAGTTCACTGTACTCTTTTCTCACCAGAATTTCTCTTTTTCCAGGATACATAGTCTATATAAAGCAGAAATGTCCTCAGAAGTAAATATTCTTGAAGAAGCTTAATCTCCAGTTTCATAGCAATGAAAATGACTGTTAAATATGCAAACATTAGGTCTTTATGATAATCAACAAAATACATTTCCAACAAGCTCCAAGCTCCAAACAAAAAGCAAAACTGACAAAATCATTTTTTCTCCTATGATTTTCTACAATAATTACCAAATATAATTTCTTCCTGTCCTCAAGTTAAACTTTAGCAGATATAATATAGATAACACAATAAACAAAAAGATTAATATATATACAGAGGTAGATTAGAAAGATAATTTAGATAATAAAATGAAAATCAATAATTAATTGAAGTCTTGCCAGATGACAATGGTTCTCCATTTGAGGAATTAAGTGTTAGCCTGGGTGGAATCGTTTTGGCATGTGTATGTGTCCATATGGCTCAGAGCAAAACAATAAGGCTAAATGTGTTTCTGATTTAAGTGAAAAATCTAGATAAAAAGTCAATCACCTTTTCTTTTAAAATGACACAAATTCTTCCATCATCTTTCAAAATTAACCACTGAAGGTCTTTCTTAAGGAAGTTGAATTGATTTCATCTTATTAATTAGTTCTAATTTTTCAAAAGAGTATGCTAGTTCTGCAGTTATGCTTTCATATAGCTGCCCTTTATAAATGCCAACAATCATATTTCTGCTTTCCCATGAGAATATTTCTTAAGATGGACCTCTCATTTTATAAGGACAAAGCCACCAGCACCTGTAGTTGAAATAAGTCCTTGGTAGCATTGTGCTTTCCCATTTACATAGCTGGATAAACGATCTATGCAGAGTATAAATAAGAGAAGAATACAGGATCTGCTGCTGAAACTTATTTACACATTTTTTCAAAAGATCTAAAATGATGGATTCTACAAACCAAAGAAAAGGAAATATGTTAATCCAATGCCATGTACATATTTGTCAGATTAAAAAAATACATGAAACAATTCTTTAAAATTACTTCACTGACCAAAAAAAAAAAAAAAAAACAAGAAAAGAGAATATATCTTATCTAAGAACAACTAAATGTATATATTAAAGGTCTACAAATTTAAGCACTTGAGGAGGAGACTTAACAGGCTATCAGTCAAGAGCTGCTTAAAACACAGGCTATTAAAGGGGGCTGTTATCCAGGGCATTAAATGTCTAAGGTTCACTCCTGGGACTCAGGAAGGTCAGGATGAATGGGAGGGTGCCATTTTTGGATCTTGGTTACAAACCCCAGTGGGTGGGAGTGTAATCACATGCTCATTTTCTGCTCATGACACTAAGTTGATGTGGTCTCCTGGACAGTAATTTGGCCACATCCAGTAAAACTGAAGATGGGCATTCACTTTCACTAACTAATTGCATTTGTAGATATCTGAGGAAAGTCTCAAACTTGTTTAACTCATTACTGACTGGGGGATTTTTGCAGAAACTAACGCCTATGGCCAGCAATTTGTTATGTAAGTGAATATTGAAACATCTCCAGTTAATAACATTTGGGTAACAAAAGACGTATTAATATGTCTCTGGTCAATAATGTGTTAAAAAAGAGAATAAATAAGCAAACTGTTAAAAGAGAGAGAGAGAAACATCAAGGAACAGAAACTTAAAAGCAACAGAAAATATCTTGTTTACAAAAATATATAAATATCCATAAAAATATGATAAAATGTTGCCTTCTTGAAGTAAGGACAGAATGCAAGAAGAGATAAAAGGAACAATCAGATAAACAAGAAAGAGGTTTTTGATATGAAACATGAGAGCAGGCCTTTTTTTTTTAACGTGTTAGAAGATGACTGGGAAGAAAAAACCCAGAAAGCAAAATGAAGGAAACTGGGGTTAAACCAATAGAGAAGGATGGAACTTCTGGAAATAGGTAACAGAAGAGTGTTTCAGGTGATTGTGGAGTGAAGCCAGAGTCCAGATTGGGGCAGAGGGCAGAGGGCTGCCAGGGGCACCCAATCTGGTGCCACCCTCCCCTGTTGTGAAGGCTTTTTTTTACCTTTGGGAGTGTTTCATTCTTCCCTAAATTCTAACTGAACACATTAAACTATCATCAACCAATCTAATACACTAAACTTTTTTTTTTAATCTTAATGGAACATAAATTTAGTTGCTTTTTGAAAGACAGGTAACATTTTTTGAGATCTCACATATACAAAACTGTAGCCTGTCTCCTCACCTTTGATGCCTTTGTTTAGAAGCTGCAGCAAGAATCTCACCATCTCAGTGGCCTTCGTGGGTCACCTGAACTGTGCTGGTGGCTGCAGCTCCATGGGCCTCCTCCTGGCTTCTACTTCCAAGACCAAAGCCGCAGGAGCAAGCACTTCTGGGCTTGCTCAGGGAGCACGTGCCTGCCTTCTGGACGGGAAGGTAGCCTGAAAATCCCTTACAAACCCATGAATCCCACACACAGCCTCTTAAAAAAGACTGGCAAGAAAAAAGATCCTTTACTACAAGCCCTGTGCTTAGAACTGGTCCAAATGAGCATAATAGGAGAACAGAAAAATAATTGAGGAATTTTCATACAACAAAATACTATACACCAGTTGGAAAGAGTGCTCATGTAATAGAATAAATTCAAGCTATTGTGAAAAAACCTACTTGAGAAATGGAATACACAGTGTGCTAACACTTAAATTTTAAAATAGGTGAAACAACAGAGAATTTATGAATACACAGATATAAAAGTAGCATAAAATAGGAATGGAAGACAAATTCAGGGCACTGGTTATCAAGGGGAGGATGGGCTTGACAAGGGATTCCACACTTATCAGGACATTTTAATTTCTGGAAGAAGTCTGAAGCATATAAGTCACACTTGGAAGACGTGGGAGATCTGGGCGTTCATTACCTGATTTCCCGTATCTTTCTTATACTTGATAATGAACACTGACAATTTCAACTCGTGGTGAAATGTAAAGTGACCCCATCACTGTTACCATTGGTGCGGTTTGTGCAGCTGCACCTCCTGGGGGCCTGGAGGAAAGTCCATTTACCCTCTTCATCTCCTAGCCCAAAATACACTCAGTGAGCATTTCTTAAATTGAATGGAAATACTCACTTCAGCAACACTGGAAACTAAAATTAACATTCCTTCTCAAAACTCCCAGTGTCACCTGGTACCAAGTTGATCAACTTCTTGCCTCTCCGTGGTCTTTGTAATTCTCGTTGCTATGAACTAAATGTCTGTGCCTCCCCAAACTCTTATGTGGAAACATAACCCCCAATGTGATGGTATTAAGAGGTGGGGTTTCTGGGAGGTGATAAGGTCATGAAGGCAGATCCTTCATGAAAGGGATCAGTGCCCTTATAAAGAGACCCTGGAAAACCCCCTTGCCCCGTCCTCCATGTGGGGACACAGCAAGAAGGTAGCTGTCTATAAGCCAAAGAGAGAGGCCTCAGGAGAAAACAAACCTGCCAGCACCTTGACCTTGGACTTCCAGCCTCCTGAACTGTGAGATATGAATGTCTGTTGCTTAAGCCACCCAGTCTGTGGTATTTTGTTACAGCAGCCCAAGCAGACTAGGGCACTCAGCCTTCCCCAAATGTTCTCAGGGCCCAGCAAGGACATGCTCACCCACACTAGATTATTTCACATTACAACTCCGAGAATCACTTTGTGTCCTTTTACTGTGAAAGTCCATGGGAAGGGCAGGTGCAGGTCCCTATCAATAGTCCTGGGTCCAAATTACCTGGGTCCAAATTACCAAATTAGTGTGAGGCTAAACTCACACTAATTCAGTAAACATACAATAAAAGGAACTTAAAGAAAACAAAATCATGACATAGTCCCTGCCACCTTTCCATCCATTTCTATCTTAGGCATTTCTAACAGTTTTACAAAATATTGCTGGAACCAGGAATATTAATGCTTTTCCTGAAGATAGGGTGGCCACAAAATTCTCTCAAAGCCTAAGGGAGAAGAAATACATAAGATCTACTTGTCTGGAATAATCTCAGAACCATCACAAATTGATTTGTTTAAAATAAAAGCAATAGGTAATTTCATTCCAAAGAAAATCACACACTCGTTATAATCAGAGATCGCTAGCAATTGCTATTACAGAGTCAAATCTGTGTTTGTGATTTTTAGATATTTTATTGCCTGAAAGAGAAGAATTGAACTAATTGAATTTTTAAAAAATTCTATATGTTTGTGTTGCTTTTTTGAGCCATCAACCTCATAGCAATACCAGCTTGCTGTGCGTGGCACTCAGAGTAAGGTATGACGATCACATGCACACAAGTAGAAGATGGTATGACGTTCTGATGTGGTCACACCATGATCTCAGGTATGAGTCTTGGGCCACCTTTAGCCTGATCTTTGAGTGATTTTCTTCTTTACTTTCTTCACTGGGAGAAAGCTTAATGCCAAAGACTTATGATCAGGACACGTCCACAACATTCTGTGTAGAGTTTTCCTGCTATAAAGTGATACAGGTTGTTTTAAAACAAAAGAGTGAAATAACTTATTGTTCATACGATCTTCTATATCCATTTTTCAAGCATGACTTAGAATCTTCTTCAACGAAGGAGATGGAATTTTCTCCACCATCCTGTGCCATAGAAGACCTGTGAGTCACCCATCTACCGAGCGTCCTATTTCACCACCTCCTGGAGCAGAAGCTTGACCTGCCACAGCCAGCCTCCACGCCCCCGACGCCCCTTCCCTGAGCCGGCCGCTGGTCCCATGCCCCTCTGCCTTCCCATCCCCTTCCTGGTTCCAACTCTGGTTCAGTGCCCATGGCCTTTGCAAGGCTTGGGGGCAAATGTAGGCAGGTAGAAATAAATAGTGTGGAGCTGGGGTGGGATGGAACGGCAGATCCCATCAGGCCAGGTGGCCAGGCACTGTTACAATAGTTGTCGTATTACTGTCACTCTGAAAGCAAAATTTACTGTCGTAAACTGAGCCCCAAGGACCCATTCCCCTTTTTCTGTCAGCCTGCACCCTTGGATGCAGCTGGGTTTCCTTGCCTCTGGGGTCGCTCTGAAATCCTAAATGCCATAAGCAATGCTCTATCCTCCCACTGCTTAAAATACTAGAGTCTGCTTCTTCAAACTCTGGCTCCTTGTCCAGCTTTGTGGTTTGAACAAAGGGGAACCAAATGTCTCAGCCTGTTCTGATAAAGTCTTCAATAGTAAGACATTGGGACTTTTGATCCTGTGAACTTGGTCTCCACTGCATTTTCTGTCTCACTGCTTTGTGTCTTAGTTGGCTTCCTTCTTTTTATTATTACTATGGTCCAATCAGACATCTAATTGTCTGGAATCCCAGCTGATTGATACAGCAACTTGCTCCAGAAGTGGAATTTCACTGGGAACATCCACGTTCATTTCCCTCCTATTTTATCTTGTTTTTCAGGAAAGACCTATCATCTACCCCTCACAGTACTGAAAACTTTTTTTTAAATTCTTATTCTTCAGAGCAGGATCTCCTAGTCTCATATGTTTCTTTCTTAAATTCCTTGGATCAGCTCAATGGTACAGGTACCAATTTTAATTGAGTGGCACAGAGAACAGGATATCTCATCCCAGGAGCTGCCGTCATAAGCAGAGTTTGTAAAAAGGTGGCAGGATACTTGGGGAAGTTTTGAGCACCCTCTGTGCGTGAAGGCAGCCTGATTCCCATGTAGCTCTCTTAAGGTGCTTACAACCAACTGCTCCTCCCGCCCTGTTTTTCTTTTTTTAATTTTGAAAATCACATCCATTACAGCAAGATTTAACAAGAGAGATTCTAGTCAGAGGGGCTCCACCAAGTGTTGACCTGGGTGTTTTTCTGAGGCACAGGATTGAGAAGTTTCAGGAAGGCTCTAAAGCATGCATGCTAAGCCCGGAAGTACATCCAGAGCCCCTGCCCTGTGGAGACCAGCGTGAGGTTTCTCCTTCCTTGGATGGCCCCCTCCCAGGACACGGTAGAAAATGAGGCTGGAGAATCCTCACAAAACACACATATCCCAGAAAGACTAGAATGTACTCACTGAATGCAACATTTATAGTTTAACTAAATGTATGATAGAACCCACTAATCCAAAAACAGCAACAACAAAAAAGCAAAGCCCCATTTTTTTTAAAGACTGGGCAACAATTCCAGAAACCAATTAGTAAACTCTTACACTCAGCACCCAGATTTGTCATAATCGTTGTCCTCAGCACACAATTACTAAGTAGCCACATCTGCAGGGTGCTGTGCCAGATGCGCTTGAAAGCAAGCTACTCTGTCCCTACAGGAACTAGGCCTTGAGTACAGATGCACCAGACAGGGGCACTCAGACTCTACAGTACACACACACACACACACACACACACACACATATGATGGCTAATTATTCATGTATGTTTTGCAATGAACCGGGGTACCCCTGTTTCATAGAACTGAGAAAAGAATTTGATTATATGCCATCATATTGCACAATGTTTACGAATTAAACCCAAAGGTTTTCAGTATAGACGGCAGCGAACGTAGATCCGGCTTCCTCTGTAGAGTAACAAATCATATTTTAACTGCTGCAGAGAAAAATCATTATACATAGTACTCTTATGTAGAATCTTTTTGTTCTGTGATGAATAGTTTAATACAAATACTTACTCCCTAATTGATCTATATGGTCAGAATGAACTCTCTATTTCTAGATTAGGTTTTATTATGAGTTGTCATCCCTAAATTTTACTTTACTGTCAGTCTCTGGAACTTCACATTCTGATATTGCCCCCAGGTGAATCTATAACTCACCAAAAAGCTCCTATAACAAAAATTCTATTATTTGGATGCCACTTACTATTCTGCTGCTGGGCTCTGCCGGAAACGTAGGTCAAGAGCCATTACCTACCTGTGTAAATCGACAGCCCTTTACTCTGTTGGCTGCTGAGGGAAAGTGCCAGGGCCCTGTAATTAGCCAGCAGCTAATGTGCCCGCAGTTAATGGAATTTTACTGCCCGTTCTTCGGCCAGCTCCAGCTTCACACCGCCTGGGGCCTCTCACCTCCCGTCGTCTCTGCGCGGTGGAACACTCCTCTCCCAAATGCTGGCAGGTTATTCCCTCCCTCACAAGCTGCACCTCACTGCCACCACCACAGACCCACGTAGCCCTGTTACCATCACGCTTCCCAATTTGCTGCAGTTTGGGGTGATGTTTTGTCTTTCTCAGCTAACAAGATTGTAAACTAAATGAGAACAGAAACGTGTGTCTGTTTTGCTCACTTTTATAGCCTCATGTCTAGGCCAGTGCCTAGTACATAGGAAGTGCCCAGTAAATATTTGTTGAATTCATTACAGTTCAATGGGCTCTCAGATACAGATAATGAAAGTTAAATGTGACTTCCATTCGTCTACATATTGTATCACGAACCTTCACCTAATGGTGAAAAGTTGGGAGGCAAGCGCTCAACTTTCTGCTGTCTGCCTTCCCCCGCCTTCTCCCAGGGAAATCTGGGGAGCAGGCATCCCATGAAGTGAATAAAGCCTGGGATATAAAACGTCAGCTCTGAGGGTGCCATTCCCTGGATTCCTTGGGGACCCGGGCATGTGACATGCAAAGTTCCTGAATAGGGCTCTGAGCAAGAGTAGGTGGTGGCATCTGAGGTGCCCAGGCCTTTCATTTTAGCTCAGGTTCCCAGAGGTGCACCTGGAGATGAGGATCCCCTGGGGAAAGTACCCATTCAAGACTCCTCCCAGCAGAGCCAATATGGGAGGGGAGGGGTCAAATCTGGAGGGGAAAATGGTGATGCTCAGGGAAGTCCCAGCCCCAGCCTGTTTCCTCGGGGTGCTCTCAAGATGCTGCGGCCCTCAGAGTTGGCTCCACGGGAGGGAGGAGGCAGGGCTTCCCCACAAGGGCTCTGGCCCTGGACACACTGAGGACTGTCCTCGGAGCACAGCTGGCATGCACAGACCAGGGGGAGGGGGTGCCCTAAGGAGGGAGGAAAGAGGGTGCTGGCCTGGGCAGGAGCTTAGTGAGGGGAGAGTGGTGCAGGAGGAGATGGGAGAAGTGGGTGGCAGAGGGTGCAGATTTGGGTCTCAATGGGGTGCTTTGGAGGGCCAGAAAGATTCCTATTTTATTTTTAAATTATTTTGGAAGCTAAAGGGAAGATGGTTTGCAAAGGGGGAAATGTGAAAGCTGGAAGATACCACACAGAGAGGCTTTAAAATAGTTCAAGCCCTTTACTTTTTTATGCTTCTGAATTTAATTAGCAACCAAGACCAATATATGACACTTGAGATACTCTGAATGTCTATCTATTCTATTCTATCTCTCTATCTCTATCATCTATCATCTATCTATCTATCTATCTATCTATTTTCTACCTATCTACCAATCTACACCCACACACACACATGCACACACACCGAAACATATTATTTTATTCTGATAATTACTCATGGAATCCCACCTTAGGCTAAACCAGGTTTACATTTCAAATTACAGGAGACAAGACGACCTTCTTTTCTTAAATGCTCAACATCTCAGACATACTGTCACAGAATACATAAATGACCTTTTATGAATGTTTTGGTTGAATATCTCTTACAATAAACCTGCCCAGGAGATTATATAATAAGATATGTGTGCTTTAAATGACATTTTTTTAGAAACATTTTAGAAAATAACTCACTAAAGCTCTGTAAAAGATTAGGCTAAATTACATTATTAAAGTCGGCTGGATTCCATTACAGCTTAATGTTTGAAAATAAATATGTAACTACTTAGGATCTGTGTCTTCCAAACAAAAAAGGAACATGTGTGAGTGTGTTTTCATGGAACTATGAATAGCCTTGGGTTACCTGCTGCTGTTTCCCGCCTGCCACACACCAGATCTTTTTGAAATAAATCTGTGTCTTTCTCTAGATCTGCCGATACTCATTATCTGAGAAAGGTCACAGGTTTCCATGGCAGTTACTATTCGATGGTCATCAATGACATACTGGATTTCACTACAGCTTTATGACATATGTCCACTACAAATAGTATGAAACATCAAATATTCACAACCAAGGAATATCTCATTGCCTTAATTAGTACTGAATGATATACAGACATTATTTTAAACACAACTGAACATGATATCTTTCTCCTGATCTTTGTCTTATAAACTTTTCTCAATTGGCTTCTGTCTTATAATTAATATTCCTTTCTTTAGTTTAAAATGTATTTATGTATTTTAAAACCAGAGGCATTTGTGCTGACCTCTTAAGATTACAGTGAGGGGTTGATTTTCTTAAAGGATTAAAATGAAAACACATATTTCCCCTTCCTCAATTTTCTTTTTTCTAATTTATTTTATTTTATAATTATTTTTCTTGGCCTTGCCGCACAGCTTGTGGGATCTCAGTTCCCCGACCAGGGATCGAAACCTTGGCAGTGAGAGCACCGAGTCCTGGACCACCAGGGAATTCCCAATTTTCAATAAAGTTGAACAAAACTACATTTTAGCTTGTTTAAGTCTTTAACTCCAACTAAAATAAAGATACTGAAGACAAAAACAATTGCACCAATGGCTGTCTTAAAAGCAAGAGCCCTTTGTTTCATCCATGCATTTAAAATTGCTCCTTTATGTTGTTACTGATTTACAACCTTCCTCTGAACTTGAAGCCTGCCTGTTGCATATGAAAATAGAACACAGGCAAAAAAAATATTTAAATCTTACAAGAGTGGCTCTGATCACTTGAACACTTATTATGCCTACTGGATCACCCCTCCTGTATAGACAAAAATAAACAACCTTCCCAAGGTATGAGAATCACAGTCCAGAACTAAGCTGTAGGGACCTCAGTCCTACATTCCAGTTATAGTGACCATTTCCATCCTCTTCACTCTTTTATATTGAAAACAACTTTTTCTTAAAGTCGTTAAAAATTACAGGAAATTTAAATTTTCTATTTTTAGTTCCTTAATTACCTCTTTCTCTTAACATAGCTTACATTTTAAAATTCTAGTTTTGTCAAAAAATGTTCAGTTGAAACTTTTTAGAAAGCATACTTGTTACCGAGACATTAATCAGCAAAATCAGCAAGCTAATTTTAATGATGATTACTATTTTAATGGGTGAATATTTTTAGCTCTATCTGGAATGAAAAAATGCTCTCTGACTTCGTGAGATTTAAAGTGAGTACAAACAACGTTGCACCACATCCAACAGGCACAGATAGCACATTATCCTAATTCAAATTAGAAAGCTATTTATAGACTAGATTAAGACGCTGCAGTACAGGTAGTGAATAAAACGGTGCAGGAGGAGACCCTGTTCTGACAGGCGGGTGATGAGATAGCACCTGCAAGGCTGCAGTCCGTTAACTGTCCTGCCGAGAATTGCAAAGATCTTATTCTATCCCATTTTTCTTGTTTTATGAGGAAAAAAAATATATCTATCAATGTAGGTGAAAGCTGTAAACTACTGTATTATACCTGTTGGGGTATGTTTATGACTCTCATTCATCAAAAGTGAGTGCTGTATGTCTGGTATTTAGCCCAAGTGGAGAATGGAATTTTCCATAGAACATCGTGTTATGAGTTGCTATGACTCATAATAGGTTCCCATAAATAAGCCCTCCATGAAAAGTGTATTGTAATAGTCGCTGTGAAATATCCGCACCAATAGGTTTTGACCTCCGAATCCGTGACTACATTTTCTGTCATTTGTTTTCACAGTTGAAGCATTAGATGAAACCATAATATTTACTGCTGCACATTTGTTCTCTGTCGGGGTAATACATTGGGAGGCAGCGTCCTCCTCTAACAGCCCAGGGCAGGCAGATCAGAGGGAGGGAGACTGTCAGGGTTTAGTGTGGCAGCAAAAGGGCACACGTGTAACTCATGTGCTTCTAGAATATCCTGGTGAAAAAAACTGATACATTCAAAGTTTTTTTTTAAATAGTGAAACTACTGCTTGAGAGAGTAGCTTCATGGAATTGGAAGCAATAATAACAATCATAGTAATAACAAGAAAATAACGGTGAGGTGGCTCTGGCTTCTCTGTACCCAGGTACCCACAGCAGCAGTAGCACCTTTGGCAGTGACCTTGGGACTGAAGGCAGCTCTCTGCCCATCCCATCCTTTTCCTCACCCAGACTATGGGTAAATTAACAATGATGGCTTTTGACTCCAGTAGCAAATAGCCTGAAACTAAGGTTTAAATTAAACTACTGTCCACAATCACATAGCTTGTAGGAAGTAAAGTGAGATTCAAACCTGGGTTTTCCTCACTCAAAAATGGCAGTTGTGCTTTTTAACGTATTTGCATCATAAATAACTAATGGGGAGGAAAATAGATATTGAGAGACATAAAAATATTACTTAGGAGCCAAGTATTTGAATCTTGTTGCTTTACCCAAACTAAAATAATTAACTAGATACCTACAATTACCTTTACTTCTGTCAAATAGTAAAGAGATGTTAGACTATACACTTAAAACCACATGTTTTTACTATAAAATACGACAGTCACTGAGCCATGATTGAGAATTATGTTACAGTTACACATTGCATGCACTTTCATTCAACAAAGAATTATTAAGCATTTACTATGTTCTCTGGGGAATAGGGATAAAATGATGGTTAAGCATAATCTCTATCATCAAAAGAGCTTAGTATCTAGGAATTTGAATCAGATACGTTTACTAAAATGCTATAGGATTAGACAGAAGATGCGCTCTGTGTCCTAAGAGCACGGACAGTAGAATGGTCAGTTCTGCATGGGAGGCTTAGAACAGGCTTCACAAAGAGGATTATGTTTTTAAAACTCTTGAAAATTAATAGGTACATATCAGCCAAGAGTGGAGAAGAAAGGAAATTCTATAAGAAAAGGGAACAGGAGAAGAATCCAAACAGTAAATCAGTGTGACTTGTAACCAAAATTTTGAGTGGGAGCTCACATTGACCTGGGTTATCTGTGATACACAGTCGAAGCAATAACAGTCCTATTTAATATACAATGTAAAGAATTTAATTAGTTATAAAACATTTGAGAAACTCTCCAAAGGTAAGGGGACTACATGCTCTTTTCTGTGTGTTTATCAAACTTTTATTGAAGTAAAAATACCTAGAGGAAAGTGAACAGGTTATGTGAACAGCTTGCTGAATTGCCACAAAATGGAGTGTCCTGTAGAACTACTGCCTAGGCCAACAAAGGCGCATTGCTCTCCCATGGCTCCAGCCCCATGGCTGGGGCACACGGGTACACTACCTCCCCCAGCCTCCCTTCCAAGGCCAGGCGGCCATGTGGCTGAGTTCTGACCAAGGTGATATGTGTTCCGCAGGCCCCAGCTGTACAGAAGTGGGCTTGCCTTTCTGTGTGTCTTTATCAATTTCACCAACGACATGTAGAGGACAGGCAGGCGGAGCCACAAGCTGGAACAAAAGTGCAGCCCTGAGTCATCACGCAGCTTCCGGACAACCAGGGATGCCAGCTTGAACTTCTTCATGAGGAAGAAGGAGCATTTATTGTGTTAAACACCGAAATGTTCGTCTCTGTTTGTTACAGCCGCTGACATCACTTACATTCTATCCGGGAATTGACCCAGTGAGCACGAAATGTCCGTCCTATATAAAAGGAGATGATTTAATTTGAGGAATCTGCATTTGCTTGCATGACTGAAGCACAGACTATCTGTAGGGAGAAGGGAGAGAGGCGAAGACTCGGGCCCTGATGAAAGCAGCTGGTGGAAATGTGGTATCACGTGTCTCTGCCGTCACTGTCAAGTTTTTACATTCATTTTGGGGGCAGGAGTGACAATTAAAGATCACTGAGTGGGAAAGAAACGTGATCACATTTTTTTTTAACATCTTTATTGGAGTATAATTGCTTTACAATGCTGTGTTAGTTTCTGCTTTATAACAAAGTGAATCAGTTATATATGTACATATGTTCCCATATCTCTTCCCTCTTGTGTCTCCCTCCCTCCCACCCTCCCTATCCCACCCCTCTAGGTGGTCACAAACCACTGAGCTGATCTCCCTGTGCTCTGCGGCTGCTTCCCACTAGCTATCTATTTTACGTTTGGTAGTGTATATATGTCCATGCCTCTCTCTCGCTTTGTCACAGCTTACCCTTCCCCCTCCCCATATCCTCAAGTCCATTCTCTAGTAGGTCTGTGTCTTTATTCCCATCTTACCCAAAGGTTCTTCATGACCTTTTTATTTTATTTTTTTTAGATTCCATATATATGTGTTAGCATACGGTATTTGTTTTTCTCTTTCTGACTTACTTCACTCTGTGTGACAGACTGTAGGTCCATCCACCTCACTACAAATAACTCAATTTCATTTCTTTTTATGGCTGAGTAATATTCCATTGTATATATTGATACAGCCACTATGGAGAACAGTATGGAGGTTCCTTAAAAAACTAAAAATAGAACTACCATACGACCCAGCAATCCCACTACTGGGCATATACCCTGAGAAAACCATAATTCAAAAAGAGTCATGTACCACAATGTTCATTGCAGCTCTCTTTGCAATAGCCAGGACATGGAAGCAACCTAAGTGTCCATCAACAGATGAATGGATAAAGAAGATGTGGCACATATATACAGCGATCACATTTTTGTTTCAAAATGATAACCGTGTCTGCCACCGAGACTATAAGACGGAGGCGAGGAGGGTGGTTGGAACGCCCCTTGTTGAGCTCGGACCTCCACCGGGCTGGAGCGCCCTGACCCCGCCCACTTGGCATCCTCTCCTGGCATCTCGAGGGCATGCCCAGCCCAGCCACGGAGCCGGCCACCCCGCAGATACACAGCACCGGGCATCCTTTCCTCAGCTCTCCTGCAGCTCAGAGGAGGATTTCAGCCTCTGACAGCACCTCTCTGCTGTACCAGTGGAGTGAGCCACTCAGGAACCACGGTCCGGATCTGATTTCAGACAAAGAGTTCACTTCTGTAATCACGGCGCTGATCCCAGAGCTGGACGAGACAAGACACAGAAACGTAACTGGCAGCCAAGAGGACACACACGCTGGGACGGCTTCTCTGGGTGTGAGATTCCCTCGGCGGGGTTGGCTCTGGGCCTTACCTTACCCGGTGGATTCTCCAAGCTGGGAGTCATCAGACCCAAGACGTGACGCTGAAGGTCAGAGGGCCTGGCCTTCTGCTGAGCTGGGGTCACCAGTCCCTGTCCCCTATGTGGAAGGAGGCCGTGTTGCGGAGGGTCTTTACTGCAAGGACCCACGTGGAAGGCAGGTTACCAGGGTTCTTCTGCTTGGCCAGCATGCAAGAAGCTCCTCAGAGGACACAATAATGGGGCTCCTTACCCTCTGTACTATTGATACTTTGGGGCCCAATGATGCTTGTGTCGGGGGCTGACCTGGGCACCTAGGATGCTTAGCGGTATCCCTGACCCCCACCCACTAGATGCCAGTAACACCCTGCCCCAGCCCCAGGTGTGACAATCAAAGACGCCTCTAGACATTGCTGCCCTGCCCTGGGTGGCAGGCAGGATCATCCCCAGTTGAGAAAGACTGGTACAGGAGGTGCTTCTAGTGACAGAGGGATTTATTTTGGACAGGAGAGCATTTCCTGCCTTCCTTTTCTACTATTTAATGAGTTACTGCCACGCAGAGCCCAAAGAAATCATCCATTGGATTCTTAACTTTGTGAATTCTCCCTCCATTTGAAAAGTGAGGGCTAAGAGCTGACTATTCATCTATTCAGTATCCAACAGATGAGGCTGCGTTTTTGCAAGCCGAAAAGAGCTTTCCAAATTCCTCAGTCCAACTGAGGGACCCGTTCTAATATACTTTACATCTTTGTGGGGAAAACTGCATCAGAATAATTCAAATAAAAAGGCCAAACTGCATGATTCATTTCGGAAGAGTAGTTCAAAAAGTGAGCCCTATTTTAAAAATTCACATTTTTATTTTTATCCAGGACTCTGATAGTTCCACTAGAGATAAATGATTCCTTCTCAGAGGGGAAATAAGAAGAGTTTAATCTTGGCCTTCTATTGCTTGAAACTATTCCACCTCTGTGAACTCATTTCATATTTTAAGCTCCCAAAAAAGAACAGAAGAATTTAGCAAACCCCCATATGACCACATATTGCTAATAGGACAACTTGTCATTTGAAAAATGTCCACTTTTCTGAGAAGACACTTGGTATCATGTACCATGGGATAGATTACAGTTCAGGGCAGTCCTTGTTTTGATCTTGTCCAATATTTATCATTCAATAAGCACTAATATTTACTCATTTATTTAAAATACTTTTATTGATAATTGTCTGGACATTATCTGAAGCACTGGGAAAGATTCTTTGAAAAAAGATGACATAGGTCCACATACAGCTGACAGCCCCACGGAAGCCACCTTCAGTTAACTGGGAATTGAAATCTGGTGCTCTCAGGGCAGGGGCGGCAGGTCAGTGTGCTCCTATGTGAAGGGCACATTACCTGGGTTCAGGGCCTGGCAATTCTCCC
Source organism: Mesoplodon densirostris (assembly GCF_025265405.1). Lineage (NCBI taxonomy): Eukaryota > Metazoa > Chordata > Mammalia > Artiodactyla > Ziphiidae > Mesoplodon > Mesoplodon densirostris. The sequence goes on along the minus strand of NC_082664.1, from coordinate 158,280,234 downwards.
ATGGAAACAGCATCCAAGCAGGAGAAGCTGGCAAGATAAATGTGGGGAGGAGTGTCCTAAGCAAACCCCAGAGGTGCCGCCATGAAGGTGTCCCTTTTATAAGGTCTCATACATGACCCTCCGAGTTTGGAACTCAGTGACCAGCAGCCCAGGTGTGTTAGGCTGGTCGTTTTGCCTTCTCCCTGGGGCAAATACAGAAGAGAGAGACTCTTCCTTTGTCTATGGTGAAGGACACAGGTGCAGGTGGGTCCCCCACCCTTCTACACACTGACTCAGGCCCCCTCCTCTTGGAAACCTTGCAGGGCCACTCGACCTTCCGTTGATCCCTTCTCCAGTCTTCTCTGACTTTCTAGAAGGTTCTAAGTTTCTAGTTAGGATTCTAGAACCCTAATTGTCAGTACTATTCAAATAGGCTCTTAATTATTTATTTGTTTCCTGTGTACATGATTTTGACTTTCTCAACACAAAAATAATAAACTCTTCAAGGTCAGGGAAAGTGTCCATCATGGTTGTTCTGTACATTCCAGTGAGCCATACCCACTTCAACAAATAAGTCGTGTTTAGATCTGCGAGGAAGTAACTCAGGCAAGTGTAAAATGAAGAGCAGAGAAGTGTGTGTGAATAGGAAGGACACCCTGCTGCACAAGGTGCCCTCTAAATGCAGTGGTTCACACCAGACAGAGGTGTCTTGCTCCTCAGTGACAGTCTAGGGTGGGTGGACAGGCTCTGCTCCAAAGAGTCACATCTGGTACCATTTGAGTTGGGCAGCTCGCCGTCCTCAACACGCATCTTCCCGAGGTGCCCCAGTCCTTGCAGCTGACCTCCAGCCAGGAGGAAAGAGAAGTCCTTTAGGGGCAAGCTGAACATATTCTCATACAGATTTTACTGATGCTCAAATTCAACCAAGAAAAACCCTTGATCACAGAGCACAAGGCAGTCTGGGAATGATAGTCTAACTGGACGGCTGTGCCCAGGAAGTATGAGAAAACCTCGTGAGGAATCTCCTCCACTGAGCATATCCCTCTGATAATCTCAAGACTATTTGCTTACTTCCGTCCATCCATTAGAAGCCCTTTCTTTGGAACCTCTTCCATAGTTGGAAATAAGGGAAATACTTTAAGCAGAAAGTTGCTTCTGAAACAGCCTAAAACGATTATCTGGGCTTTGTGTACCTAGACTAGAACAAAAGATGACTCCACCGTCCCCTCCACTTCCACCTCCACCTCCACCTCCACCTCCACCATCCCCTCCTGCATGGGCCACAGAAGAACAATTGTTTAGCTTTTCAAGCTGAAGTGAAAGGATCATGATCAAATAGCCGCTTAGACACATGACACTCTTTTCTCAGTACTTTCAAATACAAAACACTCATCAACAAGGTATCTATATCCTGCAAAATAATTTATTACCTAGGGAAGTCAAGTTCACAGAGAAAAGAGTAGAATGGTGGTTGCCAGGGGCTTGGGGGAAGGAAGAAGGAGAGGAGGTGGTGTTTAGATACAGAGTTTTGGTTTTACAAGGTGAAAACGTTCTGGAGATTGGTTGTACAACATTGAAGTTAACACTTCGGAACTGTCCACTTGGAAATGGTTAAGGTGATACATTTTATGTTATGTGTTTATTTATTCATTTATTTATTTTTCACTGTGTCGGGTCTTAGTTGCAACATGTGGCATCTTCATTGCAGCATGTGGGATCTTTCGCTGTGGCTTGTGGGCTTCTCTCTAGTTGTGGCGCACGGGCTCCAGAGCGTGGGCTCTGTAGTTTGCAGCATGTGGCCTTTGTTGCCCCTGCAGCATGTGGGATCTTAGTTCCCCAACCAGGGATCGAACCTGTGTCCCCTGCATTGGGAGAAGGATTCTTTACCATTGGACCACCAGGGAAGTCCCATGTTATGTGTTTTTTACCACAATTAAATTTTAAAAAAATTACAAGGGAAGCCTACAAGAAGCAGAAATAATACTGAGATAACGGAATGGAAACATCTGGTTGAGCCAATAGAACTTGTCTTTAGGTAATTTCATTATGTTTTGGTCACCATATCATTTTATTTACTATAGCAAATGATTGTAGTTCATTTATTCTTTCTAATATTCATTCATTCATTCAAAAGATAATTCATTGAACACCTGTCCTAGGGCACTGTATTATGCTGGGGCGATATTGATTAGCCACAGTAGTCCTGTTCCCAAACCCAGTGAGCTTACCTTCATGTGGAGGGAAAAGATCCCTTAAAAGGGATCCTAAATATGGGATTCCTTGAGTGCAGTGGTTGTAGGCTGCAGGTGTGCGGCGGGATGTTTGGGCTACTTTTGTGCCTTAGAGATTCACTGATGTTCGGTTGACTGTTGAAAGCATGGAAGGGACTGGAAGAGAGCCCAGACTGAGAACAAAGCCTGGTCTCATGTTACTCCAAGGCAAGACCGATCCAGGCCCAAGATGAGCCTGAGAAGGAGACCAGTGATGGAAGAAGAACATTCGAGTGAAACCAAGGGAAGCGAGGGTCTCACAAAATGAGGAGTGATCAGTAGTGACAAATGCCCTCGAGTAGTCAAGTCGGATGTATGAAAATTGTGCTCGGCTTTGCCGGCATGGGGGTCGCTGACCTTCCACAGGATGTGTCAGTGGAGGGAGGGGTGGGAATCAGGCTGAAGGGAGTAAGGTGTGGGAGAGGGTGAGGGACCGGAAACCAGGCATGTAGACGATGTCTTTTAGAACGTGCCCTGGGACAGGGGGACAGTCAGGAGGTAAGGGTTTGGGTTGTTTTCTCAAAGGACATAATAGAGATGTATTTTGAGACATTAAACTAATATGTTTCCCCACATATTCTAATAAAGCATGTTCACCGGCAGCTGTTCAATCCTTACAGCCTCAGGAAAGGGTGAAGACAGGTGCCCCTGAAGTGGGGTGAGGAGGAACAGGCTTCTTCGTCTGTTTTGGGAGGAAGATCAGAGGGCAGCGGGGCGGCAGCCTGGAGACACGTGTTCCCCAGCCCCTGCAGACGGGAAGCACTTGGAGGGAAAGTTGGGAGGAAGGGGCTTCCGCTTAGCTGTCTCTTTGGGATCGCGGATTTCTACTCGGCCACCGCAGTGTTATTGTCACACAGAGCACATGAGAGGGAGTCCCTTGGCGAGGTGAGAAGAACCCAGGGGGTCCTTTCCTGAGACATCCTGGCGTCCTCTGCAGCGTGGTAGCCACGCAGAACTCCTCCTGAGTGCACGGCCATGGAGCTTGCCTGCAGGGGTTGAGGTAAAACAGCCAAGGTCCACAGGGAGGGCAGCGTAGACCAACTGGGAGAAAGATCTGGACTTCAGGGTTCACCCAGGTACCAGGAGGGCCGAGGTGGGCCTAACAGAGTCTAAGTAAACCACCAAGTCAGGAGTGTGGACTGGAGCACATCCACCAGTTGGTTGGAGAACCCGAATCAGATGCTACTGGGGCACCCGGGCCCTGAAAGATGGGGAGCCAGGGACCGGGGCAAGGAGCTGACTGTACAGATCCCAGATTCTGCTTCTCCAACAAGACCCCAAAGGAAATCTGAGAAAAGGGCCTGATGAATATGACCATGTTCCCCAAACAGACTTTAAAATGTAGACTTATCTAACCTCCCAATTAAGTACTCGGGGAGGTTTGGATCAGCTTTAAGTTACTACAGAGCATCTATTCTTCATGTATCTTAATGTGACACATGTTACCTTGGGGTCCCCCTAAAATGGGGGGAGACCTGAGCACAGTTAAACATTAATGAGGAGGATCCAAGTGAGGGAAGACGATGAATATGGGACAGAAGTTTCAACCACATGCTACGAAGATGCTGGTTACCAAAATATTAAATGTTTGACCCCAACCCTATCTCCCCCCAAAATAATCATTTTCTGAGCAATAAGTTGGAGACTTTCTCTCTGGGTCATTTTTGCATTTCGACATCATTGCTTTTGCTTTTCCCTGACAAACACTCTGAGCCCTGGCATCATCTGTTCCAGGAGAAGGTGTTCTGCTTTGCATCTCGCTTGCTGGCAAAGATTCTGTCCAGGGAAATTCTGCTCCATAACCTGTGCAAAGTCAGATCTTCTTGGAGCAGATTTGTGAACCCCCTCCCTCCGCAGAACGCTGGTGGTGGGAAGTGATCGAGTCCGGCCATGTTTCCTTGAGGATCATTAGTGAGCAGCTCTGCATTTTGCTGTCACAGCTTAGATAATTGGTCTGTGACTGTTCACAGTCCATCAGCTTTTTGTGGTCAACCTCAAGGCAAGAGCAGCACAGGGAAGCACAGAGCACACCCATCTGTCTTGGCTGGGCTTCCCCCTTTCCTGGGTGTCCTTTCCTCCCAGGCCTTCGGGCTGTGACCTGAGAAGACCCAGCTGCATCTTCTTTACCCTCACTTCCATTATTCCAAAGCTTTCCCAACCACAGGCCAGGAGGGGACTGACCACTCAATTCAAACTGCAGCGTCCAGTGATTCACCCCATCATCTGACATTACTCATCACTTGGGTGAGCGCCCTTGGAATCAGAGCAGGAGGCAGACAGGGAAACTTACACTGTGCTTCTGACAGTGAAATCGTATTCACCGTAGAAGGCCAGTTGAGATTCTTACCTGTGGAGCTCGCCCATAGCCCTTGCGTGATGTGTGTTATGCATCTGTTACTTTACAAATATCGTGTCATTGATGACATGAAGAAAGCTTCTGCAAAACCTTTGTGGAAGAGGAACTGAAATGTAATAACCAAGTGCTGGTCTTTAAGAATGCTTCTAGATGACTTAAAAATAGCCGTGAGGCAGTCTTGCTGAAGCAATTGGAAAACCTTAGGAGAAAGTCCTCAGACATTCCTTCAGCAGTCCAGCTAGAGTCTTCCATGTAGCCCAAGGTCAGAGGTGACAAGGGCTGACATGGGTTTCAGTCTGGCTTTGGCTTCAGCTTATTCTCTCCACCCCACACCCGTCTTCCTTCCACTCCCAGGGCTTGGGGCTCTGGCATCAGACACAGAGACCACAGCCTCACAGAGGCAGCCTGAGCAGCTCTCACTGCTCAGAAGGTCAGATACCCAAATACAAAGCTGTAGATCTGCTCTGCTTGTCTGATTTAAACCTGAAATAGAATTTGGTATTGAGAGTGTTTCCTGAGGGACAGAGTCTAAGGATGAGCTCTCTTGTTTCTGGGTTTTCTGGAATTGGTTTTCTCATCTGATTAGATTTAAGACACAAAGGACCCCCTATCCTGTGGTAAAGGAGTGTTTATTTAGCCTGTGGTGGCAAAACAGTCATTCAGATGATCACCTTTACACACCTGTGCTTATGTGCCTATGGAGGACGAGGTTCTGGGTGGCCAAGTATTTACTGAGTTTGAACATTTTGGTGAAAAATAGGAGTCTAATCAGGTTGGTTGGTTGCTTCTAAGTATGCTAGACAACTTAGGAAAATAAAATGATGTGCTCAAGGCTTTAAATTCCTAGATTAAGATCTACAGAAGGAACCAAAAAGCTTCTAGATTGGCCGTGTAAGAAATCTTCTCTCCTGTAGCCAGAGGGCCTAGATTGCTGAAAATTAAGCCCAAGGCCTCATTTTAGGAGTGGTGAATTACAGCCCAAATTGAATTCCCAAATTCACAGCATCTCTTTTATTAAATTTAGGACATTTATTGGAAAGACATGGGCTTGGTAAATTCGGCATGTGTTTATACGACCAAATTCCTATGAAGCTAGGGATCTTGAGCCCTTAATTCTGGCGCCTATTTGCCTTCTTCACCCCTGCCTGAGAAGGTCAGTCCCCTTCTCATGACGCACCTCTGATGCCCCTACCCCACATGCTTGCCCAGGAATATAGGCAAGATTGGTTCTACTCCTATATTTCTGGTTGGGAAAACTGAAGCTCACTTAAAATTTTGCATATTTTATATTGATTAAAATAGTACATGTATCTGTATAACCATCATTCCAGATAGCTAATCAATCAAGATAGTAATAGATCAATAGTAAATTTCATTTGATTCTAAGCAATGCATGTAACCACATCTAACAATAAATATTAAGTAAGAACAGCTCAAGTTACAAACTAAAAATGCTCTAAGTTAGTAAGGTTATAGCAAACTGCATTTAGAATATATCTGTGGTAAAATACATCAGAGCCTGCATTACAGAGAGTAAGTGAGATGTGTGGGAATTGACTTGCCCTTTTCTTCCATTAAAGGGCAGAGTTTTTTTTGAAAAAAAGATGGTTCAATTTCCTCCCTCCAAGCTGCCTTTTTAAAATAACAAAACATAACACAACACATATTTTGACACAACTCCACATGACTCAGAGGCCCTTCTTAAAATAAGACCAGACCACATTCATGGAGACTGAATCACCTCTAACCTTCCGAACTCGGTGAGGGTTACTAATCAGGATGTGTTTTCATTCCTCAGATAGTATGGGAAAGCTCTGATTTTGACAGTTAACCTACCATCCAATCAATTATTTTTTCACTGGAGCTCTAAACAAATTTTGTTTTCTTTTCTCATCGCCTCACCGTGAATGAAAGACAACCCATATAAAACTGTTTTTCAGTGTAAATAAGACTGCCATCTCCAAAAAATAAACGATTCCTGAGATGATTTTAAAAAAAGAACAAAGTAGCTTATGAAAGTATGTGATGTCCACATAATTTAGGACCTCCCTCAAGTTTTTCAGCCCCAAGAGACACATATTTCCTCTGAATTAATTATGCCAGAAGACAGTTCCTTCTGCAGGACCAGGAAAACTTTTTGGTAAAAGTCAAGCACAAGTCAGCATTTTTCTTCTGATTAAAAATTGAGAGATTAAGGTGCACACCTCCCACGTACACACCTGTCTATACTGCATTCGCATCATGCAATAGCATCTGGTTGACATTTGCAGGATTCTGCACAAAAGCTTAAAGACCTGTGCGTTTAAGCAGAATAGCTCTAGTGTAGCAGGACAATGAAGCTTAAACTTGAATTTAGAAGACCTGGATTTGAATCTTTTTTTTCCTGCCAGACTGTAGCTCTCAATTTCTTTATTTGAAAAATGAGGCTGAATAACATTGACTTCTAATGTGCATAAAGCAGGCTTATACATGTGGACATTTCTTCAGACCTTAAGGACTGTCCACTTGGTCGATGTGATTGCTATTAATACCAGAGGATCTGGAGCTATCATGACTAACTGGCTTGAACTCCAAAGGGACTGCTGTCTTTCATGCACTGAGTCAGAGTTTCCTTAGCGACGGGGCTCAGAAGATAAAGAATTGTAATCGCTTCCTGTGCATGATGTCCTTCACTCAATCGTACAATGAGTAACATTTATATCACTCATTTTTAAGCACTGGCCTACTTGAGAGCCCTGATTCCCCCACTGTTCTGGTTAAATCAGCCTCAGAATAGTGGCTTTGGCAGCTCAGCGCCTGCGCTTCAAGACTCCCTAGCCCCTGGTACCCCCCCCCCAGCCACACTTGAAGACATTCACACTTTGAAGGCAGATCTTCTCTCTGACCCCCTCCCAGATACCCGACAGATTAAGTCACAGACCAGAGGAGAAAATGCTGCCCAAAATAGTCATCCTCCAGATGTGCCTGTGTTCAGGGTCGGCCCCGGATGTCACATCCTGGTGGGAAATGACTGTGTGTGTTTTGTTCGCATTCAAGGCCCTGTTGACAAAGCCGTGCTGCAGGTGTCCCCCTGAAATTGTCACACAGTGACCTTCCTTAGTCAAAAAGCACCATAAATATTATCTCGGGTCTCATCTCCTGTGCACATCTGAGAGTTTTGAAGAGGTCAGTACCCTGTTTCACTGAGATTTTAAAAACTCACCCTGTGGGTCAAATTTTAACAAGAACTGTAATAACAGCAACCCCCTGTCTGGTGCCAACTTCCCGGTCTCATGTCTTGAGTTTTTAATAGAGGGGCATCTTATCTGACGATCCAGGGTGCTAACTGATTTCCACTCCTTTCTCTTCCACCTGCCCTCCCCCGCCTCCTGCCATCCCCCATTTATGCAATTAAAGGAATCAGTGGGCATTTCAGCTCCCTTTTCCTGGAGCAAACTTTTTTCACAATCTTAACGTACTCAAAGGAAGATAAAAAAAAAAAAAAAAAAAGCTGAAGTACACCACACAAATACAAAGTAAATAAGTAAATGAAGAAAGGCCACTGTGGTTGTCGACAAGGATGCCTGGGAGCAGCCTGGCGGCTGAAACCGAGATACGACCAAGCCCAAGGGGCCACATCTGTGAGGCTGAGTGTGTGAATGGGGCTGAGCTGGCCTCCCACACAACAGGAATTCCTCCAAAACTATGTGCTCTGTATGGGAGCACAGAAAAAAATGTGTTTAGAATATCACTAAGGAAACCCAGATACATTATCTTTGCCAGAGCACAAAAGACAGTTCAGTCAGTGACTGACTCAAAATGACTAGAACAGGGAACATGCGTTTAATGATGCTGGGGAAACAGGGAAGCAGAAAAAAAGGATGGCCGCATTCTTTATGCCCGAACAAGAACAAGACGCCTTCTTTTCCCAGCACCAGGAGGCTTTCTGCTACACTTGTTCATGGCCCTGGCTGTTTGCAGGCAAAGAAGAATGAAAAGAAAAGCATTTTGGTCTTTCCACTCAAAAAGGTTGTGGCGGGCTTCCCTGGAGGCGCAGTGGCTGGGAGTCCGCCTGCCGATGCAGGGGACACGGGTTCGTGCCCCGGTCCGGGAGGATCCCACATGCCGCGGAGCAACTGGGCCCGTGAGCCATGGCCGCTGAGCCTGCGCGTCCGGAGCCTGTGCTCCACAACGGGAGAGGCCACAACAGTGAGAGGCCCGCGTACCGCAAAAAAAAAAAAAAAAGTTTGTGGCTGTCATAAATTTCTCTTTCAAATATCATGATGTGTTTGTTCCTGCTATCACACCTGTCAACGCATCTTGTTTCAATATGGAGGACACAGTTGTTTTTTTTTTTTTTTTTTTTTTTTGCAGTACGCGGGCCTCTCACTGTTGTGGCCTCTCCCGTTGCGGAGCACAGGCTCCGGACGCGCAGGCCCAGCGGCCATGGCTCACGGGCCAGCCGCTCCGCGGCATGTGGGATCTTCCCAGACCGGGGTACGAGTCGGTGTTCCCTGCATCAGCAGGCGGATTCTTAGCCACTGCGCCACCAGGGAAGCCCATGGAGGGCACAGTTTTAAGAGTATACTTTGACGCCAGAATTTTGAGAACAAGTTTTGACTCTTTTTTTTTTTTTAATTGGAGTTTAGTTGCTTTACAATGTGGTGTTAGTTTCTGCTGTACAGCAAAGTGAATCCGCTATACGTATACATATATCCCCTCCTTTCTGGATTTCTTTCCCATTTAGGTCACCATAGAGCACTGAGTAGAGTTCCCTGTGCTATACAGTAGGTTCTCATTAGTTATCTATTTGACCTCCACTCTTATTCCAACAAAACACACTGTGTGTGCACTGGTGTGTGTGTGTGTGTGTACAGAGTCCTAAATTCCATGGAGCAGTTTAGTTCCATTTTAATTCCAGTTAAATTTTAGCATTATAATAGCACAGCCAATTCCTGTCTAAAAATAGGTTGAAATGTGTTTACATTTGTGAAGTTTGGGCAGTGATAACTCCATGTGCGACATCTGTTAACAGATTACCAGCCATAAAAAGATGGCAGAAGCGATGGTTTCCTGCAACACGATGACCTCCCTGCTGTTCCCAAGGCACTGTCGCTCCTGCTGCCTGGGTGGGCCCGACTTCATATGGTCTCCCCTCAACCCCTTCACGCTCCCCTGCATTATTTCCTCTTTTGCTGTTGCATTTTGGTAGCAAAATTAAAAATTCAGGCTATTAAAATATAAATCACTTTGTTATAAAGCAGAAACTAACACACCATTGTAAAGCAATTATACTCCAATAAAGATGTTTAAAATATATATATATGTATAAAAATATATTAATTCTTTTTTAAATGGTCAGCATGGAAGAGTCTGCAATCGGCTTCTTAATCTTTAGCAAAATGACTCGGCTCACCTGAGTGAGGATCCCACACACCAAGGGAGGAATGTGAGCATTAGAAGTGATGGGGAAACTTTCTGTGGGCTCTTACAGTTCATTGCTTGAAAAATTTGGTCCTTTTAACACACAATTGTACATGGATATATCTTCACAGATCACACACATACTTTTTGATTTGATTGATTTTTTTTTCTCTTTTCTGGCTGACAACTTAAAGCAGATGTGGTTCTAGGAAACCAGTGAATATCCCCTGGGACTCAGCAATGGCCCAGACCTCAAAGCCACAGTAGAAACATTTGGCTCTTGTAATTAAGACACCTGGAGATCGATCTACATTATCGGCATGAATCACCCACCGCCTGGGTATAAAAGAAACCATCACCTCAAAGTTTTTAAGCATAAGCATAAAATTAATTCAAATTATCTAATGTGAGGGCTGAAGACTGAGCTAATAATTTTTAAGAAAATAAATAAATGAACCAGGACAATAAGATAAATTCTGCAGATGATAACAATTGCAAGTAAGGGATTTCAAGATGTTTAAAAGCCTTGAACTGAAGACACTGTCTCTGTTTTCATTAACCCATTCATTTTAAAGTGTATATTAAGCATCTACACTGTAATAGCTACAATACTATTTGATACTCAAACACACATTGTTTAGTCTAGGAATTGCAGTAGATAATTCTGATACCCTCATTAAAAGTCTAAGTTCAATATAGCTAGAGGATAAATTCCAGAAACTAAAAAAAGACACATTTTGTTTATAATCATGATCCATGGATTATAAAGTTGGTAGTTACATTATCTGAAGAGAGACATATCATATATCACTAGATAGACAAGAGGCATAGTCTGACTTGGAGAAAAACTGAACATAGAGCAAAGAGAAGCACTTTTTAATGGGCCTTCACAGTACTCAGTAGTCACTGTCTGAATACATTTGAAATAAACTTCAAATAACACACTTCATATTAAAGACCATGCAGAACAGAGGGTTTTATTACCATGAATTTAATGGCATATAATTGCAAAATGGAGAATTTATACCAAAGCATTAAAAAATACCACTGGTTAAAACTGTATTTTCTATGAAAAATACAAGGCACAGAGTCTCAAGCAAAGATTCACTAAAGATTCTCTAGCTCTGACTTTAGTTCTTCTGAATTAAGAATCTTTAGTTCTTCTGACTCTGACAACGTCTTTTTCTAGATTAGAACACAAAGTACTCAGACAGGCATAGGCTCCAAAATAAATAAATAAACAGATAATTAAATAAATAACTTTTTTAAAAAAACCACAACTTGATTCCATTATTCTACTTAAGGCAAAACCAAGATTTCAAGATAAATTAACACTGCAGACCAGTCCAAGAATTAAATAGGCTTTTCGTCACCCATCCTTCCTCTCTCCTGCCCAGGTTTCTGACTTTTTATGAGTATCTATTTTTACATTTGAGATTGGGTGAATTTTTATGAGAGTCTATTCATATAAAATAACAATAAAGATCAGTACCATAATCTACAGCAGTTAATTTGGCATTTATGTTATAAAACTGTCTGCAAAAAAACCCACCTCTAACCAGTACAAAAGTGTGCAGCCTAATTTACAGCTGCCGTGATGGCATTTCTCTATTAACTTGCAAGGCAGCATTTTTCTCCTCTGAGGATCTGTATTTTAGCCGGCTTGTTTTAGGATGAAAGGAAAATGCATATCTGCCATTTTATAGCAGGCAAAGAACAGACTACTAAAGGTGGGAGGGGTTAATATCAAGGATGATAATTTCAGGTACACTTTATATATTATAATAATATAAAATTAATTTTTGCAGTATGGATAAAAACAGACACAACTCATGCCTTTCTATGTCAGACTGACACCCCTGTTACCTATAACGCATCATTATAAAAACAACGTCCTACAATTTCTGTCAATCTGAACAATCAGAACACATATCACTGAACACGTGTATTTGTAACTCTCATTTAACTCGAAACGCATTGTGACTGTCATTTAAAAGTTAGACGATATATCCTAAAATAATATCAAAAACTATTTAACAGCCATGATGGCAGAGGCCATAGAAAAGCAGCAAAGATACGCAGGCGTGAACTGGCTGAAGGTTAGTCCTGCTGCCACCAGACTGGTCCTCAGATGGCTCTTGCAGCTCGCCTGACTCAGGAATGGCGCTGGGAGAAGCAGGGAACGTGGCCAGGATGCCCGCATTCAAGGCCTACTGCAGCTGCTCTCGGCTCTTTATTCCTGGACAAGTAAATCCCTGAGATCCAGAGTAGAAGTAGAATCTTCGAGTGGCTGATAGGAATAGGACACTGCTCACAATGTGACAAGCAGAATTACATCATCTTTATAACATGCCTGCCTGTACTAAGTAGCAGGAAGGTAAAGTCAGCAGAAACAAAAGAAAACAAAAACAAAAACATGAAACAACACCCACCATCAGGTTTAGAGCTCTTTACTGTCCCCCTCCTCAGACCCTTCTGTGCTCCCCGCACACAGCTGCGCATGGCCCGTATTCCACACGTAAGTCTATCGGCAGGATTGCCTGCGGTGCAGGGGTGCCCAGGCCAAAGCCAGAGGCCTGCAGTGCTTAGGGGAGCAGTTCTGTTTGTAGTCACCACAGGCCATTCTGCTGGGAGTTCCCAGCTGTCCTCTAAGAAGGGAACTCCTAGGCTCCCGGGATGCCAGAATAACCCTGGTCCACACCCAGAACTGGCCGTGAGGATGGAAATAGAGTCGACCCTCCATATCCGTAGGTTCCACATCCATGGATTCAACCAACTGCAGGTGGCAAATATTCAGAAAAAATCAGAAAGTTCCAAAAAGCCAAACTAGAATTTACCATGCACTGGCAACTATTTACATAACATTTCCATTGTATAAGGTGTTAAAAGTAGTGCAGAGATGGCTTAAAGTATACAGCAGGAGGTGGGTAGGTTACATGCAAATACTACACCACTTTACATAAAAGACTTGAGATACTGGACTTTGGTATCTGGGCGGGGTGGGGGGAGTCTCATTACCAATCACCCTTGGATACTGAGGGATGACCGTATATCTTGGTTTTATTGTAAATTCTATCCAAAGACCCATAAATAGGCTTTAATCTACACTACTATTAGCAGCTTTGTCTAATCTACCGTATGAAACAGTGAGGCCTTCAGGGCTTATAATAAGGCTAAAATTTGCTATTAACACAAGTACTAGGGATAGGAATAGCTCCAGTTTTATGGGCTTTCCTGTCTCTGCTGCAACTACTTGGCTCTGCCCTGTGATGTAAAAGCAGTTTAGACAACATGAAAGTGACTGAGTGTGGAGGCATTCCAATAAAACTTTATTTACTTGCTTCCAGGAACAAGATGGGTAGTACTTGGTCCCTAGACTGTGGTTCGCAGCCCTCTGCTTTGGGAAGATGAGCTCCCCTGGCTTTGGCATCCGTAGGTACTGGGGCTGGCCTGGGAGGCCACAGCTAGCTGCTCATCAAATGTCTTCTTCCCCCAGGACCAGAACTGCTGTCATGCTCAAGGCCCCATCCACTCTGCAGTCTGGGATGGTGGGGAACCAGCCTTCAACCCTGCAAATGATGAAATGCCCTGGGATGGTTCTTAAGGTAGGGTTCCCTGGACAAGCAGTTTCCGCAAGATAACTTGTCAGAAATGCAGATTCTCTGGCCCCACCCACCCCTAAATCAGGAATCCTAGGTGTGGTCCAGCCTCTAGAGTGTGTGATTTCACAAGCCCTCCAGGGAGTGGGAGTGGGGAGAGTGGGCCCCTCCCAGTGTGCGAGGGAAAGAGACCGTCCTGCTGTCAGTTCTCAGAGTAGATGGGGAGCTTCTGCTCCATAGCTGGGTCTTACCTTCTACACCTCCTGATAAACGTTTCCTTAGGAAGCTCCGAGGGCCATCTGCGCGGTTCTCAGTCTGCTTCGCGTGTCCGGAGCGTTGGAAACACGCTTTCGTGCACGTTTCTGAGCGCTGCTGTATTGGGGGGACAGGGCCAGTTTTCAGGCACCCGCTCTTCCTGCAGCACAGGCTATGGGGATTGACGGAGCCCCTGGACTCCAGTCGCTTTGTGCCTCCACGTAGCCCCTGCAGGATCTGTATTCAGCAGGTGTTCAGTAAGTGTTTGTGCAACAGATAAAGAGCACGTTGCGTGTGTGTTTTCAACTCGGGGCCTTTCCAAGACAACAGGTTTCCTTAAAAGGTTTGGAAAGGTGTGTTCACGGGGGGAGTATGTACATCCGAGTCGCCGTGTCTTTGAGGTCGTGTCCTTCGTCGGCATCCCGGGTGCCCCACCAGGAGTGGGGAGCGTGGTGTGAATCCTCAGAACACACGGTGAGGGGGCTCCCCTTGGGGCCCAAGTCTGGGGGCGGAGCCGCAGGCGGGGCGCCCCCGCCGGGAGCCTCCTGGGAGCCAGGCTCTCCTGCCTCTGCACGCCGCGGGGACACGCCCCTCCTGTCCTGTATTCGCAGTCGCTTCACGGGAGGACATCTTCACAAGGCTTCATACCTGGGCAGTCTCTCCCAGGTTAGGAGGGAAAAAGACAGCCTCCCTCGGCTCAGTCCCCCTCTCTTGTCCAGCCTCGGGAGAGATGCCTCATCCTCTCTCCCACTCTCGCCCCCAACGTGTCTTCCGCCCCCAGCACCCCGTCCAAAACCGCCTGTGGCATTGAAACACGTCTGCCCAGGTCACCCCGGCTCCCGCAGCGCCCGCCCTGGGCCCAGCTCTGCCCTTCCTCCTCTTGGCTGTGTCATCCCTCCTGCCCCCGTGACACCTCTCAGATGCTTCCCGGAGCCCCCTCTCCCTTCCCGGCTGCCCCAGGACAGTCCCCTGTCACCCTCCCTACGGGCTCCGGATGCTCTGTCCACTTGAAGCGGGTCCTCTGAGCTTCAGAGTCAGACGCCTCGCTTGAACGTCTCAGGGCCCCTCAAACCGCAGCTCCCCAGACGTAATCATAATCTGGCGGTTCTGCCTTCCTCCCGCCACTCGGTCCTCCCCACTTCCCCCACCAAATGCCCTGGCCTCCGAAGCAGCTCTGAGCAGCCGCAGCTCCCCCGCCCTCCCTTGGGCCAGGTTCCATTAGGCTCTCCATCCAAGGCCGCCTCTGCCGTCAGACCATCAGGGTTTGCTCTACGTGTTCAGTCCAGCTCTGTCTCAGACTTGACCGTGACTCTGAGAAAACAGGGATCTTGTTTGTTTTTGTTCACCACTACATCCACATAAATTGCATATTGGTTAACAGTTTTAAAGATATAGATTACAGACTTTTTTTTTTTCACAGCTGAAATGCCTTTACCGTTTTTGCTAATTATAAAGTAATCATACTTAGCATGAAAAACAAACGTCTAACAAATCACACTGTCTGCAACAGATCAAAACCAGCAGTGTAAATTCAAACATAGACTCTGCCTGTCACCCAAAAACATGCCACCTCTTAGAAAGAATAACTGCAGACTATTTAATTTTTATGCTCCCAGACGTGTGTGATGCACTGACATTTATAAATATTATAAAAATAAGATCATAATACTGTTTTGAAACCTATTTTGTTCTCCACTGGATTGTGGTGATAATAACACAAGTGCATATATATGTCTAAGCTCACCAAGTTTTATACATTAATTAAGTGCATTTTTGTATAACAGTTACACCTCAATAAAGCTGGGGAGAAAAGGAAAACAAAAATAAACAAAAGAACAATATATATATAAAACCATTGCAATTCAGATGCCCTGCAGGTAGATCTAATTCATACTATAGTGGCTACATACTATTCCATAATCCAGCTGTGATGTAATTTACTTTTACCAATTACCTGTAGATGGGCTTCTAGATGGTATATTATATATTATACATATAGAACTGAAAGAACCTCAGAGTAACATTCTAGTACGCATTCATTTTTTGTGGATCTGAGATGACCAAGTTAGTCTGTTCTTTTCCTGAATGAGTTTCCTATGTTTGGATTTCTCCATCAGTTTAAATATGCACATATTTTTACTTTACAGCATGTTTGAAATCAGGATGCGAGTTGCAGTAGGTGGCAACTTAGATTCAGCGAAATGTGGTACTCCTCCGTAAGCCGTCAATAAACACCCTTGTTTGTCAGTATGAAGATCTCCTGGAGAGACATAAATATACACCTGCTCACGGGAAACCAGGGCAAGGTGGTGGACCCAGGCATTCTGTCATCTCTCTCCCAGGGGACTAGATACACACACCCTGTTCCACATCAGAACCCATTTATCACCTGGACAGAGAGATGCCGTGTAGATGGAAGGAAATCAAGGAATCTTATAAAGGAAGAGAGTTCCGGGGCTGCAGGGCTGAACCAGGCTTGCACTGTGCTCTTTAGTGTGGGACGCTGGCTCTAATTTCTCCTGTCGTTGGCTCTTTTCTTTGGCTTTATTAGATTCGGCACAGTAAGCTGTTAGGCGGAGTGCCACGCCAACCAGTGTCAACCCACAACTTCTTCTTGGGTTTGATTTGCATTTAAGACTAACACAGTTGTTCAGGCTTCCAGAGGAGAATTATCCGGCTGCGAGGTCCTCTGAGATAATATTTATCAAACTGTCAGCCGAAATCCAAAGTGGAAGTCAAGATCCAAATGGTATTGTAGAATCAAAGTCTTTACAGATAAATAAACAAGGCAAAATAGCAAATAGTGTGCGTTTGCAGACTAAGTTGAACTCTAATTAGTGAAATTAGGGTTTGGTGTTGTAATGGGTGGTACAGCACTGCAGAATTAAAAGCTGTTTCACACTGAGGGTTCTAGTCCACAAAGCCTGTGAACCAGCGCAATCCACCTAGCGCGCTGTCTGCCTGGGGCTGGCTTTCCCCCTTCCCGTCCTCGGCTGCCTCTGCCCTGTTCAGCCTCTGTGTCCAGCAGGCTGAGGGCGGCCAATCCCCTGCCCCCGCCCCTTCAAGTGGGATGGAAGAGAAACAAGTGCCCGCTGTATCCCTTGCTCATTCCTCCTTTTCTTACATGTTTCAAAATAGCCCTTTTATTCCATTTTGTAGAGCTAGGTGAGCAAAAGCCTCGGGGTGCTTGAGGCCTGCTGCTGATTAAAAGAAAATCCCTTTTCCCCACTCTTAAATCTCTTAACTCATTTTTCCCAAATTTTTACCACAATGGTTCTTAAACCTATCTGGGGTAAGAGTCATTGCAGACTCTAGCGAAAAATGCAAAGCCCAGAGAATACCACAAAAAAAAAATTGACTTACGGTTTGAAGCTCTTTGAAGCTGGATCAGCTGTACATCTAGGTATTGGATCCATGAGAATCCAAGGTTACAAACATCAGACTATTAAGTTAACCATGCATCAAATATGAGACACAGTCAGAGGGCAAAACATTAAAAAAAAATAGATATGCTCTTAGGGCACCACTTTTCTTGTCTGTTCATTCTGAACACCAGCATTTTACCTGTAATTTTCAAGTTGAATTCTGCTTGATCCAGCACAATACAAAAGTAAGTTCTTAAATTTGAGGTATTAATATGACATTGAAAGAAGAGTTATTGAAGTTTCCTGAACTCACACTACAAAATAACTTTACCACTTATTTTAGTTGTGCTTTGCTATAAATGTAATGACTGCAATGATATATGGTACATATTTGATATTAACTTTGATTTCTTCTTATTGGAGAAGTGACAAAGCAAGTACAGGTGTGGTTAATAGAAATGTCTCTAACCTTAGCTAGTCTAGCTTCTTCTATTCCTTGATTATTTTGTTTCCGTGTCCTTTAATGCACCCCAAAGGCGTCTCATTATATCAGAGATTCTGGTATTAATTGCATAACATCATGAATCACACTGTCTGCAACAGATCAAAACCAGACAAGGTAGAACATTTCCGTGAGCTCCCCACATTTCAAGTCATTCAGTTCAGGAATATAAGATTGTCCTTTCTCCTTCAATGAGTTTCTGAAGCCACCTGTTACCCTTTCCCAAGAATTATTCTTTTACCTGGGCTTTGTTTGTACGCGTTCACATTTAGATTGTGGGGATGTACTGGTTAATTTTATGAGTCATCTTGACTGGGCTGCAGGGTGCCCAGATAGCTGGCTCAATATTATTTCTGAGTGTGTCTGTTTTGGGATGAGATTAACATTTGAATTGGTAGACTGAGTAAAGAAGTGTGGGCACCATCCCATCCCTTGAGGACCTGAATAGAGCAAAAAGGCAGAGAAAGGGCAAATTTGCTCTACGTGCCTGATTTACTTACTTGAACTGGGACATAGATCTCCTCCTGCCCTTGGACTGGGACTTATCCCGTGGGTTGCCCTGGTTCTCAAGCTGTCGGGTTTGGACTGGAGCTATGTCACCGGCTTCCCTGGGCCTCCAACTTGTAGACAGTAGATCAAAAGACTTCTCAACCTCCACTATCACATGAGCTAATCCTCATAATCAATCGCTTTCTATATATCTATATTTGTCCTATTAGTTCTCTGTCTCTGGAGAACCCTGAATGATACAACCCTTTTGATATTCCTAGGAAATTAGAAACCATGCTAATTTCTTGTTGCATAAAATGGATACATTAGAACATTCTGATGAACAAATTATAAACAATAGAGCAAAAGCTTTCACACTGATTTACCTTTTCTCCCTTAAAAAGTCTCCTTGATGTGATCATTAAAATTATGAGAATCCCAGGAGTAGGGTGTCAGTCTGCCAGACATTTTTACAAAAATCTAGTGCCTCACAAGAGGATGGGAGGGTAGTAACAGATGAAACAGAGCAGGAGTTTTGCAGAGAAGAGAAACTGGAGAAGGATGCAGAAGCCAGAACAAGTGTCAGCACCCTCGGTCTAAAAACAGCCATCAGTGACCAGAGGAAATGACAAGCTGGGGAGAAGAAGGAAGTTGTCCTGGCGTGGGCTTTTGCACCCAGCACGGCCCTCTTCATTTTCACAGTGTGGAGGGAGAGGGTCCCTCCTACGCCTCGCAGCCTCCTCTGCACCCACACCCGCCTCGTGAAGGTTGCTGCCCAATACCATTGACCTACACACAGACCCCAGGGTGAGGTGTGGGTCAGGAGAGGCCACTAGAGGCTGCCCCACCGCACGCCTGCAGAAGGAGCCCTCTTCAGCTGTCCAGTGTCCAGTCCTAGTCCTTTTTTCTTAAAAAACAGAAAAGCAAGGAATTTATGATTCACAAAGACATGTAAATAATATGGATAGTTCAGGAAAACTGTTGTATCTAAAGAGAAGGACCAAGATGAATAAACAGAAGTGGGGACCTGGAGAAAAACAAAGCTAATTCAAGGAACAGAAAATGTAAAAATAAATAAATAGGGACTTCCCTTGTGGTCCACTGCAGGGGGCACAGGTTCGATCGCTGGTCGAGGAACTAAGATCCCGCATAAATAAAATAAAATAAAATAAAGTTTTAAAAAATAAATAAATAAAACAAGATGGAGATAATGCAGTAGGTAATGTATGCATAAAAAATTTGCTATGAAAACGAACAGGCCCGACCACTTGGAGCCATCCTCAGCACTGTCGCCTTTCTTGTGCCTCGCATGTAGCCTGGTCACTCCCCTCTGAAATGTCCCGCACACCTTTTCCTCCTCATCACCTCTCTTCCCCAGCTGTCATTCCGCCTCTTGCTGGCTGCTGTCAGCACAGCCTAGTGGGCTCTGCACAGCTCTTCTGCGTAACCTGCCCAGACATCCCCCACTGGTGGAGTGAGAGGTATCTTTCAGAACCCAATTCTGATCAGCTTCTCCACTCACTTTTCCTCAGTGCCTCCTTAGTTCAGTGAGGCTATGGGCTAGAACCTTGGCCACAGCCCCGAGGCCCCATGAACTGGCCAAGCTCACCCTCCCTTACCCGCTCTGCACCGAGTCACATCCAGTGTGATGGGTCTCTTGCCGTCCTGGGGCTTCTGTCTAGGAAATGCTCCCATTTGCCTGGCTTCATTTCATCCTTTGATCTTTTCACCTTCATCCATTTGTATTCTTTTATTCTCAGTTCAAATGTCATGTATTCAGAGAGGCTGAATGGTATGTTTCTCCATCATGATGATATCTTGTCATTTTTCTTTATTTCAGTAATCAGATTTCCAATTGCATATTTATTTGGTTGTTTGTTTTAGATCAATCTTTTCTTAAATACATTATAATATTTAACTCACCAAAATTCTACCTCCATGTGGGAGGACTAATATAATTTACTTATCATTAGATACCTGGAAAAGAGCACAGCAGATATCAATAAAGGATTTCATACCCATATGATACATGAGTTTTATGAATTCTGTCATTGACCCTGAAAGCTCCATGTTATTCTCACGTTGTCGTTGAAATTGAGGGTCAGCAGTAGGTAGTAGTTTGTCATGGTTTAAGTTGTTCAAATAACACCAATAACCTTTTAAAGTTTATCTCTGATTGTTCAAAAGTTTCACTTTATATTATGCCAAAAGATGTAAGTCCCTCTGGTACATTTCTTCAAATGTGAAAACTATAGGACACATCTAATCAGAGAGTCTATGTAAAGAAGGCCCAGAGTCTCACCTTTTCCATCTGAAGGGGGTCCTTCCTTTAACCTCATCTCCTGGGACAAGATATCACCAAGGGTCCCCTGTACTTGGGACTAACTCCAGAATAAAGGGGCAATGAGGAGAGAGAGCACGCCAGGGACCAGTCCTGTCACTTGGGAATTGTCTATACTGTCTCTCAGCTTTGATGTCTCCTTTAGTGAGTGTGACCAACTGGGCAGACTCCAGTGGGGATTATATGCACTAACAGACATACAATTCCTGGCACCTGGTAGACACTTAGAAAACCTAAGGTCCCTCACCCGATACAATCTATTTCATTTCATCACCATCTCAAAAGTTTGCCACAAAGTAAAGTAAATATTCATTTATATGTATTTACATATCAAGCATAAATATTAAGAAATACCATGTATTTCCTAAAAGTACAGGTATTTTTAAAATAAACTTTATAAATAATAATTGCCTAGAATCAGGCTATATGCTGCCAGAAACCTTTAGAGTTTTAAGTTGATTTTTTTAAAATCTAGTATAAACAAAGAAAAAATATCCTGAAATACTGAAATTGGAGAGGCAAGCGTTGCTTTTCCGTTCTTTGGACAATAATTGTTTCTTAGTAAAAACCTTAAGATTTATTCTTAATGGACAGATAAAAATGTCTTATAATTAAATACATTGTATTTAATGCTTTCTTGAAAATGCTTTTTCTAAATCAGTTTTTTCTTAAATAATATTAGAAGTTCTCTCAATTCTATTTTCTTTGCTACACAAATATTTTTTACATATGGCAAAAAATATGTAAATATATTTAAATGTGAATTTAATATGGTTTATTTTGCTTCTATTGCCTGCTAAAGACATATTACACCACATGAAAATTCTTTCTTAAATACAGTGTGCTTTTCCATAGAATGAAATTGTAATGTGAATGAGGTTAAAACAATTGCTTATGATTTTACAGTAAAAACATAGATTTAATTTTATGGTTAAATTTTAACTTTGAAACCACTATGACATAACTGTGTGTATTTTCCAGTTTTATTTTTTTTTGAGGACCTAGTGATTATATCTCTATGTGCAGATGTATACAGAGAGATATAATCTCAGAACACAAGAAGTTCTCAGCAGATACCGACGTGCACCTCAGTTTCATAATCAAATAGAAATATTCAAGTACTAGGAATCAATTTAACCACCTTCTCTGGGAAAGAAAACTGTCAAAATGGGTAAAGCTCTTTGAGACTGTCTTTAAAGCTCATTGATGCTGTAAAATCTTCCATAATCACTTATTTGATCTCTAAGGACTTTGATAATCTCTGCATCACTTTTTTCCCCCTCAAGAAGGCAATAATTTACAATTGTCAGTTTTTAAACAGGCTTTAATGAAGGTAAATGTCTTTACTAAAATAAGGGCATTAAATTAAAACTTCTATCTTAAACCACATGCTTCACTTGAAGATGTCCATAATTTCTAATTTGTTAGGACTTCTGCTTGATTATATAAAACTACCCTCCTAGAGAGTAAAATCTCCTTGCATCTTTTGACAGTTTCTAGCCAGTGACGCAAAATGAAGAGTTAAATGCATTCTGTTTATTGTTATTGTTAGCGTTGTTACTCAGGGTATTTTTATTCCTGATTAGCAATGGCTCCTGACAGAATCTGACGTATCACGCTGTCAGGAAAGGGGTAAACAGGTGCTCAGGGGACGTGTCGCAGACTCACTGAGGCAAATTGGCAGAGGGAGGCCTGTCAGAAGCAATCAAGCTAACGCCCACGTCTCTATTCACGGTGAGCGGAGACGCTCAGCAGACAGGGCTGGAGACTTCTGGTGACACTGCTCGTGCAGGGGACAGTGGCAGAATTCAGCCCCACACACACCAACCTTCCTGATCATGATGTGGGTTGGAAGATTTTGCCCAACTGGAGCTATCCCAAGGTTACATCCCAACGAGGCGGCTTCTGTTCATGCAAAACCCAGAGCCCTGCCAGCTACACATCTTCTAAGGGAACCATGCTGTCCAAGACACCAGAGCCCCGAAAACACTTTCTGAACCAGCACTTGCTTTATAAACCCTGTAAAGACAGCTCGTGAGCACAGTTTTTGTTTCTTCATGTGGAGCATTCCCACCTGTCAAGACAAGCACTACTCGGCCAAGATTTGAGGCCCCTGCTCTCAGACTGATGTCAAACCATCGTGAGGGTCAAGAGGGCAGCTGTCTGGCAACAGCCGTGCATTGAAGACCCCAGAGCCACGTGCCACGGGCTGCAACCTGGTCAGAAGCACTTGAATGTGAGGAATGTGGCAACAAAGATGCCTGTTTGCTTGGATCGGAAGAAGATGGTTTATCGGTCCCCAAGCCCCTGCCCTGCTTGCGTCCTGCCCTCCTCTCTTCTCCACTGTTCACTGGGCCCCCAGCGCTGGGTGTGTGATGGGGGACACAGGTACCCGGGTCTGTGTGTAGACAGAATTGGGTTCCTGACATGGTATTAAATTTATGCAGCCATACAGTTACCACAGTGAATTATAACAACATTATTTTGAAGTGTATTACATTCTAAAACAGTTTTTTTTAAAATTCCCTTGAAAAAATACAATTCTATTTCCCACTTGCTAATACAATTCCAACACATAATTTGCTCTGTGACAAATATAAGCTATGTTACACCAAGGGTTTTCCATTGGCAATAATTCACAAATTATTTATAATTTACACAAGATAGGCTCTTCCTGTAAAACTTAAATGCCTCCTTTTTAGCTAAAGAACATAAAATCATTTATTGATTGTTTACATTTACCCATGCCCTTTTCCAGAAATAGATGATACATTTTTCTTGTGATGCAATGTTTCCCATATGCATAAATGGTTTAGTAGCAACAGTAAATCAGAAAAGGATTAATAAAATATTTGGGATGGGGGCAAGAAAATCCATCTCCTTATCACCCGTGTTTGCATTCATCTGCTGTAACTGCTGTTCTCCAAGACACAGGGCACTCCTTGGAGAGGATGGGAAATGCTTGCTTCGCTTCACTGTAGGAGCAGGGGCAGGACCAGGGCACCTCCATCAGCCACAGGACCTGGCTCGCCCACCCTTCTCGGGAAACATGGGGGTCAGGGTGTGTCCTCCACGCAGCAGGACAGAGCCAGGCTGAGTCCACCCATGCGAAACAGTCCAAATAGTAACAATATTGAAATAGGTTTGCTTTTTTTTTAAGCTTTGGGATTCATGTTAAAAAAACAAAACAAAACAAACAAAAACAAAAAGACACTTGGGATGGACCAAGAAACTAAAACATATCAACCAGTTACTACACTGAGTGCAGGGCTGCAGGATCTGCTCACACTTTTTACGTCTGTGAGCACTAAGGGAAAAGACAACACTTGAAATGCTTCCATTTCTTTCCACACCACATGTGCATCTCATTGTATAAGAAAATTCATGCCGACAAGTAGCATAATATTTTAAGAAAACAACATTTTTGACCTATATTCCAATGGTTCTCCCTTTTTTTTTTTTTGGTGAATTCTTTAAACTGGCTAAAAACTCCTAGCTTCCTAGCTTCAAATATTCCTAGCTTCAAATATTTTCTTCTCTACTTCTCTTATTAAATTAAATTGAAGGAGCTCACTATTTAAAACAAAATCCTTCTTTTCATTAAAAAAATCATACTTTTGTTCAGCCACATTTCAAGTTTTATTTTGAATACATGAAGCTTTTAGTGAAATGCCTCTTAAATATGTCATAAAAATTTTTAATCATGATGATCAAAGGATGGAAGTATTGCTTTATACCTTTAGCTTTTTCAAAGTGCATTGAGAATCACAAACCCTGTAGATGGACCACCGTCTTGGAAAAGAGACAGAGAAATTGGATTGTAAGAACAAAGAATAGAAGCTTTCTTGTAAAAGGAGAAATTTCCATGCACAACCCTGTCCCTAGTGAATCAATGTGTTAGACTCTGAAAAGCAAGTACATCTTATTGGGAGATGTTCTGCAGCCCCAGTTATAACCCCAGAGCTGCTTGGAGGGAAACAGTGGTTTATAGAGTAGACATGAATTAAAAGTAAAACTTATCTGTAATGAAAAAAAGAAAACTTTCTATTAGAAAAAAAAAGGAAAAATTAATTCAAAAATAATGTTCCGTTCTAAAACAGGAAGATGTTGTTGTGATTCTAAGGGAAGCTTTTTGGGGTAATGTAGTATGGACAGTTTCTCAAATACAACAGGACAGCAGCTAATTGTATAATTAGTCTTTGTTCATTATACCTGTGTGGTATAATCAGATTTAGGGATAATATGAAACTATGGAACTGCAGGTCTTGTCACATTAAATTGATGAGAAAAATTATTGCTTAAAGAGACCTTATGACATGTTAATAAATGGGTATAGTCTGTAAGGAATATTAACAAAACCTGTCTGAACGAGATTATAAATCTCCAATGAGTTTTCAAATTACTCATGCCTCCAGGACACAGAAACACAAACTACTGGATTGGAGCCATGTCAGACTTGCAGCTACAAGGCTGAAAAAAAATAGCAAGATAAAAGGCAATGCTTAATTAAATGTGTCTACAAATAAATTCCAGGTGAGGTTAATTTAATTGTGTCTGTGTAATGCAGTGCACCTCTGGACATTTCAGAATGACGTTGGCTCAGTCCTAAAGCATCAGGAAAGCCCAGTATGCCCTCAAAGAGTGTACTCTAAGAACAAATATGTCTATTTTTTATTTAATATCTTATTGGACATTTTTTTGAAGGAAGAGCAAGCTTATTGAGACATGGATGATTTATAATTTAGGTTAGAAACTATTTTCTCAGGCACTTTGTTGATCCTTCAAACACCAATTGCAGTGAACAAAGAGCAAATAGTAGATGTTCCACATACCTTGGATTTATTAAATCAGTTTATTTTCAAAAGTGAAGAAGCTCAAGCCCACTGAGATTAAATCCCTTGAACTAAGTTACTTATGTGGCAAATGCTTCTTGGACCATGGGTCTGAGCCCAGGCAGGAAACTGGCTCTAATTCAGTTTTACACACGTAACCATGCTGATGTCTACGGCCTCCCAACAGTTTCTAAGAAAACCAGTTTCATTAAACAGGAAGCGACTTAAACATAAGGTTAGCAATGAGAACATCAGCAAATCATCTAAGAATGTGAGGCGTAACTTAACACCTATTTATTTTAAGTCTTTCACTGTATCATTTTCCTTGGCTCTGCTGAGAAATAGTTAAGTCTAGATTCACATGTATGAATGAGATTCCTGAGAAAATGGCTATTCTTCTCAACTTCCATCACTTAAGGGTGATGTTAAGAAGACGTGCAATTGACAGATGTGTGGAGAGCAAAGATGACAGCTGTTTCAAGTGGTATTTCCAGAAAGTTGCGCTGAGGCCCATGAATCCACTCCTACTCTGAAGGCAGTGCTGCTCTGGCTTTCATGGGTGTTCTGGTTTTGGTGCTAGATCAGGTATATTGAGTGACCTTGGATGGTGTTTCATCAGCATGGTTGTTGAGGAACAATGGCTGTGATCCATCTGCCGTCTTCTAGGAGGAAGCCTTGGGTACCCTTGGGCGGAAACTGAGCTCACATCACCCTTGTGTGCATCCAGCAGAGGGATGCACATGGGGTTAAGTCCAGCCTGCAGACCAGACTGCTGACCTCTGACTCGAAATCCCTTCTTGGAAGCCTCGTGAAATAAAGTTCAAAGACACCATTGGCAACTCAAATTTTCTTTCATCTCGATTTGTTTAATGTACCAAAATATATACCAGCATTTCCACTCCTTCACTCATTCATTTATTCCCTCTAAGTTTACAATATTTGGAAAAAGATTTCCTATGTTTTTTTCCAAAATGTGCAGCAGATTAGAGGTGTTCAGTTTAACTACATTTTCTTAGAATGGATGGGCAGGTCCCTAAATCTCCATCCGGAGCTCCCATTTCCATTTTAACTGATGTTTTATCTAATGATACTGCTTGGAAGAAGCCAGGACAAGACCCCTTTGCTTAAATAAAAGTTTTGGCTTAGGGATTTTAAACAACTGACCCAGATCCTTCCAACCTCAAATCCAGGTTTAAGCATGACAATACCAAATTGGTATAAGTAAGCATACAGCTGCCAATATTAGTAAAAGCATTAGGATAAAATATTTTTTCACAGAAATGTATTACCTTGAGTGTTATTTAAAATTATTCACTTTTGTTATTTCCCTCAGAGATCTGTTGTGTTTTATTTTGTCATATCTAATTACTCCTCTTCTGTTTATGTTTTTAATTGAGGAAATAATAGTCAAAATGGAAGCAATTAAAATTATTTAAAGTCACTAATAAGTTTTATTGTGAAAAAACTGCTAATCTCTTTCTCCAGGAGATATTGGGAGAAAGAATTGGTGAGGGAGTTGAATACAGTGGTGTATAGAGTTGGGGATGTTTGAAAATAGCAAGAGGAAAGAATTGGTTCATGCTTCAAATAATTAGGAAAAAATGTCTAGCACTAATCAGTTTCAAACTGGGTAGAAGTACTTATCTCCTGGGTTCAATAAATATTTAAAATGCTATCCATCATATTATTTTGAGCTCTTTACTCAATTTAACTCTACCCTCTTCCATCCAATTCTGCTTCCTCACTTTAAATATTTTCTTCATGGACCAGCTGTGTAGTTTTAGAACATCATCCAGGCCCCATAGCCAAGAGTAAGGAAATAGGTGGGCTATGGAGATTAATAAAAATTAAATTCATGTATTTACTCTCAGTCCATTCCATCACAAACACATTTTTTAAGTATTTCAGCTACCTATATCAATGTCCTTTTCTTTTATCATTGAGGTGTAGTTGACATGTAACATCATATCAGTTTCAGATGTACAACATAATGATTCAATATTTGTGTATATTGTGAAATGATCACAAGTCTAGTTAACACCCATCACCATACACAGTTACAGTTTCTTTCCTTGTGATGAGACCTTTTAAGATCTATAAGATCAATATTCCGTTCTTAATGAAGAAATCTACATATTTTTTCTAAATATTCCTGTTTACATCATTTTGACACTTCATTTTACTTGTGCTTAGAAGTTAGGGGATAAGGTCTCCCTATATTGTAATACTGGGGTTCTCTGAACCTTAGTTGTGAGATTTCTAAGCAAGGTAGTGAGGGACTTACTACCTAATCAAGACTAAATTTTCAGGTCCAAGAAACTAATTAACCAGAAACCATTGCCCTCTATCTTTTACACCCAAAGCAGGTAAATGTGCACTTATAGGTACATCAATTTACTTCCTATCTTTCCTCACTAGAAGATAAAGCCCAAGATAGCAAAGACTTTGTGGTTTCCTTCACTGAACACATCCCCAGAATGTAGAACAGTGCCTGGAGCATAGTAGTTGCTCAGTAAATATTTTTGGAATGAACCAGTGGATGGAAGGGGGGTATAGATGCACAGAGGATGGGAGGGCACAGATGTGTAGACAGATGGAAGTGTAGATGGGTGAGCAGACAGATGAATGGGTGGTGGGTGGATAGGAGGGTAGATGGATGAATAGCATAGCTTGTTCCAGTTCCAAGGCCATCTACAGGAGAATTCCCCCTTTCTCAGAAGAAGATCAGGCTTTTTGTTCTACGCAGGGCTTCAACTGATTGGACGAGGCCCACCCACATTATGGAGAGCAATTGCTTTACTCTACAGATTAAACTATTAATCTCATCCAGAAGCACCCTCACAAAAACACCCAGAATAATGTTTGGCCAAATATCTGGGTACCTTATAGCCAGTGAAGTTGACACATAAAATTAGCCATCAGAGTTGTTCTTATCTATGCTATGAATTTCTGTCCTTTAGTAAGATTTTAATTTTTTTTACATTATGACTAAGGGTAAATTTATGATCCATAAGGTAACAGCTTATTAATAGTTTATTGCTGTCATCTTATGACCACTATGGTTTATTCATTTTCTCTTCTCTGTTTATTGTCTCTTTCCTTCCTTCATTTGAATGCTCCAGATGCCTTTACTTGCCATCTTTCCTCCCTATGGTTTCAGTACAATCATTCTCCTTTGTAGTCCCCTATCATGAGTTTTTATACACATGCTTTTAAAAGTATCTTTTTGCATTTACTCTTACATATCAATATTCATCCTTATCTAAATAATGGCTAAAGTTAAATAATATATGTATCATTTTCCTGAGTAACACAAGATAGACCACTTTTATGTCAATCATTTCAGTCTTGTCTTACATGTTACTTTAGTCAGATATTTTAATGCCACTTCATTATAGGGACATCAAATTATTCATTGCTATTATTGTTGAATTTCATAGTCCATGCTTATTCAGAATTATTATCATAGTTACGAATTTATTTGCTCTCTTTTGCTTCTTAGTGATATATTAGACCCTCTCAATGTATCCATCACATCTTTTGTCTCTTGGTCATTTTTTTGTGTTTTTGTGTGTGTGTGTGTGTCTTTTTGAATCTCTGTGCTGTATTTTAGCCAAGGGTCACTATTTTTTTTTCCTGTAAAGGACCAAATAGTAAATATTTTAGGCTTTCTAGGTCACATAGGTCTCTGCCACAACTATTCAACTCTGCCATTGTAGAGTGAAAACAACCATAATTAATGCATAAATGAGTGGAGTTGGTCGTGTTTGATAAAACTTTATTTACAAAAACTGCTGTCAGTGGCCACAAGCTTTGGTTTCTGATACATGTTCTAGATGAATTTGTCAGTTTTCTTCCAATTTACTGTTTCTGTTTAATCATGTCCCTTTGATTCTAGAGTTGGATTCTAGAGTTCCTCCTACATGTATTGTCTCACATGACAAAATTTTTCAAATTCAAGACTCACTTGAAAATAGTATGAAATATTGAGGGCTCTCCTGTTAATTAAATGGTACATTGTGTATGTGATATTTATGCCACATCCATGGTAACATCTCAATGAACTGTTGCCACATTAACAAAAATGCTGATGTTTCCTTAGACAGATTCTGTAGCTTAGTGTTTGTTTATAAAATATCTTCCTCTATTTGGAATTTTGGATAATATCTGGAAATCTAACATATTTTTATTTGTTTCTTCTTTTTTTCTGGTAGAACCTAATAGTGAAATGAGGTTTTGTTGTTGGTTACACCAAAGGAGGGCGAGTGGCAGATGATAATATATTTAAAAACTTAGGCCATGATTGATGGACAATTTTCTTTAAAAGTAAATAAAATGACTAGTCTGAGACATTATTGAAAACAAAAAGCCAAAAAAGTTATGAATAAGAGGGATGTCAGTGTAGTTTAATCCAGCTTCAGTTAAACCAACTTTTCTTCCTTACGGTGTGGATACAACATGCACTTTTTTGATAATTGTATCCTTTTTACTCTCAAATTTCTAGTGCCAAAAAAAGATCTTGACTGCCCCAAGTTTCTCCTTTAATGACATGATCTGTGCCAAATCGGACATGTCTCTCAGCCCTGCTTGGGCTTATGTCTAAGTACATATTGGAAAACCTTGTTCAGCCCCTCCTTAACTTTTCACAATAATAATCCCATTTACTGAAAACCCATCTTAGAGAGTGGAGCTTGATAATGTCATGAAGCCCCTGGTCATTAGGGTGCCTCTAGTGGTGCTGTTTTGCAATTTGGTGAGTAACGATGTGTTTGCTTTGTGTTATTCTCTTTAGTCTAGTTGAATTATGAATGATTAAGAAAAGCTTTGGCCATCATAGGAAATGTTGGATACAGACATGCACTCAGACAGAAAGCTCAGAATCAATCAGTAGATCATGTTATTTGTTCCTTCATTTTAAAATTTATTGTTTCAAAAGTATTTATTGAGCATCTACTACATACCAGGCACTGAGAATAGGTCAGTCAAGTTTCTTGTTCTCATGGAATTTTGGATTTTTTTTTTTTTGCATTGAAGCTACAATAATTACATATCCTAAGCAAATAGTTACCATATGGGTTTTTTTCTGAGTACCTGATTTTTCTCAGGAAATAAAGAATAAAATGGAGCAAAGTGAGTATGTTTATTCTCTTCTCCAAAAAGCCTAGAAAGTTGCCGTTTTAAAAGAGAGAGAGAGTTCGCGCTGACTTTCAATACTTCCAACAAACAAGAGTGAAAGATTATATCTCCCATTGGGATTACAACAAAACTGCCTACAAATACAGGTTTGTGTGTCTCCAGTAGACACCTGTAAAGGGTCAATTGAAAACATATTAAAGATAATCATGCATAATAATTGAGGCATGCTTAGTATTCAAATGGATATCTTATCTTTGAATATCTTTACAAATATTAACTAAATAATTCTTACAACATCAGTCCTATGATTAAATATCAGTCCCCTCCATATTATGTTTCAGGGAAAAATGGATCAATAGAAGAAGTAATATTCTTATAGAGAGACGGAGGAAAAAAATAGGGTTTTTGAGAACAATTTAAAATGGAAAATCTAAGTAAAAGTGAACTTGAGGGCTTAAAGATATTAATTCATTGCTGCCAGTCCCTTTGGGGGTTATCAAGATTGAAACAAAGCTGGTTTCGTTTTGTATCTGATAAAATTCAGTCTCCGCACGACATGCCAAGCAATAAGGGTCTTTTTGGAAGCAACCAAGTGGACAGTGGCCTTGGACTCAAGGCAGTGACTGCATAGGCACCTCACAGCCACCGGACCTGTGAGGCTCTCCTGAGCGGCCAGCTGCTTGGCCTGGGAACCCAGGCAAGGCCGGAACGTGTGAGCATAGGACCGTCTCACCCTGAGATGTGTGTGGCGGGAAAATGAGAGAGGGAGGCAAAGTACTAAGAAACAGTCCTCCTCCACTGCTTTTCTTTAAAGATAGAAATCATGTATATATACTTTTTCTTTGTTTATTGATATGTAACTGACAAACATCACTGTATAAATTTACAGTGTACAGCATAATGATTTGATTTACATATATTGTGAAATGATTACTACAAGAAGTTTAGTTAACATCCATCACCTTGTACAGTTACTAAAAACAGAAAGAAAAAGACAAAATGTATTTTCCCTCATGGTAAGAACTTTTAGCACTGCTTTACTCTCACCGCAGGCACCGATGGTCTGTGTGGAGACTTTCAAGGGCCTCCCTCCTTCTTGTTGAAGGAACCCCCAGTAGAAGAAAGCACAGGTGAGCTCCCTCACGTCCTTCCTAAGCTGGGAGGTCCTGGTGTTTACCCTGAACTCCAGCACGGGCATCAGGACAAGGGCAGCACCAGCTGCAGACCTCTGCCTCTGATTCACAAATGGGTTCAACACAGACCCACAGAAGCATCCAGCTCAAGGCCTCAACTGCATGAACAAAAACATCAGACTTAAATTGCATGCTTAAAAATCCAAAGGTTAACCAGGAAACTATCATTTCTCTCTCAACCCGGAGGACAATATAAATAAATCACCTGATATTGGTAACAAAGTTCCTCTCCATCACAATTGCACAGACTCACGGGTCAAGGGTCAGAATATAATGACCCAGGAAAACTTGTAATGATGGAGCACAGTTGAAGGGGCCTGATCTCTGATGGCCAAGGTGCTTCCAAGTCAGTGAGATGTGTTTGACCCAGAAAAGCTAATGACTTAGAGAATGTCAGCTGGCGGCACTGAATAGAGAAGCTTCTGATTGTCTGTAAGACAGAGACTGGTTTTGTGCACGAAGGCCCCTGAGCATGATGGGGAACATGCCCCCACGAAAACTGCAGCTGTCTGTGCATCAGAAACATGTGCACTTAGGCAGGGATTCCTCCAGAAGACGTTTTCCATAAATGTTTGAGGAAAGATTCAGTCATGGATTTATTGTCGGTTTGCTGCATAATATTGGCAAGTTGCCTTCCCCTACGACTGTCTCCACTCATGAAGCACGGAAAACACCCTGCTGAATTCAGGCATCCCCGCACTCCCAGCATCAAAGTGAAATACTAGGAAATTACAAGTGAATCTTAACACAACTTCTAAAATTTGGCAAATTCAAGCACTACATTTTTTTTGAATCTTTAATATCACCCATGTTTGGAAGATGGTTATTTTGATTGTGAAAAATGTGAAATGTTGTGTTTAAAACATAGAATGAAAACGTATCTTATGCCTATTTGCTTCTCCTTTCTTAGGGAGGGCAAAATATAAAACCTCACAAAGATTCATCTTAGGGAGAAAGATGGATGGGTTTTTTTTTTCTTTTGCAGACACCATCCATTTTATCAACATGAAAAAAACCCAAAATGCATATTTAAAGATCGGGCAAAACCGTAAAGTTGATTAAGAGCACCTCTAACTGTTTTTTTTTCCCTTCCTTCTTCTTGGTCCAATGCCAACAATCATCAGTTATTCCAGAAGGAGTTGTTGAGTAGAGCAGCTGGACCCCGCCGTGCAGGATGGCATTTTTGTCCTTTCTGTGTGAGCTGACTTAGGCTGGAGGAGGAGTAAGGGATAAAACGCTTCCTTAAATTCTGGCTGTGGTGTGCACTAGCTTGAGAGGATTTTCATGACACTTTCTAGTGGAATGGACCGTTTAGTTGGCTATCAAGATGTGTGTTCTTGACTCTGTCTTGGAGCTAACCCATGTATTTGCATATCTAAAATGGCATTCATTTAAAAGATGTATGTTAATGAATAACATCATTAATATGAAATTTTAGATTCTAATGGGTGCTGTTTAGGGGCTTTACCAGTAGGCAAAGGACAGACACAGTTTACATCTTATTCGAGAAAAGAATATTAGATTATTAAATCTGACCATCCACAACTGCCTGTAACTTTAGGGGGAAACATTAAAATAACCATGTTTAATGAGATTATTAGTTAAGGATATGCAATTAGATCTGTTTTGTATCCAGTGAACCACTCTTAAATATGTCAACATTTTTATTACGAAATACACTATTATGATAATCCTTTAAAATAATTCTAATTCATATCTATATAAAGTTCCCATTTTGTGAGTCACTGCAATTAAGTTGGTAATTGGAATAAGATGGTTGCTCCCATTGGAAAGAGACTGTACATTAGAATAAATCAACTGCTTCTTATGAGCTTGTAAGAAGTATGTGATCCATTTTGCTTCCTGTTCCACTCTGTGCAAAGAATGAAGATATTTATGAACACAGTTAATTCTGTTGAGTAACTGAATTGCATGTAATCAGATAAGATATGATTGCGAAAAAAAAGGTAGGAGGAATAAGGAAATGACCTGGGTGAATATGTGATATGGACACATGGGTGGGGCAGGGGCGGGATAAAAGCCCAAATTATAACCAACTAAAGGACGGTGCTAAGGCGGCGCTGTCTTTTTAGTTCAGGATCGCTTATGTGAAACCTATTAATAGGATCTCAGAGCTGTGACTCTGGCTGGAAAAAGCAGCTCAGTCTGTGGAAGGCAGGTTTGCTCAAGTCCATTGTCTCAATGTCTGCCTCCGGATTTGAGAATATGAATGAGAGAAACAGTTGATGGTGGAAAGATTTCATGTCCCCTCAGCGGCTGGAAAAATGAAGGACTTGAGAGCAGCACAGCGAATGCTCTCACTGAGATATGAAATCAGAAGCTTCCCTGCAATGCCTCTCATGCTGATCTCTGGGACTGTCTTTGCATCCCTCAAAATAACTCTGTAATTTGTCTCTGGCATCTAATAGAGATGGAATGGGTGTCTCTCACCACACAGTCTAAAAATAGAATCTCCCATTTTAGAGAACATCCAACAAAATGCAGGCTATAGGTACCCTGGTTTATTTGCAAAACAAAGCCTGCTTGCTTCCTCAGACAAGCTTTGCATCGTTGCAGAATAGCTCAGAGTGGGTAAGATGTGCTTAAAATGCAGTAAAAGACAAGGAGGTCACAGAAAAGGGGAAAAATGGAAATCACTCTGAAGATTGGCAGGAAGTCGGTTTCTTCTTGACCCTGTGGACCGACCGTGGATTACTGAATGAGACTCATAACAACATGTAAAAAAAAAAAACAAAAAAAACTCAGGAAGAGTCAGCAGGCTCTTTCTTCTCCTTGGGAATTATAGACACAGCAGGAGAATTTATCCCTAACATCAGTTGTTTGAAAGGCACACAGAGTACGGCTTCTCATGCACAACTTGAAAGACACTCCCTAGTGTTCCTTATTGTTTCATTTTTTTCCTGTGTTTATCCCAAGTTGGCATAAATGAACTAGTGAAACAGCAAATTTGTGCATCTGGTGATTATGTCTAAGCCCCAGAACAAGAATATATGAAATTGGCCTGACTCTTACATTTTAAGATACTCTAGAAAGAAAGAAAGAAAAAACGAGAGGAGGGAGGGAGAGACAGAGAGAGAGGGAGAGACCACAGCCTTATTACTGAGACGATATTCAATTCTATAAGAAATCTTAAGTCATACACAAACCCAGAATAGGAATCCCTATTCAAATTTAACCATTTTAAAGTAGTTACTATGGGGTACAGTAAGAGAACATAAAAATAATATTAAATGAGACCAATGTTTCATTAAGTTCAAAATCTTCAAACAGCCTCAGTTTATTTTCTCTAACTTTGATCTCAAAAGATGAGAAATTTAGCTAGGATATTTTCTTTTCTCTCTTGACCAATTTTCTAAAATCCTAATCCCTGGACCAACAGGGGGTTTGGAGAGAGTAGTACTCAGTGTATAATTTAGCTGGATTGGTGGACAGGCTCTGCCACTTCATTATCTGTTAACTGGGGAAAGTTGCATAACTTCTCTGTGCCTCAGTTTCCACATCTGCAAACTGGGAACAATTTTAGAATTTATCTCATAACGTTTGTTATGGGTTGAATTGTGTCCCCCGCAAAAAATTCATATGTCAAAGTCCTCAGAATGTGACCTTATTTGGAGACAGGGTCTTTGCAGAGGTCATCAAGTTAAAATGAGGTCAGTAGGATGGCTCCTGATCCAATATGACCAGTGTCCTTATAAAAGGGGGAAATTTGGAAACATACACAGACAGGAGACCCCAAATGAAGATGGAGGCGAAGATTGGGATGATGTGTCTACAAGCCAAGGAACACAAGGGTTGCCAGCAAACCACCAGAAGTTGGGGGAGAGGCCAGGAACAGGTTCCCCCTGGCAGCCTCAGAAGGACCCCACCCTGCTGACGCCATGATCTCGGACTTCAAGCCTCGGAACTCGGAGATGATAAGTTTCTGTTGTTAAGTCATCCAGTCTGTGGTATTTTGTTACAGCAGTCTTAAAAACACTAATATCGGGTCATTAAGAGGTTGATGGACTGATAAATGTAAGAAGCTTGGAAACATGCCAGGAGCAAGATAAAAGCTCAGTAAAAGTGAGCTAGGGTCATTTTAAATTTTAGTGAAATATATTCTATGACTATTTCCTCTAAATAACATAACTACCTTGAGTTGATGACCACAGGTGGCTCCTTACCGACTTGTTTGATTGACAGTTGGACACAATTGGCCAGTGGATTTGGTGAGGAAAGACAGGCGGAGCTCTTTGGGGGACATTCATAGTCGGCCTGACTCCGTGTTCTGTGCCTTCCAGCAGCTGGGTCCAGGCTCTCCCCATTGCCCTGCACATGCAGGAGGGCACCACCCAGACTGCTCCGTACACATGTGCAAACACACAAGCATGCCCATCCCTACATAAAGCCAATGCCCTCTCCTCCTTTTCAAGGAAAGACCATCAAATGGGGAGACAAAATGGAACAGAGCAGAAAAGCAGCTTCTGAACCCTCACTACACGAGCACTGTGCAGCTCCAGGCTAAAAACAGATGGTCCGGCCCGATAGTTTTCACTCTCAACTGCAGAGCATGAGTGGGAAAGCTGATTTCTAGATTTGCCCAAGAACGGAGACCACTTTGGAAAGGCTGTTCCATGGGTCGTGGCCCCAGCAGCACTTCCCATTGGCGCTGAGTCTTAGAATATTCTGCGGCTTCCTGCCTCCATCCAGGGTTCAGACCTTTCATAAGCAGCATGGCCGTTATCTCTGAGTCACTTCCTGACACTCAGCTACGCATACCTTACATGCCAATACTTGTCTCAAAACTTGGGCCAAATTGCTCTGTCTTGGGGATTCTCTCTTTTCACGTCTCCCAGACTTTAGCTTGAAGATGAACTCTCCAGGGCTCGCAGCTGACACATAACAGATGCCTTCTGTAGGAGTGAATGGAGGCTACTTGCCAGCTAGGCCCAGGAGGAATTCCGCACAGCCAGGAGGTGCCAGCTCTCCTACCCCTCCGCGTCCCCACCCAAAGGAACGTGAGCCCCTCTTTCCTGAAGAGGGGGGTGCAGTGGCTGGCGGGCACCAGTCTCCCTGCAGGACCATCTGCGGGGCTTGGAAGGAGGGTCCAATTTCCCAGATTCTTGAATACCTTGTTTAGAACTTTCCCAAGCAGTTTTCTTCTTGAAATATGTCTTTAGGCAAAATGCAGTCTAAACATCTCTCAGGTGATTTAACATAGATATCCAGATAATCTGTTGGCTTTTGAGGAATTTCAACCTGACATACAGGTGGCAGGCAAGCAAGTTCTTTGTTACTAGAAACTTGAAATAATGCAGTTACTGTGACCAGTCTCATAGAATCCCCCAAAATACACCTATATTATTGAACTACATGGAAGGCTCTTACATTTGCACGTTTTAGAGAGTAAGTCACCATTTAGCTTTTTAATCTTAATAGCAGTATTAAATAATTGGTATATATGTATATATGTATATATATATATATATAGCTAGAGAGAGAGAGACAGAGAGAGAGATTTAAGACACTATCAAACAGTATTTCAAGGGATGTGGAAAATTGCTTTTGCTATCAAACAAAGGAGGGCATTTCAAGGACAGCCAAATAACTGCTGGGTGGTCTTAGGTCAAGCTGAGTTCTCAGATCCGCAAATGATCTTCAAGTTTTCGTGGTGCACGTCAAACACATGGGGCACTCACTGTATGCCAGGCTTTTTGAAGCTACAAAGTGAATAAAATAACCTTTGCTTTTCAGTCTGTCCAAAAATATACAAAATACAGCACCATATAATGACTGTTTAATGATGGTTACCTAATGAATTTAAAACAAGTTACATAGACACAGGCGATTTGAGGTTTTCCAGGAACATGCACATGTAATGCATAGAGGGAGTTGTGTCGTTAAGCTGGTACCCAGGGAACAGGTGTGGGCAAGATGATCAAAGACAGCATGATCATACCCATTAAATCGTTAACCTAATATTGTGCTTCATTCAGTACATCTCCTAAAGATATAAAATTTAATTTATAATTGTAAGTGAATATTTAATGTATGCTCATTGCCGTGATAGAAATATTTGCAGAGTATTATGGAGCGGAAAAAAGATAAATAGTTTTGCTTGCAGGTGAAGAGAAAGACTTATATTGAGCTGGGTCTTGAAGAATGAGGAGACTGTAAAATGTGAAGTTCAGGGAACCAGTGAAAGGGCAAGGCATTCTGGGAAAAGGAAGGACAGGGGTCAGGCACAGAATTGTAAATATACAGGAGATGTGCAAAGAGAGGTGAGAATTTCCACTTGGAGGATGTTAGTGCAGGCGGGTGTCTGACATCCTTGTAGGTCTGGCAGGTAAATGTTTCTCCTTTATGGTCTACCTAACTACCCACTTAGCTACCTATCCATCTATGCCTGTCTATCTATCCATCTATCATCTATCTATCATCTATACATCGAGTCCATTCGTCCAACCATCCATCCATCAAACCATCCATCCGTCCTCTGTAGGTATGTATTTACCTATCCATCCTATTTATCATCTCTGTCATTATTGGACGTGATTCCTGAAAGCCTCTCCAGGTTTGCATAATTTTCTTTCTTTTTAAGTATTTTATAAATTTAGTTATTTATTTTTGGCTGTATTGGGTCTTCGTTGCTGCGCGCTGGCCCTCTCTAGTTGTGGCAAGCGGGGGCTACTCTTCACTGCAGTGCGCGGACTTCTCATTGCAGTGGCCTCTCTTGCTGTGGAGCACAGGCTCTAGGTGCGTGGGCTTCAGTAGTTGTGGCACTTGGGCTCAGTAGTTGTGGCTCGTGGGCTCTAGAGTGCAGACTCAGCAGTTGAGGCACATGGGCCTAGTTGCTCCGTGACATGTGGGATCCTCCATGACCAGGGCTCAAACCCGTGTCCCCTGCATTGGCAGGCAGATTCCTAACCACTGCACCACCAGAGAAGTCCCGAGGTTTGTATAATCTCTTAAAGACTCAGTCTACCGTTGAACTGGTAGCTATGGTGGAATATTAAATCATAAATGATATGAAGGAAATATTTTAAAACATTTCTAAAGATCAGTAATTTCAGAATCTGGTCAACTTCTTTTGGATTCAAGCAACGCACTGGACAATATTAATTCTGTTTGTACGGGAGCACTATGCCCAAACTGTTCTGAGAGCTGAAGCTGCCATTCTGTTTTGCGCCATTTTCTCTCAATCCAAGGGTGTGGCTACACACACAAACGGGTCTCACCAAATTAAGCATTTCATGGGATTTTAAAGGTTGGATTCAGTTGAGAGATTAGGTTGCTTCCTTCCAGCTGTAACATTTCAGATAGAGGTGGCTTGGAGACTTCACTTTCTAATGCTTGTTTAAGCTTGTGGAGGTCTGGTTTGTGCTGGTGGAAGTTGCCTAGGTGATGGGACCCCAGGTCACGTGAAGTCAGAGGAGTGGAGGGCAGGGAGGGTGGGCGCCTGCCTGCGCTGAGGCCCAGGCTCGGTGTGAGAGGCGGCCTTCTCCGTGTTGGCCAAGTGTCTTCACTTTGACTCTGTACACCATCCCCGTGCCTCTGCCTGATGGTGCTATCAACGTGCCTTCAGTATACTGGTGTAGGCCCTGTAGGGTCACTGCTAAAAGGCCATTTCCTTTTATAGTCCAACCATATTTAGTGTCTCTGTCTCTCTAGAACAACTGGGTTTCCTTCAGTCATATAAGGATGCCCAGCTGTCCTCTGACAGGCAGGTCTTACTAAACACACTGCTGATTTTTATGTGTTAAAGCCAGTGGCACCACAGCCTGTAACAGGCACCCATGCACTGAAGAGTGATCTATAATCTTGCCCGGCAGGAGGAACGGATAATTGGTTGCTCCCTTTCCTTGTGGGCAAACTTCCAGCAAATTTAGTCATTGAGGGTAGATAAACACAACTGCGTTTCAGAGACTTTTGCAGTTACCCCCAATACATGCCTTTATACAGAGGACCTTTACCTTAAAAAGTCATAAATTAATTCCAATGTTTTAAGCATATGGCATCTCTACTCCTCTTTCATTTCTTTGAAAAGAGTTTCACAGTGTTTTTAATGTTGAGTTTTTTAAAGGATGCATGGGTTAACAATCTTTTTGAATCATTTAGTGTTCCATAAGCCAGTCCTGTCTTATGGTAGCTTGGTTTAATAATAAATGAACTTTTAAAATCTAATCCTGGGTAATTCAGGAAACAGAATGTCCTCCTCCTAATGTCTTTTTCTGATAATGATGGAGATTTATATTGATAAAATTGCTTGCATGGAAGATGAAGTACTCCTGACGGCCACTTTCAGTCGTGGACGGGCCATGGGAGGGCATGAGGTTCCTTGGGTGGACAGAGCGGGCGCATTCCTCAAGGGCACATGACCAGGCTGCATCCACGTGGAGGCTTCTGCCAGAGGGAGACCCAGGTACACAGACAGGAACTGGGGAGCTGGCCCACAGGGAAAAGGGCCGAGAGCTTGGCTTTGATGGCCCTTTCATTCCACCAGTTGGCTGATAAACAGTCACTGAATGTTGACTCAGTATCACATATTTTCCTGGGCAGTGGGGATAAAGCAGTGCAAAACACCCAGAAATCCTTGCCTTCCTAGGGTTCCCATTTTGGTACCTAAAGTCAGAAATGATGTAGATGAATGGAATGTATAATAAATTAGATGAAGGTAAGCGCCACAGGGGAAAAAAGCAGGAGGACAGAGGCTGCTGCCGGGTTCCTGCTGGGCGGAGGGGCCCCTTTTAAACAAGGGTGAGGAGGAGAAGGACCCAGAGAGGAAATAACATTTGAGCAAAGTCCTGAGCAGAGTGAATCCCGGGAGAAAACGTCCTAGGTGTTCAGAGAGAAGAGCAAGTCCAAAGGGCGGGAGCCAGTGAGGATGTCGGTGGAGATGTGGTCTTAGGGGAAGCAGGGGGCTTACAGCCATGGGGTATTTCGGGTGGAGAACTGGCATGATCTGAACTCACTGATTAGACTGTGGGGACCAAGGGCATAACCAGAGCCCAGCTGGGAGGCCGTGTGGTGATCCTGACAAGACATTGCGGTGGCGTGGACCAGAGCAGTGCCGGCAGAGATGGGGCGAAGTAGGCAGACCGTGGACGTGTTCTGGAAGTTAGGCAGAATTTGCCGTGGATTAGACGCGGGTGTGAGAGGGGGAAGTGAGGACTCCAGTGTGTACTGTCTGAGTAAATGAAGGTGAGCTTGGAATGGAGCTGGAGGGCATCGGACTGAGCCCAGCCGCCCTGCGGGTGAAGTCCTGCCACACCAAACAGGGTCTCTCCCCTTCACTCATGGGTGGTGCAAAATCAAGGGAACGGCTGCTGTGATGTGGATGCCCTTTGGGGCAAAGCTGAGAGAAAGGGTTCCCCCCTAACCATTTGTAGGGAAGGAAAAAAATCTTTTTTCTTTTTACCCTTCTTGGTCCTTAGATGGGGCGTCATTAACAAAACACACATGAAGAAGAGAAAAGCCTACAAATTTATTGAATATGTTTTACTTGATATAGGAGCCTTCACAAGGAAATGAAGACCCAAAGAAGCAGTCAGAGCTGAATGCTTATATGCCAGGTTGGACGAAGAGTAGTAATTGTGAAAACCTGACAAGGGAAATGGGTCCAGGCCAGGGCAGTGGACGGTGACTTAGTCACTACAAAGATGGGGTTCGTTTTCCAAGCTTGGCTGTTTCTCTGGGCTTTCTTCCTCCCGGTACAGGGGGTGCCCTTTCACTCGGCAGTTTCAGCTCCTGCTTTCAGGAAGGAGGAGGAGGTCAGAGGGCCCTGCTTGCACCTGCTGTTTTTCAAGAACCTTTAACTCAAAAGAATACGTCAAATCAGCATATTTGGGGGGTGGTTGGCGTGTTCTGGACCCCTCCACGTGCAGGGCCGCTGGCTCAGGACCACGGCTGGTGGGGAAGCGTGCCCTGCCTGCGAGCTGCTTAGGAACAGTGAGGGGGGAAATATCCTTGTTGATGATGACCGCAGGACATAGCTCTTTTCCCACGGGGGGTGAAAGCCACGCCTTCTGAAAGGGCACTGGCAGAAGCTGTACTTGGGCATCAGCTCCGAGGGCAGAGCAGGGCTGTACACGCATTGAGCCCTGGGCGGTGCACCTGGGGCCCCAGCAGCAGGACGCTCTCTCGATGGGCACCTGCTGCACGACTGCATGACAGCAGGGTCGTGCGGGACTGCACGACACGGGACTTCACGACACGGGACTTCTTGGGCCAACAC
Organism: Mesoplodon densirostris; assembly: GCF_025265405.1. Taxonomy (NCBI): domain Eukaryota; kingdom Metazoa; phylum Chordata; class Mammalia; order Artiodactyla; family Ziphiidae; genus Mesoplodon; species Mesoplodon densirostris. The sequence continues at coordinate 158,238,280 of NC_082664.1, read as the reverse complement.
GCCAACCTTGAGAAGAGGCCCTGTGGAAGCTAGCTGTTCCCCAAATCTCTCTTTCTCTCCCTTCACAGATGGTCTCACTGGGGGAAATTCCAGCATTATAGACTTATTCTTTTGCAGGTCTGAAAGGATTTATGGTTTGGGGAAAACTTCTTATGCGAATGAAAATTACTTTGGGAAGAGTAAGTCATGAACCGGCTCTCAAGTAGCCCTTCCATAGGAATTGACTTCCAAGGTCAGTCTGAGATAAATTCGGATTTGGGCAAAGGCTGTGTCCCCGCAGGGGGCTGGGATCAGCTGCCAGCAGCAGAGGAGACAGACAGCTGATGGGGCAGGGAACAGGGCCTGTCAGGCCTGTTTAGGTACATTTTTGGGCCATCTCCTTCCCCGTTGCAGGCCCAGGTGGACCCTCCAGCCCTACCTTGCTTACTTGTCTCTAAAGCTGACCCAAGGAAACATCTTTAAAATTGGATCTCTCCTCTCCTAGATTTTAAAAAAACACCAAGAGGAGGAAAAGTCCTCTGTAACAGACAGAGCTAAAGCGGCGGCCCCAGGACAAGCAAAGGAACACCATCAGCCGTTACACATCTGCAGCTGTGCTTACAGCAGTTCAACACTTGAAGCAAAATATTTCTATTACAGAACACGGAGCTCTCTTCATCTGTGCTCCCATAGTATGCTCCTGGCTACCTATTAACATCTGGGGCCAATTAAAGCTGTTGATTTTACTCTAAAATCCGCATGCAAAAGAGGGTTTCTGATTATCTTGGAGTTTTCCTCTCCCTAGTTGCTCTCCACGATTCCCTGCTTTTCACTGAAAGTCCTTGAGACATTGTATTTTTCTCTAAATAGGCCAGAACAGGATTTTACTTTGCATTGGGTTCCAGTTTTTCTCTTGGTGAACTTTGGACGGTTATTTTCACCTGCCAGCTACTGTACCCCAGTGCCTGGCAGTGCTGAGGGCTTCCTGTAGCAGCGGAAGGCCCACCAGGTGTCCTCCTGGTAGGGCCCAGTCCACCGTTCTGTTGAGTGGCCCTGAGACTGAGGGGCACTTTTTATCTCAGTGTCCGTGGTTGCCTCCAGGGGATTTTGCCGCTGGAGAAATGCTTAGCACATCACGCTTTCCTCTTCTTCTTTTTTTTTTTTTTTTTTTTAACTAGAAGCTCAAAAATCTGGAAACCAAACTGATCTCAAACATATTTTTTAATTTTAATTTTTTTTTTTTTCGGTACGTGGGCCTCTCACTGTTGTGGCCTCTCCCATTGCAGAGCACAGGCTCCGGACGCGCAGGCTCAGCGGCCATGGCTCACGGGCCCAGCCGCTCCGGGCATGTGGGATCCTCCCCGACCGGGGCACGAACCCGTGTCCCCTGCGTCGGCAGGCGGACTCTCAACCACTGCGCCACCAGGGAAGCCCTCAAACATAGTTTTAATGAATCGTGTACCGTCTTAGTGTGGTGGCAAGAGCATCAGCCCCAAAGTCTCCCTCCACAGCTAGAAGCAATCCCAGGAGCCTTTCTGACCTTGTCTCCCCACCCGGAAAGTGTGAGTTTGGGGAGAAGTCAATAGTTTTCACATGCATTGTGCTGCAGACCCTTTTCCATTTGTAAACTGAGGGCTCAGGGTTCTGCACGCATAGTTTGAAAACCTCGGGACTAAGTGATTTCTGAGATCCCCCGTTTCCCCAAACCCCAGTTTCCAGAATCCTACTGTAACTCCGCATCTCCCAGTAACACAGGGTGCACAGTGTTGGCAGCTTCCCTTCAGAAGCACTGCTTCTGTCCCTGGATGACAGCCTCTTGTCTTATTTGCTGGGTGACCCTGAGCACCTTGGGTCGCATTTCACAGCCTCCATTTTCTCTTCTGTAAAATGGGACTATTCCAGAATGGTTGGGAGAATTGATGAAGTGTGGTGTGTAAACCACTCAGCACATCGGCAGGGAGGGACCAAAACCGAACAGGAAGCTCACTGCCTTCTCCAGCCTGACTTATCTAGGGTCCTTAAGTTGCATAAGATCTGCTTTAAAAACCCTTTGAGGCAAATTGCTTTAGTCACCAAAAGATTTAAACCAGAGGGAGTTTTCTCCTGATGATTTTGGGTTTTTCAGTGCCTTTTCTGCAACAAATGTATTTTAAAGGTATTATTTTTAAATGTAACTATTTTGGAAATTTCTCACTTGGAAGCAGTTTTCTGCTGCAGGTCAAAGGATTAAGGGGGAAGAAAAACAGGTTAGTCCACCACAGGATATATTGTATATGCTTTCTAGAAAAAATTTTTAAGGAAGCAGGAGAAGTGTAAGCTAAAGGCAGAATTTAAATTTGAAGCATTCATTCAGCAGCTGTCTTTAGAAGGAGGGAAGACTGAATTGTGTCCAAATCAAGCATCGGATCCAGGGGAAGCAGGCGAGAAACTAGAAAGTGTGCAGAAAACAGCAGAACTGACTGTTAAAAGGTCATAGCCTTTTAAAATTGGCAAGACTTTTTGCTCAGATAACAGACCCAAGAGCTGGAGGTCTTAATTCAGGCATGAAGATGGGGGGAGGAAAAGGGGGACTCGCAGGAAAGATGGGTTTGAACCTACTCGGAGTTGTCCGAAATCTACTTTAGGTAGAAGATTAAAAGTTAGAAAAAAAGTGCAAAGCAGTTAGGGGGTCATCCGGAGACTTCTTTGGGTGAGGAGTCCCTTGGCCCAGTATTATTATCAGGGACTCAAGTTCTGGGGACCTTTCAGTTTTTTCAGCATCAGGAGGGCAGCCTGGGACCTCCGGGTCAAGTTTTCATCCCAAGCTCGGGCATGATACAGACCCTCTCCTGGACCAAAGGAGAGGAGAGTCAGGGCCTCTGGGCCTCTTCTCAGCTGGGCCTCCACCTTGGCCCCCATCCCTGCTGGGCCTTAGCAAGAATTCTGCTAAGTCACTTTATCAAGAATCCCTCCACCCCCAGCATCTGATCCCACCCTGTATCTAATCATATTCCTCATCCCCCACCCTGGATGCCTGGTCCCTATGGCCTGCCTTCAGCAAGAATCCTGTTAAGCTGGTTTAACAAGAATCCTCCCCCCACCCCATGTCTCCTCTTATTCACATCCATCCACCAGCCCCCTCACTCTGCTTGTCAGTGTAAACCCCCAGCTTTGTCTTTGCCATAAAGAGTTGAACCCCTGTCCTTGGTATCTTGCCAGGGCAGCCCGAGCTAAGACAACATCCGGTAGCCCAAAGCCCCAACCTCAACGAATCCGAAGTGTACATGATGATTCCATCTTTGTGCTTTTGTTGTCGTTATTGTTGCCTGCTTGCTTCTGTTGCAGCATGCTAGATTCTAACCTCTGTCATTAAATGACAGAACACAGAATGTGAGCCGGAATATTCCTCCATGAGAACCATGAGCCTATCTGACTTTCGTCACATTCTGCGAACATCTGTGGCTCTCTCAAGACACTGTTACATCATCTTTTGACCAAAAAATCAAAAATAATGTGACTTTGGGGAGTATTTTTAAGACTTTCTCTTTACCTAGTGTAACATCCATCATGTAATGTCTCCTTCTGCCAACTCAAGGCAAATGTATTTCCTGCTTTTTCAAACTATCTGACATGCTACAGTTAATAAAACCTATCCAGATCCTTATTCCATTGGATCTTTGTGTGATCTTTTTAGGGTCATGTCACTGCTTCTTAAACCTCCCGAGCTATCAGCACAATCTCTCTAAGAGCAGTTCGACTGCCCTGGATGCTCCACCACCCCACCCCTGGGGGGCAGTTCCTGCTCCCAAAATAGGCCAAAGCTCCTGAACTATGTCTTTCACCACCCCGCCCCCCAGAGCTTGGAGCAGCTATAAATTGACAATGGGTTTAAATGCTACCCCCAAAATATGTGGAATCGGCATATTGATTATTTTGCGTTGAAGGCATTTGAGAATCAGGAGGTGCAGGGAGGGCTGTCTGACCTCCTCTTTCTACCGCAAAGCAGGTCATCAAATTTCCCATGAGAAGGGTGTCCTCCCTGGACAAGGACGACCAGAACACTCTTGTCCATGCCAGAATGGATCTGTGCAACCTACGAAAATAAGCCCAATCTTTCATTCACCCCCCCATATCTCCTAATCCTTGTCCCACAGTTTACTGGCCCTACGCCAAGTCTCTTTGTCTTGTGACATCCCCATGATTTATCATTCTTTGTGTAAAAGGCACATAAGTTTGGGGGCCTAATGGCTTCTTCTGTATTCATTTTCCTTCTGAGGACTCCCATGTACTTGTAAAAATATTAGCTAAATTTGTATGCTTTTCTCTTGTTAATCGGTCTTATGTCAGTTTCATTTTTAGGCCAATCACAAGGGCTAAGAGGGTAGAAGGAAGTTTGTTTTCTCCCCTATAGGTGTTAATAACTAGTGTCACCTGAAACTCTTCTCAGATCCTACAAATGCTTTAACTCAGAGGGAAATGGTTCATTACACCCTTGGAGAGGAATATTAATCTTGGCATTTATAAGGAACTGCAGCCAGTTAGTAAGAAAGAGACATTTCTGTCCAAAGGGCATTCATGGCACAATATGCCAGCCTCTTTGTGAGATGGCCCCAGGCCAGGCGAGATTCAGCTCTCAAGGAGCATAGGGAAGGATCCCATCTGTCATCTTCTGTGTATAAAGGTGGCAGGTGTCAGGGGACAATTGAGTGGGCATCACTATCTCCGAAAGAAAGCCAGCACCTCGTTTTAAACTATGAACTCTAAGCGTACTCGAATGTGAATTACAATCTAGCAGCTAGAAGAACACAGGTGAGGGTATTTGGACTCTGTCTTTGGCTCTGCCATGTGGGAACAGTGGGGGCGAGAAGGAACCAGCACCTGATGGCAAACTGTGTGCTCCAGGAACTGTTTGGAGTGCCTTATGCACCAACACAATCATGTCACTGTCACTGCTGTATGGGGAGAAAACTTGGGTTAGCAGAAGTTAAATAATTTGCCACAGACCACATTTATATGGAAAAGCCAGGCTCCCAATCCGTGTATCTGATCGTCCTGGGCTTGGGTAACACATTTAGTTCCTTTATCTTAAAAATGAGGAGTTTGGATTAAACCATCTCATCAGCTCCCTCCAGCTGACGAGGTGTATGATTGTAGGAGCTGTGATCCTGACTTTAAAGCAGTGTTTATCAAAGCTTGTATGAATCATTATTCCCAAGAGGCATTAATATAATTTGAAAAACAGTGTTGGTTGGTTAACTATCTTAGAGAAACAATGAAAACTTCTTCCTTCCTTTAAAAGATTAATGATGTAATTAACATATGAAGGACTCTGAGAAATCTTACTGTAAGGAAAACAGTTTAACTTTGTTCTGAAGTAATCAGAAAAAGAACTTTAAAGTAGTATTTATTAATTTTTTTCAATGAATGTTCCGTAAAACATATTTCCCAAAACATGGATCAAACTTTTATTTTTCTTCATAATATGAAAAACAAGTGATTGAGACACATGAGATTAAGAAAGCCAAAGATATCTGGTATTTGATCAGTCATCTTATTTCGTCTACTTTACTGTAGTAATCTCGTGCTCATGGGGATATGGTCTTTGGGTGTTAGTGGTCTACACTAAGAGAGTTCTTTTGGACCAGACTTGGTGGTCTTGGTGGCTCTTGACAAAGAGTTGTAATTATGATTACTTTATGATTATTCACTGCTCCAGGTCCAAATAGTCTATTTTTGAACTCTCAGACTTAGCCAGCACCTGATGATATAAATACTTCCTATTCTTTGGCACTTTTTGCATTGTCTTTTAATATCTCTTGTGTGTTTGCTGGCCTGCTCAAATGGATGGCAAGCTCTTCGATGGTTTCAGTTCCTCCTGCAGTGCTACCTTGTGGACTGTCACTAGGAGTATAATACCAACCCCTGGGTGAGTCGATGCACCTCATCTAAGCAAATGGTACAAACGTGCACGAGGGAGGAAGCACACTGGTCAACTCTCCCAGTCACTCCAGGACCTGGTGATGTTATTTCCCTGTATGTAATGCCTCCAAGGTCATGGGCAGAATCTTCTGGATCTTTACTGCAGATGATTATAAGGGGGGGAAATGGATGTGAGTGAAGTGAGTCGGCCAACACATGAAAGAGAATTCCACCAGAGTCCACAATATTCTCACTATTCTGAATGCAGTCTCCATTTTTTGATGCATGGGGACCCATCAATGTGATCCACACATGGAACCCCAAAACTTCACACCCTGTTGTTTCTAGGTGTCTAAACTAAACTTTAGGATGAAACTATATAATGATTTCTATGTCTTATGCTTTGGAGGACATCTAAAACACTGTCTGAGACAGTTATTATATTTCCATTTCTTTCATTTTGGATTAGGCCCCCAACCTTTAATTTGGTGCTCCCCAAAATTGCAGTATGTATTTGAACACGTGTGATCGTGTATGTAAGACTTTAAAATTGTGGAGTATTTGCTTTTCTCTGATTGGTGGAATAGACACGGAAGAATGAAAAATATATAGTAAATGTATACAAATCTATCTACCTGACATATCCATCTATCATCCATATCCATCTTTCCTGCCTTCCTTCCTCCTTCCTCCCTCCCTTCCTTCCTTCCTTCCTTTCATCTCAGAAAAATATTTAAATGACCAGCAGCCTTTCCCATGACTCCATTTTCAAATGTTAAGCCTGTATCATTTGGTTTTATCTTCTCTTAATTTGGAATTTTGGGAATGACATAAGGTGGTTGTGTCAGTTGTCATTACGGCTAGGTGTCCGGTTAATTTTTTTCTGTTTGACTTAAACTCAGTCATCCATATAAGTAAAGAAAAGTGAGTTCAGAAAAGTCTCAATTCAATTTCAATGGTGAGATCATTCTACATAGCAATCATCACTGGCAGTTTATTATATCACTGAATATATTATTACTATATAAATAATAAAATAATATAATACAATAATAAAAATTAAATAATATTCACAAGTATATTTATAGTAATATAAAATAAATTCATTATTTTATATTATCATTTATTATATATTATTTGTATGTATACAAATAACATTTTATGTATTAACTAAATCAAACACAGTGTTTCATAGCAAATTTAAGATAAAAATATATGCATTATATAAGGATTAAATGTTATTTTTTAAAGTGAGTGATGATATTTGGATAATGGAAAATAAGGTTTGGAGAGAAAATGTTGAAGGAAGTATATAAAATGTATGCCACAGTGGCCTAAGTCCAGCCTGTGATATCGGAGAGCCACAGATTGGACTAGAAATTGTAATGAAGACAAATAAGAAGCATGATCAGTCAAATGATTTGGAGATTACATGAGGGAAAAGAAAATTTTTCACTTAGGAGAGGCACATCTATTTCTAGTTCACTGGAACATTTTCCCAACTGGTCTCCCTAGAAAGGACAGCACACAATATAGAAAACATCATTCACAAGAACAGCCTCCCCAGAAACACAGCAGGGATTTTCATCCTGCCCCTCAAGGTACAGCAAGGGCAGGACGCCAAAGCACAGTTTTATAGGAAAAGCTGTGGGTGGAGGTCAGGGGTGCAGAGCCGCTGGCAGGCTGAAGGGTTCTGTCCTGTAATGCATCTCCCTCCCAGTCTAACATGGAGCATCCTGGATTTCAGGATGGACTAGATGCCTGAGACCATTTTCCATGAATTTCTTTCAATGAATCTTTCTTAGGTGAACCTCTTAATAAATAATGTACATCAGTCAGCTACAGGTTAGAGTCCATGAAAATACCCAGAATGCAGCTATTCTCTGGCCCTGGCTTAATGTAGAAGCAGGGCCTTCATTGGATTTACAGTCTCTTAGGGAAGCAGAGGTGCCTGACAGGACTATAGGACTCTGTAGGTAGCTGAATGCCTGACTCATGCAAGGGGGCAAAGGGACGGAGGCCTGAGTCCTGGAGAAGCAACATGGAGACCCCTCTTGCTTACAGACTAATGGACCCCCAAGGATGCAGAGTTCTAGTCCATAGCCAAGCAAAGGGGCAGTGATTATTTTAAGGGGGGTGTGACTGCGAATCATCCTCAGTTTTACAATACAAACAAAAATTGACAAGAAAGACCACAGGAATTCACTGTAGACACTTAATTTTAAGAACTCATACCTTCCAGGATCCTCTGGTTGCAAAATGCATGTCAGAATCACTCAGTGACCGTGTCCCTATATAAAGCTGCTAACTATACTCATTCGGTTAAATGTTGGGTAACACTGGCCAGATTTGATAAAGGTACTTTGAATGATTGATCGATATCCTTTCACTGTGATAATGGTGAAGATTTCAGAGCCAATAGTCTGTGAAGCCTACTCCCCGTCTATGTCAATACAGCCATCTGGTCTACACATACAAATTCCTTAAACTCTCTTTTTTCTGGTCGATGTAAGGGAAAGACCGAGGGAAGTTGTCTTCACTTGAAAATAATATCAAGTCACCAGGAAACATTCACAAAAGGCGGGGGAATCAAGCCCTTGTCTTTAACCTTCTGGAAAGTATTCTCAGATCTGTCAGTGAACATCACGATGGACTCCAATTATTGATTTGCCATATTGATAAATGGCAGGTATATCTAGAAATAAATGACTGTGGACTCTCACTAGGATAGTAAGCTCTATCTTGTCTCTACCTAAATTCCTTAAATGTATGATCTGACTGGCCATTATTCTGTACCTGCCGCTTCATCTCCACACTCCCTTACACCTTGTACTCTGATAATATCAAACTATTTTCAGTTCCGGGACCCAGCCTGCTGCTTCCCACACCCATGCCTTCATGCAAGCTACTCCCTCTTGTCTAGACTAGCCGCCCTCTCCTTGATCACCTGGCAAACCCACCATTCGTGTTTCAAGTCACGTCCAGACCCCTCCCGTTCTGGAAATACCCTTCCCCCCTCCCTCTACTCTCTGAAGAAGTATTACTTCTGTGTTCTAAGCAAAAATTTGCAAAGAACTGTTTAATATTCCTAACAGAAAAATCAATAGATGCCTTGTACCAAGGAGTCCTCCCATTCAGTATGAGAGCCCCTCTGATTATGACACTGCGCTGAATTGTTTCAGTAACAGTCACATTTAAAGCAAATCATATTTTCTCAATGCAGTATAAACCAATCCTAAATTAGGACCCAAACCTCATCACTTTATATCAAGATAATGTGAAGTTCTCAATCGTGGGCATTTTAAGTACAAGGAACAATGCAAATTCAAGAAAAGCGTGCTTTTCCTGTCTTTTGGTAATCTGCTATGCTTATTTGTGCCATAATTTTTTTGTATAGTCAGCCTGGTAATATCCAGCAATTTGTAGTATAATTTCATCTCTTCATGTTTTCATTGTATTCATCCCAAAGGCTCATTTCCTTGAGTGTCCTCCAGCTGGAATTCAGAATTTTAAATGAAAGTTGAGCAAGGCAACTCAAGGGGTACTGAAGAAATAAGTCAGTTGTTTTTTTTGTTTGTTTGGTTTTTTTTGTTTGTTTTTTTTTTTAATGAGCGGAGGGCTGCTAGGCAAATTCCCAGAATCCAGTTACACAGATACGAGTTGTTAATAGTGGTTTGGCACTTGGTCTGCCCTGTGTCATTTTATCACGCACCGGCTTTGATTGATGGGCTACACGGTGCCTAATATGATGTGCATTGAACATTTTCCTTAAAGGATTAAAACACTGACATCTGGTGAATGAGAAAGAGCTTTGTATTTCACCAAGGGTGTCTCCACTGTGATTCATTACAGGTAAAGCATCATTTTCATAATAGTGACATTAAAACTATGTGCTATTCTGTTTTATATGTTCTGTCATCTATACCTCCTTCACAGTACTTCTTATACAAGCATATCCTGAACTTTTATTAAAACAAATAGTTATTTGATGTACCCAAGGGCCAACAAATGCAGTGAAAGTACGCCTGTGAGCATTTCTGCTTAGCAAAAACAGTTCCGTCAATGGTGACGTTTCCTTTGGAAATGGCTGTAACTGACTTATTCTGTTCTGGGGATAGGAAGGTCTGGCAAACAATGTGTCATGATTAGTATGCACTTAGTTCACCAAAAAAGATAAGAGGCTGAAATATAAAATAGGTCCCACCAGGCTTAAGTTAATTCTAGGATGACAGGTCTATTACACCAGTACAGTTAGACAAACAGTCTTAATATAGAACATCTAATAGGAGGGAAAGCATCCCCAGAAGCACAAGGTAATGCTTCCATGTTTGGTTAACTCTTTTCAAATTACTGGAGGAGGGCTGTACCCCTGTTTTGGCTCATCTGACTTAGGGTGAGTAAGGATAAATTGGGAAAGAGGAGAATTATGATCATGATTGAAATTTTAAAATAGTAAAGTGTTAGGAATACAGGCAGAGAGAAAAAACACACAGAATGTCAGAGCTGCAAGTGAAATTAGAAAGAATGTTATTCCACATTTTTTTTTCTATTTCACAGTTGAAGGAATTACAGTCAGAAGAGTCAAGTTGCTTATTTATTGCCCCACAGTTAGCTAAATTCAGAAATGGGATGAATGTGCTTTCCTGCACTAGTACAATGCTTTTTCTATGGCGGCAAGGATCCATCTGCAAATATCAACGGGAGTGGAAACAGTCAGACTGGAGAAAAGGAACAAGAAAACAATACCTAGTTACCCAATTCCTGTGAAGAGCAAGGAATTTAACAGTGAGTCTATGGGAAAAGTCAGCAATTGTGATTAATATAAGTTGTTATGCACAGCTGGTTTGACACATTTCCAGGGGAGCAAGTTTTTAAGAAACCACCGTATGGCTTTGTTTTCTACTCATTTACTCAAGTCAGGTGGACTGAATTTTATCTATAAAACAGGGAGAACATACAGAGATGGACCACTTCAAGATGGGTAAAACCCCAGGCACATTTCCTAGACTACAGAATCCACCCATCGCATGAGGCACATTAAAATGCATCCACATTCTACATCCTCAGAGGGAAACTACTGTGCAAATATGAGTGCTTGAAAAACTATGGCTGCTGTTAACTCATTCAGTTAACCGTTGGCTCTGATTTCCAAGAAAGCCAAGGAGTCCATTCTGCCTCTGACTCCACCGTTATGCTGCTATGTTTGGATGCTGTGATGGGAAGACACAGGAAGTAACCGCACAATCAGCAGATTCCTACGTGACTCAGGATGACATCCACACAGGCTCCATGGAAAGCATCAGCCTCCTGGCTGGCCCTGACACCCTGACCAGGCAGAGGTGCTGAGGCTGTTCTGGATCCTCACTCCTCCCCTTGGCATGTAGCACGTTGGTGCAGGCTCTGTCCATCTATCCTTGTCACAGCTGAGCGCCTGCTGTCCTGCGTGTGGAAGCCAGACTTAGTGCTTTTGATACAAATAAGGCTGTGTCTTGGGCTGTTCAGGCAGTGATAACAAAGTACCACAGACTGGGTGACTTACAAACAATAGACATGTATTTCTACCAGTTCTGGAGGCTGGAAGTCCAAGATCAAGCAGACTCCATGTCTGGTGAGAACCCACTTGGTTCAGAGAAGGCATCTTCTCACTGTGGCCTCATGGGGTGGAACGTGCCAGAGTATTGGAAGGCGTTACCTTTCCACATATGTGTCTAAGGTGAGATATTAACCTATGAGCTTTTAGTAAGGGTCATTAAGTTAGTTGGCTGTCACAGTGGAATGGGACTGGGCACACACAGAATCGTTAACTAAGGATGGGGCTGAGATGGAGATGGCATTGGAGGTAGAAATGGTGATGGGGAGATTTTCATCTCACTCACAGCTTCGCTTGGTGGAAACCTCTGCGTTCAAGTCCTGTGACTTCTCGTCCTTCGAATCTAGCATCTTTCCAATGTGCTTGCTCTCAGCACCCTTGCTTCTCACAGAGCAAATTCTGAGTAATGTGAAAAAAAAAAAAAAACTAGACACATGAAAATATAAGGAAATATCAGCCAATGCAGAGAAAAATATTCCCAGGTCCAGAGGTGGGAATGAGCTTGATATCCTCTCAAAATACGAAAGCACAAGAAAATGTGAAGTCAGAGAGGCAGGCGGGAGAGCCAGACCCACTGGGCGCCTTAGGCTGTGGAAAGGAATTTGGATTTTATTCTTAGTGTATGCGAAACCATGAGAGAATTTTACATGGGAATGGGATATCCTGGTTCACGTTTTAAAAGAACTCTCTGACGGCTGCGAGGAGAACATGGCCAGAGGGAAGCTACAGTCCTGACAAGAGGTTGGGGAATATATTCAAACATACATGGATATAAACACAGTGTATGTACTATGTGATCATATCTATTGAGGGAATGTATTCAAAGTATACTTTGAATGAGGGCCCAACAAGATTTGCTGACATGCGGTATGAGGATGTAGGGAATGAGAAAGAGAAAAATGTGGACCAACAGCAGGTTTGAGGCTGAGGAGCTGTGTGAACGATCGTAATCTTTCCTCTGTAGTGATGACCTGCAGGATCATGCATGTGGGTAGACAGGGAAGTGGTTGGGGAGAATCAGCTCTGTTGAGCATCTTTAATACCCCAAAGGGCTATTAAACAACCAGAGGAGATTTTGAGTTGGCAGAAACAATAATGTCTGGAGAACGCAGGTTTGTTCCAGTGCAATTGATACATCAGGGAATAATTTGGGCACAACAGGAATTCTCAGATTTCACGTTTGCTTATGGACAATTTTGTCCACCAAAAACAGGACGCGATCTCGGAAAACTGCAGGCAGCCGAACTGAGCCACCCAGGATGCACACAGCGCAGACTTCACTCCCCCCACCTCACCTTAAGTCATGGCTGCAGCCTCGAGACACCCACTTCCAAAAGCAGAGGACGTGTCTTCTTTGGAATAAAGCTCCTGATTTACTGTAGTCGTTGTGCATCCTCGGCCATTTAGCCTGCGCAAAACCGCTAACATTTGATGAGTTTTCTAGCCTCTTTATGCGTCACTGATGACTCGTTTGAGAGTTGGGCCTCACCCCATTGCCCCAGAAGCCTTGTGTTTTGCCTGCCCGATTTGACACGTGCCGCAAGGGTTAGGACACATATGTCGTGTGACAGCAGAACTGACTGCGTCAGTGGCTGGAGTTCAAGTGAAAAGGCAGAGCTGGAGAGGGAAAGTGGTGTCTTGGACTTGGGGTTACGGAAGGGGACGTGGTTCCCGTGACCTCCTCACGGGAGCTCCCAGGCTGTCCCTTCTCCTGTGCCCGCTCCTCTATTGCAAGCAACTTTATATCCCAACTTCCAGCAAAGGGCCTGGATTTTAAGGGCTGCTTCATAATTTGCCAGCCTAGCTGTTCCCAGAACAATATATGCCATCCTTCAAAATCTTAATCATTGTGAACAAAATGGTGTTTGCTGCAAGTTTAAGTCTCAGCTGAGTTACGTGCAGGCATTAAGTTCATTTTGTTCTTAAAACATGTGTACAAATGCTGGCTCTCCTTTCTCTCTCTCCCTCTCTTATTTTATGGTATTATTTTATTTAGATGTGCATTTTGGTCTCATTTTATCCTGAGAAGTTCTCCAGAATCCTTCCCACCTCCCCAGTCGGCCCAGCAGGTATGGTCTAACCACACCCTGTCAGGGGCCTGAATGACAGCTTACATTCTAGCTATTATCTATGGCATCTACAGGACTCACGAGAAACTTGCTATGGTCTGAACGTTTGTGTCCCCCAAAAGTTCATGTTGAAACCTAACCCCCAAAGTGATGGTGTCAGGAGATGATGAGGTCATGAGGGTGGAACCCCCATGACGGGATCAGTGCCCTTATAATGGAGACCCCAGAGAGCCCCTCACCCCTTCCTCCAGGTGAGGACACAGAGAGAAGACGCCGTCTGTGAACCAGGAATCAGGTCCTTGACAGATACTGAACCTACCGGAGCCTTGATCTGAGAATAAACATCTGTTGTTCATAAGCCACCCAGTCTATGGTGCTCTGTTATTGCAGCTTGAACGAAGTACGACAAAACTGAAATATCTTTTCTACTCAAGGAGGCAGCGTTCTGGCCCCCTGGGCACTGTGCCCACTTTCTCCCCAAGGCCCGGGAGCAGCAGCATCTATGGCAGTTCGGGGGCTGCACCAGTTTAGAGGGTGGAATGGTTTGGGCAGGACAAGCAAGGCAGAACCGATTATGACCGCCCCAACATTATAGTCCCTCTCCAATCACCTTGATATAAAAGGAAGGAAAATGGGGAGTCACTCAGTTGGTTCTGTTAGAATTCTCCCTTTTAGAAACACAGCAATAAAGTGGCTGGCACACCAGCAGGAAATTTCAAATCCTGTAAGATGGGGCTTTAGTGCTCCTGCTCTGGCTGAGGGCCAGGAAAGCAACAGGCACCATACGCCCTCCTGCCATGAGCTGGGGGATGTGGGGTGTGGAGGCAGGTATGGATGGCCTTTCCTGGTGATCCTTAAAGACTCACACTTATTTTCCTCCTAACAAACTACCTCATTCCAGTCACCTCTCCTTTGTGGTTTCATAAAACACCCTGCTTTCTCTGAGTTATGAAACTGGCAAATGCCAATAAAGAAGTGCCACCCTTTTCTGTCTCATAATCCATTGATAAAGACTGCTCACCCTTGCTACCCTCAGTACCCTTAACAGACTGCCAGCAAGCACTGGATGCCTGGCTGTCAGGAAGACCCACCTGAGTCTGACATCCTTAGCTGGTGGGCTGCCTTCCTGCTTTGGGACTAAACTTCCATGTGTATAAATAATCACACTCCCGTCCGTTCACTGGAGGAAGGTTATTGTATTTCACAAGCTGCTAAAAACCCAGAGTGTCAAAGGCATGCTATATAGCATCACCCGAGGCAAACACATCATTGTCAGAGGTTTACTGCAATAACCCCTCTTTATGGGTGATGGATTTTATTTGCGAGTTTATGAGAAATATCTGAAACATCAGGTATTCGTGTTGTAATCACCTTTTATGGGCTTTCGTCTTCTCCCAAGCTCAGGAGGGGCATGCACACCTATGCCTGGAATTTAGAGAGGCTGAGACTTGCATGATGATTCCCAGGCATGTTGTGGGCGTGTCTCTCAATTCTCTGCTTTGCATCTTTACAAAACCTACCTTGCGTGAATCTGATGAGAATTAATTGGGCATTAATTCTAATGTTCTTTGAAGATTTGAAAGTGCTCTTTGTGGCCATCATTTCAGCAGCTTTATGAGTCTGGGTCCTTTTCATGGTTTTCACCAATTGCTCTTTTTTTTTTTAATTAATTCATGAAAATTAACCCTTATGTGAGAATGTTCCTGTTACATTTTTCGGTTTTGGAGAGCACCGTTTCCGTTTGGCAGTGGGAACTGATGTGCCAGTGTGCCAGCATTGCCCTAGTGGGACTTGGTGCCCCTCTTTGTTCTCCATTCCTGGAAGATGAGAATTCTGCCTGCACCTACCAGGTTGACACATATTCCACAAAAGGGTGGTTCTCCGAAGTGCTGATCGATGCGTGTGTGACAGCGTGGTCATTACGCTAGAGCACAACCTGGGTTGTCGAGGAATTGGTCCATTTTCATCGGGATGCAGTGAAGGACCGTCCAGCCGGCTGTGAAATCATGCCGCAGCCTCTGAGGCGGGGGTGGGTGGGTGCGATGTTCATGCTGGGGACAGTGTTTCTGTGGTGGGAGGAGCTTGGGGGTCAGAGAGCACAGTTCAGTTCCTGTGGCTTTTTCTTCACTTTCCCTCTAGAAGGGCAGGGCAGTGCACAGCCCATCAGACAGTCACAAATGCCACTGGGTTTCTGCAACTCGAGCCTCGTAGGATGGGAACCCTTGGTTCTCTCTGTGTCCACACAGCAGGAGGATGAGCCAGACATGAGCCATAGTCAGGCAGGTTTCTAGAAAATGTGGCAACGGTTCTGGAATCTAGTTCTACCTATGCATCTGCTATATATAGTCTTGAGTAACTTTTATAAATTGCCTTACTACCCATGTCCTCACCAGTTGAATAGAGAAAATAATATCTCTCCCGGCTTTGACATGAGGATGGAGTGCATTTACATTCCAAAGTATGTATTATTAAGTACAGGCAGGTAGAAAGTTAATTGTTTAAAAGTTGAACCATGTAATGTGATAAGGGGTATTTAAAAGGCATAGACACTGCCCGAAGGCACGTTAATCATTAAATTAGATTTCGACATGGCTCCAAATCTCAGGTCTCTGGAAAATGCCTGCACAGTTATCTGCTGTAACCACCTCTTCACTCAGCACATTGAAGCCCTCAGCTCAAAGCTTCCTGATTCCATTCCAGAAAAAGCACACCCGACCCAGCCAATTACACTCTGCATTCCGCACCATTCATTTCTGAATTTGATATTTACAGTGTATTTTTAAGTGGTCCAAATGTGACAACCAAGAGAAGCAATGATGACAAATCGCTGCTCCTACATTTCACATGCATTCAAAGGTAAACCTCATTTGGTTGAACTCATTCCAATAGCAAAACTCAAATGAATTTTCAATGTTTAATCTGGAGCCTGCAGCTATTGTAAAACCTGTCATCATTGCCAAAATTAAAAGTGTTACATATTCAGACATGAGGTAATAAAGGCATCAGTATAGGGCTAAAATGTCTACGAAAAATGAAAACTCACCTCCGCTACTTAAATCCCATAACATTTTGGCCGTGCAGTAGGAATTGAACTTTTAAAGGCCTAAAACATTGTCATTATATTTGCCTCTACCTTTTTTCCTTGCTGATGTTATAGCAATCGAGCTATATTATTTATTTTCTGAGTTTTTACTCTCTATATGGATTTACACATTGACACTACCAACCAATTAATTTCTTAAGATCCATTATTTGTGTCCAACAAGTGAAATAAAAAGATTTAAAACATGATTCTAGCTTACAAGGAGCTCTACAATATATTTAGGGAATGAAATAAGCCCATGATTAATAATAAGTGGACAGCAATATGCATACTGGCAATTTAGGTTTACAAATAAAATAAAGTGCTGATGGTGCTGTCCAGACTGCTGTCAAATGGAAATTCATTTTATAAAATCCAAAGGGTGATAAGTTACAGATGAAATGAGCCGAGTCTGATCACAGTAGGCTCGTGCTGTTAGGATGGATGCTCATGGCTAAGGAAGGAGGGGCCGGAGTGAAGCCTGAGGCTGTGATATGAACACGAAGCAGGACAGTCATGAACCCTGCTGCCCTCTGCACCTCATCCCACCATTAATCCATGATCCCAGCTCCCTTGCTCCTGGAACGTGACTGTGAGATCATGGAAAATGGTTGTTGGTCTCTTGCCCGGTTCCTGACACAGGACTCCTGAAACCCTTGGCATTCCTGGGTGATGGGAGTGTATTTTGTTCTAATGAGGTGACTTTGGGTGGGTTCCTGGATGAGGGCTGGTCGCCAGAAAGACCCGCTCTGATTAGAAGCTTGGAATTTCCAGCCCTGCCTCCATTCTCTTGAGAAGGGAGAAAGGCTGAAAATGGAGTTAACAGTGGATTGTGCCTATGTGATGAAAGCGCCATAAAATCCCCAAAGTCAGGAGTTCAGAGAGCTCCCAAGTTGGGTGAACATGTGGAGGTGCTGGGTGGGTGGCACCTGGAGAGCATGGGAGCCCCACCCCTTCCCCCACACCTCTGTGTATCTCTTCCATCTGGATGTTCATCTGTATCCTTTACCATGTTCTTTAATGAACTGGTAAGCATAGGTGCTTCCCTGAGTTCTGTGAGCCGCTCTAGCAAATTAATCACATCCGGGGAGGGTGTCATTGGAACCTCTGATCTATAGCCAGTTGGTCAGAAGGACAGGGGACAACATGGACTTGCAACTGGCATTTGAAGACTCTGTGTGTGTGTGTGTGTGTGTGTGTGTGTGTGTGTGGTGGGGATAGTCCTGTGGGACTGAGCCCTTAACCTGGGGGATCTGACATTATCTCCAGACAAAAGGTGTCAGAACGGGTCTGACACCCAGCTGGTGTGGAGGGAAGCCTTCACATACACATTTGGTGACCAGAAATATCAGAATTGTGAGTGTTCTGTGTGAAGAGTAAAGGAGCCTCGCAGGAAAGGAAGACACATTGGAAGAGCCAGGTTTTACCTACATGGGAAGGAAAAAGCTGTAGGATTTTCCTTTGCAATAACAAACCCCAGAGTATGGAATGGGCAACGTGGCCTCGGTTTCCTGATGCTAATTACATAAAATATCCTTTAGCCCAAGCTTAGTGGAAAAGAAAAGAAGAGAATTAACAATGAGGAAGAAACTCGGGTTGAATTTCAGAGAATCAAAGAAAACATGCTCCATCTCGCCATTCCATTTTGAGGTTCACAGAATGCTTTGGGGCTTGGAATGGCATCACACCAAACCTAGGAAATTTACTCTGTGGGCCCTAATGTGGATCTTTTCTCCTCTTTTTTTCTCTCTGTGAATATGTCAATTTTTTTGCCTCAAGAGTTCTCCATCCACCACCCTGCACATCAACAACCCTCACCGGAGCCCTATTTTCCCCACTGCAGTATCAGCCTAAACATCACACTCACATGGTATCTCCTCTGAGCCTTCAGCCCATGCGAGGGCTCCTGGTCACATACTGTGAGCCCTGGTTCCTCCAAGTGTGGTCTGGGGGCTTGTTAGAGATGCAGACTCTCAGACCCCATCCCAGACTGACCGAGTCAGAATCTGTGTTGCAACAAGCACTCCCAGAGAACTATGTGCCCAGTAAGGGTTGAGAGGTAATGGTTTCAAGCACCTGGACCTGTTCCTCCCAGCATCTTTCATTATTACTAGCTGAACAGT
This sequence comes from Mesoplodon densirostris, assembly GCF_025265405.1. NCBI lineage: Eukaryota > Metazoa > Chordata > Mammalia > Artiodactyla > Ziphiidae > Mesoplodon > Mesoplodon densirostris. Next base: position 158,219,539 of record NC_082664.1, on the reverse strand, counting down.
GTGGGTGAGGCCTGTCTGCTTCTCCTTGGCTTGCTCAGAGATGCAGCTGCATCCCTGCAGGGGAAGTGGTGTCTCACTTCCCCTCGGACAGCAAGTCCTATGGAGGAAGGAACCTTATTTACCTTTGTTGTCTTTGCAGTATCTGGCCTGATGCCTGGCTAAGCGTGCTGTGCAGCAAATGAATGAAAGAAAGAATGAATGAATGAGCAAAAAACACTGGGAGAAATATCCTGTCCCTCCATTTCGGGAGCTGAGGCACCCAGCTGAGGCGAGCATAATGACACAGGCAAAAGAAAGGAGCAGCTAAAGCAAAACCCACTGAGATGGACAGATGACCCCAGGAGCTGGAGAAAAAGGCTTGAGAGTCCTCAGGACCCTCAGTCAAAGGAAGGGACTGACAGTCTTAGGACCTGAGTACCCAGATCCTTGATGGTTTCCCAACCAAATAAAGGTTATGCTCATAAGACTGCAGCTCAGATTAACCACCCTTGGGTAGAATTCCACTCCTGGGTGGATCACTGCCAGGAAGCTCTCTTGGTGGTTTCTGGCTGAAAAAAAAAAAAAATGTAATCTCTCAGCTTTCTATAACAGCTCCCAGTGTGATTCCAGCTGTTTTTCCAGCCACGTACTCGCACTGTGTCCTTTGTTCCGTCTACCATACATTTCAGATGCACGGGAATCACTGTTGCCCTTTAGCAAAATGGCCCTGCCCGTCTTTCTTTGTGCTTTTGCATAAGAGTTCCTCCACTGAACTTTGCTTCCTCGCCACACACAAAGACCCCAGTCCTACTCTACCTTCTAGGTAGACTTTCCATCTCCCTCCACCCCAAGACTCCTTCCCTAAGCAGCTGGACAGAACATGCCCACCTTCCCCATGCTTTTACCAAAACCACTTGCTATCATGATGTTTGCACTTACCAGAGTGAATGTGATTTGTAATTGTTTAAATCTATTAGAATCAAAGGATGATCTTCCAGAAAAGTTTGAATCATTTTTATAACTTCACAGTGTCTATTGGAGTGTTTTATATAGGTTTATGCCTCAAAATACTTCCCAAATTAGATTGACTAGATTGGCTTAGGGATAAAGGTTGAGATGGATTGTGCTCCAGCGAAAACTTGAGACTTCAGTCACTTTGGCGAAATTCACATATACTATAAAGGAAAACATTAACTTCATATGAGCAAGACATACAAAGATTTTTAAAGTCGTCACAAAATAAATGTACGTGAAGATACCCACAAATAAAATTCCAATACAAATATGCCTCATACTGACCTTACATCGCTCTGCTTCTCCTTGGACCCCATCTCCAGGCAACTTTTTTCATTTCATCAAAATACTAATGGGAGGGGTGCCCTTTCAGTAAAAGAAAACTTTCTCTTCCCTGCTTGAGGAATTCAGAAGCTATTTATACTCAATGCTTTGGACCATCCAAAGAGTTAGAAGCAAGGTTTGTTTGATCAAGTAATTCGCAGTGATATTGCAAGGATATAATATAAGCAGAGACAACAGGACAATCAATAAGGATGCAATCCCTTAACAGAAATCAGTGTTTGCACACTGGACTTGTTAATGAATGCTTAATCATTAACTAATGCAAAGTAAGAAAAAGAAAGGCAGAAGTCCAGGTTGAAAAAAACCACACTTTTGAGAACATTAGGATGAATGAAATAAAGAAAGGTATCTTCTTGGGCTGTAGCTAAACCAAAGAATTGTTTTCAAAAAGACCAATTCTTGTGTGGTTGAAATAATATGAGAGATGTGGTCTGGAATTGAAAAATATTACTGATTAAACATGACCCTATCTTTTACATCTTAGAGGTTAAATGTGAAAAATCTACTATAATCTAGTTTTAAACTGGAAATTGAACCCATGGTTTGCTAAAACAAATTCACAACCAATTGGGGATATTTCACGTCTAAATAGCTAACAGTTAAAAATCTTGACGCTCATAAGTTCCCTCTCTTTGCCTCTGAAATCTGTGAGAAGATTTCACAGTCTACTCTGTGTTCGTCTTTGTTTGGTCCTTTCAGTATCACAATAGCTCTTGAGGGCATGGCTGGATCACATCTGCTCATGGGTGTTTGGTGAAATGAAATCATAATCTTCCAAAAAGCCAATACTGAAAACATGCCATTGTAACCAGACCTTTTCGGTTTCCTCTGACTTAGCAGAGATGAGTTTTCATCCCTAGTCACATGCTGAGTCTCTGACACTAAAGGTGCACATGGTACGGAGAGCTGTGGTGTGTGTGGTAGAGATGGGGACCCGCATGTGGTCACCACAGAAGGAGCTTCAAAGTTTATTTTTGCAGCTTTCTAGAGGTAGAGTCCTATGGTGCCATCGTGAAAGAGGAAATCCTATTCTCTCCGTTAAAATTTTTTAAAAGTTCTAAAAGAACTAAACTGCAGCTCTGTTTTTAAAGGAAATACGGACAGCAGGCAGGCAGGCATGCATTGCGATGGATTGGAACTAGGAAAGATCACCGAGGGGAAAAGTTTGTAAAGAGATATGTCATAAACAAACGCCCTTTTGTTCGGTGAGCTATTCAGTTGCTGGGAGCTAGCACAGTTTTAGATCTTTTCCTTTGCTCAAAATCCTATCAGAAATTCGGCAAGAAAAACTAGCAAGAAATTCAATCCTGTTTTTCTCAAGAATCACAGATTCCATCAGTTTGGGCCTGAAGCCATGCTTACCCTGGATTGTCCCCCCAAAGTAGCCTTTAAAGGCATACAGTTGTACACACTGGCATACATGTTAGACCAAAAAGGCAGCGATGGAGCATCCATCTTCCATCACTGGGGAGAAAAGAGAACCTGGTAATGAGGGAGATTTGGTGGTAGAATTATGACTTTGCAGAAGTATTGGATTGAGAAATAAAGAGCTATTAGGAAAGAAATCAACGAGGCTTATTGAGAGTTACTTTGCGTGGTATTTGGCCTCACCAGCATTTTAGTCTCTTTGTTATACTCTTACACCACAGTATAACTGTATAACAGTATAACTGTGGTGTAGCTTCTTTGTCAAAGAATGCAGTCCAGAAGTAATAAAACACACCTTTTCTTTGCTAGGCTGGAGGCAAACACACTATTCCATTTTTTTCAAGAGGTCAGTATGCGTATCATCTATTGATTGTGGCTTAAGGCAGCAGTTTGAAAAGTTCTAGCCTATTTGTGAAATGATTAGACAGCAAAATGAGACAAAGTGAAATGGCTATGTCCAGTCAACTCCCTAAATTATCAAGAGACTTAATGTGTGTTCGCAAAGAAGCGATTACTAGGGTTTACTTTGGTACGTACACATGGGTGTTTGCAAATAAACCTTCAAGATTGTATCCTTAGGAGGCTAAGTTTCACCTCAGAAAGAACACGGGGTTCAGAGTTGGAGACCACTTTCTTTTTTTTTTTTTTTTTTTTGCGGTACGCGGGCCTCTCACTGTTGTGGCCTCTCCTGTTGTGGAACACAGGCTCCGGACACGCAGGCTCAGCGGCCATGGCTCACGGGCCCAGCCGCTCCGCGGCATGTGGGATCTTCCCGGACCGGGGCACGAACCCGCGTCCCCTGCATCGGCAGGTGGTCTCTCAACCACTGTGCCACCAGGGAAGCCCTGGAGACCACTTTCTTCATTCCAGGGTCACCTACATCGAGAGAAGCCAAACCCAGGATCGCTGTGAATGGTCAACCAGCAGCCTCCCTGCTTTTGCGCAATGCAGTCGCACCATTTTCTTCTGGGAAGCAGAGCATAACTATTCTACAGCCCCATTCCTTAAAAATCACGAAAAGACTTCCTAGTCTGAGTAACTAAACTGGATAACTTCATTCAGTCAACAGATGTTGACTGGAGTACATATAGCATATATACTCAGATAATTTATGACAGAAATGCTTTTATTTGCAAAACTCCAAGCTCTCAGCCCAGGTTCAGCTCTGTGGCCATGGTTAATACTGTCACAAGCTTTCAGTGGAACTTGATTTGGAAATTCTTACAGTATAATCAGGAATTTACAACTGTTCTGCAATCCCCTAACCATGTGATCTGGTGTGATTGGTGGGGAGAGGGCAGGACAGCGTTTTGGATGCTGTATAGTTTTCTTTAATTCCCCAGTTAACTTCAGCAGTAGAGTCGCTTATGCACACAGAGGTGACATATCGTAATTCATTTATTTAGTGGGTAAAAGAGAGCGAGAACAAGAAAAAAGTCAAACAAATATATTAGCTTATATACTAGTTTATTATGTATTTATATATAAAATATATTATTAATATATTAATTACCTAGGAGAAAGGTAAATCTACATATGCATAGGAATGAAGACCATCATTGTGAAAAATCTCAATGTGATTAAGTTACTTCCTTTTTAATCAGAAAGTGTAAAGTATTTGAATCATTAAAATGTTATTGAAGTGGAATAGGAAGAGAATGTTGGATTTTAGGCATTGACTGAAATCTCAGAAGCAAAATACAAATGACTCAAATTGCAAAAATTCTCTAGATGAAATTATTATAGAAATGTTCCTGGTGATTCAGTAATATTTTCACTAACCAATAACTTTAAAAAGTTATTTAGCTTGATAAAGCTTCTTACATCCTGCTTGGGAAACCATTTGCTCAACAAGTCCAGAAGATAACACTGTAGCTTTTTACAAAGTCAGGAAAATTCAAAACAAGAACTGAAAGAAAAAATGGAAGAAGCTACTGAATTTCTTTAAGTAGCAATACTTAAAAGAAAACCATTATGAGTTCATCAGAAAAATTATCTTGTAGATCGTGGATTTTCTGCACAAGATGAGAATTGGGCAAAGCAGTCCTCGCTGAGCACTGAAATGGTCTCCTCTCGGTCACGCCCATGATCTGGGATTGTTTTCTCAGAATAACAGGAAAGGGAGGAGAGTTGAGCTGAAAAACCCATCTGGTTCTAATTCAACACTCCCAATAGACTCTTACACACCAGCTTTAAAGGACGAAAGCCAAATTAAAATGGTACTAATTTGAGGGAGCAAGTGGAATGAACCCCGCTTCCCATCGCTATGGACGTCCTGTTGTGATGGGTCTGGCTAGTGTGCCAGTCCGAGCAGGGAGAGACTGTTTGTCCTTTGTACGTTCCAGTTCACCTGAGAATTAAAGCACGCCACTCATAATATCTTATCAAACTTATATCTAACCTGGAGTCAATAAAATCCTCACTGGATGTGGTTTGTGGGTCTGCCTTCTTCATGGCCAGATGTTCTCTGGTCTAGGCCTGAGAGCATACAAGGCTGCCCCTGTACCTGAGCTGTTTCCTCATTTTACTGGGGTTCAGGAGAAACAAGATTAACTCAGAAACATATCAGAAGATTAAGGTCTGTGGTTGCTAATTCTTTCCTCCCATCCACTTAGACACTGGCTTTATGCAATACTCCAAAGGAGAACCACTGAAGGAAGAGATGCGTTTCTATAGGACAGTGTCTAAGTTTTCTGATCCTGACATAATCAGCTATGTGTCTTGGCAGATGTATGGGACTTCAAAAGACATGTGTTACAGCATGATATACAGAGTATATCTACGTATCTATGTGTCTTGCAGATTATGTACATATATTCTTTATTGAATTGTCATGCATTTGTACAGAAGCAGAGAAGACAGAAAAGATTTAACGTAAGCAAAAAGGAAGCATTCAAGATTAAAAAAAAAAAAAAGACAGAACTTGAGTTACACTAGCACAAGGGTATTGAATTTCTTTAGGTTCTGGTATCTAAATTGGCAAAGTAAAGGGATTTGACCTCAAGTCCTTCAGTGAATTGCAGAGTAAATTGTGCTTTAAGTTATAACTGGAAAATGAATATTTAGACTACATGTTTGAAGAGCATAAACGCATATGGAAGGGCAAAGACAGCCATGAACAGAGCGTAATACAGACTGGCCCTCTGGGGGTCAAGTTTATTTGATGTCACTTCCTACATAACGGTATTGGGAAGGCTCAATTCCGACATGGGCCATCATTGATAAAGGCCCAAATGCCACCATCCAGGGCACAGGATCCCAAACAGAACTACATCCAGGAAGGCCCTGATACAGTAAGGCACAATTAAAGCCAGACTTTCCCATTACTTTCTGAGTTTTACTGTCACCTAAGATAATATTCTAATATTGTTCTGATTGTAAAAATTAAAGATTTACTATAGAAAAACATGAGAAGAAAGAAAATAGTACAAAGATGAAAAAAGTTACCCATAATTTTTTACCATAACTACTGTTCATATTTAGATATATTCCTTTCAATTTTTATATCTATTTCTAAAAACATACAGATATATACATGGATGTATTTTAAAGAAAATTCTATCTGTACTGTATCACAGTTTGGTTTTCGACTTCATTTTTGTTTTTACTTAATGGTATATCATCAGTTTCCCATGTTAATTTGGCTTAAAACAATGGCTATATAATATACCATTGTTTGATTATTATTGCATTATAAATTCCTTAATAATTCCACTGCTTTAAAAAGATTACAGTATTTAATATTTGTCAGTATAAATTGTAATACAGTGAATACCCTTTTAAATATAGGTGTAGGTGTAAAAATAGGTATAGGTGTAGGTAGATAGATATGGGTATAGATAAATATATAGGTATAGATATAGATATATAGGTATAGATATAATCTGTGGTAAATGTCACAGAGAGAAATTGGTAGAAATGAACTATGGGTAAATTATAACAGTTTGGTGTTTGAATGACATACACATGTGCAGTGAGAGTTTGGTTAGAAATGATGGATAATGTAAGAAAAATAGTTGAAGGAGCACTTAGAGAAACAATAATTAATTGACTGACTTTGCTCTGACCCTACCCTTGAGTTATTTAACTCCAATTTGTTGCCTAGGCTGTAACGCAAGGATAGATCTTTGTACAAATGCTTTTTGACCATAAAGTGAAATATCAGTGATCATGTTTCAGAAATTGACCCAGGGATTAGAAGTCATTTACACATGCATTAAAAAGGTCAGTAAGAATGCAAAATATTAATACAGTGAGTTTTTTTTCCTTCTTACTTAACATATCAAGTTGGTGCCACTTTTTAATTTATAAAATATAATTTATAAACACTCCAATTTCCTTCAAGAAAAATTGTACACAAATTCCCCAATGCATAAATTCTTATTTTTATTGTCAAATGACACTATAATTTTATGTTGTCCTGTTTTTAATTTGTTCATGATGAAATTATTTTTTGCTTTTCCTTCTGAATTATTTTTAAATTTACACAAAGCATTGAATAGTTCTGAATCAAGATAGACTCTATTTTTATAATGTAGGATGCTTTGTGTACATTTAGTATAAAACATGAGTAAACTACAGAATTTTATCTTGTGTATGATACAGAAATGTTTTTATAACACAAATAATGTCATGTGAAGTAGCATCCTTAGTATAAAAAAGTGTTATAAAGATTTCTGGCATTTACATCATATTTGCAAGAGATATTGCTAAATTCCATATTTCATTTTTTTCTTTCTAAAATTTAAATAACACATAATCCTATTTCCAAAAAAACATCATATTTCTTTCATCAGGAAAGCAGTACTCAGCTTTTAAAGAATTGAACTTCAGTTAATTAGAGCCATCAGATTATTATTACTTTAATATATTTCTAAAATCGAAGAAAAAAATTCCTTTTACTCCAAAATAGGCAGTACAGAGAGATTTTCTAATTTTCTTTTTTTTTAAATCAGTTACATATTTGAAAGCAATTCATAAACCCACTGAGTTTGTTTTGGAAAGTGCTTTTCTGATTGTGTAAGAAAATGTTATCTATGTCAGTAATAAATGGCAGTCATGGAATTTTGGCATCAAATGCTTCAGCCGTCCACATGAAATGGATGGCCAGTCCCCACTTAGATTAGCTCATGTATACAATGTCACTGCAGAGAAAGAGAAAAGAATGACTCTTGTGGGCCTGTCCTGTATAAATATTATATCCATTCTATAACGTTAAGTGGGGGAGTGAGATCAGACAGTACTTTAAAAGAATGGCTTCAGAAACAGTGTCTTCAGAGAAAAGTGTCATGCTGACTGTGATCTCTTTGTAAAGATCCTCTTATTTCAAGCCCAGCTCTGCTGAGCATCTCAGGACATCTGTTTTCACAGTAGACCTGGAGATGTTTGGTTTCAAATGTCAAAATGTAGAATAATTTGCCATAGATCCGGGCAAATCCTTCCGAAACAAGAAAATAACATATTATACCTACAGAGACAAGCATAACCATAAGATTAACATGCAATGATTCTGAGGGTATTTTTTACAAAATGGGATTAATTGTACTCGGCTCATGACGCTGACACGTGCCTCTAACCACAGGGGACAGGGCAAGCTTGTGCCCCAGCCTGGCCCCCCTCTCCTTGTAGGAGCATGCTCCACCAGCCCTGATCTGCCCACACTGCAGGGGGCCACCTGTTCCTAGCCGCTGGAGGAGATGACACTTGGGTGTACGTGTGTATACGTGCACACACATGCACATACTCATGCACACATGCACATACACATGTGCACACACAGAGAGTCCGAGGCAAGGCATTTTATTACAGTTACTTCCAGGTCATTAAGGACACAGTTCTTTTTCTTCCACCCAGTTTGGCTTCTTCATCAAAATATTTTTAATGGAAAATTCATGATGCATCCTTTTTTTTAAGTCTCTTTTTTCAAAAGGTCCATTCCCCGTTGACTTTAGTCTGGGGGTTCCTCAGAAACAAGCACCCCAGCCACTGTGCCTTCTCTCTTGCCAGTGGGTCCCAGAGGCCTGTGTCCTTGCACCAAAGAACCTGCAAAGCAACAGTGTTCTCTCCCTTGAGAAGGAGAATTCTCTGCTCCACGGGCATCTGTGTGGTCCTGTGGCCTCGGCGAACACGTGGGAAGGAGAGCAATGAAAGGCACCTGATACACCCTCCAGCAGGCTCTTTGAATTGGGCAAAACAGGGCCCTGGTGGATGTTCATGGTGTTCAATTTCCTCCAACGTTGAGATTTCTGCTTATGGGTCTCCAAAATATCCATCAGTACTTTGTGTTCCAAGACCCAGCGACACAGTCCCTTCAAGCTTGCCTTATTGTTTTCTTGTTCTATGTCTCCTTCACTCCATCCTGCTGGACTAGAGTCCCCGTGGACATTCATTTCTGACACCAATCACGTTTGCTGGCTGAGGCTGTGGTCACTCATTTCTGTCAAAGACCAGGGCCTCCTCGGCCCTGCCCTTCTTTCTTAGGTGGCAAGTTGCACCTCCATTTCACATTGAGATCCGTGGAGCGATCATGTTCTCCTCTTAAACCAGACCCTCTGCTTTCAGATGGCCTGAGAAGCTTCAGGGCAGTGGTTCTCAAACTCCACCAGGTATAGGAACCCCAGCAGGAAGACAGAAGAAATGCATCCCTATCTCATTTCTCATTCTCAACATCTACAAGCATGTACGGGCTGGAGACACACACATCTGGATTTGAATTCCTGCTCTGCCACTTCTGAGCATGGTGACTTTGTCACGATATGATTATCCTCTTTGAGAATGGTCCTTCCTCCTTGAAAATGGTCTAATAACCTCATGAGATAAATAAGAAGCTTTAAAAATATTCAAAATGAGATAAAATCCAAAATGAGGAAGAACAGGTAGGGGGACATATTTTAAAACACCAGTGTATATAAACAGAGTTTCCACATGGACCTAGGAAAATATTGCAGGAAACAGGAGCCCTGTCTTTTATGACAGTTTTTATGCTAGAAGAACCAAACAGACTTTATTTTTGTTGTCTCTAGGTTCGTGGAGAGACCACTTTGAAAAAGATGTGTGACACGTGACAGAGAGAAAGCAAAAGACTGAAAAGGTTTTCAGTCTTCTCCCCCAAAGAGAATACTCTCCAAATTGGAAAAGGTAAATTGTTAGGATGGGCAAGAGCTAGGGTGCATATTTCTTATGTGTGAGAAGCACAAGGTCCTGGTGGCCAGCAACTGATGTTAAGATCCTCCCGGTTCAATGGGAAACCACTGAGGACTCTTCGTGAATGGGAGTCCTGTTGCAGACTGGCTGGTCCCCTGACTTTCCAGGAGAAATCATCGTGTTCTTTCCTGGTACATTACTACAGCAGTTTATTAGCGCACATAAAACTCTTTATTGGAGTTTGTAAAAAAACAGCAGGTTTTGCTAAAAATATGCGCCAAGCTATCATTGCTTTCTGACAGCAAAGCCAGAAACACAACAGTGATCTCCTGAGCATATTGTTTAAGATTTGGTTCTGATGCTTAGCTCAGAGCCAGCCAGTGTGGGGCATGGCTGCGGGTCCCACTCCATTGTGTGGGTTGACTCCCAGCAATGGTCTCAGGACACTGGGGTCTCCCTCTCCCCAGCTGAAAATCACCACTAGACAATGGCGGGGTTGGTGGCAGGAGGGGAGAGGGAGGTTCTGTTACAGTGACATGAACATCAGGATCTGAGGCTGACCCCGGGGCTGGGGTGCTGCCATACATGAAAGCACTTGGATTTGATGAGCGGGATAGGTGGCCACAGTGACTAGGGTGGTGATGACCAGACAGTCATAGCTGAGTGATCTCTAGAGGAATGTGTTTCAAGAAGAAGGGAGTGGCTACGCTCTAGAAGCTGGTGAAAGGAGAGGTGTCCACTGGATGTGGCAGTATGGAAACTCAGTGAATTTGGGAAGAGCCATTTCAGGGGATGAGTGAAGGAGCCTGCCAGGTGATGGTGGGAAAGGACACAGACTTCTACCTCTCTTCCCATCAGAAACAAATTATACAGCTGTAAAGGGATTTTATTAGGCACAAACCCATACTTAAAGGAATAATGTAACATATGTGGTATCTTTAAAAAAAAGAAAACAATGGACTCATATATATTATACAAAGAATAGATTGGTGGTTGCTGGGGGGTGAAGTGGTTGAACAAAATGGGTGAAGGGGTCAAAAGATACAAACTTCCAGTTATAAAATAAGTCCTGAAGTTGTAACATACAGCATAGTGACTACAGTTAAGAATACTGTACTGCATATTTGAAAGTTGCTAAGAGAATGGATCTTAAAAGTCCTTATCACAAGAAAAAAAATATGTAGCTATGTGTGGTGATGGATGTTAACTAGACGTATTGTGGCATTCATTTCACAATATATACAAATACCAAATCTCTGTGTTGTACACCTAAAACTAATATAAAGTTATGTGTCAATTATTACTTTAAACAAAAAGGATAATGTGAAAGATAAGAATGGCAGCACACTTTTAGGAGCTTCGGAGCAAGTGGATGGGGGAAACTACCATTCCAAGAAAACAGAATCTAAAATCATCTGGCTAATAATTTATTTAACTATGATCAGACAGCAATCACCAGACATCTGAGAAAAGCCTCTAACATGAAAATAATAGAGACCCAAACTAAAATAAATTGCAAGAAAAAAGGAGAAAAGAAAAGAAAATCAATGACAAACAAAAAAGGAAAGCCACTTGGAAGAAGCAGAGATTATGAAGGAAGAGGGAAACTCACAAACATTAAACAAACAAAAACAAATCATCAGTATCCTCAGGGATTAAAAAATGTGCATCTATGAACCAAGAATATGTGATATTTATACATATGCAATATTCAGAGACCAAGAAAAGGGCACTTGGGAATTAAAATCATGATATAAAATAGATAATGGACAGAATGTTTGGAAGTTATGTTGAAGAAATTCACCAAAAAAAGAGCAGCTGAACAGAAGAAAGGGACAAGAAGATAAAAAAAAAAAAAAAAAAGCTGGAGATCCAGTTTAGGGTGTGGTGCTCAAGTGTAGTTAATAAGTATACCAGAAAATTAATAAACCATAATGGAAAATAATATGAAAAAGCATGAATATATATATAATATATATAACAGAATCACTTTGCTGTACAGCAGAAATTAACACAATATTGTAAATCAACTATACTTCAATAAAAGAAATTTTTAAAAAATAATAAAGGAAAAGAATGCAGAGTAAATAAATATTAACAGAGTATTTCAATAATCTCTCTGGGAATAGGAGGATTTCTAGAGAAAAAGAACACAGTGAAAGCCACAGTAAAGATGAAAAATAGACTTATATCAAAGAATTCTGTTGTGAAATTTCAGCAAAGAGAGGACTCACCAAACTTCCAAAGGAAAAAAAGAAACTAAAAATAGATTGTATTTAGAAGATCAATGACCAGAGGACTTTGGGCTTCTTCACAATGCCTCTGAAAGCCAGGAAACGATGGATAAAGCCCTTTACTACTCTAAACACAAAACAAAACAAACAAAGATACTTATAAGAGCCCATAATCAACTATTACTTGTGAATGCTAAAATGTCTCAAAAAATTGATCCTCTAAGCATTTGTCTCTGGGTACTGCTTACAGAATCTACTCTAGAAGGTATAAACTAGGAAGGAGGCAGCTCTGGAAATGAGAAACCATGGTCCACGACACGAGACAGATGAAGGGACCCACTGAGTGGGATGCTAAAAGGGAGATCCCAGGCCGAGGACTGCGGACCACAAACAGAAGCACCAGCCCAGACTGAGCCAGTCCAGAAGCTCCAACAGAGGCTCACCCACCAGGCACCCCGATTATCTGAATACACTGAGAGGAGAAGTACAACCTCGGAGATGGGTTTGAAATTAATCTGTAAGGAGAATTTAGAAAACTAAGCGTCACAGCACCAAAAATAATCACAGAACAATCATGAACTCCAGGGGAAAAGGAGAGAGTGAGGAAATGGAAGGAACAGCTGTGGACAAAATTTCAAGGAGATTTTCAGAGAAGGGAGTGGAGAAATGGGGCAGGACCTGGAGGAGATGGAGTTTGTTGGCTTTTGTTTTGTTTTGTTCGAAAAACAGTAAGTTGTGGTTCCCGTATATGAGAAGGATCTGTTCGTTGTTGAGGCTGACATTTCAGGAGAGACAGGTCCCTGGAACCATGGCTCCTTAAGAGGACAGGAGGGGATAAGGTCTGGGGGAGGGGCTCTCCCTTGAGGGTCGTCACAGGAAAGCAGGGCAACAGCGCGGAAGATGCAACTTGATTTAGAGAGTTAGTGGAGGGAAGATTGAAGGTGGAACGTTTCCTTCATTGGGCAATAAGGAATGCCTATCATTTCCTTTCTTCTCATGACACTTAATTTTTACAAGACCCTGAGAGGTGAACATCATAACCGCCCCCTCTTGTAAAAGAGGAAACTGAGGCTCACAGAAGTTATGCAACTTTCCTAAAGTCACAGAGGCAGTGAGGGGAAAAGCAGGAAATGAAGGGCAAGGCCACTCTGACTCCAATGGCCTTACTCTTGAGGACCCTCCAGTAATGTCTCTCCTGGAAGGAGCTTCTCCCCCTCCGAGGATCTTGGGGCCCTGGGGGAGACGGACTGTGAGGCTGCTTTCATGAGAGCGCAGGCAACGTACACACACGATGGGATCGAATTTTACTGTTCTTTCTACCTCCCAAGCCAGGACAGGCATGAAAGGAAACCAGTTCTATTTTTAGTAGAATGAGATTTCTAACAGCTGTCCAGATCCTTGAGGTCCCTTGAAGATCCTGTTTCTTATCTGTACAACTCATCCCATCTGAGTTATCTGGTTAAAAATTGGCAACAGGATGTGATGAAACCCAGAACAGACATCACAACATATTTGTCGTATCTGAACAGCAGACCCTGTGTGGCAATTACCTCGTTGGAAATAATGACATAAATATTAAGATGCTCGAATGATTTTACTGATGAGGCATATCGAGAAAAAAAATTGTACATGTTTCAAATTCTGAAAAATCTTTGGCACTTGTGAAGTTACTTCCAGGGAGGGCAAAGCAGGTTCGTGCTCCCTGAGCCATTCCTAAACGAGGAGCACTCAAAACAGACTTTCAACAAAGCTGGGGTGAATGAGGTGAGTCTGAGATGGAGATTGGAGAATCCCAAGAGATAGACAATCACAGCATATTATTTTCAAGTCTTTGGGGTAGGATAATAAATAGCAGAGTATGTTCCTAAAAACCAGGTTTTCGGTTAATGCGCATATTTGGAAAGAGAAGTCTATTCAATCTTTCACCAATAATAACAATAAATGAGATTAATAAACATGACAGACTCCTAGAATCATCTAGAACAAAAAGAACTGAGTCTAGATAAGGACAGATTCTATGCACATAGCAGAATAGGGAGAAAGGCTAGCTTCTACCCTGCTTCTGCTTTGCCTCTGTCTCTGCTTCCTAATCAGTGATGGAAACACATTTTTACCACTGACCTCAGTGGCTTTTGGAATCTAAGAAATAAACTGCTTTAAATTGTTCTGCAAGTTCAAGTGGGATCTCTGACTTCTGTCTCACTCCACGGCCACACCTCTTTGACATACTCTGACCTTCTAACTCACCCACTTAACCTGAGACTAGTCGGATCATTGTCACACTCTACCACTCTTCTAGTTTCAGGAGAAAAAAAAAAAAAAAAGGTTTCATTGAAAAGCTGGTCTTTATTTTAGCAACAAGACCCAGCCTCACTCTTCTTGCAAATTAGCAAAACCTAAAACACTAAGATCTGGTTTCTGGGCAAAGCCCCAGCATTTCCTCACCAAGGACATTTGGTTAACTGCTCTCCATGAGGTCATTTGTCATTTTGCTAAGTTCTCACTTCCCTGCAGGCAGATTCCTGCCATTTTTTCTCAGCACACCCATAAAACGTGCAGTCTCTTCCAGTACATAGCCAGAAGTGATATGCATTCAGAAGCAGGAGAGGAGAGCTGGACTTGCTGTCTCTGCCACCTCAGCCTCGCTGGTGAGATGAGCAGGTGGATTAAATCACGCCGTACAGGAAAATCACAAACTCGGTATCGAAAAAAAAAATTGTTTATGAGCTCATTCTATTTTTGCTGCCTAAAGAGAACTTAAAGATTTCTTTAGTAAGACTCTGCTAGTGCCAGTGGCAAATTACAAAGGAGATAATTAAACTGTTCCTTGTTTTCACTGGTCTTCCCTCTAGAGGGACTCAAAGACATAGACACCTGCAAACACGGGAAAAGTTTCTCACGTTCATGTTAGCACCACCTGGGGAATCGCGCATCCAGGGACATCCCCACATGAGGGCGGGGGTCCCAGGGGCTGTATCCAACCCCATGTCCCGGCCACTGCCTTGGGGTCTCACGTCCGCCCATTTCACAAGTGCCATCGGTGAATCCACTTCCTAATCACTGTAGCTCATGTCCATCAAACATTCCAGGCACTATGGGGTCACGCACGTCCCACTCTTTTCTCTTTACAATACTGTGAGGTAGGTACCTTCCTGATTGCCACATCCATGGGAGGCTCTTGAAGATAATTTAAATAGACCATCCAGGGTCCAACTTCAGGCAGCAAGACAGGAAACCCAGAGCTGTCGGAGCCCCACGTCTCATTGTTAACACGCTTTCAGGACAGTCATCCCTTACGCTCATGTGGTTGAAGACGTCAACAGGGAAGGAAGGCAGAGAATTCCAGGTGAAGAGCACATGCACAAAGGCACAGGGATCACGGATGAGTCTTTATAATTCTGCTTCTGCATGAAATGTTGCCTGCCTCAGTTTGGTAGATAAAATACAAGAGTCGTGAGATAACATGCTACATCCTGATGGGAGAGATTATTCTGTGCTGTGAACCCCAAAGTAGAGAGGCTTAATAATCAGGGCTTATCTCCCACCCACCTCACCTGGACATCACGCACCAGAGGATGGCTTTGGTCCTCACCATGACTAGAGAACCATGTCTGATGGAAGCTCCCACATCCTGTTGTTCTACCTCCTGGACCACAAGTCCCTGAAAGCAGGGTGGCCAGGCTGGCAAAGAAAGTGCACAGCCAACACAAACCCACCGTCCGTGGCTGCAGGCTACAGGTGACTCACACCTTGTCTTTCCCAGCACGTTGACCAGAAATGGCCACCTGTCCCCACCAAGGGGCAAGGTGTCTGGTAAGTGTCAGGAAGCACGTGGATTTCCAGAGGCAGTGAAGAGACAGACATTCACTGATCCACTTCCTATGGCTGGGATCCCAAGTGCTTTCAAATATTAGCTCCTTTATTTCCCATTTCCACCTCCATGGGGTTCTTCTGGAATCTTTAAGCGCGTATATGACAAATGGATGAAATTTCTTTCTCATGACTGGAGCAGAGAAGGAACACTGAAGGCAAGGTCAATCTGAACTAATTCAAAGCCTAAAACATACAACACTATACGTAGGAAAAAGTAACGCCTGGGTGCTGCCAGCCAGCGGCGGCCAGGGCTCTGGATAAGGATGCCCGAGTTCTGTCGTGGCAGGAGAGTGAGGGCTGTGGGCCTGACGTCCGCCTCGGCTGACATCCGCCCACATCTGCACGCCTGGCGGGCGGAGTGAAGGCAAACTCCCGCAGACCGCGTCCTAATCATTGTGGGTTCCAAGTCAGGAGAAAATTAACGACTGCGCTTTACTGCATAAAAGTGTTTTGCTCGGGCTTCCCTGGTGGCGCAGTGGTTGGGAGTCCGCCTGCCGATGCAGGGGACACGGGTTCATGCCCCGGTCCGGGAAGATCCCACATGCCGCGGAGCGGCGGGACCGTGAGCCATGGCCACTGAGCCTGTGCGTCCGGAGCCTGTGCTCTGCAGCGGGAGAGGCCACAACAGTGAGAGCCCCGCGTACCGCAAAAAAAAAAAAAAAAAAAGTGTTTTGTTTTTAGTTTTTCCCCCTGTTCTAATGTATCCCTAAACTGTTATCAGATTATCATGTTACACAGAACTCAGGCATATTGCTTCGCTGTTGTGTTGGTAGGAGTCTTCAGTTGCAGACAACAGAAACAGACCTTTAGCTTAAAGTGGGAGTTTGCTGTAAGGACACAGGACGCCTTGTGGAACCAATGAATCTGAACACAGATAAGCTGGAGGAAGGGACTGGCGCTGGGCCTCTGGCTCCCGTTCTCCTTCTCTCTGCACAGCTGGCTCTCTCCGCACATCTCGTCTCTGTCTCTCTCTCCTGTCCCATTTCACTGCTCTACACAACAGGACCTGGCTGCCTCCTGTTTCCCGACTTGCTTACCTGCTATAGTTCTAACCCTTCGAGATTGACTGAATGCTGTTGGCTTCGGTTCCAAACAGCAGGGAGTAGGAGAGCGATGGCCCAGCTTGGCTGAGGTGATCATCCCTGATGTGACCAGACTGGCCAAGACTGCGGGACTCCGAGTCACACGGAAGGGGGAAGGGGCTGTTTCCAGGGAAGTAGCTGTGGGCGGGGCTTGTACCCCAAGATGTTTACTACGGTAATGAAGAGCACAGAAACCCTGGGGGAGCGCAACACGTGGTAAACTCACAGCCGTTACGTAGAAACGCGTCGTCTGATCAAGCAGGACAGTAAAACAGGGTTCTTTCCTGTACTTCTCTGACTCTTTTATGTATGAACTCCAATGATGCAGCTCCAAAAATGGGGACATCAGAATCATCCAAACATATTTGACTGCATGACCGTTATTTTGCAATAAAGTAAGGATCTTAGGAGACAATGTTAGAAGCCCTCCGGCATGTAATGGTGCCTGGTGTCCTACCCACAGGTGTTCTGTTCTGGAATTGCAGTGCTTCCCCTCAGTAACTGTCAAAATTCTGCTCTTTCTGCAGGACCAGTGGAGGTCACTTCCTCCCGGAAAACTTTTCCTCCAACCCTCCCCTGTCCTCCTGTGTTCGCGGTCCCACCCTCCCCACACCCCTAATCACTGCGTGTGATTAGCAAGATGAAATGTGAACACTCAGCACACTCAGCAAGCAGGTGCGACCTCTTCTTTCTTAAGGAATAAAAGCGGCCCTGGGACTCCTGAGAACATGGGCAGCAGTTCCACGCTCAGAGCTGGACTTGGTCTTACACTCTACTTTCTCCAGCATCATGGGGTCTAAATTGTCGCTGTCACCACCAGCAGCTGTGTGAGAGAGGACCCCAGAGCCTTTCGATTCTGGGGCTCTTGAAACCGAGGGGTAGTCCTGCTGCTTCGCCTTTCTCTCTGCTCCTTACCCCCCACCATGACGAAGGCTTCCCATGCCATTGCCTTCCAGTCACTGGAGCGTGTGTGCAGCTCCTTCCAGGGTGAGCAGACCCCGGGGGGAGGGTCACCCTTCCCTCTGATCCACTGCTCATAGACCCAGTCTCACGGCTGACTTCTCAAAGTTAGATTAGGAGTTTAATGGCTTTGCCATCTGGGCACTGCTGTTTCCATCATCAGCTCTAACCTCCCTCCTATTTTGAGGACACAATCAACATCCTTTGTAAGACATCACATCAGCCTGGGTCTCCTCCCCTATCCAAGCTGCTCCTTTTCTTGTTTTTAAGTAGCAACCCTTCTTTTGAATGACTGAAAATTATAACATGAGCATAGCTTTCACACTGAATCTAAGAACAGGTGGAGAAGGTTATTCAGCAGAAACTTTCAGCTGGGACCTCACAGCTCAACAGAGGAGATGCAAGACAACAAGTGCTAAAGCAGAGAGAGAAGCATCCTTCCAGAGAACCCTCAGATGGACTGATTTGTAATTCTTAGGAACCACAGAAGGGTTATGTCATGGGGCTGAATATTTGTGCATGGCCAGGGCTCTTAAGCCAAAGGAAACCAACTAAGAAATGCTTCCTCAGGTCCTTGCTGTTAGCTGCTCAGGGGTGGGGAAGAGGGGGAGGAGGATAGGAAACTCAGGGGGATGGGGGTCGGCGGTGAGATAGTCCTCTGATCTGGCAGTCCTGGGAGCCCTCTTTCCTATAGGAGTGGAACACGTTTCAAAATCCATCCTCTTTCCCATGAACATTCGTTTGCATTCATCTGTCCCTTGTTGTATGCATTCTTTACTGATGCAGATTAGAGAGTTCATAAAAATGCATCATGGACCCATTTAAACTATATGATTAACTGCCAATATGTGATATTAACTCGTAGGATTTTATGGAGATTAGCACGTATAATTATATTTGATGGTATATGATAATTACCTGTTTGGTTGCATTTTAAAGTATGATGACTTGAGAACATTCATCAATCCATATATGGCTCAGAGACTGATAAAAATTGCAACTCATCTTAATTGTTTTTAAAGTAATCAGGCTGACATCTTTGAAGCCTAAAGGAGACTGATTTCATGGAGACCATGTTAATAATACAGTGATTGGGGGCTTCCCTGGTGGCGCAGTGGTTGAGAGCCTGCCTGCCGATGCAGGGGACACGGGTTCGTGCCCCAGTCCGGGAAGATCCCACATGCCGCGGAGCGGCTGGGCCCGTGAGCCATGGCCGTTGAGCCTGCGCGTCCAGAGCCTGTGCTCCGCAACGGGAGAGGCCACAACAGCACGAGGCCCACATACCGCAAAAAAATAATAATAATAATAATAATAATACAGTGATTGGAACACTAATTGAAAATCCTTTTCTTTTTTTTAAATGGGACATTCTGATCAATATTTTCCAAATGGCTAATGAGGTATGAATGGAATGTTTCTACATTTCAGGTTAAACGTACAAAAATTCAGCTGGGGTTCTGATTCATCTAGGAGGCCAGGGTACAGACACTCCCTTAGAAAAGGTTCTGGAGTCGTTGTTTTTGTGATGGGACAGGGAGCTGAAGCTTCCCCAGTTCAGTAAGGAAATCTCCACACTTTCCTTGTACCCTCCTCTCCCTCTGCTTTTTCCTGGACTCTTCCTGGCCTTCGAGATGCTTTTCTGTCCCTCCTCCTTCACGGAGGGAGTGATTCGGTTACAGACACGTGATCCCTGTGTCACATGACAAAAGCTCTCTTTCCCACTCTACCCATGCATAGTGTTAGTTGATATTTAAGCTGACCTTGGGCCTATTTTTACATTCCTTACTCCTGTGTTTTTGCCGTGTCCCCCAAATGACTCACCTCGGCATGGATCCTAAGTGATATACACAGGCAACGTGCAGCTTACCCTAAAGTCCAAGTCCCCTTCAGCTCTGAGTTATGCAGACTTAAATATTGACTCACGCTGACCATGCACATTGGGCAAGACGAAACCCAGTGAAGCAGAATCCTGTGTCTGGGATATCCCAGCACCCCATCACTTCACCTGTGCTATTCTAGCAGACAGGACTGAGCAAATAGAGTCAGGAGGCCCCCATGAGGACCCATGCTGAGAGCAGGAGGAAGTGTGGGGTCGTGAAGGTCGAGGTTGTCTCTGCACCAACTTGGGAGAAATGGCCACTCGGATGTGGAGCTGGCAAGTAGAGGGTAGGCCAGGTAGGGCACGGAGGGCAGACACGCAGCTGCGTGCAGAGCACATCCAACAAGAAAGATGCTCTTCCTGTATCTTTAATCGGGCCTCTTGAATTCTGGTGGCTTTATGTATGTTTCATATCAGCTGAGGGGAAAGCTCTAACAAGAAATGCTTGATGTTTCTGTAATGTTCACTAGTCTTATTTGAGGCTGGTCAATAAAATTATGATTTCAGTGTCTTTAAAAAAACTTTACTTTTTTTATATCATAAGTCAGGCCACAAGCAAATGAATCACTTCCCATTTGCACGTACACTGCTTTGCTAAAATGAAGTGAAATATAATAGTATGAAGGCAATTCTGTTGACAATAGTAGCAGTTGTAAGCCAAAAGTCTGGCTGTCCAGTGTGGGTATGGATGTCAATTTCTCACATAGATGAGTTGAAGCGCACTGAATTATCTAGATCAAATGATGTGTGTGTGTGATTAAGTAAAATAAACTATTTTTTTCTCATCATAGAAAAAAATACTATGAAGAAAAGAAGAAAATAATAAATAACTGAGAATGCAATGTAATAGAATTTCTATTCATTTATTACTTAAAATTTATAATTTTGTAGATAAAAGAATAAGCTCTTGTCTTGCACAATATTGATCCACACTATCCAGGAGCCAGATAGGTGACAATTAGGGTCACAATAAAGAATTCAAGTGCATTTTCATTATTCACAAGCTAAATTTCCTAAAGTGTATGAAATCTGTGATACAAAAAGCAAAATAAAAAGCATCCTTCTCGGGCTTCCCTGGTGGTACAGTGGTTAAGAATCTGCCTGGGCTTCCCTGGTGGCGCAGTGGTTGAGAGTCCGCCTGCCGATGCAGGGGACACGGGTTCGTGCCCCGGTCCGGAAGGATCCCACATGCTGCGGAGCAGCTGGGCCCGTGAGCCATGGCCGCTGAGCCTGTGCGTCTGAAGCCTGTGCTCCGCAACAGGAGAGGCCACAACAGTGAGAGGCCCACGTACCGAAAAAAAAAAAAAAAGAATCTGCCTGCCAATGTAGGGGACATGGGTTAGAGCCCTGGTCCAGGAAGATCCCACATGCCATGGAGCAACTAAGCCCGTGCACCACAACTACTGAGCCTGCACACTAGAGCCCTTGAGCCACAACTCCTGAAGCCCACGCACCTAGAGACTGTGCTCCACAGCAAGAGAAGCCACCACAATGAGAAGCCCACGCACTGCAATGGAGAGTAGCCCCCGATCGCCGAAACTAGAGAAAGTCCCGCACAGCAGTAAAAACCCAATGCAGCCAAAAGTATAGTACTAAAAAACAAAGCACCCCTCTTTTAGAGTTCTTTGCTCAGAAATTATTCAAAGGCTTCAAAACAAAGACATTATTCCTGAAAAATCTTGAAAAAAACCACAAGTTAAAGATGATATTAGATGGGATTATATTAAAGATCATATTAAATGTTAGGGATTTTGGTTTAGTCTTGATGTTTTGTCATACATAACGACCTAAACCTTCAGGCCTTACTTTAGTGAACCAAAATCTCAAAGACTCTGCTTATAGGGCTTTTTGCAGATGTTTTTAGCAGCAGATAGAATTAAATTGATACTACCACACTGAATAATAACTTATTATGTGATTCATATTTCACATCTTTTAGCATATTTCTAAACGGTCTTTAAAACAATAATAGTGGTTTCTGGTCTGACATGTAAAGAGCTTGGAAGTTGTCATCCTTATCCTCACAACAAGAAAAAAGATGAGAAAAGTCAACAACTCTTCTTAAATCCTTCAGAGAATTGAGGCCCCAGGGCAGAACACTGTCCTGAAAACTGGAAAGAAAGGTGAACAATAAGAATCATAGCTTACTGGGGATAAGCCCAGGAGCAGAAGCCCACCCACTGGAGCAGTATTGTTAGGGTCTGTGGTTTGGCATCACACACAAATTTTAGAAAATTCTCAGTTGTTATTACTTCAAATGAACAAATAGGATTTATCTCATGTATGCAAGGCTGGCTCAACACTGAAAAATCAATTAATGTAATCCATCACATCAACAGGCTAGGAGCTTCAAGATGGCAGAAGAGTAAGACGTGGAGATCACCTTCCTCCCCACAAATACATCAGAAATACATCTACATGTGGAACAACTGCTACAGAACACCTACTGAATGCTGGCAGAAGACCTCAGACCTCCCAAAAGGCAAGAAACTCCCCACATACCTGGGTAGGGCAAAAGAAAAAAGAAAAAACAGAGACAAAAGAATAGGGATGGGACCTGCATCAGTGGGAGGGAGCTGTGAAGGAGGAAAGGTTTGCACACACTACGAAGCCCCTTTGAGGGCAGAGACTGTGGGTGGCGGAGGGGGGAAGCTTCGGAGCCGCGGAGGAGAGCGCAGCAACAGGGGTTCAGAGGGCAAAGTGGAGAGATCCCCACAGAGAGGGCCAGTGTGGACCAGCACTCACCAGCCTGAGAGGCTTGTCTGCTCACCCACCGGGGCTGGCAGGGCTGGGAGCTGAGGCTCAGGCTTCGGAGGTCAGATCGCAAGGAGAGGACTGGGGTTGGCGGTGTGAACACAGCCTGAAGGGACTAGTGCACCCCCAGCTAGCCGGGAGGGAGTCCAGGAAAAAGTCTGGAGCTGCTGAAGAGGCAAGAGACTTTTTCTTGCCTCTTTGTTTCGCGGTGCATGAGGAGAGGGGATTAAGAGCGCTGCTTAAAGGAGCTCCAGAGACGGGCGCAAGCTGCGGCTAACAGCGCGGACCCCAGAGATGGGCATGAGACGCTAAGGCTGCTGCTGCCGCCACCAAGAAGCCTATGTGCGAGCACAGGTCACTCTCCACACCTCCCCTCCTGGGAGCCTGTGCAGCCCGCCACTGCCAGGGTCCCGTGATCCAGGGACAACTTCCCCAGGAGAACACACGGCGCGCCTCAGGCTGCTGCAACGTCATGCCAGCTGCTGCCACCGCAGGCTCGCCCCACACTCCGTACCCCTCCCTCCCCCCGGCCTGAGTGAGCCAGAACCCCCGAATCAGCTGCTCCTTTAACCCCGTCCTGTCTGAGCGAAGAACAGACATCCTCAGGCGACCTACACGCAGAAGCAGGGCCAAATCCAAAGCTGAACCCCAGGAGCTGTGCGAACAAAGAAGAGAAAGGGAAATTTCTCCCAGCAGCCTCAGGAGCAGCGGATTAAATCTCCACAATCATCTTGATGTACCCTGCTTCTGTGGAATACCTGAATAGACAACGAATCATCCCAAATTGAGGAAGTGAACTTTGGAAGCAACAATATATTTTTTTTTCCCTTTTTCTTTTTGTGAGTGTGCATGTGTTTGATTCTGTGTGTGATTTTCTCTGTATAGCTTTGCTTTTACCATTTGTGCTGGGTTCTGTCTGTCCGTTTTGGGGTTTTTGTTTTGTTTTGTTTTGTTTTTTAGTATAGTTTTTAGCACTTCTTATAATTAGTGGATTTATTTTTTGGTTTGGTTGCTCTCTTCTTTTTTTTATTACTTAAAAAATTTTTTTAATACTTATTTTTTTATTTTATTATTTTATTTTATTTTATTTTATCTTCTTCTTTCTTTCTTTCTTTCTTTTCTCCATTTTATTCTGAGCTGAGTGATGACAGGCTCTTGGTGCTCCAGCCAGGCATCAGGGCTGTGCCTCTGCGGTGGGAGAGCCAAGTTCAAGACACTGGTCCACAAGAGACCCCCCAGCTCCACGTAATATAAAATGGTGAAAATCTCCCAGAGATCTCCATCTCAATGCCAAGACCCAGCTCCACTCAATGACCAGCACGCTACAGTGCTGGACACCCTATGCCAAACAACCAGCAAGACAGGAACACAACCCCATCCATTAGCAGAGAGGCTGCCTAAAATCATAATAAGGCCACAGACACCCCAAAACACACCACCAGACGTGGACCTGCCCACCAGAAACGCAACATCCAGCCTCATCCACCAGAACACAGGCACTAGTCCCCTCCACCAGGAAGCCTACACAACCCACTGAACCAACCTTAGCCACTGGGGACAGACACCAAAAACAATGGGAACTACGAACCGGCAGCCGGTGAAAAGGAGACCCCAAACACAGTAAGTTAAGCAAAATGAGAAGACAGAGAAACACACAGCAGATGAAGGAGCAAGGGAAAAAGCCACCAGACCTAACAAATGAAGAGGAAATAGGCAGTCTACCTGAAAAAGAATTCAGAATAATGATAGTAAAGATGATCCAGAATCTTGCAAATAGAAAGGAGAAAATACAAGAAATGTTTAACAAGGACCTAGAAGAACTAAAGAGCAAACAAACAATGATGAACAACACAATAAATGAAATTAAAAATTCTTTAGAGGGAATCAATAGCAGAATAACTGAGGCAGAAGAACGGATAAGTGACCTGGAAGATAAAATAGTGGAAATAACTACTGCAGAGCATAATAAAGAAAAAAGAATAAAAAGGATTGAGGACAGTCTCAGAGACCACTGGGACAACATTAAATGCACCAACATTCGAATTATAGGGGTCCCAGAAGAAGAAGAGAAAAAAAAAAGGAGTGAGAAAATATTTGAAGAGATTATTGTTGAAAACTTCCCTAGTATGGGAAAGGAATAGTCAATCAAGTCCAGGAAGCACAGAGAGTACCATACAGGATAAATCCAGGGAGAGACACGCCAAGACACATATTAATCAAACTATCAAAAATTAAATACAAAGAAAAAATATTAAAAGCAGCAAGGGAAAAACAACAAATAACATACAAGGGAATCCTCATAAGGTTAATAGCTGATCTTTTTTTTTTTTTTTTTTTTTTTTTTTTTCTTTTTGCGGTATGTGGGCCTCTCACTGTTGTGGCCTCTCCCGTTGCGGAGCACAGGCTCCGGACGCGCAGGCCCAGCGGCCATGGCTCACGGGCCCAGCCGCCCCGCAGCACATGGGATCCTCCCAGACCGGGGCACGAACCCGTATCCCCTGCATCGGCAGGCGGACTCCCAACCACTGCGCCACCAGGGAGGCCCTAATAGCTGATCTTTCAGCAGAAACTCTGCAAACCAGAAGGGAGTGGCAGGACATATTTAAAGTGATGAAGGAGAAAAACCTACAACCAAGATTTCTCTACCAGCAAGGATCTCATTCAGATTTGACAGAGAAGTTAAAACCTTTACAGACAAGCAAAAGCTAAGAGAATTCAGCACCACAAAACCAGTTTTACAACAAATGCTAAAGGAACTTCTCCAGGCAGGAAACACAAGAGAAGGAAAAGACCTATAATAACAAACCCAAAACAATTAAGAAAATGGTACTAGGAACAAACATATCAATAATTACATTAAATGTAAATGGATTAAATGCTCCAACCAAAAGACATAGACAGCTGAATGGATACAAAAACAAGGCCCGTATATATGCTGTCAGACCTTGGGACACATACAGACTGAAAGAGAGGGGATGGAAAAAGATATTCCATGCCAATGGAAATCAGAAGAAAGCTGGAGTAGCAATTCTCATATCAGGCAAAATAGACTTTAAAATAAAGACTATTAGAAGAGACAAAGAAGGACACTACATAATGATCAAGGGATCGATCCAAGAAGAAGATATAACAATTGTAAATATTTATGCAGCCAACATAGGAGCACCTCAATATATAAGGCAAATACTAACAGCCATAAAAGGGGAAATCGACAGTAACACAATCATAGTAGGGGACTTTAACACCCCACTTTCACCAATGGACAGATCATCCAAAATGAAAATAAATAAGGAAACATAAGCTTTAAATGTTACATTAAACAAGGTGGACTTAATAGATATTTATAGGACATTCCATCCAAAAACAACAGAATACACATTCTTCTCAAGGGCTCATGGAACATTCTCCAGGCTAGATCATATCTTGGGTCACAAATCAAGCCTTGATAAATTTAAGAAAATTGAAATCATATCAAGTATCTTTTCTGACCACAGTGCTATGAGACTAGATATCAATTACAGGAAAAAATCTGTAAAAAGTACAAATAGATGGAGGCTAAACAATATGCTACTTAATAACCAAGAGATCACTGAAGATATCAAAGAGGAAATCAAAAAATACCTAGAAACAAATGACAATGAAAACCTGATGACCCAAAACCTATGGGATGCAGCAAAAGCGGTTCTAAGAGGGAAGCTTATAGCAATACAATCCTACCTCAAGCAACACGAAACATCTCAAATAAACAACCTAACCTTACACCTAAAGCAATTAGAGAAAGAAGAACATCACATCAACAGGCTAAAGAAGAAAAATCATATAAGCAAATACAGGAAAAAAAAACCTTGATAAAAAAAACATTGATATAATTCAACACCCAGGCATGATAAAACACCTCCATGAACCAGAGATAGAGGAGAACTTCCCTGACTTGATACAGGACACCTACCAAAACTGCACCTACTGTCATAAAAATGGTGAGAAACTAGATGTCCTCCTGCTAACATCAGGAACAGGTGAGAGGTCTGCCCTCAATACTCCTTTTCAACATTGTACTGCAAATCCCTGATAACACAATAAAACCAGAAAATGGAATAAAGGGAAAACATATTGGAAAGGAAGAAATAAAATGTCTTTGTTCACCGGTGGCATGATTGCCTCTGTAAAAGGATCTCAAAGAATTAATAGAAAACTCCTGGAACTAATAACCAGTTATAGCAAGGCCGCAGGATACAAGGTTTAGATATACAAAAGCCAATGGCTTTCTATATACCCACAATGATAATTAGATTTGAAATTAAAAACACAACACCATTTATTTTATCACCAAAAAGCGATACTTAGGTATAAATCTAACAAAACGAGTACAAGATCTATATGAGGGAAACTATAAAATTCCAATGAATGAAATCAAAGAACTAAAGAAATGAAGATATCCCTCATTCATGGATAGGAAGGCTCAATATTGTTACAATGTCAGTTCTTCCCAACCTGATCTGTGGATTCAATATAATTCCAATCAAAATTCCACCAAGACACTTTGTGAATATTAACAAACTCATTCTTTTTTAAAAATTTTTATTGGAGTATAGTTGATGTACAATATTGTGTTAGTTTCAGGTGTACAGCAAAGGGAATCAGTTTACATATATACATATATCCACTCTTTTTTAGATTCTTTTCCCATATAGGCCATTAGAGTATTGAGTAGAGTAATGAAATCATAAAGTCTGTATGGAAAGGAAAAAGAACCAGAATAGCCAATACATTATTGAAGAAGAACTTAACACTACTCAACTTCAAGACCTACTACAAAGCTACACTGGTCAAGACAGTGTGGTTTTGGTGAAAGAGTTGACAAATAAACCAATGGAACAGAACAGAGAGCCCAGAAAGAAACCCACACAACTAATCTTTGACAAAGGAACAAAGGCAATTAAGTGGAGAAAACTTAGTGTTTTCAACAATTGGTGTGGGAATAACTGGACATCCACATGCAAAAAAAACCAAAACAAAACAAAACAAAAAAACTAGACACAGACCCTTTCACAAATATCAACTCAAAACAGATCATAGACCTAAATGTAAGACATAAATCTATAAAACTTCTGGAAGTTAATGTAGGAGAAAACCTAGGTAACCTTGGAAATGGTGATGACTTTTTAGATAAAACACCAAAAGCAAGATCCAGGAAAGAAAAAAATGATAAGTGGGGCTTTATTAAAGTTTTAAAGGTATCCTCTATAAGAGACACTGTTAAGTGAATGAAAAGCAAAGCCACAGACTGGGAGAAAATATTTCCAAAACATATATCTGATGAATAACTTTATCCAAAATATAAAAGAACTCCTAAAACACAACAGAAAGAAAACATAAAACTCAATTAAAAATGGGCAAAAGATCTGAAGAGACACCTCAACAAAAACCCCCATGCAATTAAAAGTCATGTCTAAGAAATAGACTCATAGACATAGAAAACAAACTAACAATTACCTAAGAGGGGAGGGAGGGAAAGGTAAATTAGGAGTTTGGGATTAACATATACACACTACTAGGGAATTCCCTGGTGGTCCAGTGGTTAAGACTCTGCACTCTCACTCCTGGGGCCTGAGTTCAATCCCTGGTCAGAGAACTAAGATCCCGCAAGCTGTGTGGCATGGCCCACCCCCCCCAAAAAAAAAACATATGCACACTACTAAATTTAAAATAGATAACCAACAAGGACCTACTGTATAGCACAGGGACTTAATATCTTGTAATAATCTGTATGGGAAAAGAATCTGAAAAAGTATATATATATATATATATATGAATATATAACTGAATCACTTTGCTGTACACTTGAAACTAAAATTTTTTTCAATTAAAAAAAAAGTCATGTTTAAAAATGTTCACATCAACACAAAGTGAGTTGCAGTGGTGTTTTTGTGGGCATGGCTTGTGCAAAATAGAATAATGCAAAACATCCAGGCAGTTAGTTAGCAGGACAGATTCCCTCCTCCTGGCTTTGCCTTTGCAGGCTGAACACGTGGTTCATTCCATTACAGGCCTTCCCCTGCTTTTCTTCCTCTTCTGACCTGCTGTTAATAGTGCAGCTTCTCATCTTCAGAACAGGATCTTGTTCCTGCCAGGGATGAATTCACTTACGGTTTATCTCCACTATTTCATTTCAGTCCCACCCACTTCAAAGTATGCTGACGATCTATGAGTCCTTTAAAAACAGATCGTTTCTTTGCCTTCAATCATTCTTGGCTCCTCAGAAGCTGTCCCGGCAGGTAATTCTAAGCCACGTTTCAGATAGTCTCTATAGAATGTCTCCTCTGCCATATTTTATTAAAAGATTGAGCTCCTTCTTCTAGGATAATAACCATGTAATCCACCTCTCTCGGTTGTCTGTTTCCTTGGAAAAGTCTTGGCAGCAGTGGCTCAGCCCCTTGAGAAGTTCTCAAATCATCTCAGACTGGTTGCCTTCACTTAATTCTTCCTGCCTGCTCTGGTCGGAGGGTGGAGATGTAACCCACTGAATCAGGTGCAGTCCGAGCTGACCAGCATACTCAGAACATATGCTATTGCCTTAATATTTATACATTTATTTTATTGAAGTATAGTTGATTTACAATGTTGTGATAATTTCTGGTGTACAGCAAAGTGATTCAGCTATACATATATATATATTCTTTTTCATATTCTTTTCTATTATGGTTTATTATTAGGATATTGAATACAGTTCTCTGTGCTATACAGTGGGACCTTGTTGTTTATCGATTCTATATATAATAGCTTGTATCTGCTAACTCCAAACTCCCAATCCTTCCCTCCCCTACCCTCCACCCACTTGACAACCACAAGTCTGTTCGCTGTGTCTGTGAGTCTGTTTCTCTTTTGTAGCTAAGTTCATTTGTGTCATATTTTAGATTCCACATGTAAGTGATATTGTGGTATTTGTCCTTCTCTTTCTGACTTACTTCATTTAGTATGACAATCTGTTGGTCTATCCATGTTTTTGCAAATGGCATTATTTCATTCTTTTTTATGGCTGAGTAATATTCCATTATATATATATATATATATATATATACCACATCTTCTTTATCCATTCATCTGTTGATGGACATTTGGGAGCTTCCATGTCTTGGCTATTGTAAATAGTGACCATATCTTTTCAAATTTTTGTTTTCTCCAGATATATTCCCAAGAGTGGGATTGCTGAATCATATAGTAGTTCTATTTTTAGTTTTTTGTTTTTTTTTTTTTTTTTCGGTACGTGAGCCTCTCACTGTTGTGGCCTCTCCCGTTGTGGAGCACAGGCTCTGGACGCGCAGGCTCAGCGGCCATGGCTCATGGGCCCAGCCGCTCCACAGCATGTGGGATCTTCCTGGACCGGGGCACAAACCCGTGTCCCCTGCATCGGCAGGCGGACTCTCAACCACTGCACCACCAGGGAAGCTCTATTTTTAGTTTTTTGAGAAACCTCCATACTGTTCTCCATAGTGGCTGCACCAACTTACATTCACACCAACAGTGTAGGAGGGTTCCCTTTTCTCTACACCCTTTGCAGCATTTTGCTATGGCCTTTAATTTTCCAGATAATAAAGCATTAAAATAACAAAACAGAAACAAACCAAAATAGAATGTAAACTTTTTAAAATTCCCCTTTTGCTACAGAGGAATTCTCCTAAAATGGTTTTATTCCTCTCACTGCCCTGGGCGCCCAGGGTTACTGTCCCTCAGGGACTCCGCCTGTGCTTGCTCTTAATGACTCTCTCTACCTTCAGTGTATTTAGCTCACTTAGCCCTCTTTCAACAGTTTGGCAACAACTCTCTCTCGTAAGAACCAGTTCACACGGGGAAACCAGGAAGGGTCTGTGCTCTGTCGATGGTGACACAGCACAGCCTTCTCCCCAGCTATTCCAGGTGCCATAGTCTAGTCCACAGGGAGCAACATGGATTTTTTTTAATGGAATTATAACTATTAAGGCACTTTGTTTATGCTACTGAAATGCAATCGTTTTAAAGAGAATGAGTTGGTACAGATTTTTTTCTGTTGTTTTATTTTGTTTAATTACATATTAAAACCAGGCAGCCTGAGGCACTGATAAAAGAAATATGCACTGGATGTAGGAGGGGTTCAAGCTTCCCTGTTTCATCAGCCTGACCCTAATGAAAGGCACATCACTTCCCTCCTTGTCAGTTTACTAGGCTGTTAGGCGAAGGCCTGGAGAAGTATGAAATCCTGAAATAACAATTCAAAGAATATTTGAGAGCCTTGGTTGTCACCTAGTGCAGCTGAAACAGAAAAGCAGTCAGATTAGCAGATGATGAGACACCAGGCCATTTGCATGTGCTGGAGATGGGCCGTGCTGCTTCCAGGGAGACCCATCAAAAGGTCCACTTCGGGCTTCCCTGGTGGCGCAGTGGTTGAGAGTCCACCTGCCGATGCAGGGGACACGGGTTCGTGCCCCAGTCCAGGAAGATCCCACATGCCGCGGAGTGGCTAAGCCCGTGAGCCATGGCCGCTGAGCCTGCGCGTCCGGAGCCTGTGCTCCGCAACAGGAGAAGCCACAACAGTGAGAAGCCCGTGTACTGCAAAAAAAAAAAAAAAAAAAAAGGTCTACTTCACTTATAGGCATGAGTGATGCACTGGTAATCCTGAAATAGAAAGTACCCAACATTAAAGGAGAAAACCAACATGCAAATACAGGCACTTAACATGTATTCAGTGTAAGTGTAACCTTCTTGGAAAAAGAAGAGTGAATACAAGCAAAATCACCTAGCACACTTGAGAAATAGTTGAACCAGATGATGAAAATATTTTATCCTAAAATTGGTAGGTTGATTGGTTCCTACATTCATGCTTTCAACAATGAGGAAGATTTTTTCACTGAAAAGAGCCAAGCTGATGAAAAAATATTAAGGAGCACAACTTTAAACAGAGCCAACTGTCACAGCACGGTTAAGTCCCTCGTCAGGGAGGCCAGGAGGGAATCCTCAGGGAAGCTGCTTGGACTCCAGCAATCAGAACCAAGTACATTCTGGGACTGAATCACCCAGGCCTGCGTTCTCAGCATTTATGAAGAAAGCTGGTTCCGATCAACTGCCCAGCAGAGGCCCTGACTTCTTCAGCATCTCGTTCCCTGAAGGTACCTCTTACCTCCTGCAAGCTCACCACCTCAGGACCACACTGAACAATCGTAGAGAATAGGTGGATACTCAGTCAGAGCATTTGTTTACCCATATGGTCATCACCAGTGGTCATCTGACTTAGAGCTGTGTCCCAATGCACCCGTCAATGGTCTGTTCTGAGCAGTATGTCAACATGGGCATCTAAATAGAAACCCCATCCACAAATGATAGGAACCCAAATAGGATGATGATCAGAGCTGGCTGGAAATTTGTTCAGAAAAGGAATTCAGTTTAGAACACTTTGTGTTGTTGTTGTTTAATCTAATACTTTTAAAGTATGTGTAGAGGGCCTCCCTGGTGGCGCAGTGGTTGGGAGTCCGCCTGCCGATGCAGGGGATGCGGGTTCGTGCCCCGGTCTGGGAGGATCCCATATGCCGCGGAGCGGCTGGGCCCATGAGCCATGGCCGCTGAGCCTGCGCGTCCGGAACCTGTGCTCCGCAACGGGAGAGGCCACAACAGTGAGAGGCCCGCATACCGCAAAAAAAAAAAAAAAAAAAGTATGTGTAGAGCAAAAATACAAACTATAAAATAGATGGCGGTTTTTAAGTACTACAAAGAGAAGTTTGAAGATTAATTTAAACTAGAGTTTTAACATCTTGGAAGTATATGGAAAACAACAAAAGAAATTCCATTGAGGACAAAAGAGTAGTGATTTTAAAAAGAATCCATAAGGCATTCATGGGAGACAATCAGGAAGACACTGAGCAGAGGGTCTGGGAAGAGGCCACCTAAATATGTCCCTTTCCCTCCATCACCAACACGACTTCCTGGGACTGCTGTCCCATGTCTAAGGCAGCAGTGGGCAGACCCCTGAATGCAATCTGGTAAGGCAGCAGGCTCTGTGGGAAGCCCTGCAGGGAAATTGGCATGGGCTCCATCCTCCATAAGCTGGGCAGTAATCTGGGTACCATTGACACTGGGGTCCTCAGTAGTCAAGAACTTAGAGCAGTGAGTCATGGGAAGTGCCTAGTTGGCAGAGAAGTGGAGACCCCTGGGAAGGAGGTCACTGCAGCAGGCTCTGCCTGAGCTCATTCAGTCATCCTGACCTCTTAAAGGTGAAGAAACAGCTGCAGGGGGCAGAGCCCTACCTGTTCCTGGATGGGAGAACCAGGAAGCAGATGAGTGGGAAGAGGCTCGTCCAGGCATCTCAGGAGGTGGTTTCACTGGTGGCCATGGAGGGAGGAAGGA
The DNA here is from genome assembly GCF_025265405.1 of Mesoplodon densirostris. Lineage (NCBI taxonomy): Eukaryota > Metazoa > Chordata > Mammalia > Artiodactyla > Ziphiidae > Mesoplodon > Mesoplodon densirostris. The sequence goes on along the minus strand of NC_082664.1, from coordinate 158,186,477 downwards.
TCTCGCCTGTCTCCAGTTCCAGCATCGCCACGATCTGTGGTGCAGAACACAAGCAGATGTGAGCAGCCGTGAGCAAGCAAAGTAGCGCACACCCAAGAGGTCTGCACAGCCCGAGAAAGAGGGAAGGCAGTGACAACAAGACACATCCTCTTGGTGAACCAGAGCACAGACAATGGCTCCAGGGAAAGAGATCCAAGTGCTACTCAAAGAAGAGTCTCTGAAGCTACAATCTAAACTATCTTCTAGATGATCTGGAAAAGAAGATGGTTACCATTGAGTACCACGTTAGAAACCTGAAAAACCAATTCTAGGAAATATCTCTAAGCACAGAACAAAATTGTAGAGCTAGAATCATGGACAGAATAATAGAGACCAGGAAAGTAAACCTCAGAGAAGACTGTGAGAAAAACCTGAGTTCTAGAAGGAAAAGAAGAAATTAATGGACTTGTGAAAAATTTTCCAGGTATGCCTTAGATAAGGAAAATAATAATATGAGTTGTAAGAAATAAAGAAGCAAATAGAGAAATAAATATAAGACATTGCAACATCTTAAATCTATTATTGAGCAAAGGGATTCTACATGATACTAGACTAACATCTTGAGATAATATATGAGAAATATCTACCAGCTTTCAAAACCAACAATGTTATGAATATGCAGTTATTTGGAAAATATATCAGCCTTACGCTCTACATGAAAGAATTCTTTGGGAAATCCTGATGCCAAATAGCAAATGCATTATAATAGCAAGCTCAGGGTGGGCAATAAATAGATAGTCTACAAATGGAAACAAAAATTAAAGTTAGAATGACAATCTGGGAAAATGTTAACTTTGGAATTTAAAGCACAAAGAAATAAAGAGGAACATTCTAGTTTTCATATGTACCAAGCCATACAGGCCTAACCAAATAAAGCAAAAACTAAACTGTTATTATAAATTGAGTGGGATATTTTAATCTGCTTTTTTGGGATTTGGACAGATTTAAAAGACAAAAAAATTCCATGAAATAATTAAATAATAATAAAATGAATATGTGTGGTTTAATTGGTATATACCAAATATCACATTCCTTGAAAAGACAATTTTTTATGCCCATGTTCATGGAACATTTACAAAATAAGTCACTTTCTTAGCCCAAAAGAATGCCTAAGTACATTTTTTTAATTTAATTTTTTAAATTTTTACTTATTTATTTATTTATTTTTAAATTAGTTATCCATTTTACATGTATTAGTGTATATATGTCAATCCCCATCTCCCCCCGCCCCGCCCCACCACTTTCCCCCCTTGGTGTCCATATGTTTGTTCTCTATATCTGTGTCTCAGTTTCTGCCCTTCAGACCAGTTCATCTGTACCATTTTCCTAGGTTCCATATATATGCATTAATATACGTTTTTTGTTTTTCTCTTTCTGACTTACTTCACTCTGTATGACAGTTTCTAGATCCATCCACATCTCTACAAATGGCCCAGTTTTGTTCCTTTTTATGGCTGAGTAATATTCCATTGTATATATGTACCACATCTTCCTTATCCATTCATCTGTCAATGGGCATTTAGTGCTTCCATGACCTGGCTACTGTAAATAGTGCTGCAATGAACATTGGGGTGCATGTGTCTTTTTGAATTATGGTTTTCTCTGGGTATATGCCCAGTAGTGGGATTGCTGGGTCATATGGTAGTTCTATTTTTAGTTTTTTAAGGAACCTCCATACTGTTCTCCATAGTGGCTGTATCAATTTACATTCCCACTAACAGTTCAAGAGGGTTCCCTTTTCTCGACACCCACTCCAGCGTTTGTTGTTTGTAGATATTCCGATGATGCCCATTCTAACTGGTGTGAGGTGATACCTCACAGTAGTTTTGATTTGCATTTCTCTAATAATTAGTTATGTTGAGCAGCTTTTCATGTGCTTCTTGACCATCTGTATATCTTCTTTGGACAAATGTCTATTTAGGTCTTCTGCCCATTTTTGGATTGTGTTGTTTGTTTTTTAAATATTGAGCTTCATGAGCTGTTTATATATTTTGGAGATTAATCCTTTGTCCGTTGATTTGTTTGCAAATATATTCTCCCATTCTGAGGGTTGTCTTTTTGTCTTGTTTGTAGTTTCCTTTGCTTTGCAAAAGCTTTTAAGTTTCTTTAGGTCCCATTTGTTTATTTTTGTTTTTATTTTCATTACTCTAGAAGGTGGATCAAAAAAGATCTTGCTGTGATTTATGTCAAAGTGTGTTCTTCCTATGTTTTCCTTGAAGAGTTTTATTTACATTTAGGTCTCTAATCCATTTTGAGTTTATTTTTGTGTATGGTGTTAGGAGTGCTCTAATTTCATTCTTTTACATGTAGCTGTCCAGTTTTCCCAGCACCACTTATTGAAGAGACTGTCTTTTCTGCATTGTATATCCTTGCCTCCTTTGTCATAGATTAGTTGACCATAGGTGTGTGGGTTTATCTCTGGGCTTTCTATCCTGTTCCATTGATCTATATTTCTGTTTTCGTGCCAGTACCATATTGTCTTGATTACTGTAGCTTTGTATAGTCTGAAGTCAGGGAGTCTGATTCCTCCAGCTCTGTTTTTTTCCCTTGAGACTGCTTTGGTTATTTGGGGTCTTTTGTGTATCCATACAATAAGTACATTTTTTAAAATAAAAGCTTTACTGGGTCCACTCTGTGAACATGAACTAATAAGATCAGAAATAATTAATAATATAAAGGGACCAAAAGTCAGAATCCCTTAGGAATTAAGAAGAATATTCCTAGACAGATAACTCTTGGATCAAAGAGAAAATCAAAAGGAAAATTACAACTATGTAAAAAGTTATGAAGAAGAATGTTCTTCATAGCTAAATCTGTGGGACAAAATGAAAGCAGTTCATAGCAAAGGGGAGAAAATTGACCTGAAACATCATCATTATTTACAAAGAAAGTTAAGCAATAAAAAAGGTTGTGCCCATCCTAAGAATATATAAAATAATTTAAACAAAAAGCAAACAGGAAATGGAATTTCATAACAAAAGTTAAAATTAATGAAAAATTTTAAAGGTAGCAGAAATTTAAAAATTCAAGTCTAATTTAGGTCAGTTTATTTATATGAATGCCTCATGTGCTTGTTTAAAGGAAAAAGAGAGAAGGCAAAAAAAAAAAGTTTTTCTAAGAGAGAGAACCAAGGAATAACTATAGATATAGAAGTGATTAAAGCAGTCATAAAAATATACGTGTATATGAAACTTTCTGACAAGACATTTGAAAATTTAGAGGAAATGGATGATTTCCCAGCAAAATATATATTGCCAAAATTCACCCAAGAAGATAGGAAGGGGAAACTTAAATACATCAGTTACCATAAGAAAGTTTAGAAAAAGACACTTAGAGATCTACCATTGAAAAAGGCACCAAGGACAGATGGAGTCCCAGCTGAGGTTTATGTAACATGAATTTATATAACCTTCAAGAGAGAGAGCTTTTCAAAGTTAAATTATTCCAGGCCTCAGAAAAAAGATGAAAGGCCTCCCAATTCACTTTACAAAGGCAACATAGCTCTTTTAAAAATCTGATAAAGATAGAACAATTCAGGGACATTGTAGCTAGGTCTGATTTATGAAGATGGACAAAAAAATTAGTAAAATATTAGAATTGTATTCCTGCATTATTTTCCTAATTTATCAAAATTTTTTCTGATGAGCATCTAACCTGTTTCATGACAGCAAACAAAATAAATGGATGATATATACCTATGATGTTAGAGGGTGGTAAGTGAAAATGGAAGAATATTAAACAGAGGATGTAGACAGAGAGGTTAGTTGGGAGGAATCGGCTACTTAGGGTGATCTATTTGTATTTGTCAGAGAAGGCACCTCTCAGGTTGCTAGTAAAGACCAGACCAAGTATGTGGGCCTAGGAGATGTCTGGGGATCCTGACTCTGGAAGAGGAATACGCCAGTGCAAATCCTGAGGGGCAACATGAAGACATGTTGTCTGGACAAAAATAACCCCTGAGGAGGGTACAAAAGATGTGATACCCTTATGTTCCAGTTATCTATGGCTGCATAACAAACCACACCAAAACTTAGTGGCCTAAAATGTCAACAACATTTATCTTACTTATGAAGCTGGAATCTAGGTAGTGTTCACAGGGACAGCTTGTCTCTACTCCACTCAGCATCTGCTTGAAGGCAGGAGATGGTAATCAACCAAAAGCTCAGCATTCAGGAAGACCTCAAATATTTGAGGCTGGTGTGGCTGGGGCTCCTCAGGTGTCTTTCTATTTCCCCACAAGTTCTCTCTGTAGGGTCACTACAGTAATGGGGCATCACAGGCAGTAATGATGATGCCTTTTAAGAAGCCATCAGAAGGCGTTCAATGCAGAGCTGGTGTTATCTGACCCCTCTTTCAGCAGTGCCACTCTGGCTGCTGCACTGGGGTTGAACTGAAAGGGACAAGGGTTGAGGTTGGAAACCAGGAAGGAAGCTTCTGCACTGACCCAGGCAAGAGTTCACAGTGCCTTAGATTGTGGTAGTAACAGTAAACATGATGAGACGTGATGTGACCATGGATGTATTTTTAAGATAGAATCAAAAGGATATTCTGATTGATTGAATTTTTGACAGGAGGAAGAAAACGAAGGGATAAGGATGACTTCAAGGATTGTGGCTTGAGAAGCCTGCATTAAAAATAACCATAAAGTGAGCATAAAAGACTGTGAGATCAGCACATCTAGGTGATGGTAGGGAGAGGTCACAGCTAAGTTTTGAAGACTTCAAGTTTAAGATACTTACTAGACATCCAAATGGTATCAAACACAAGTTGGAAACATGGGACCTGAGTTAGTGGGGAGAGTTCCTGGTTGGAAATGGAAGTTTGGGAGTCTTGAGCTATACTGGTGACTTAAAGCTGTGACATTGGATGAGATTTCCAAGACGGTTTAAATAGAGATGGAGGAAGTCCGAGGAGGTATTCCAAAGTCAAGAGTTATTTTAGTGGCGCCCTGGAGGTCAGAAACCTAATCAGAGGGAGACATGAAGTGGAGAAAGGAAGTTCAGACAACTCAGAGGAGTTTCACTGTGAGGAACAGAGAAAATGAGGCAAAACTTGGACAGGAAGATAGAATAAAGAGAGATTTGTATTTGCTTAATGATCAGAGAGATAACAGCATGTTTACATATTGATGGGGAAGATTAATTAATGAGAAGAAAGAGGGAGCATTCCTGGAGCAATGTCCCTGGACCAGTTGGAGGAAAGGGATCTAATACACATGGTAGAGGGGAGGTGGCTCGGGTTAAGAGTGACGGGAGAGGACGTGGATATGCTCGCAGGTGGTCAGTGTGAGTGCGTGTGTGTGTGGTGGGGTGAGTCTGTGAACATCCTCTTCAGACTGCTTCCATCTCCTCAGAGAGACCGAAAGGGATGTCACCAACCAGGTGAGAATGGTGGAGAAGGGCAGGAGCTTGAGGGGCGAGGAGAGTGGGAGTGGGAGAGCGACATGACCCTACCAATACGGGATGACAGTGGGCGTCTCTGAGAATTCACCTAAGGTGTGTTTATTCTGCTCCAGCCACATGCAGCTGGGTGGGTGTGGGCATGCAGCAGACAGAAAGATGAATCACTGCTCCGTCATGTAAGATCCATTATGCAAACATAAAAGAGAAAATTAAAGTAAAGTGCTACAAGATATTTAATGAAACACCTCTTTAGCCATTCCTCTTTAAAACTTTGTTTAAAAAAGGAGTATATATGAAGTGCTTAAGTACAATAATAATTATTTCTACAAGACAATTGTAATTATTATTTTAAAGGGTAAAATGCAAAATTTATTTTAATTAAAGTTAGACACTAGATATGTATCCTTACTCTTACAATTATAATTAAATATTGTCTTCAGGGATCTAGTCACTATAATTAAAGAGTTTAATAAGTGGTGTGAAGTTTTCAAAAGATAAAAATACCTCCTTTTTTATGAGACAGTTTTACAACTAGAAAACCCAAAAGGCTCTTTCTAAATAATTGGAATTAATAGAAGAATTCAGTAAGGTGAATGGATATAAGATAAATATATAAAAGCCATTAGGGTTTTTTTAGTTTAATAATTAGAACTTAGAGGAAAATGGAAAAAAAATCTCATAATAATGAGAAAAGCATGAGATATTTATTAAGTATAAACTAGCAAGAAGGAAACAGGATGTACATCAAGAGAAACAGAATATCTTCTTGAACAATATAACATATGAACAAATGGAAAGATATACAATATTCTGGAATGAGAGCTCTTTGATATATAAAATGTTAAATATTTCAAATGTAATATATGTTAATTATTACATCAAATTCCCTTTAAGTTACATGACCAAACTTTTATGAGAAAATAAATGTCAAAAAATAGCCAAGAATAATTTTGAATTATGTAAACTAGTAGGCAAGTGATGTGACTTAGTAGATATCAGAACGAAAAAAACTAGAAAGCCATTAAAATAAAATGAATATGTCATTAGCATAGAGATATTCAAATAGATAAATGAAAAATCTGAGAGGTTAATATATAATAAGGATAATATTTCTATTTAGTGAGAAAAGGATAGACTCTTTAGTAAACGGGGCTGGCAAAAATAGTTACATATCTGGAAAACGATAAAATGTGAACACCGTTTTGCCTCATATAAAAATGGATTCCAAGTGAGGAAATACTTGAAATAAAACAATGAGGTAACATGGTTTTGGAAGAACCTAAGTGAGTAGAGATAAATTCAGGAGGCCTGGGGAGCTCAGCAACCCCCTTTTCCCAGTTTATCAGGACATCAGTGCTCCTTGGGGCTCACAAGGGGCAAGCTCCCCTGGCTCCTGTGACACCAGGGCTTAGCTGTTACCCACCCCCCTGCACATGTAAAGTGACAGGGATCCTTAGACACCCCACCAACCCCAGCTCTGCAGTATGGCAGGGGAGTGGTGCCCCCCCCCATTTCTTCTGTGAGCTACAGATTACAGGATTAAACAACCCCTACTTTTCTGTGCTGCATCAACAAACTGTGTCTGTGCACTTTGGCAGGTATCATCTAAGGACTGGGCAGGCTCATTAAACAACTATTAGAATCTCAGAAGCTATAAAGTAAAGACGCACATATCCTATTTTACAGAAATAAAATATTCATATGATAAAATGTATCATGAACAATGTGAATAGAACAACTATTATTTGGGGGGAAATTGCTAATAATATAAATCATACAAAGATGTGACAAATCCATCTGAAGAGGAAAAACAACCCAATAGGAAAATGGGCAAATATTGTGAAGAAGCAATTCACAGAAGCGCAAATCTAAATGACCTGGGAATTTATGGCAATATGTGCAAACTTACCATCAGAGACATGCTGACTATGGTGACAATGAACTACCATCTATACTTGGTAGACAGGGTAAAGTAACCACTGCCGCCAGCAGAGATACAGAAAGTGGACACCCTCATATATTACATAAAATGTAAATTGTTATAGCTTTTTGAAAAAAGTCACAGTTCATGATAAGATCACATTTATAGATTCATGTAAGGCTGTGTGTGTGAAGAACTTTTAAAAGGAGAAGAAAAGATGAGGAAGGCTACAGCTTGATGAGTAACCAGGAGCCGAGTGGTCTAGACCCAGCACAGAAACACCTCGGATGGAGGGCCGCGTTTGGTTAAGTCACCCTTAGGAACGAGGCAGAGAGGAGAGGAGATGCATACTTTCAAGAGAGAAATCCAAGTCGTACTATTCGTCATGAACTCACTTCTGCATAGGATATAGAAAGCTGGAAAAAAGCTGCTCTGAACGTAACAACAAAGAAAAAACCCACAATCTATAAAATGATACCTTTTCTTGAACCTACCAGAGAGCTGAGATCGTAGGACAAACAAGAAGCGTGAAATCTGAGGGAAGAGGCCATCCAAGGACAGAGAGCACAGGACGGTGGCTTAGCCCAGGAGGAGGAAGCCAGGGCCAGGCACGTGGGGAAGAGGACCCTACATTCCAACACTGTACTGAGTGTGAACGTGGGCTGGCTCAAAGCAGAGAACTGCCGGGGCCCCGGGCTCAGGGGGAGTTTGCAGGCACTCGCAGGCATGTCTCCATGGCCTCCATGGGTGCTCATGAGAAAGATGGTGGGCAGGGCCGGGAAGGGCTCCTCCCTGGAGGAGAGTGGCCGCCACTGTGGGAAGGGCATGTCACACAGCTGCCGGTGGAGGAGTAGCAAGAGCTGTCACTCAGCGCAGGTGCAGACCCACCGAGAGTGGAGGAAGGATACCCTGGAGGAGGGGCCAGAAATGGCCCCAGGCCAAGCCCTTCCCCATTGAAGTCTCCTATACAGCAAGAGGGGCAGGGACTCCTCCCTGGCACGAGACCCCCCACAAATATGCGAGGCAGAGATCGGCTGCCGTGAGGGGATCACAGAGGACCACTGAGAAATTCCCACCTGTGAGACCCAGGCCCACACAGGCCCACCCAAGACTGAGGTTGAACCAGGACCACAGAAGCCTGCCAGCCCCTGCACAGCCCCCACTACCTGACCAGCAAACACTAACACAAAAGCAGAACAATCCACCACCACCAGACAGGGCCAGAGCTTGGAGAGGCCAGCCATGGCTCAGGCGCACAGGGAAAGCTTCAAGCTGAGGGTGCAGCAGGACCATGGAAAGCTCCCCGTCCTCTGGTCCCACCCTCAGCTCAGGGGAATTCTGGAGGAATTCGGAGCTAGTGGTCAGAAGGAAACAGAACAACAACAGGACCCAAGCACAGCTCAATCCCGTTACCTCCCGTCCCAACAGCCAGGCAGAAGGGGTGTGCCCGGTCTCAGTCTTCCTCTCCACACCGAATATCAAGTATTCAGTTAAAAGTAATGGGCAAAAAAAAGCAAGGAAGAAAGACACATGCCATTTTCAGGAGACAACATGGTGAACAGAACCAGACTCAAGTGGCCCAGACATTTTTACCCTCAGATAGGTATCTTTAAATAACAGTGATTAGTGTGTTAAAGGCTCTGGTGGAAAAGGCGTGAAGAGACGGTGCATTTCAGCAGAGACGGAAATTGTAAGAAAGAGTCACATACAATGCTGATCCAACAAACACAAATCCCAGGGTAACACAGATGAAGAATGCACCTAACAGAGTCTTCAGTAGGCTCAGTACCACCAAGGAGAGAACCAGTTGATTGAAGCAACAGGACAATGGACATCAGCCAAACTGAAATACAGAGAGAGCAACAGTGAAAATCCAGTTGGTATCATTTGATGATTGTTCCCTCATCAATCAGCCTCTCCGGGCCTCAGTGTCAGTCAGTGTCTCACTGGACATTTCTTCCCTTTCCCACCAATGCCCGAGTATAACTGCACATAACAAGAACTGACAGCCTTGAACAGGAACCCTGGAAGCATCAGCTTTAACCAAAAAAGGCTAGAAGACACTCAATATAGATCCTGCCTACTCATGTCTGCCAAGGCGAGGAACAAAGCATACAATTTTCTGGCGCCCACACAGAAAAAGCGAGGGGGCATTTACATGAATATATTATATTTTATACTCATCACTTACATTCTTAACCACATGCAGATTCTACTTTCCAAACGTCCCTCACCAGTACTGAGACCTTTTCCAGCTCTGGCCTTAGGCAATGTAAGCCTCCGTTTTGTTAACTACGATAAGGAAATTACAATAAATATCTTCATAAGACAATGTATGTAAAGAACCTAAACAATGCTCGGAACTGAATCAGCACCTAATAAATGGACACTCTTGCTCTAGTTTTGACTGAAGTTATTTTTATTATGCATTCATATTCTCAAACAGCTAAGGGTGCCTCAACATCACAAACTGTATGCAAGTTACAAAGTCTCTTTCCCTGGAGAGCAAGATAAACACCCATCTGTCTGACCTGGTGCAGGTGAACTGTCGCCCCGGCAGGAAGACAGAGCAAATCATGTCCGGGTGGCTCTCAGCCCTCCAGCCCTTGGATTATTCCCACTAAGCATATTCAACCTTCTAAAAGCCTCCTCTGTATTCACTCCCATAAGACAGCTTGTAAGAGGAAGTGGAAACCTCCAAATATATTGTTCGTAAGCAAATCATGCTGATATTTACAGATATATTGGGGAAAGTATACACTGGTCCACTTAATTATAGTAATGATACTATCCTATTAAGCTTCTGTGAAGACAGAATAAATAAAATATTTGAATAACTTCACCAAATAAATTTAAAAAAAGAATTATCCAGCTCAACCTGAATCTAAGACATGTAATGTGAGAGTTCTCATCTGATTCCCTCTTGTTCTTTGTCCTTGTTGTACATTAAATATATATTGTGTTTAAAAATGATCTGGGGCATATGGCAGCATGTTAATGGTTGGACATACCAAAGCAAGTCATGTAAATATTAAAGTAATAATTAATTTCAACTGCAGAAGAGCAGATTAATCACTTGTGCAAACTGAAATTTGCAGGTAATTTGTCAATGCTTATGTCAGGAAAGCTCTAGAGTAGCTTTAATCCACACATCTGCATTAAAAAATTTTAATGAGGGCCTCCCTGGTGGCGCAAGTGGTTGAGAGTCCGCCTGCCGATGCAGGGGATACGGGTTCGTGCCCCGGTCTGGGAGGATCCCATATGCCGCGGAGCGGCTGGGCCCGTGAGCCATGGCCGCTGAGCCTGCGCGTCCGGAGCCTGTGCTCCGCAACGGGGGAGGCCACAACAGTGAGAGGCCCGCATACCGGAAAAAAAAAAAAAAAAAAAAAAATTTTAATGATATTTCAGATGATATTAATCAAATATGAGCGAATAGAATTTGGGCTCATACGGCAGGTTTCATAGCTGAGATGGCTCCAAGCGCTTGGCAAATTAATGACCAAGGTGTGCTACGACTGGTAAATATAGTAAGGTCATGGGCCTGTGGTAGCTCACAGCCAACCTGAGATCTTAGAGCTCATTTTACTACTGCAATGTAGTCTCTTAAGGTCAGCATCTTTAACAGCCATAGAAGAAGCAAAGGAAGTCCTATAATACATCATTATGAAAAGGAGCTATGACAGCACAGAAACATTCAGACTGGTCTATCTAATCATCACAGAACCCTCGCTGCATCCCTCCAGAGTGATGGGGAATGTATTGCTTAGGGATGGAGATCGCCAAGCACTTTCTCTTCTTTCTCGTTCGTAACATCCAACTCAGTTGGTTTCTCATGGCATTGTCATTTCTTTATTTAGACAATAATTCTAGAATTTTAATTACCCTTGAACACAAGCAAATAATTTTAGCGAAATTTACTGTAGTACAGCTCACAAACTGAAAAGTGTACAAATCGTAAAAATGTGCACAATTGAAGTGCACTAGGTGAAGAATTCTGACAAAGCAAATGCATCTGTGTCATCCCCACCCAGAGCAGGAAATAAAATGCTACCATCACCCCAGACCCTTCCCATGCCTCCCAGCCCCTGGCCTCTCCCAAAGGCATCTGCTATCCTGACTTTAACACTTGAGATGAGTCTTTGCATTTTAAAACTTTTAGGGAGTTATCCCAATGTTTGAATAGACCACAATCCACTTATCCCTCCTACACTTTAGACGAGTTGGTTGGTTGGCCCTTTGAGTTGTCATGAAGAGTTTCAATGTAAAGATTCTTGGACATATCTTTGGGTGAACGTTTGTCCTCAGTTTGGTGGGATATGTTCCTAGGAGTAGAACTGCTGGTGGCACTGCATGTGTATGTCCCGTTTTAGAACATTGCACACATGGATATTTCCTTCCACCGGCAGTGGCTGAGAGTTCTAGCTGGTCCCGCACTCCCCCTGACTCCCACTGCTAGCCAACCTGTGTTTCAACCACGCCAGTTGGTTGGTGACTAGTGGGATCTCATTGACTGTAAGTTGCATTTCCCTGTGATTAATGAGGTGGACACTTTTTCATGTATTTATTGGCTGTTTGTATAGCCTCTTTTGTGAAGTGGCTGTTCAGTTCTCTGGAGTGTATTTCCATGGGATTGTCTGTCTTTTATTGATTTGTAGAACTTCTTTATATATTCTGGACATAAATCCTTGGTGCCGTTTGAATTGCAAATATCTTCTCCCAGTCTGTGGCTTGGTCTTTTCACTCTGCTAATGGCATCTTTTGATGAAAGTTCTTAATTATAATAAAGGCCAGTTTATAAATTTTTCCTTTATACTCAGTATTTTGGCCTTCTTTTTAAGAACTCTTTACTCACCCCAAGGTCATGAAGATATCCTCATATTTTCTTTTAGAGGTTTTGTTGTTTTCCTTTCATATTTAGATCTGTAACCCATATGGAATTCATTTTTATGAATGATATGAAATATAGTCAAAATGGGTTTTATTTCAGGGAAGTAAGAGTAAATAAACCACAGTGCCTGACTTCAGAGACTCTGCTTTCTAATGAGAGAAGTGGACAATTGAGCAATTAATTACAATATATAGTCGATATTTCTAAGTGATACTATAATGAGAAAAGGAAATGGTTGTGTTAAAACTGTGCTTTGAGCAAAACACCTTACTTGGTTTGACTGGTAATGAGAGGCAGGTTTCCTGGCATAGGTAATGTAGACATTTTAGAGAAACGAGAGCAGTATCATTCTGCAGAATCATCAACAAGGCTATCCTGCCTTCCCCCGAGGGGGTGAATCCAGGGCATGGGTATCCTGAAACAGTAGAATGAGGGTGTTTCACCAGAAATGGTGCCCGAGCAAGATGGCGCCCGAGCAAGATGGCGCCACAGCCCTGAGCAAGAGGGGGGCCCCCGCCCGCAGCAAGTGGCCTGGGAAATTTAGGGCCGTGGCAGTGTTGTCTTTTATGGGCTATGATGTAATCTCCTTCAGTTATTCTTAAGGCATCAAGTAGATGCTTTTATACTCAGTGAACTGGTTGGTTTGTTTGTCCAAGTTTTCTTCACCTTCATGGTCTCTATCCTCCATAGTGCTTTCTTCTGTTTTGTTTCGACCACTCTATTTCTGGTTAAGAGGATATACACAATGTCTAGTGATCCCTGACCGTCTAAACCCTCCATCCCTTTGCTCCTCCCATGTTTTGAGATACTCACTTGGGAAAACCACAACCATGGTGGAAACAACCCCCCCTGCAGCTGTGACACTGAGGAAAACACGCAACCAGGCTGAGTGGTGTCATCTTTAACCTACGATCACAAACACGATGCACCCTGAGGGCTGCCGGGCCATCATGGTAATAATGTTATAATAATATACTGCGTTTCCCTCATCCATCCTCCTGCCATCCATCTGGGCTTACACCTACACCTCCCCCTCTACTCCATCTTCACCAGCTCCCAGGCCCCATTCTTAGTCTCCACGGATGGCTGTGTTTTCTCTTTGACTGAGGAAACAGAAGGAATCTGAAGAGGACCCCACACCATCATAACTACCCACCCGGCACCACCTGTGGCCACGCACTCTGGTCCCCAGCCATCCCTTATTACAGACAAGTGACCTGTGCTCCTGGGCTAAGCCAGTCAGCCCACCTGTTCACCTGCTCTCATCCCCTCTTGCCCCTCCAAGGATATGGCTCCAAGGATTCTTGATTTTCTCCTCCACATCACTGTACTTTCTCTCTCTGCTTAGTCATTCCCAGCAGCATGCAAACAAGCCATTATTTATTCCATCTTGAAAACATAGGTCTGCTTTTCCTACCACCCTCTGACTAGCATCTCCCTTGCAGAAGAATTCCTGAAAAGGATCGCCTACGCTTTTCATGTCCTTTCCTTCTCCAACCAGGCTTTCACTCGCCCACCCCCACTCTCCTCCAGAAGGGTCTTGTCCAGGCCACCACCATCTCCTCACTGTGGAATACAATGGGCCTTTCTTGGTCCTCATCTGAAGAGTTGCTTACCCCTTCTTACCTAAAACCCTTCTCTCTCTAGCTTCTAGGGCACCACCCAGTTCTGGCATATTTTCCCCGAACTCATTGATCTCATCTTCTCCATCTTCCTTGCTTGTTCTTGCTTTCCTTTCCAGGCCCTTGAGTGCTGGGGCCTCGAGGCGTGGACCTTCTCCCTCTGCCCTTTCCATCTACACTCACCCTTCAAGATCTCACCTGCGTTCATGCTTTAAAGAACGTCCACACACCAGTGACAAAGTTCATCTCCATCTTAGACCTCTTTCTTGGACATGGACTCCAACTCTCTGGGCGACTTTTGTACCTGAATTGCTAACAGACGCTCAGTGTATCTAAAGCTGAACTCTCCACCTGTCCCTTCTACCTGCCCTTTCTGTAGCCCTTGCCACACACACTCCATCGATCAAAACTCTGTTCTGTTCTTCCTATAACAACGTTGAAAACCGAGGTGTCTCTCTTATCTTCTTTTTCTCACTTTTGTGTAATCCAAACTGTTGGAAACCTCTGTTGTCTTTTCCTTCAAGTTAAATTCGGAATCTGAATGCTTCTTATGTTCTGGAAGTCTTTGCTCCTGTCCAGGACCCCACCACCTCCCCAGGGACCATACTGTGTGGTCTTCCAACCTCCACCCTTGCCCCATTCTCCAACTCAATAAGTAACCAATTGCTCCCTAAACCGGAAGTCAGGTCCTGGGGTCCCATCCTCCAACCTTCTGATGACTTGTGCTTCACTCTGAGTCAAAGCCCAGGAGGAGCTGACCGACTCCCTTCATTTCTCAGTCTTCCTCTCATACTCCCCCTCCTTCCCTCGCTCTGTTCCCACACCTCACTCTTCCCAGATCTTCCTCCTGCTGATCTCAGCCATCCTTCTGTATCAGAGTCAAACCCTCTTCCCTCAGCCCAGGACGCTTCTTCCCCAGACAGAGTGCCAGGCTCACTCCTTCACCCTGTTGGAGATTTTGCAAAAACGTGTCTCCTCAAGTATGAGATCTACCAGGAACAGTTTATTCAAAATTGCTACCTAATCCCCCGATAGCCAGCGTTCCAGAAATCCCTTACCTGGATATGTTTTTTCTTAGGTCTTATTACCTTCTAGCATATCATAAAATTTACATGTCAGTTATGTTTATAGCTAATTGTATAGAATATATGCTCCATGAGGGCAGAGATTTTTGTCTATTTTTTTTACTAGTTTTTTTTCTCCACGAGTTTCTAGAATAAAGACCAGACCAATAGCTGCTCAGTAATATTTGTTGAATGAACACATATTCCGGGCAGGTCATCTGGGGCATAGAGAAGAGGGTTCGAGTTGTATCATCATAGAGACAGTTCTATTGTCCACATGATTTAAGGAGAGTCAGAAATTTTATTGAAGAGAAAAATTAATGCCAGAATCCAATATATATTACTACACCAAACCATATGTACATACATGTGCAAACACACATGCACACAAACATGGGTAGTTTTTATTCAAGGTAAAAAATTCCCAAGTTTAAAAGTATCTCTAAGGATTGGATATAGTGATAGAAAACTTAGATTGATCCTACCTAATGACAAAGGAAAGCTTTTAGCTTTTAGAGAATGCATGACCCTTGAAGAATTAGGATATATTCTGCCTGCAAATGCTTCCTATTTCCTTGACAAAGTAAGAATCATTATATCTTCCACAGGGTTATCAAAGCCATTTGGGCTCAGAATCAATCACATATGATATTTTGAAACCTTTTCAAATGGTGCCCACATGCCGAATTTAAAACATGTAAACTACTGAATAGCTTTGTGAGAAAGCATCTTTGCAGTCATTGTGTAGTTTCTGAATTTTTCAGCAGTGGGTTATTTCTCCTGACCATCTGGTACTTTAGTCCTTGTTTGTTCCCAATGTTTTCATTGTGAGGTTGAAAAAAAAGTATATGTCTTTTCATTCCAATTATTAAACTCCTTGAAGGAGGGATACAGAACACTCATATTTGTGTTCTTCCATTTCTAGAGCCTATAATAGATGATTAATAAATGTCTGTGTCTTAATTATTATTTGAAAACACTGAACTCACTTCTATCCACCAGGACCCCAATTTAGCATATTGTGTAACTAATACCAGCTAAGGCTGGTCCACAGATGAGCTGTGATCACTTCTGGTTGATATCCAAACTCGTTCTCTGGAAAACCTCCTTGCAAGTGGCCCTAAAGGAGCCTACATAGTCACATGCCACGTGCCATCGTCAGTTGGCTCCACCCACAGGTCAATAATGTGACAAGTCAAGCAAAAGAAGCAAGGTACAAATTGTGGGAAAATACCTAAACATGACAGGATCCTTCCCTGGAAGGAAAAAAGAGAGCAGAGAAAGCAGTTTTATTAAGGCCAAAGTGAAAAGGTCCTGGAATTTTAAAAGCAGGAAACTAGATGATGATTTTTTTCCTTTCACTTTTGAACATAAAATGGGCTAATGTGTTGAAGAAAGTACTAGGTTATTAATGTTACCATGAAATGGAAGTGGAGGGACATTCATCATCATAGGTTAGTGTGTGTGCCTGTTTCTGTGTGTGGCTGTGTTCGTGTGTCTGTCTGTCTATGTGTGTCTATGTGTTTATGTATGTCTGTGTTGCTCTGTTTGTGCATATGTGTGTGTCTGTTTCTATGTGTGTGCATATGTGTCTGTATGTTGCTGTGTTTGTCTCTGTTTCTATGTTGCTGTGTTTATGCTTGTCTATCTATGTGTGTCTACGTGTATGTATGTATGTGTTGATGTGTTTCTACATGTGTGTGTCTGTTGCTGTGTTGCTGTGTTTGTGTCTGTCTATGTGTGTCTGTGTTTCTCTGTGTTGCTGTGTTTGTGTGTCTGTTTATGTGTGTCTGTGTTTGTGTGCATCTGTCTATGTGTGTTTGTGTGTCTTAGTTCAGTGAAGGTCTTTTTATTTTGTTAAGATGCAAATACTTCACTTTTCCTCTCACAATATCTGCAAATTTTAACTGACATCTAATCTCATTGTTGAAAGGGAAACTGTTCTACTAATATCTGATGCTTGATGTTAACTACTCTCATTCTTGGAATTATTTAA
The DNA here is from genome assembly GCF_025265405.1 of Mesoplodon densirostris. Classification (NCBI taxonomy): domain Eukaryota; kingdom Metazoa; phylum Chordata; class Mammalia; order Artiodactyla; family Ziphiidae; genus Mesoplodon; species Mesoplodon densirostris. The sequence continues at coordinate 158,169,545 of NC_082664.1, read as the reverse complement.
AATTCCATTGAAGGTACAAACTTGAAATGAGATTTTTTTGAGGAACTCAAGCACGCAGAATTGAGATCTGAAATCTGCTGTTTTGTGCAGATATAGCCTAAGATAGGAAGTTAGGGTTTGGGTTGCTTTAGTGGAAGGGAAATGACTCATATCAATGCTGGTATGTATTAGGTGTCCTAAATTTAGCTTTCCTGTTGGTTTAAAGCCTAATATTGATATGGTTATATGAAACTTATACTAAACTGCAATTTTCTTGTTCCCTTTTCCTATCTGTCACTCAATTACCACACTTTCATTAAGTACCTGTTAAGACATATTTAGTACATAAAATAAAATCTGAGTTGACTTCATAGAACATGCTCATTCGGGAAATGTTGCACCATCAACTAAGTAAGAACAAAGGGTCTCAAAACCATCGGATTTGGAGACAAAACACAAAGAATGCTGGAACGGTATTACAAATGAACCCATGTCCTTTGGCCCTCCAGGAAAACAAATATATATTTACAACAAAAGGTGTTTCAGAAATAAAGTTACTTTTATACTCTGCGTCTCTTTACTTATTGTCATATGCTACAAAATCATAAGGCAACTTAATACTGTCTAAAAATAAATCTCAGGGAAAAAACCATAACTAAGTATTCTTACTGGAAACTGAGGAAAGAAAGCTGAAATGCTCCACATATGAATATACGTAGAGAGAGAGCATTTTAAAATTCTTTATCGATTTGCACTAAATATCCATGAATTCTTCCTGACGTGTATCCTGAGGTCCCTTCACAAGAGTGCATCTGAGAAACAAAGATTAAAAAAATAATAGGCCCTGCATATCAGGCTGCTTTGCCGCTGGGTGGGGTACTTAGATGACCCAAAGATCACCACAGGAACCTCCCCCCAGACTCTGTGGGACGGTGTTTGACATGTAAGTGGGCTCTGGCTTTTAGGCACCTTCATGACGGTAGTCGCTTTACAAAATGCAATAGCCTGCAATTTTCATCTGAGAGCAAAAGATTGTAAACTTAGTTTAAGAAGCAAAATTATTACTTGGAAAATTGGAAAACATTATTTCTGGGTGTGTCTGGGAGGGTATTTCTGGGAGGACTAGCATTTGAATCCATAGGCGGAGGAAAGGAGATGGCCCTCCCCAGTGTGGTAGGTGTCATCCAAACACTGAGGGCCCCAGTGGAACAAAAAGGCAGATGATGGGCGAATTTTCTTTCTGCTGGAGCTGAGACATCCATCTCCTCCTGCCCCGGACATCAGAGTTACTGGTTCTCAGGCCGTAGGCCTCAGGCTGGGAGTTACACTGTTGCCTCCCTGGTCTGGTTTCCAGACCTTCTGACTTGGACTGAGTTACACTCCTGGCTTTCCTGGTTCTCCAACCTGCAGATGGTGGATACTGGGACTTCTTGTCCTCCAAAACCACGTTAGATAATTCCCATAATAAAACTCCTCTTATATCTCTCTATATCATACTGGTCTGTTTCCCTGGAGAACCCTGACTCATACATTCAGACTGTTGGCAAAATACCTTTCTTTCTGGCTGTATGACTGGGGGGCCCCTGGCTTCTAACTTGCTGTCAGATAGAGGCTGCCCTCAAGTCCTAGAGGCGACGGCCTGTGGTCTCCTGACATGTGGTAACTCCTTTCTCCAAGGCCAGCAGGATGGTCTTTCTCCAGTCCATGACCAAGTCCTGTAGAATAAGGCCCCTCACCATCTTGGCCACATAACATAACCTAATTGAGAGAGTGACATTTGTCATCTGTGTTGTTCTCTCTTGGTTACATACACATCACAGGTCCTACCCACATATAGGGGACAGAATTCCACGGGGCATGACTCACTGAGGTCACCTAGCAGTTTGCTACTCAATGTCCAAGAGCACTGGATAAATTACAAGGGGTTGTGAGCCCCACACCACAGAGTTAAAATTGAATTTTGCCTTTAGATCATTTTTAAGTCAAAGCACCAAAATACATGTTTTAAGTTTTCCATTCAGATCCTACAATATTTACTTTCTGATTCATAATCCAACTACTTCCTTATTGGATTATTATCATCTCATTATAACCCACAAGTTCGACAATGCTCCCTCTTGTACTTTCTTCCCTTTGTGAAGAAAACTGTTCCAAAAGTAACAATAAACACAGGGAGTTCACCGAAGTGGTGGTAGTACATTGGGTTACTGGTTTGTTTCCCCTTATCATGCATGGGAAGAATTTTACTTCTATGGTGGACAACTTTAGGGAAGGCATCTCCATCAGTGGAAACAAACTCACCTATGATGACCTTTGTTCAGTAACATGTGGCTGTGGATTTACCCTGGAGCAGAAATTTGTGATTCAAAGCAGTAAACCCACACTTGTGTTCCTCAAGGTATTAATGGTGCACATTGGGTGAAGGGGGTTGGACGTTGGGGATGGGAAATGTATCCAAATCAAAAAAGAATTGTGAAAATGAGTTTTAGGGAAACCTGAACAAAACAAAAATAAGATTATGTTACACTACACACCTGTTAGAATAGCCAAAATCTGGGACACTGACAACATTCCTGGCTGGTGGGGATGCAACATGGTGCAACCACTTTGCAAGGAGGTTTGGTGGTTTCTTGTAAAACTAAACATACTCTTACCATACGATCCAGGAATCTCGCTCCTTGGTATTTACCCAAAGGAGATGAAAACTTAGGTCCACACAAAAATCTGCACATGTATCTTTTTTTTTTTTTTTTTTTTTTTTTTTTTTTTTTTTGCTGTACGCGGGCCTCTCACTGTTGCGGAGCACAGGCTCCGGACGCGCAGGCCCAGCGGCCATGGTTCACAGGCCCAGCCGCTCCGCGGCATATGAGATCCTCCCAGCCTGGGGCACGAACCCGTGTCCCCTGCATCGGCAGGCGGACTCCCAACCACTGCGCCACCAGGGAAGCCCTGCACATGTATCTTATAACAGCTTTATTCATGATTGTGAAACTTGGAAAAGCAACCAAGTTGTCCTTCAGTTGGTGATGGATTAGTAAACTGTGGAGCATCCAGACAATAGAATATTATTCTGAGCTAAAAAGAAATGAGCTGTCAAGCCATGGAGAGACAGGGCAGAAACTTAAATTCATATTCCTAAGTGAAAGAAGACCATCTGAAAATGCTACATACTGTATGATTCTAAGTCTATGACATTCTGGAAAAGGCACGACTATGGAGACAGTAAGAGGATCAGTGGTTACCAGGGGCTGTGGGGAAGAGGAGAAAAATAGGCAGAGCACAGAGGATTTTCAGGGCAGAGAAACTACTCTGTGTGACACTATAATGGTGAATACATGTCATTATACATTTGTCCAAACCCAGAGAATGTATACCTAGATCGAAGCCTAGTGTCTACTGCGGACCTTGGGTGAGGATGACGTGTCCATGCAGGGTCATCAGTTGTAACAAATGTACTATCTGGTGGGGATGTTGATAATGGGGGAGGATATGCATGTTTGGGATAATGGAGTAAATAGGAAGCCTGTCTGTCTTCCCCTCAATTTTGTTGTAAACAAAATTATTCTAAAAATATTGTGTTCTAATAAAAAAAAAATTTTAAGTTAAGCAGATGTCTTTCTGTCAGTGCTGGTTACTTTATGAAATCTTCAAAGACGTGACTACAGCTCTCCATAGCGATATAAGTTTTTTGAACAAAACAATCATGTGACACACCTATTAATACTCCATGGGAGAATCTTCTATTGTTATGTATTTTATTTATCTAAATCCCTAAATTGGAAAGTGGTAGTAAATATTAACCAGGTGTCCACGTCTGGTGACACGCAGGATCTGTTTACAGGTATTGATGTGTCAGACTTTGCAGTGACCCAATGGTAGCAAAATGGTCCAACCGGTTGGCAGCCCCCTTGCCTGCTTTGTTGAACCAGGAAGCTAAAGTCCTTTCCTCTAAAATTAATAGCTTCTTTATTTGTATAACGGCCTCCTTTTGTTCAGCTTGCAGAGGCAATTAATTACATTAGAATACCTCAAATATAGGGTTTATTCATTGGGCTAATAATTCTCTGATAGGAACCATGAATTTCCCCTCTGTTGTCTTTTGCTAATGACCATGGTTTGTAAACCGTGGAATCCAGTGTATAGGGTGTGTGTGTATGGAGATTTTAGAAGAAAGAATACCATGTAAATACTGACTTAGGTACCAAAATATCATAACGTACATATTTAAAAGTGGATTCTTTGACTTGGAGCAGGATCATCTGCATTAGGAAAAATCCAGCTTGTCAACAGACTCCAAATAAGAATGGGCTTAGAAAAAGGTAGAAGTTTATCCTTTCTCACTTATTTAAATCCAGAAGCAAAGGGCCCAGAGCTGTGACGGCCGTTCTGCTCCTCCTTCCAGCTTCCTCTTTACCTTTCCCAGGCGTGGGCCAAATCCTCATCGTTCAAAGTGATGCTCTGTGCGCTCTAGGGAACAAGAGGGGAGCAGGAAACAGAGGAGGAGGGCAAAACGTTCACTCCAATTGTCTCTTACGCTAACCAAGCCTAACTGCCAGGTTGTGCATAACTGTTCTGTTGCTGCATAAAAATGACCACAACTGTAACAGTTAAAAGAGCACCCACTTCTGGGCTTCCCTGGTGGCACAGTGGTTGAGAATCTGCCTGCTAATGCAGGGGACATGGGTTCGAGCCCTGGTCTGGGAAGATCCCACATGCTGCGGAGCAACTAGGCCCGTGCGCCACAACTACTGAGCCTGTGCGTCTGGAGCCTGTGTTCCGCAATAAGAGAGGTCGCGATAGTGAGAGGCCCTCACACTGTGATGAAGAGTGGCCCCCGCTCACCGCAACTAGAGAAAGCCCTTGCACAGAAACAAAGACCCAACACAGCCAAAAATAAATAAATTAATGAATTAATTAAAAAAAAAAACAGCACCCACTTCTTATCAATAGTTCAGTTCCAGCTAGAAGTCTGGCCTGGCTTAGCTGGTCTCATGCTTAGGGTTTCACAAAGCTGAGATCAAGAGGCCGGGCAGGCTGTGTTCTCACTTAGAGCTCAGCGTTCTTTTCTAAGCCCATTCAGGTTGCTGGCACAATTCAGCTTTTTGCAGTTGTAGGGCCAAGGTCCCCATCTCCTTGCTGGCTGTCAGCTGGTGGCGGTTCTTAGCTCTGGATCCCCCAAGTCCCGTCCCGGGTGTCCCTCTCCGTCTTCACAACCAGGCATGGAGAATTTTCCTTGCAGTCTCTTCTGCTGCAAATGTTTATTGCGAGGGGCCCAGTTCCTTTCAAGGCTTCACTAGATTATGTGGGGTTCCCCAGGATAATCCCCCTCTCTTAACATCAAGGTGTGTATAACCTAACGTAATCACGGGAGAGCTAGTCCATCATTTTCACAATCCTGGGGATTATATGGGGCTTGGATCAGCAGGGAGGAGTCTTGGGGCATCTTAGAATTCTGCCTACCACAGTAGTCCAGGAAATATGGTCTTCATTCTGGGTGGCTTAAAACCTGGGACCCAGACTCTTTTGAAGAGCCAGCAGGCTCTGCCAGAGAGATTATTCCTGTGCGTGGTTTCATTCATCATTAGTGCTTGAAAGGAATGACAGCAGTCTCTGCCGTTCTCCGTGAAAAATTTGATTAAAACAGAGAAGAGGCCAAGAAACACGGTCCTCCACTAATCACTGAGTTGTCTTTTCCAGGACCAGTGAGGTTTCAGATGACTCTTTGACTAGCCCACAACTTTGCAGGCATCTTATACTTTGAAATGCTCCATTCTTTGGTTCTTGCTCCTGGAATGTGTCACTGTCTCCATTCTCTCATGCTGTATTTTAACATAAGGGAGCATTCTTGTATACCATACCAATTGTAATTCAGGGGAAACGTACAGGTTTAATACACGTTAGGGAAATAGTTTCAAATAGTTCTCTCTTTCTGAGAGAATGGAGTCATGTTTCCCATAGAAGATTGCAAACTGTATTGTCCAAAGACGACAACAGCACTGCCTCCTGTCCCATATGTTCTTGTGTCCTGTGAATTCAACTCCCCTCCCATTTGGAGGTGGAGCCTATTCCCCGCCACCCCCTTGAATTTGGGATGGAACTGAGTTAACTGAGTGATACAGTAGCTTCTAGGGCAGAAAAGGCCACGCTACCCTGCCTGTGTCTCTCACGACCCTGCCCGCTGCAGTGTTGGTCATCACCTGAGATGTACGAGGCCGCCATGTTGTGAGGAAGACCAGGCTGCTTGGGAGGAGGCTCTGAGGCTGCAGAAGGGACAGGTTCCCAGCCCGCCCCCAGGTTCCTCCTCCCTGTGGTCCAGCACCCGCTGCCCTGGGACTGAAGATATGTGAGGACTCATGCCAGACAAGCCCTTCCCAGACTGCTGCAAGCCTCTGCATCGTGGGGGGGTGGGGGGTATTACCAGGAGGAGCTAATTGGAACATTCTTCTGGTTGGAACTGACAAACTGATTTGTCTAGAAGTAACATAGAAACTTGTCTGTTCTGAGGATTTTCAAGACAAAACACAGATGCATTTGCTGTTTCAGTCAAAGACGTGCTGGGGATTTGAACATCTACACACTCTCACAGTACAAGAGAAGACACAAAAAATCTAACCATCATTTTTCATTCACATTTAACAGTATCAACTCTGAGTCACAATGTAAGGTGAGAAGATCACTGCTACAATGTTATGTATAAGTATAAAGAGTTGTGAAAAACAGGGTAATGATCATCTAAAATTTTAATAAGTAGTAAATAAAATAAATAAAATTTTAATAGATGTATGCTTTCAGGAATTTTTGAGACATACCTATATTCATTTATTTCTTCTAGTTTATTAGTCCTTCAGGAGTTTTGGAGTCATAAGCAATTCACATTTATTTGCAGAGTAATACACTCAGCCTCTTATTCCTTGATAAATGTATATTTTAAAATTTTTTTAAGGAGGTGGAATTTTTGCTATTAATCCCTTCCAAGTGCTAATCAGAGAAAATGGAGTTTTCCTGAGTATTGGTAACATATACTAACATAAGTGTTAATGTGAACAAACCAAAGTGCCCTCGTATGTATGGATAGGCTTTCTCAGGAAAGTTTAATGAGCTTGGAATTCCATCCTTAGATAACAATGTCAAAGGGTCCTCTCCGTACGCTGAATAGGATTTTGTCTAAAATGAGTTATTAACAAGATGAAAGATACTGTACTTAAAGTCTATTTTTAGCTGCCTTTGTCTGAAACGACCTTAAACATATGATTCATGACAAAATGTAATCCCTTTTCAAATATCTCATGTGCTCACTTCATGCATTTTAAGCCCCGGGGCACTTCTAGCCTGGAGCCCCTTCCACCAGGAAGTGGAGCGTCAGCTGGATTCCACATATATTTCTTTTCAAAGTTCCCATACTAATGCAAACATTTACTTCCTTTTTGATTCGTCGCCATTAAGGTTATGGGAAATTGAGTTCAGCAGCCACATTAAATGCCGATGGAAAGAAAGAGAGAAGGAGAAAGGGAGTTACTGAAGCCCTGATCTCTGCAGGAAAGGAGGTTCAAGTGACCACTCAAAGCAGAGCACTGGAGAATAATTTGGTGCCATTTTTAACGTTAATCCTTTGCTTCTGTAACTCTGCCAGAAGAGATGAAAACACTCCATACAGTATTTACTCCAGTCCTTACAAATTTACTCCTCAATAATTTTTATTCCTATTCATAGGGAAAAATCATTCTATTAGACTAATTGAGTGACTAGAAAAATAAAGATGATTAAATAAAATTTCTGGAATTGAGTGTTTTTTAAACACTTTTTTGTTATGTCCAACATATGAAGATATAAAGACAGTAATATATTTTTTTGAAAATCCCTTATAGAGTGTTATATATATAAATTATTGTAATCTGTTTAATTGTTAATTAGTATAAATGATGCCTTGAAGGTATTAAAAAGAAGATCTTTTGAAATTCCACTCCTGGGTATATATCCCAAAAAACCCCAAAAACATTAATTCAAAAAGATACATGCACCCCAATGTTCACAGCAGCACTATTTACAATAGCCAGGACAGGGAAGCAACCTAAGTGTCCATCAACAGATGAATGGTTAAAGAAGATGTGGTACATATATACAATAGAATAATTCAGCCATAGAAAGGAACAAAATTGGGTCATTTGTAGAGACGTGGATGGACCTAGAGACTGTCATACAGAGTGAAGTAAGTCAGAAAGAGAAAAACAAATGTCGTATATTAATGCATATATGTGGAATCTGAAAAAAGTTGGTATAGACGATCTTATTTACAAAGCAGAAATTCAGACACAGACATAGAGAACAAATGTATGGATACCAAGGGGGAAAGGGGGGGTGGGATGAATTGGGAGATTGGGATTGACATATATACGCTATTGATACTGTGTATAAGATAGATAACTAATGAGAACCTACTTTATAGCACAGGGAACTCTACTCAATGTTCTGTGGTGACCTAAATGTGAAGAAAATCTAAGAAAGAGAGAATATATGTATACATATAGCTGATTCACTTTGCTGTACAGTAGAAACTAACAAAACATTGTAAAGCAACTCTACTCCAATAAAAATTTTTTAAGAAAGATGTTGTATATATATACAATGGAATATTACTCAGCCATATAAAAAGAACAAAATTTTGCCATTTGCAACAACATGGATGGACTTGGAGGGCACTATGCTCAGTGAACTAAGTCATACAGAGAAAGACAAATACTGTATGATATCACTTACATATGGAATCTAAAAAACATAACAAACTACTGAATATAACAAAACAGAAGCAGCCTCACAGAGACTACTAGTAATTACCAGAGGGGAGAGGGAAGGGGAGAGGGGCAGCATAGGGGTAGGGGAGTAAGAGGTATAAACTATTAGGCATAAAATAAGCTACAAGGATATATTGTACAGCACAAGGAATATAGCCAACATTTTATAATAACTATAAATGGAGTATAAACTTTAAAAATTGTGAATCACTATATTGTACACCTGTAACTTATATAATACTGCACAATGATTTTATTTCAATTTTTTAAAATTCCCTTTAAAAATAAAATTGAAACTAAATAAATAAAATACGTATTTCAATGAGAATGATTAAAACAAATATTTACTTGACAGTTAAAAAAAAGAAGATTTGAAAAGAGTTTTATTATGGTGTTAATCAATTTTCTTGTGTTTTTGTTGCTTATCTGCAAAAAAAAAAAAAAGATTTGGGTAATTAAGGTAAGAAAGAATAACATTTATTGAACACTTCTCTCTAGGGATTTTGCATATATTATCTCAATTACTTTTAACAATAGGCAAATTTTAAATATGAGATTCAGAGAGGTTAAGTAATGTGCCCAGCATCACACGGCATGTTAGTGGCAGAGCTGAGATATGACACCAGATCTGTGTCTTCCCAAGCGCCATGCTCCTTCATGCTTCTCTCCTGCGAGAATCAGCACACCTGCTCCACCGTAAGAGCTTGTTCTGAATGTTGGAATGTGTTTGTGTTCTAAAACCTGCACTATGCTAAGAATAAAATCAAACAACAAAGCATTTTTTTTTTTGCGGTACGCGGGCCTCTCACTGTTGTGGCCTCTCCCGCCGCGGAACGCATGCTCTGGATGTGCAGGCCCAGCGGCCATGGCTCACGGGCCCAGCCGCTCCACGGCATGTGGGATCTTCCCAGACCGGGGCACGAACCCGCGTCCCCTGCATCGGCAGGCGGACTCCCAACCACTGCGCCATGAGGGAAGCCCAACAAAGCATATTTTTATGTTTGATTCTGGTTGAAATCTTAAGTAAAATCATTACTCTTGAAATACGTTACTCTTTTTAAAAATTTTTATTAGAGAGTTTGTCAAATTAATATGAACAATAGGGAAAACAAGGTAGATTCCATTTCTTTACAGTTCAATCATTTAATAGTCAAAAGTTCTCATCCATACACTGTCCAGAATTTTCAAGTTATTTTCAGAAATATGCAGCTTGCTTTCTTGGCTAGGATCTAACACTGTCTTTTGAGAGAGAGAGACACACACACACACAGAGAAGGGCAAGGAATAAGGGTGTATATATATATAACTTTTAGTCTAGAACAGATGTGTTATTCAGGAAAATACTACTGGGTTATCCAATGCCACTTCAACATTTCTGGAAAAAATTGTCTTCAAGTGAAAATGCTACTTATCTTCACGTTCAGTTACAACACGGTCTAATATATTTTTATTTTCCTATATAATTAACTGTAATGAAAAATAGGACATATTGATAGTAAGATGGTGATTTTAATCATAGTAATAATAATTTCAGGTCTCTGTCCAGAATTTTACCATTGTCAGAGCATCTTCACATACATGATCTCACGTGTAAGCTGAAGCCATTTAGTTTACCTTGTTCACTCAGCACTTCCGACCTCACCTAAAATAATCCATCTCCAGATGGAGATGAGCAAGGAAGTGCTGATTAGTAAACAGTCAGTAACTCGGGCACAGCCAGACAGATGGCCTCCTACTGGCCGCTGGAGCAGCATTAGGAGAAGGACAGTGGCCAGAGGAGGGTGCTCCTAGAGGTCAGCCACCCATCTCGACAACAAGAAACAGATGGGCTGTGAATGCCAAGTTCAGAGGAACCCACCCCCGCTCCAGACCTCGGTCTGGCTCAGAGACTCACAGAATTTACACCTGAGGGTCCCTTAGAAAGCTGCCAGAACCATCCTTTTTTTCCCCCCAAGAGCAAACCATATTAAGCTTTTGCCCAGTCTTGCATAGATGATTAGTAAAGCACACATAATTAAATCACAAGTCTCAAAATACCTTCCCACTGGGCAAGTATTTCCTTATTTTATTGTGAGACCATATTTAAGGAAAATAATCTCCTCTTGAAAACCTGCCAAAGAACAGGGAAAGATGCAGGTCAGGTCCTTTCCTCATCTTGCTGAGGACCAGGAGTAGATTTTTAGTCTTTGAAATATATGCTCCAAATATTTTCAGTATTTAAAAATAAAAAAGAAAGGATGATATGATTTGCCCAACCATTCGCTTGATATTTCCGATGGTCCAAAAAGAGGGGTTCAGTCACATCTGCCTTGAAGGTCTTCCTGGGGATCAGCCCACCTCCACCAGCTCCCATGTCATCATAATAGAACTGGGGGGTCATTATCCTGAAGGCTTTCAGAGGCACTTGGACCAAACCATGACAGTGGATGAATTTTCATATTTTCAAGATACTTCTTGGCAACCACACGATATGACAGGTGTGACTGCTGTAAACCTGATAATTAACTTTGGTCCATGACTCTAACATCTAGAAGAAGCTGTTCCACCATTTTTAATTTTAAAGTCAATTTTATTATGAAATTATATTACCACAGAAAACAAAGCTAGGGAAATGGGGAAAACCTCATAATTCCACAAGGCTACCAAAGCAAATGACATATTTATCTGGAAACATTTTATCTGCATATATTTGGTGTAATATAAATGCCATCAATTGGTGTAATACAAATACCAGTGGGGGCTCCACCCCCTGGTAACTTCTCTCAATACTTCCAGTCCTACTGAATGTAGGGGCCCAGCATCTTCATGAGCTTTCCTACTTCTAAATCCCGCACCAACACATAATGGCCCCATTTTACCCTGTGTCAACCCAGATATAAAACTCAGCCTTCTACCAACAACCCCTCACTCCTCCAATGCCGCCCCACGCCATCGCCGCCAGCACCATCAAGTACAAACACACCCCCTTCCAGACCTCCAGCGCTCAGGGATCATATCATTTTGTTAATGACCATATCTGTGACACTTTAAGGAAGATATGTACAGCAACAAAATCAGAAAGTATTTTAATTTTATAATTACTTAAAGACCATTTCACATCTTCCTTTAATATTTGGACTCAGACTTTCTTGTATGGATTTTATTGTACCTGGAATTTCTGGTAAGTTTATTTTTTTTCTCTTTCTCCCTTCCTGCCTTTGTTCTGTCTCCTTTAACAAAAGCAATATATGTCTTCATTTCGTCAGTATGCTCATATTATTTATTTCAGAGGTTTCAGTTCAAAATACTGCCTTGGATCTTTCTGACATCTTATCCTAATATGACCCAGTTGTTTTCTAAGCCTCCCTCACAGTTGGACCCTAAAGTGTTTTTTTCTTTCATTCTGAGGTTAGATCCATGATTTCTTGAACCCCATCTCCTCTTAGTTTGCATACATTGCGGTTGGTGTGTTTGCAGTTGATTCTTTTGGGTTGGTCTATGGGAAGTGTGAACTGGAAGTCACCTGCCCCTGGCAGGCAGGCAGATGGGGTTCGTTAGATTTGGTTTCATGGTGCTTTCTTGGCCACATCTACCTTTAGGCAGAGCCTGTACATCCTCCAGTTTCCTCCAGGGCCCAACAATTCTTATTGTCTTGTAAGTGATCTGGTTCGTTTTTAATATTGTTGTTGTTGGCATTCCCATTTACAATTCCAGGTGAAACGTAGTATTTCTCACTTTCTCAGCTGATGGACATTGTGATGACAGAATTCTAGGTTCAAATTATTTACGTCCAGACCTTTGATGCAAGGTTCCACCAACTTCACTGCTGCTATTAAGAAACCAGACCAGTGCCAGTCTGTTTTCCTTTCCAAGTAATGCAAATTCACCCTCCATCTCCCTGGAGTCTTTAAATATGCCCTTTATCCTTGGTGTGCTAAAAATTCGAAAAGCTGTGTCTGCATGTCAGTTCTTGTTCATGGTCTTGTCAGCACAATTTAATCTAAAGACCCTCCTTTCTTCGGTTCCAGCAAATTCTACTCTCTTTTGTTAGATTTTTCCCTCTGTTTCCTGGATTCTCTCCTTTCTTGGACTAGATTCATACTGACTCACTGATTGACCTTTTCGTCTCTTCTCACACATTTCCTATTTCTTTATCTCTTTGTCCAAAATCTGAGAGATTTCTTTGTCTATGTCTTTAATCCCTTCAATGGAATTTTACTTTTCTATTTCTAAAGTACATTCTACTAAAAATTCCAAAAATGTGAACAGAAATGGTTTCTGGGCCAGCATGTAAGGAGCTTGGACGTTGTCAATCTCATCCATAAAACAAGAAAAAAAGCTAAACTGAAAATCAGTAGCTCTTCTTAAATCCGTCAGAGAGCTGCGGTCACAGAACAAACTGCTGACCCCCAAAAATGAAGATACAGACAGGCTGTTATGGAGAATCACACTTACTGGGGCAGAAGCCTATGAGCAGAAACTTCCTTGGGAACCAGTGTCAACTATTTAAATTTTAAAAAATCCAAGAATTCTTTGGAGATTTTAAAATCCCTTTTAATCACAGTCTCTTCTTATTTCATAGAAGCATTATCTTGTTGAATCTTTCTAAAGATACTACTAATAGGAGATGATTTTAAATCTTTACCGTCTCCTTGATTTTTTATGTGATTTACACAACTGGTAACAGTATTTATTCATCCTAGCAATTTTTTTCACAGGGCACTACTGGTGTTCTGGTGTGTGGTGCCCCTTGGTTGTCTGCTTATGTTTGTGAATTGAAGGACTAGTTAATTACAGAAGGCTGCTCAGAGTTTCTTCTGAAGCCTTGGAGGTCTATCTCTACACAGTCCTCCCTTGAGTGGGTAGGTTGAGTGTAACCTCAGGTTGACTATAACCTCTGCTCACCCAGGGAAGCTGTGGTGACTGGAAGGGTTCAGTGTAGGATGACTGTGTGGGAAGCAGGCAGGACATCTGGGTCCTCTCCATTCTTGAGAGAGGAAGAAGGCTTGACTCTGGGCGTCAACACCAGCAAGCACAGCCCTAACCCTTCCCATGTTCAGTGGGTGTGCATCTCATTTAAACCTGAGAAAAGTGCCACCCCAGAAAGCCTGTGTGTGTGTGTGTGTGTCTGTCTGTCTGTCTGTCTGTCTGTCGGTCTGTCTACAATGACTTGTAGAGCTCTTCCATTGACAGTTTTGCAATTCTTGATGTTGGTCTCTGCCCCACTTCCCACTCTCACTTCCCATAATTTTAAGAAGCAAGAGGAGGGTTTCTCGAGGACACTTCAGAAGGGACGGCCTTGCCCCTCCTCTCTCACTATTTCCTATGCACGATCCAGCCTAGGGTTAGCTCTGATTTTTTTTATAAATGTGTCTAAATGTTTTCCACATTCTACACGTTGATCAGTATTACTGACTGGCTGTTTGCTCACCTTTCCTCCTCTCAGACCTTTTATGTATATTCTTCTTTGTGCTTCTTTACTGTTACTTTAATGGGATTTTAGGAAGGAGAGGAAATAATTCCATGTACCCCATCTGCTAACATGATCATAGAGAAAGGCACACACACCCCTCCCATGAGCATTCTGTATTCAGTATCTTCCGTGACTCTTAATGAGCATAATATTCCATTCAGAACCTGCCCATCATTTATTTATCTGTTTTCTGATTTTGTATATTCATCAACTTCTAACTTTTTATGCTTAGAAAACAGGCTACAATGAATATGGCCTGTTCATGTAGCTTTTGCCTTCATTTCAATTATTTTCTTTGGATTGATTCCTAGAAATAGGACTCCTGAGTCAAAGGAGATATTTATTTTTATGACTCAGATGGTTTTCCAAAAAAGCGATGCCAATTTACAATGATACCAACAGTACATGAGAATACTCATTTCACCTTTTTTACCTCTGGTCACTAAAACTCTTTTAAATATTTGCTTTCCTGTGTCTTCTAAATTTTTTAATTAGTTTATTAAGTCTCTGATTATTACTTTTGCCTGGCTCATTAGCAAAACAAATGGTTTAAACAAAGTAATTCCTTTGATTTCTTTTTTTTTAGTGACAGCATAGACTTTATGCAGATTCTTTTGATTTTAATGTGCTTTTAACTAATAAATTCAGTAAAATTAATTCCCACATTTTACTCAATAATTTCTCCTTTCTCTACTTCTGAAAAAAATACAATGAAAGTCACTCAGAGAGATCTACTATCTACCTTCAGTGTTCCATTTCCACTAGAAATATATCACTTTTTCACTTAGTAGTAAGTTTTCCTCTTGCCTGTGTAATTACAACACAACAGATGCAAAAGAAGAATAAACCAATTGTCTCTAAAAGGTAATAAATTCCTTTAAAAAAAGTTTTATGGTACCAACTAACATTGTTTGAGACCAACAAATAATTTGGTAAACAAAAGCCTTCTTCTGGCATTATGTGTAAATATTACATATAATTTTCAAGACAATGTAAGGTAGATACTATTGTCTGTTACCTACGTTTTACTTAACAACAGTTTAGAAGCAGCAAACTAGAAAAACCATTTGAGATTAAAGTAATCATGTTAGGCGGAACCTTAGAATGAAAAGTGATGGGTTTTTGCCAATCAAAGCAGGGTCAGATAGAGAAAAAAATAATTTCAAATCATATTGTACAGATAACAACAACAACAACAAAGCCCCTGGATTTTAAATAATAATCAGTTGCATCATCAAAAAGCTTAAAATCTGTCCAAACACCATTTAGAGAAGATTATTTTTAACATATTTTAGAAAATTATATTTATTTTATATTTTGAGTGTTGAAGTTAAAAAGTGGTCAACAGGAAAAGTATTTGTATGGAATATATCTTTGTTCAACATAATTAAATATAAATTCTGTTTAAAATTTTCAAATCATGAAGTTAAAATTTTGGAAGTCTTTCGACTCTTTTTTCGACAAGCACATTGCGGTTCAGTGTTGATTGGAATTCTATCCACATGTGTCTGACGATCAATTTAGAGGGCGTCGATCCACATCTATAGCACAAACATGGAATAATTAGTAAATTAAATAGTATGTTATGAATGAATGAATGCTGAGTTTGTACCCAGGGGAAAAGGTACCAATTATACATTACTGAAATATAAATAAAAAGAGTATCGAGAGCTGTTATGGACTGAATGTCTGCGTCTCCCCAAAATTCAGATGTTGAAATCCTAGCACCCAGTGTGATGGTATCAGGAGGTGGATACTTTGGGAGGTGATGAGGTCATGAGGGCGGCGCCCTCACAATGGGATTAGCATCCTTACAAGAAGAGACACAAGAAGAGACACAAGCAGAGAGCCCTCTGCTCCCTGCCCTATGAAGACACAAGGAGAAGACGCCTTCTGTGAACCAGGAAGCAGGTCCTCACCAGACACCGAATCTGCAGGGGCCTTGATCTTGGACTTCCAGCCTCCAGAGCTGTGACAAATAAAGTCCCATTGTTTGAGCCACCCAGTCTGCAGTATTCTGTTACAACAGCCCAAACTAAGACAAGTGCTGAGAGAGAAATATTGACTCAGACAAATAGGAAAATGAACAGGGTGTGTGTGTTAGTATCTCAAGATCCCTGCCTTGCCTGGTGTCTTAGTGCATTTTATTTTCCAAAACTAGATTATAATTCAATTAACTGGAAAATACTAACCACATGATTTCAGCTTATAGTAGAGGAAAGATATGTGAAGATGATTCAGTGTGCACCCTGTCCAAGAAATACACATTTTTTTGGTCAACATCTTTAAAATTTCAGCTGTTCCACAAATATGCTGGTCAGTATGTTCCCAAGCACATCAACAATAATATAAAGATCATATCCATTATATATGAATATGAAAATTATGCAAGTGAAAATTATATTTCCTCCGTGGGTGAATTTAAAAATCTTGTCATTGTAACAATGTTGAAACATAATATCTACATGTTGATGACGCCAGGAACAAGAGGACAAAATTAGATCTCATTCTGATGTGTTTACCCATAACCTAAATATGACAGAAGTTAAGAAAAATTCTATTCTGAAACCCCAGCTTAGCAAAGACTCTCATAAAATCAAAGGAGATAAGTTCTAGGGTTACTAATAAGCTATAGTCAAATTCCATTGTTCAAGGTACACACTGACGTATAAATTAGGGGGATCATAGCATCCAGGATGGTCCCCATAGCTGCCTGCACCTTCCCTTACGATGCCAGCTGTCCTCTCGTTGGGAACAATAACAGACATGCTTCCCTTATTTTCTGGAAAAAGAGTGAGAAAGGAAGGGGAAGAGCTCTCAATCATGTTTGAAAAGAAACACACCTGCATCCTGTTCTAATATTGTCGGAGACCAATAAATAATTGGTTAAACAAAGGCCTTGGTCTGGGTACTATACCTGATTTCCAAGACAATCTTATAAGGCCAGGACAATTATTGTCCCATTTTTCAGATGAGGAAAATGAGAGCCAAAGTGTTTAAACGATCTTTTCAAGGATGCTCTCCTGATAAATGAAGGAGAGGATTTAAACCACAGCTAAATTTTCAAAGCCAATGTTCTTAACTATTAAGCTACATTGCTGCCTTAATGTGTTGGAAAGTGTTGTGTTAACCAGTCAAGTTAACTCCTGTTAACAACTAAATAATTGAAAAAAGTGAATAAAGATCAGTCATGAATGAATATTCTTTAAATTCTCCAAGGACAAAAGAGATTTCATTCCAGAGGAGACATATCTTTCGCATGCTTCTCTAGCAGTGCTAAGGAGAGCTTGCGGAATGTAACACTTCTCGGGGACATATGCTAACAGGGTGGTATTCTCTCTTTCACCAAACATAGATACTGTACATTTAAGAATTACATGAAAATCTTCAACTATTCTTCTGGCACGACATCTCCTCTGCCCCTAGACAGAGCAGTGAAACCCTGCCAGAATATGGAATTTTAAAGAAGAGTAAGAGAGTGTCTCTTACTGCTAGAATTCTTTGTTGTCCAGCTCACAGCTGTTCCTTAGCAAAGCAGTTTCTCAACCCTGAGGACACACCAATTGGTGAGAACAGTCATGGATCACACAGTTCCCAAGTGTGCACTAGACAAGTGAAATTGTCATCATGTAGAAGCTACAAACTGAAATCTCGTAAAACAATTAACATGGATGCTGTGTCAGCCACACTCCTGAATCACATCCACGTCCACATATTTCAAAATCCTAACAGCTTTTCCCCCAACTGGAAAAAACAAAATCTCAAGGTATTATTCAATGCTATCTTTTGAAGTTTATGAAAATGAACGTACATTTTATTGTTTATTTTCTTGCCAGTGAAGTCTTAAATCACCCATTGTCTGAAAATTGTCCAGATGAACAGGTTCTGAAAGGAAATTTTCACAATAAAGCCAACTCTGTTCTTTTAACAATTAAATGAATAAAGACGTTTATTTAGATCTTGATGAGGCAACCCTTCCGCAGAGAATGTGTAACTGAAGTGTTTCTAGATTCTCTCCCGTCCTTGTCAATCTATCCTGTCAACCCCATCTTCCGGGGGTACCTCCTCATCCACTTCTGTGTGAAGTCTGCTGAGGCAGCAAATCCACAGCGACCTCTGTTTTCTCAGAGATCCAGATATGCTTCACAGCACTCAGTGGTGTTTTAGATGTCGTTCTCATGGTTTCAAAGCTTGATAAAAGTGAATAAAGATCAGTCATGAATGAATATTCTTTAAATTCTAGTTTAAAAATTCTAAACTTAAAATTCAAGTTTTTAAGCTTTTTTAAAAAAGAAAATAGTCATGCATTCCTGTTCCATCTACTACAGCAAGAACAGTGCCTGATAAATGCATATTTACTGGTAAAATGTATGAACATTCTTTACTTGAAAATACTAACTGTTGGATAGTATAATGTCTCCAGTTCATATTCAGGGAAGTGTAGGGTCGTACTGTCACACTGGTTCATCCTAAGATAGAGGGAAGAAGATAGCTGAAAGATGGACTTAGTTGTAACTCTGTGTGGATATTTAAGAAATTGGATGGTATAATACAGAAAATCCATTTTCAGATTTATTCTAACACTGGTTCTCTTATTATATTCTCTTTGGACTCCTTGTGGAGGTAAAGGAAAAGGAAGGCATCTCTGAATATATATCACCACATTAAATGTAGGCTAAGAAGGCATCTCCTCTTACAACAGTTGATAATTTTTCACTTTTTTGATTCCTGCCCCAATTCTGGCATCACATGTAAATCCATATGCCAGTCAGAAGGGAGTCCAGACTATCCTTTTTATGTAATATACAGAATAGGTTAGTCCTAATTTGAAACATGTGTCATATTCACCACCCTCTTAGTGCTAATATTCATAAGCTTCATTTGACTTTTTTGGTAAATATTCTGAAGACGATTAACTTATATCTTTTTCTCCCAACTAAAAGGTAAGGTATTTCATAATACTTGCAAAGTCAGGTAATTGATTCCAAAAGGAACTCAAAGGTTAGAATTGCAATTTCCTCTAAAGGAAACACCCATGTTTGGACTCTTTAGAAGCTGTCTTTACATTATTAACAGCCCTACTTATAGTTGACAGACAAGTAATAATGTGGCCATCTATCTCCAAGACAGCAGAGCTGAATATATTTCTAACATTATAAATGAACTTTAAAAGCCCTACAGACAAATTTCATTAAAATAAAGAATGTAAATTTGGTAAATGGAGTCTTTGGATTTTATTGATGAATAAATCTTTACTTTTCTACAACTGCTAATAAGGATCTTGAAGGTTAAATAAATAAAATAAACATGTATTAGATGCAGTGCTCTTTGGGCCAGCGTGGTGTAGAATGCTTTTAGGATGACTGCACTTACAAATTCTCAAAGCTGGGCAAAGGCATTCTGTAATATTCTGTAGGAGGAGCAGCAGTCATGGGAGAGTGCTGATCTTCCACAAATGAAACCCAAGAAGGATTCTCCATGATCCAACATAGATCCTTCTTGCTATATAAGTCTGTCCAAGGCTGGCAGAATGATATATTTCAGAATCTCATCATGACCAGGTCAAGCTCAATAGTGTACCTCTGGTGGTTTAGTGAGTTAGGATAAAAAGAGTTAATTAAAAACAGTTCTTTCTTAATATGGTACAGAAATTACCCTTTTTAAAGAAGGAATTCTCTTTCTCCTAGGAAACAATTTTGACCATTTCTTACCCTAAGTCGAGAGCATCCAAGTGTTCTTGGACATTTGAACATAGGACAGTCTCAAGATTTATTGTCTCATGTCCCAGGATGGCTCCACATTTAAGAGAATCTTTGAATTTTGGTAAAAAAATATGTGGTCCTACTAAGGATATTTAGCTTAGTGGTGTCTTAAAAAGTGTTTGTTTTTTGAAATGTGTCAGTTACCTGGTGAGATTTATCAAAACTTCTGACGTTTGTGTGTAGAGCAGGCAAGAAATAGATAGAAATTAACTTTGGTTTCAAAGGATCTTCTGGCATTGAAACCAGCTTAGAAAAGACTACCTTGTCTGACACACCCACTTCCACAAGCATAGAGATTTACAATAAATCAATGAACTTATCCAGCGAATGTAAATTATAGCCAAGCTCCCAAGAGCCAGGCTCTTAACTTGCTGGAAACTGCTTTTCAAGACATGACAGCCTTCTGATGGCAGGACAATTTCTGACAAAGCATTTGCTGATAGATATTCTGATATCAGGAATGATATTATACATCAAAAGAATGGCTATTTACTTCAATTTCTATGAAGTCATTCATTTATTCATTCATCATTTATGTCATAATGTGTGCTAAGACCCTGGGATTCTGGGACCTTGAGACACAAGGATGGAGAAAACTCCAGCCCTGCCTCCTGAAGCTCAGTCTTATGAAACACACACACTGAAACATCAATTCATCAATTTTCTTTCCCTCTTCAACATCTTTATAGATTAACAGGAATAGAAAAAAAATTTTCTGACAACTGTACATCACTCTATTTAGTCAATAAACAATGAATTTTTCTATGTGCTAAGCATGCTGGCTTTGCCAATGTGAACACTTGACCAATAAAAGATACAGTTGCTGACCACCAAGAAATCATCGTCTAATTGGGAAAAAAAATGTACATCACGGAAAAAATGGCGGAAAGGTATAACTAAATTGACCAGTGATAAATTGATTCTGCTATGAAGCAATAAACTGAACAGGAAGGCTGAATGTTGGTAAAGGATTTGGGCAACCAGTCAAACTGGGCAAAATGCTAACTCAGGTCCCCTGGAGGCATTGCAGTCAGGCAAGAAGTCTGACTTACAGTCCAGGATGGAAGTAAAAATCACACCCCAGCCAATATTTTCATCACCTGATATTTCTGAGCCCCAAATGCATCTGGAAATGTACTGAGTGCAAGTTCCTGTCCTTGAGTGAAAAGGGACTGGGGCTTGGCCAGCTACAACTGCCCTGCAAGGTAAGCACTACAGATGCCGTTTCACAGATTAAGAAAACGATCCTCAGACAGGGTCCGTAGCTTCTTCAGAATTCCTCAGAGAATAGATGGGTGAACTCAGTTTAAACCCAGGCCTATGTGTCAGACATTCTGAAGCTCCTGTTGTCTCCCCTTCTTGCTGTGCTGACTTTATGCCAGATTCATGGAGAAATGAACTATAAAATGAAATAAGTCACCAGGTCAAAAGGTGCGACCGAGGAAATGTCAAGGAACACACTGCAAAACAGGCCGTAGCACGTTGCTGCGTGTTGTAACAGGAAATCACATCTGAACGTGGGAAACCCATGGCTGCCCGAGCCCCGCCGGGCAGTGTAGGACGGCACAGTCACGGTGACTCAGAGCCTCGGGGACAGACTGGCATGGATCCCCAGGCGGGGTTACTAAAATGACAGGGATCTGTGGAAGTGAGTATTGTCAAGAAAGGTTTCTTGGCAGTAGCATTTTTCTTCCCCTTGGCTGTGAAAGATGTAAAGAATTTGGGTAGGAAATGAGCAGAGAGGTGAATTCAAAGCGAAGGGCACAAATGACTCAGGGATCAGATGAACAGTGACAAGACGGGAAAGTGAGAGATGCAGCAAAATCCCTCTCTTTTGGTTGAGGGTGGAGCAATTCCCAGGTCATACCCACCAACCTCTTGCCATAAGAAGATGCCAGAAAAAAGCAATGTCCAGTCTTCAATTTTTCAGTTAGGAAACTCTTATTAACATTCTGCATCTTTGATTATTTCATTCCTTGTAATATCTTGGAATGATATTTAAACATGACTTCAAATAGAAGCCCCATACTATTTATTTAAAGTCCATTTTCAAAATTCTTTTAAAAGTAATTACAGGAAATTATCAGCCTTTGTATCTTGCTGGCTGACACATCATATAAATCAACCGATGTGTCACTTCTGATCAAGCCCACGTAATCATGTTACATGACAGGAACTGACGGTCATAAATAGACATGATAACCTAATTTGGAAAGCTCAGACAAATGCAATTCCCTTTCAACTTTAGTTCAAAAACACTGGTGAAACTCTACGGAGGATTGGCATATTGATGTAACTTTGAAGAATATTTGTAACATTTTCTTGTTTCAAACCTGAAATCTATCTCAGTTTCATACTTCAGATATAAGCTCATAAAAATGTGTAATATAAAATATTTATAGCAAACGTTAAAAAGAAAGAAATGATGTGATTATCTGATTCAATCGATTGTTACCCGGTTCACTCAGTAATAAGAGTCTCTTTGAGGTGCAGCGTATAATCAGGGGTCTCTTCCCTTGGCAGAGAGTAAGAGCTTGCCAATAACTCTATATTGAGAAAACCAGAGGCATTTAATGGAGAGAAGAAAGATGTATTCAAAATTGTGCTACCCAAGCAAGTGTGGTTGCCAAACTTTGAATTTCACAAGAGAGATGAACACCACAAAAGCAAGAAACTGCATCTCCTGGACCACCTAGCATACTGTGAGGAGGACGTGACATGCTGAAGGCAGGATGGGAGTGGAGGTTCCTGGTTCTTAATGCCGGAGGCTGGCACCTGCAAGGCACATGTTAGAAGTTGTACACGTGATAAAGACGGGGACCGTTGGGCAAGACTTGGGCCAGCTCAGCTCTGACCATTGTCCTGCATTGGGCAGATTACTCAGGTGGCTAGATGTCATCCCAGAGCCCAGAATGACTTAAGCGCCACTGTGTGTGGGTCCCTGCTATTATCCTTCACTTGCTGTATGAAACCGACCCAGCAGAATGATGCAGTAATGTGCCTGTCATATTTCTACTCTCACCGGCTTGCAGCCTCATCTGTTTTATCTTTGTTTATGAAAGTGGTGAGGTTTCAGCCACAATGAAGGATACACTTATATCCTACAGGCTAATTTATCCAGATATACACACAAGAGTGCTTTGACTATGTGATACCATATTATGTTGTGGGAGAAGAAATGTTATAGTCCATGTTTCTAGGAGTATGACACCTTTTCTGTGTGTGAATCTGACAATGAATGACTTCCTTCTATTTTTCCTTCTACACAAGTTAAAAAACACAGCTTAGTACCTCAGAAGAGTAAGTTCGAAGGAGGATGAGGTGAGGCAATTAGGTAGAATGTCTGTTACCCACAAAACCTCCCATGTTCCTCCCAATTAGTGTAGTGGTATTTTTATCCAAAAAAGGGAGATAATGGATGATGGTAATGTTCTTCTTAGGAATATTGGCATGAGGTTTTCTTCTGATAGTTCATTTAATCCAAATAATGCCTTCCCCCAACACACACAAAAAGAATGAGATTAGTTATCTCTAAAATTTACCCCAAGTTATTTTCTCACAAGTCTGAAACAGGAAGGTTTAGCTTTGAAAAATCTAATAAAATTTATTTATTTAAAAAACTCACATAGCTGACAATCTAATGAATTATATTCATGTACCTGGTGAAATCTTCAATTAGTAAAAAGAGGGTGGCCACTATGGGGACTAGACAAGGAAGAATCAGGAAATAAAACTACTGTGGTATTTGTACAACTGTGCCAGAGAGTAAGATAATAAATCTAGCTGACCTAAATCTTTCTGGAACCAAAAAGGGCATTCTATTGTGAAGCAATGATAGTGAATGTCTGTTCATGACCTAGAAAAAGTACCTCTCAAGAGCACCCATTTCCTGTCATCATTTAACATGATTTTGGAGTTATAGTAAATGCAACAAGACAAGAAAAATTAAATGTAAATAAAAGAGAGGAGATATTATAAACACATTTTGATGTCCATCTTTCAAACATCTCTTTTATAAGACATTTGACCTGCTGACACCACCACTGAGCCTGATTCTGACACCACTAGTTACTGATCAGGTGTACTGAACACCTGCCATGAGAGTAGCCACCCAACCTTGCTAGCAGCATCTGACTTATGTGTCTTGGTTCAAAAAATAATTGCGCCAATTGTATTTGCTTCCCAGGAAAATAGAGATGAGTCTTTTCACTAAAAGTGGAGAGAGATAAAGAAGCAAGAGGAACTAGAAGGAAGGGAGTTGTGAGCAGAGAAAAATGGGGGTGCCCCTCTGAGAAAGCAGTCCTAGTTCTTGACATCTTCCATTGTCCCTGGGAAATAAAAATCTCTGCTCAGCTTTTGGTTCTTAGATTCCTGTGACCTCATTTAATAGATAGACAGTTTCTGTTTCTTGAAACTGGAAGACCCCTGAAAATCCAGAGTAGATAAAAATATTTAAAGTCCTCAGCAATTACTGAGTGCCCATGATGTGACATTTCCTCGCTTGCCCTCTCAGTAATCCAGGACATAGGAGTCACCAACACTAGGTAGCAGGGGATACGAACCACATGAAACAATACATGACCTGCTTATGGCACATGACGATGAATAATGGAGAGAGGAGAGAGAATTCAGATGCAAGCATTCTGACTCCCAAGTCCAGGTTTTTAACTATCTGCAGGGCTGCTGCTTCCCTGCTGATATTGTGACAATCTGTCTGTAGAAATGAAGAGAATAAAAAAGAAAGCTATTAAAACTGCTGTTGTTCTTTGATTCTAAAACGTAATCAATTGGAATATTTAAAATCACTTTACTTATAGCAATTTACAGAAAAAACAGAACACTGAAATAATTTTATACTTTTTTCTAAGGAGGCAGTAAGACATTTTTATTCATACAATTATATACTGCGTCCTTCTGTAAGATTTAATCTGTATTTAAGTTTAGTGATCTTCATTTCATAGTTTAGATTTTCTTCTGAAAGATATTTGGCCATTATGTATGTCTTCATGGGGACTCATTGGTTCTGATAAGCTGCACTCATCATTTTCAGGCTTGACACTATAATTTCAAGGATTATAGAGAAGATCAGAGTTTATACTTCCAGTTTGGTCATAATTGTGGTTTTATTTTTTCTTTTTTTAAATTAATTTTTATTGGAGTATAGTTGCTTTGTTTTTTTCTTTATTTATTTACATAAGAATAAAAGTCAATGAACTTTTTCTTGGAAGACATATGGAAACTTCAGACTGGTATTTAGTACCTAGTGATAATCTCTCATGATGCATGAATCTGTTACCACAACCTCTCTGAGTTGAAGAATTGCATGATCTATTGGAGACATTTAAAAACTATATACCACATTAAAGTGGTATGTAGAAGCATTGTCTGTACATACTAATACATTTATGTTTCTATACTCTATCACCTGTAACCACTTCTCAGGCAACTGACAATTGCTGACCCAAATTTAATTTAAATTTCAGTTGCATCCAGTGCTACCAATGCAAAGAGCCCATGTGACAGCCAAATGGACTGATGTCATCTCAGCCCAGATAAAAGCAATCTGCCAGCAATGACCGCTCTGCTGGGACTCACCAACCCCCTCCCCACCCCACCCCCGGTGACAGCTGTAGAGAGCACTATGGTTGACATGGATTATAAACCAGAGACATTAAAATATGAAGAAAGCATGCACTTGAAAATGATAGAAACGGTGATGAGAGAGTTCAGTAAGATGGCCAGTTGCCAAATAAATGCAGAAAAATCAATATTTTTCCTATATGTCGGCATAAAAGTCATTTTATTATTCCTCTGTGGCCATTGGGAAATGTATTGGAAATGTTTATACTGTTATAATCTTTACCGTATTATAACAATAGCCTCACAATAATGAAAATACCTTGCAATAAACTTATCAAACAACTTTCCGGAGTGGTAAGAAGAGGAGCATTCCTTCTGCCAAGAATCGTGGTAAACACGCCACATATGCCATCTCGTTTAATCCCCACAAGAACCCGTGTAAGAGATGTACCACTTACGAGAAAAATGCAAAATATGAGGCTTAGAAAGAAGTTAGTAAGGTTCAGAAGATCCTATTAAGAGGCGAAACTGAGATAGTTTGCAAGTTGCTGTACTCACTGGGTCTTGAACCTCAAATCTACATCTCTCTAATTCTCAAGTTCCAATAAATTCCCCATAATTATGTTGGTTCAAGAAAAGTATTTTATCTCAGAGAAAGTACCCAGAATAATTTTTTTCCAAAGTTAACAAAGGGTTCTCTTATTTTCTGGAATTTTTATTTATTTAATTGGACACTTTAGCCATGATAAGGAAAAAAATAAAAATAGATCAAATTTTATTTCAATATTTTTCAAATACTCCTATGAAAAATATTATAACCATTAGAACTTTCTGACACCATAAGCCAGAATCAAAACCTCTGAGGAACTTTTACGTTTTTCCGTCCTCAAATTGAGGAGGGCTTCAGTTACAGCCTTAAAAAGGATCTGAATTTGTCCAACCCATCTCAAATCTCTCTGGCTACACATAACCAAGGCACCAAAACAACACCAAGTGGTATGTGTCCAGCAAAAATGAAGTCTTTAAGTCAAGATAATGCAAAATTTCAAAGCATAGAAAAGTGACAGGGTGATGAGCAAAAAAATTTCTTAAATTAGAGAGGTTCTAGGGACTGTCTGCACTTGTTTTTTTTTCCAGTTTGAATGAGAAATCTCATTAAAACTTTGATGTCAGCACTGTTGGTTTTCTACATTTTATTTCTCAATTGCAGCCCATTCTTAAAATGTGGATTATTGAATGACATATTTACCGAACTGGATTTGAAAGCAAAACTATGAAAAACAAAAACACTATTGAGTTAATAACCTAATAAGCAGTGACACGTTACGTTGAGGGGTTTGTGGGAGAGACAAATGTTTCATCCACCTGCTCATGAGTCATCTTGGACCTTATCCAAGTTAAATCTTGGCAATATTGCCTCTTCTGAACCTTATTCGTTACCACATTTGGCAATTATGAAATTGATTATAAATAAGTGATTTCCTGTAGACCTTGGAATCCCCATAAGCAGAGCATCAACATTACCTTTAAAAATAAATTAAAATAAGGAGTCACTATTTTCGCCAGACCACAAGCTCTAATCATGCTACTGGGAAAGGCTTTATAAAGTTGGAATTCTCTGCTACCACATTTAACTCACCACCCTCCTCTTAGGACGCCACTGGGGGTTTCTTGTCCAGACAGCCCTGAGAGCCAGGTCCCTTGGAAACCAGTGAAAGCTCCAGGCTTGCTTGTGATCTGCTGAATGAGAAGGAAGCTGGGAAAAAGAACATTGACAAAGGCACACGTGAACTACTTAATGCAGCAAAGGTGGTGGCGAGGTTGGGACTCAGAGTTACAGCTGTCACAGTCCCTGTTGCCGAGGTACCTTCTGACGGTACTGGCGTGGCTAGAGCATCACCACGGTGTTATTTCACAGAACACATGACACACTCCAGCGCTTTACTGTGGATCCCGTTTTCCATGAACTTCTGGGTTGTGATCCAGTCCATAGGGGACAGGGGTCCACAGAATAAAATGCTGTCCCGCAGATGCTATTGTTGAAACCCTCTGAGAGAAATAACCAAGGCTGCTCTGTTTAATGCTGATACCACCTTCAGTTGATCATTGAATGCCCTTAATCAATGGCATTGCTTATGCACATGACTCTACATGCCTCCCAGAATAAAAGCAGGAGTCATTTATTCATTCAGCACATTTTTAGGAAGCACCTACTGGATGCAAAGCAGTGCCCTAGACACATTGGTTGTATCATGAACGGAAGAGACAAAGATCCCAACGTCGTCCAACTTACTTTCTGGTGAGAGAGACGGTTCATAATCAAAAAACACTAAACAAGTAAATTATACAGTATGTTAGAAGGTGATAAGTGCTCAGGCAAAAAGAAAAAAATAGAATGGAAAAGGATTTGGAAATATGAGAGCTTGGTGAAGTAGGGAGGTTTGGACAGATCTCATGTTTGTAGAATAAGAAATCAAATTTTTAAAAAACATAACCAGCAGGCAAAGCATCAAGGTTTTAGATACTACGCAATGCAAAACTAAAAGCTGGCTCTGTCCATCTCATCCCTGTGGCCAGCCTCTGCCTCCCGCCCCTGGGAAGTCCTGGTTTCATGACTGTTGCACAAACAGACAAAGAGGGCTGGCTTCCATTCCATCTCCATGGGCACCTGCTCTGCTGCCTTCACATAGTTCTTAGGAGGAAACTTCAGGTCGATGTCATTTAAGGAGAGTGAGAATCCAGACAGCACACGCGGGAACCACCACAGAGATAACAGCTGCCCTCTGAGGAAAACTCAGATGACAGTAGCAGGGATTCCACACGAAAGTCAGACTCTCGACAGGTTTATATGTCTCTAATAAGACAGAATTTTCAAATTGCACCTCCAAGTAAAGGGATGCTCTATATGTATTTTAGAAAAAACTGAAATCAAATTCATCTGTTTCTTTCATAGTGACAAATCTTGCACAAATTCATGACATATATGTGTGTGTGTGTGTGTGTGTGTGTGTAGAGCAACTAAAATTGCATTAAAAAGATAAATTTCAGTTAATTCATGTGGAATGGGCAGCAAGAGAATAATTATAGGTGTCTTAGTCCATTCAGGCTGCTGTTAAAAAATACTACAGATGGGGTGGCTTAGAAAAGACATTTATTCCTCATAGTTCTGGAGGCTGAAAATCCAAGGTCAAGGTGCAGGCAGATTCCTTGTCTGGTGAGAGCCCACTTCCTGGTTCACAGACAGCGTCTTCTCACTCTGGGCACCGGGCTCTCTGGGGTCTCTCCTGTAAGGACACTAATCCCATCATGAGGGATCCACCCCCATGATCTCATCACCCACCAAAGGCCCCACCTTCTGACATCATCGCTTTGGAGCTAGGTTTCCACATATGAATTTTTGGGGTGACACAAACATTCAGTCTATAGTGATAGGATATACTTTTCTGAACCTGAGATAAATAAATAATAGTCTTTGGAATAAAAGGACCTTTAGTAGAGATGGCTGAGAGTTGTGCTTGACCGGGGATTGAAGGATTTGAGCAGTGACAAGGTAAGGACATCCCTGGGGGTAGGGGGCAGAATTCCTTGTGTCAAAAATGAAGAGCTGCTCGCCTGTTGACAGATGACAAATTTGGGTCCCCCAGTGGTCGCTTGAGGCCAGCCTGTGCAAAGTCACAAATTAAGTGAGTGCGGAGCCGTCAAGGGGTCGAGCGGGCCCTGGGCTTCGGGGAGGCTGGGGCTGAGCTGCTCTCTGCAAGTCCATCCAGTCAGCTGGGGGAGAGCCAGGAGTCCATGAGGACTGGGCTGGGCCGTCTGTTACTCAGGGCACAGCCGGCAGCAAGGGCCTCACACCCCCACAGGTTCTTCTTGCCCTCACTTTCCACGAGGGGGATGCAAGGTGGTCCCAATGGGTGCTGCACATGTGGGGTTCTACATCACTGCTGATGAGCCCCCCAGTCTTGTTCGGGGGGCTGCTGGCAAACCTGCCCATCCTCCCCTCTGGAGAGACGTGCTTTCTGGTAGCCGGGAGGGTAAGCAAAGCTCTTCTGGGGAGGGGAGGGGAGGGGAAGAGAAGAGAGGAGGAGGCCTTTGTCTTGGCTGTCTGTGTGAGGTTACAAACGTGCCCCGACCCCTACCCCTGCCAGACTTCTGGCAAGTTTTCCCATTCCTTCAGCCATGCCGATCTATCTGACCAGAAAAAGGGGCCAAATCCACTTGGCTTGTCCCATGCAGCGTTTAACTAAGGTACAGCCAAGAGGTGGGCAAAGCTGTGGACATTCAGGGTCATAGATGGACTTTGCATGGACTATAAGAAGGGCTCAAAGATGTTTGTTGAACCAAACTGGTATTTTACTTTGTGAGAGGGAGGTACACATATCGTTTAATTGATCCTACTTACTTCAACATGAAGTTTTTATGAAAGTTGAACTTGGCCCATATTTTGCAACTTCATATGGATTATCTTAACCTACTTATCTAGAGATTATTTCTATTGCACTTTTTCAGGCTGGCTTTGAGAAGGGCAAGGTCTACAGTGTCATTCCGCATATACTGACTGGGTTTGCAACGTGCTGGGCACAGAAGTCATGCGAGGTCCTCAAACCCCCAGCTCAGGGTTTACATACAGACACAAAGGCCACACAAAGGCCACGAGACAACGGATTCTAACACGAGTCAATCGCGCCTCAAAAACCTCCTGCAAGTCTGCCCTTCTCTCTGTCTTCAGTACATCTTCATCCTTCTCACCTGAGTGACACTCCCCTTACTCCACTACCTTTATCTACACAAATCCTTCCTGATTCGGCTTAGAGGTCTCTTGAATGTCTGTCCATCATTTTGAAGATAAAACTCTCTCACAGGACACCACAAGCCCGGCTGCTCGGCTTCCCTCCACCGCCCACCACCTGGTTTCCTCTCTCTCATCTCCCTTCTGGAAGTATATCCTGCTATCTCATGTCTCTGGGCTTTGCACTTTTCCTCTGCCCAGAATATTCCTGTTTCTCCTTAAAGGCTGGGGAGATTCCTTCCCTCAGTTCATGACAGTTGAAATGTCTTGACTCTTCCCAAGACCCTTTTGAAATTATGTTCTTTTGTGCTCATTGTACCTTAAACTTGCTTACAAACTGCACTTCTATGTATTATAACTATTTTTAAAAGTTCGATTCCTTTCCTAGAATGTGCGTTTAGTGAAAGCCCACCTCAACATGGCTATGAAGTGGAGAGACTCCTTTTATAAGACACTGTGTCTGTGGTTTCCCTGTTACTGCAGGGAGTCCATTTCCCACTGGACACGAGAGGGTCTCAGCAACTCTACTCGCAACAAGTTTTTATTGAACTTCCAGTGAGGTTCCCTACCTCACAAGGTAGCCTCTCCCATTGTTGGAAACTCTGAATATCAGGAAGTGTTTATCAATGATTAAATTAAGCTTCCTTGTCATTTCTACTCAGTGGTTTAGTTCTACAGTCTAGACCTACATAGATGATGTGGAAAAGCCAGTTTCATCGTAGGAAGGACGCCATCCTCTTCTTAAGAGTCTCCACTTTTCTAGACCGTATAATCATGGTACTCTGAGCTGTTTCTCGAATGGCAGTTTTCCCAGAGCGTATTTATGTGTTTGCCAGGCTTCTTCAAGATTTGAAGTTTGACAATATCTATCATTAAAGGCTGCTTTCTGGAAATAATATAAATGTGGCCTGAGTTGGGCACAGGAACTGATAGTACCCTGCACATATATACGTTTTACATTTTTTCATCCATTCGAGAAGAATTTATGGTGTGCCAATCAAATGCTTGGCATTCCTTTGGGTGCTGGCGACAAATAAGACAATCTTTGCCTTCTAAAAGCTCACAACCACACAGAGAGCCATTTTCCTCCAAAACCACTAGAACTTATAGTTCTGTCTCTGGTCTGTTAGCTCAAGGGAGGAGTTTCTCCTTTTTCATGTGCTCATCCTTCATAAATTGAACAAATTGTGTAGAAACAAATTCATGTCATGATTTTTCACTTAGCGTGACTCTTGTTCCAGCCAGGCCTCTTTCGTGTCTCAGGACTTCAGGCAGTAGAGACACACTCAGGCTTGTCCAGAAGAAGCAGGCATTACACGATCAGGACCCAGAGTCCCTGAGCGGAGGGGACGTCGGAGCCAAGATGCTTCCTCTCCTGCTCCATCCTCGTCTCTCAACATTTTACTCACTGTCTTTATAACTATTAGTTATAATTGCTACATACCATTCCCGCAAGAGCTTACTTATCTTTGCTTTATTAACCCGTCCCCTTTCTCCACCAGATAGTTAAAGTATTTCAGTTTTCTTAAAGCAAACTTTGTTTTATTGTTTTCTCTCTCTCTCTCTCTTTCTCTCTCTCTCATACATATATACATATATATTAGATATGTAATGGATATATAGATATGCAGATATATAGATAGATGTATCCATCCATATAGGGAGATCTATGTATTTTTTCATCAGTAGAGATACAGCTGTCTATATATTGGGTATCTATCTATTATATACCTATTACAAAGAGAGATCTATATCTAAAGATATAGGTACATATAATATGTAATCTATCTATCTATCTCTATATGTATCTATATCTATCTATCTAGAGAGAGAGGAGTTCGTGCATTTAATTATGAGATTCCTAAAAGAGAGCCATAGATTGGCAAGTTTAGATGGGGTAAAAAAGCAGAGAAATGGTCACCCCACTTTTAAATGATCTAGAATGTCTTGGCTGAGAACAAAGCCATTTGAGAAACATGATAACGATGGAAGGAGAAGGAAGGGCAGTTTAGGTAAGCAGAGCAGCCTCAGGATTTTTTGAGGCTCAAACAAGAAATAAAAGGCTGAGATGAGACAGGTGAGAGGCAGGTAATGAGTGAGGGACAATTAGAGAAAGAGGATTAGGGAGGAAAGGAGGTTATTTGGGGACAGAAAGCAGATGGTTTTGAAACAGAAAGTAGGGAATTGGGGAAGTAAAAATAGAAACTCATGGGAGCTTGACGACCAGGGCCAAGGTTGTGTAGCAGCAGGGAACGAGGAAAGCTTGGACCACAGCGACCTTGGGCCGTGAGGAAAGAACGTTGATCTGAAGAGGGAGGCGGGAGAAAAGCAAACAGGAGTCATACGAACGTAGAGGGGACACATCTGCCACAAGATCGGAAATGTCAAAGTGGTCCAACTGTACCAGAGTCAGGAAGAGGGTTGAATTTTCAAACCCATGAAAAGTTTTGCTTAAGGCTTGGCTGCATGGTGAATAATGCCCAGCGTGGGGCAGTTTACAAGAAGGGAAGTGGTAGCAGGAGAGGAACAGCTTCGTCCACATGCCATTCTTCCCCAGTCACCTGTGCAGTGTCCTACTGTCGGCCAGCGCTCTGTCCCCATCCTCCCAGCCTCCACACCTCTGTGCATCCCACCCCTTCTCTCCGTGCGGGTAGCCTGGAGGGACACCTCCTCTTCTAGGATGGAATCACACACTGCTGAAGATTTTATGAAAATCTTCATAAAACATTAGTCTTCAGAAAAGACCGAATAGTTGGAAGGAGTGCCAGTGACAGTTCTGTGTTCTGTTTGCATAACCCTCAATGCCTAGCACATGGCCAAACACTAACGCACAAAAAATATTTGTCAAATCATCTGAATTGTCCAGTTCCAGATGTTACTTGATTTATAAACATTGGTAAGTCTCAGGCTGACGTGAATGGATGCATTTTTCATTTCCATGAATTTTTATAGCATCATTAAATCTAATGAAGGAAGTGACATTGTTAAGGGCCTTGGTTATAGGAGGAAGACAAGGTACCACAGCCCTCCAGGGAATATTTCAAAGCCAACTATTTCTGTATATCAAGTTCATGCATTTTACTGCATAAAATTTAAAACTACAAGTAAGACTTCACCTGCGCCATCATCTCAAATGAAGATCAGGTTTGTTGCCAGCCTTGGACTTACAGCACACAAGGCAGAGCTCAGGAAACACAGAAGTGAGGGCTTTGGGGTGACACAGAGCAGGAAACAAACCCTTGCTATACCCCTCCCTGCGTGATGATAGGGTCATTATTGATTCCCTCTGAAACTCGGTTTCAGTGCTTCTCAAGTTGAAAAAGGAGTAAATAGCATCAAACCTGTGACACTATTGCAACTCACTTAACCAGTTTTCTGGAAACCATGTACAAGATCTAGTAAAAAATGGATAATGAAACTTCAAATTCATACCAAGTGCTTAAAATTAACCACCTATTACTCTTAAAATACCATCTTTCTTGTCTGAATTCTGTGTATTTTATTTTTAGAGCATGAATCCATGGAAAGTGTTCTCACAGTATCTGGCATAGAGAAAACGCTTAATAAGTGTTTTATGGTGAGCTCTTCTGCCGTAGATAATGGGAAAAGCTGGGTTACTTCTGAAGACATATCCTAAATCTGTATTCCCTTCAAGGATATCTGACCAATAAGACACTTTTAATTAACATAATTTCTTCTTTAAGCCAATGTATTTTTCTGTTCTTTCTTTTCTTCATGACATGGTGCTAATAGAATGATAAAGAAACATAAGAGAAAAAAATTATTAGCCTTGAAAAACATAAGCCCTAAATTCACTAACTTACCCAAATCTCTACTTCTTATTTCATTAATTATTCAACAAATGAGCCAAGAGGCTTGCAAATTAATTGGGAGAAGTAAACCAACAACATGAAAGCCAAAGAAATTTAAGAAATTCAAGTAACATTTGCATTGCTCTGTTGTCTAAAAAGTTTTCAAGCAACCAAATATTTAGTGATGATAAAGTGCAAAACTGTCACATTATAAGCAATTGGCGGACCTTAGGTGTCCTAGGAGAATTTTCTTTTGTGACCATAACATCTCGTAATTGTGGACAGATGCAGCAAAATGTCAGCCCAGCCCACATCTACGAAAGCTCTCAAAATGATTGATGAAGTGTCCAGGGAAAAGCCAAGAGAGTGAAAGATGATCATTGCACATCCCTGTGCTGGCAGGAGCACCCATGTTTATCTAAGCCAGTGGCTCCCATGCTACCAATGACACCAAAATACACCAAGAGCTATGAAGAGCTGAGAAGGTGCCGGGCAAGTCAGCAACCTCAGAGTCCTCAGGCTGGAGCTGAGCTCATCTCACCCCACGGCCCCAAACCTCCAGGACACCATGCTCCTCTCCACGCCCAGCTCTTAGAACTCCCGATGGCAGAGTGAGAAGGACCCCTTAAGTGTGCCAGGAACATGCACTTCAAAATCACACAGCCCACCCCAGTCCCACTCTCCTGTCAAGGCTCTGGGGCTTATCTCTTGGCCCTCTGCCTGGAGAATGTTGTGAATTCCCATAAAGATATATCAACACAAGATATCAGCATTTGCTACTCCGGAGGCGTCTGCGATTTGTCAGCTGCCATTCCATGCCAGTTTCTCATCTGGATGTCAACGGCAAATGACTGTGGCAGCTTCTAAAACCAAGATTCCAGGGTCGATGACAAAGTCTGCACTGCCGGCCAGTTTCTTGCCTCCGTGCTCAGCCACTCTGCCTTGTACCAGCTAAAGCTCACTCAACTTGGACTCACATGCCTGGACGGGGCACTACCTCGATTTTCAAGCCCCATCACTACTGTTGATAGCAAGAATAGTAGTGATATTCTTAAATAGTAATAACGACGAGGTTCGTATCACTATTGTTCCTTAACATCCTTTGCCCTGTCTGTAGTAGTTTTAATTTCCATCTCACAAAAGCCATCAAACACGCTTAGAAAAGTACAGAAGCCACAGGGAGAGTCACAGGGGAAAAGGTGTTCAGAGAGACTTGCTTGTCTAGACCGAAGAAGGTCCTCCTAAACTCTCCTTTCTCCACCAGGCCTTTGATCCACTGATGGGAAAGTTGATTCTAAAAGGTCCATTTTCATCCCGCCCAACCCCCCATGTAGACTAATGGTTAATAATCAAGGATGTTTAAAAAAGTAGGTGAGGGGGCATGTTAACTTTGGCATGATTATTGTTTGAGCCAAAGCCTATGTGACCCAGGGTCTGTGATGGGAAAGCTCAGAGTGAAAGACGTACAGAGAACAAAGCTAAATGATGAAGCAAAATAACAGGACCGTATCTCTCAACACAGACTACAAACATCAAAATGTGCCTGGTTTTCATCTCAGAGCACTGAGAGCTGGGGTGGACTTCATCAAGTTCTGTACATTTTTCTGTATTTTCCAAATTTCCTATAATAAATAAGCACTGGAAAATTCTTATTTTGAAAATATTTGTTTTTTTAAACTAAAGATATGTGAAGAGAACCCATCTAAACTGAAGCTTTAATGGGAACATAAAATTTGAAATGGAAATTAGAATAATTGATCCATCACAATTTACTTTAAATGTTTTCTAGAAACAGTATAAAACATCTATTCAAAAAATGGATAATGAAACTTCTAATTCATAGCCAAATGTTTAAAATTAACCAAATACTACTCTGAAAAATATCATCTTTCTAGCCTTAGGTTTTTGTCTGTTTTATTTTTAAAACAAGATTTCTGGTTTTGTTTTCTGTCTACTACTTAAGTGGAAATAAAACGTTGTTAATCATGATGAAAATGCAAGCACATTAGATCTTAAAGATAGAAGTTGCATCACACAAACCTCCTTAATGTGAAAATTAGGATGCAGGGGACCAGAGACCTGCCCGATTTTCAAGTCGGGGACCGTAGTTCACTCCGTGGCTCTTGACCTAAGTCGTGCAACACTTCTGGCTCCAAATCTCAAGGTTTCTTTCTGTGCAGTGGTCACCAATGAAGATCCTAAAGGCTCTGGGATGAGACAGGATCAGGTCTACTCCTTAAATGCCTCTTAAAAACACCATGAATGATGGGCAGGTGGATCCACACAGCCACAAATGCACACCCACAGCACACACAAAAGCTCTCACCTCACACTCTAAGAATTCATTATTAAGACTACATGTTATTTGGAAAATGGAAATAAATGCAAAATTTCCAGAGATGTAATTTTAACTAGAGGATAATCTGACCTTGAAGTCGTAGGGAGTGTGGAGATGTCCTTTAAAAGATGCAACACTCTTCTAAAGCAGAGTGAAGAATCCCCAGGGACCACTCCTGAGGCTTACTTTCTGCCTCTCATCTGCCGAGTCGGATGCTAAATACACATCCCTCCTGGTGGTCTGTCTGATATGGGGGAGAAAATGGACAAAGGTGATATTCAAGCCCGGCTCCACCCACAGTGTTGTGTGCTCCTGGACATGTCACCTGTCTAAACCTAAATTCCTGAAAAATGAGGGTAATATTATGTATCTTACTATTTTATTGTAAAAATGATACATAAGAGATAAATACAGACTGTTATGGACTGAATTGTGCCCCCTAAAATTCCTATGTTGAGGCTCTAACCCCCTAGTGCCTCAGAATGTGACCATGTTTGGAGATGGGGTCTTTAAAAAAATAATTAAGTTAGAGTGAGGTCATGTGTGTGGGGCCCTGATCCAATATGACTGGTGCCCTTATAAGAAGAGATCAGGATACAAACACCCACAGAAAGACAACCACTTGAAGATGCAAGAGAAGCTGGTGTCTACACACCTAGGAGAGAGGTCTCAGGAGGAATCAGCCCTGCCCACACCAAGATCTCAAACTTCTAGCTTCTAGAACTGTGAGAAATAAATGTCTGTTGTTTAAGGCCCTGTCTGTGGTATGTGTTATGGCAGCCTGAGCAAACTAACACGTAGCCTTAAACAGAGTACGTTCTCAACATTTAGAGATGTTATCTTAATATTTACTATTACCACCTCTACATCAGTACAGAAGGGCATGGGCCCTGAAATATATGTTTAACGAGCAGAGGTGAGAGACCCATGCCCCTCACGTCGAAACTTATTTTATTCACTTCCTGTTTATTCCATCGTTGCAAAGGGTGTCACATTTAAACGTTTCCTGTTTTTGCAGAAATCTTATTATTATTATCTACAGAGGTATTTTTCTTCAACTTTATTTTTCTCTTTTAGTGAGGAAGGAAGTAAAATTGAACAAGGAAGACAAATATCAATCACAAATTGTATAAATCTGAGCCAACAGATAAGCAAATCAACTATATCATAAAAGCATAAACTCAGCACGTGAGCTCTTGAGGACTGACTCAGAGCTTTCAGAGGCTCGCTGTTCCAAGACCTTAGTAAATCATTTCCCGCTGCAATGAACTTCGGCTTCCTCATCTCTAAATTACAGAGTAATTTAATCCCTTCAATCTCTGATTCATGACTCAATATTTAAGTCTTCACTTAAAACAACAAAATTAAAATATCAGCTGGTATTTCTGATGCTCCAGTGGTGACCACACCCAAAAGGAAGCTCAAAGACCGGACAGAATTAAACACAGAAGATGGATTGTCGGCGACTCTTTAACCTTACGGTGCTCAAGTGCTGTGGGAAAAAAATGTGCTAATTAATGATCAATTTCCAAAGTGAAAAGAATGCATATAATACCATCATTTCTATAGCTGTTCTGAGACCTTTATCAAAGTTTATCATAGGACTTCACTCACCATCAGAGTTTCACACAGAAAGGTGGCTTCTCATTTAGAAAATATTCTTCCTGACCAATGAACTCTCCCAGTTAAATAGATATAAAATGCATGGAAATGTATACAGATGTATGTGTATAAATACATACATCTCTACACATAAATATGTGTATAGGTCTATGCACACAGCTGGTATGTACTATATTAAGATCAGCATATCACAGACAACTAGATATTATCAGCAGCGTGAGACAAATTATATATAAATAAATATATATTAAAATAATATAATATATGGCAAATATACATACGAATGAATCTGGGTTAAAATCCAGGTTCCCCTACTTAATATGTACATGCAATTAGATAATTTTCTTACATTTATACTTATGTATAAAGAAGATAATCAACACTGCTTAACTCACAGATTTTTGTAAAAAATAATTCTATTTGTATAGATATAGTGTTTTCCTTCATTAGCCTATGAGGATCTATTAATACTAGGAAGTAAGGAATTCATTCTCTTCTTCTTTGTTCTACAAAATAGGTTCACAGTCAATTATCTCAGAAACATTTTTTCTTTCTCTTTTGTTCTCTGTCTCTTTCTCCATCATTCTCATCACCCCAACATCTACCTCCCTTTTAGCAATAAGGTGGTTTTATATACCTGCAGTGTTCAATAAAATAGTCACTAGCCACATGCAGCTATTTAAATTTAAATTCATTAAAATTAAATGAAATATTAAAATTTAGTTTTTTCATTCCTACTGTGTCCCGTGGCTGCCATGTTGGAAAGTGCAGGCATGGGATGTTTTCTTTTGTGCAGAAAGTTCTACCTCACAGCCCTGTTCTAGCCTGTTCTAGATTTTTGGTAGGAATGGATTGAATATTAAATAAAGAAGTTATTTTACTGTACACAAGCAGCTGAATTACCCCCCTGAACTATGAGACT
The DNA here is from genome assembly GCF_025265405.1 of Mesoplodon densirostris. Lineage (NCBI taxonomy): Eukaryota > Metazoa > Chordata > Mammalia > Artiodactyla > Ziphiidae > Mesoplodon > Mesoplodon densirostris. The sequence goes on along the minus strand of NC_082664.1, from coordinate 158,130,502 downwards.
TGCTTCTTAGATTCTAGATAGTGTTACCTCGGTAGTTGTAACTGCACATCTATGTCTGGGTTTTACTACAATCATTCCAAAATCAGTTTAGGTCAGCCTTGAGATGTGCATTCCAAAATGCGCAGTCCAGGCCAGAGTCTGTTAATGGAAATGTAGGAGCCAGGACAGGAGAAGTAGTATTACTGCTCCACTTAGCACCGCTCAACCAGCCAGTGAAGTACTATGTTCATTCATGAACAGCACACTCTGACCAGGCCTGACTCTGAAACATGTCCAGGGAAAAACAAGACAAGGAGGGGACAGGGAACAGGGCCACCAGGGATGGCTAAAGAAAATCCCAGCTTTTGAGCTAGGAAAGAGAAGATTTAGAGGCACACGATCTGTGCCTTTAGATAACAGACAGGTCGTCATGACAACGATGGGTCAGGCTTGTTCTGGGGCCACAAAACAGAACTGGGGGTCATGGCTCAGGTTGTAGAAAATAGATTTTCTGGCTAATACAAGAAAGCACTTTCTATAATGGGTAGAGTTACCTGAAAATGAAATTAAATTCCTCCAGAAGGCCTCAAGTTCTTCATAAGAACACTTCAGTTGAGATGGACAGTCAATTGTTAGGCATATGATGTAGGAGATTTGAGCCTCACACTTATCTGTGTAAAGATTAATAACTCAATATCACCTTAAGGTCTCCTGGGGTCTATATTGTCCAGAAAAACACTTGCTATGTCTAAATATTAAACCTGTTCACATCATTGAAACCTTACATGTTTTCTCCAATGCAGCTCAAAACCTAAAAGCATAAATATCTTTCTAACACATGAAGTCACCAAGGGGCTAGGCTTGTCCCAAGAACACAGCAGGAGCTCAGGAAATAATTACTAGTAAAGGGCCATCATTTCAGAGAATTTGTATTCATGAGAGCTGTTCCTTCTCAAGTCATCCTAAATAAAGGAAGGGGGAGGGGGATGAAAGGGGAGGAAAAGAAACAAAACACCTTTATACACCCAGAGAAAATGGAGAATAAACACAGAAAGTAGCACTAAAATCAGAGAGGTTTTTATGATGGAAAATCCAGTCAAGCAGTTTCTTGCTGAAAGCACTTGGGTTACTTCTCTTTTGCCTCAGAATAAAGTTCAAATGCCTTTGCACGCCTTCTGCTGACTGGCCCTTTATGACCTGGTTCTGTTTCCTCTCCAGCCCCCTCTCTCCTGAGTCCTGCTTTGCCAGCTAAGCACTGACTGTTTTAGTTTCTGCTTCATGGGCCTTGACCTGTCCAGCCTCTTGACCTGGAGCACGTTGGTGCCTCCGCCAGGAACATGGAACATGCTTTCCCCACCTGCTCTGCCCCTGCAGCATCCCTGCGCTTTAGATGTGGCTTACACTGTTCGTACCAAAAGGAATATCTTGTGATTCCCCCAACCATCTGTAGACGGGGCTCGGGGCCTGGTTAGTGGATGATGACAGTGTTAGATATCCTGTAGATAGGTTTGAACAGGATGTAAGCTCACACATCAAAGCCCCAAACTAACACCCCCGAGAGCCATCAACTTGTTACTAGACAGGCAACCTGGGGTACAACTCGCATAGAAACCCAGCTTCTTACACATGCAACCACCTGGATGAAGCTCAAGTACATTTTTTAAAAGAAAGGAGCTGGACAAAAATATCCATATTGCATGATTCTGTTTATATGAAATCTAAATGCAGGAGAAACTAAGGTGATAAAATCAGATTTTGAGGTGTGAGGTGGAGGTGTTTGGAAGGGTCACAGGAGAGAGTTTTCTAGGGAAGCTAAACTTTCGTCTTATTTTGGGCTTTGAATTATGCAATTGTCAAAACTCATCTAATAGGACACTTAGAAAGAAATTAATATTGATTTTTACAGTATTTGTGTTTCTCTATGCTTCCCCACCCATGCCAGCCTCATAATGTATTTGCTGTCTGTGGAAGCTTCTGGAATCCGTAGCTGTGGCTTTTGCAAGCAGCTCTTCCTGGCAATGTGTCCTCTGAAACTACCCCTCTCACTTCACTTCTGGTGCAGCTCCCAGACCAACACCCATCAGGGTTCAAAGCTGATCTGCATCGCTATGGATTGAATGTTTATGTCTCCCCAAAATTCTTGTGTTCAAACCTAGTCCCAATGTGATGGTGTTGGGAGGTGGGGCCTTTGGGAGGTGATGAGGTCATGAGGGTGGAGACGCCATGACAAGATCAGTGTCCTTATAAAGGAGACCCCAGGGGGCTCCCTTGCCCTTTCCTCCAGGTGAGGACACAGTGAGAAGCTGCCATCTATGAACCAAGAAGTGGGTCCTCATCAGACACTGGATCAGCTAGTGCCTTGATCTTGGACTTCCAACCTCCAGAACTGTGAGAAATGCATGCCTTGTTTGAGTTCCCAGCTCATGGTGTTTGTACAGCAGCCTGCATAGGCCGAAGCAGGCGCCACACTCAAAGAACGCCCCAGTCGCCTACTGAGCCTTCCACTCACCATACTTTTGGGGACAGTGAATTCCAGTTCCAATTAAGGAAATGATTCCACTTACTATCAGATTGCATTTGCGAAATAATTGGAGTGTTGACTCCCATTGGCCCCTCTGAGTTGTGCTTTATCTCTTTTGCCTGAGTCAGTGTCTGGTCTCTTGCTCAGTGTTCATTCTCTACAAGGGAACTCACCAAGACAGGTCACCTGCACCTGCAGCTTGATATTGCACAGTTTCCCAAGGAGCTATAAGAAAACTGTATCAACTAAACAAGCACTAACAACAAGCCAATGTCTCCCAGCCAACACAGACACCTCACCATTTTAGCCAAATCAGTGAGGTTTAAGTAACCCTTTAAAAATCTTCAAATAGAGATTTTTAGAGGAAAGGCGCACCCTGTTGAGCCAGTCAGCCTACTGCCATTCATTTATGAAGGGGACATACCTCCTGCAAAGAATCTCTCTCAACCGTATTTAAGGAAAAGGAAGAATGAGGCATAAATACATATCATGGTGTTGTTTACCAAACGAGAATTCAGGGGCCTGGTGGTTGTAATGATTTTACATCCTTGCATAATTCTTATTGTGAATGAGCTGGTGGGGGGCCCAGCCCTAAATGTTGAAGGGATTCAAAGAGGGCAAAACATCAGGTGAGGTAAGATGCTCAGCCCACCTTTGCTGGCTGCAAGTAAAGGAAATCTCACTCAAGGAGCTTAGGTAATAAGGAAGAACAGGAGGCCTCTGTGACTCCCACCCTCCTGGGAAGGGTGATGTCTCGGGTCTTTGACTAGATTCAGAACAGGAAACACTCCTGTCTTGTTTCCTCTAAGTGCTTTCTTCACAGGGTGACCAGATGGCCACTGGCAGGGCTGGTCTTTATTCTTTTCACAATTAGAAAGTCCAGTGTTCCCAATAATTCTGCAGTAGCCCCAAGACTGGCCTTGAATGACCCCTGAGGGCCATGGGCTCATCCGAGAATGAGAAACTGAGGACCAGAAAGCAGATTGCCACGACTGTGGGCAGCTTCCCTGGGTCTGGAGGCCAATCAACCTAAGCAAAACCTGTGGACCAGTGAGAGGCAGTTCCTACAAAAGGTAGATTCTGTCACCAGAACAATGGCTGGTAGACAAACAAAACCGAAAGCCGCCAGAGAAGCCGGGATGTGGGACGTCATTTCTCCTTGTGTTGACACGGAAATGGTCAACATGCATTTTGCTAATTTCGGAAACAGCAGCAAGAAAACAGGAAGCCGCTGAGCCATCACTGGGCCTCTGGGGTCGCCCCCTTCTGCTTGGGGGCAGGACAGAGGAGACAGCATTGAATTCACCAAATTTCATAATATGTTGAGCCTAGAGGCACACTTAGTTCAAAGATAACCCTTTCTTTTTTGGTATAGTGACTCGGAGGAAGACTTGGGAGGTGAGAAGGGAGCAGGGCCATCCCAGGGATCTCAGCCCGGGATGAACCTCTGCCTGTTCAAGGTCATCTGATAAAGTGACTTTGGAGCCAGGTGGAGGTAGGTTCAAATCTGACTCTGCCGCTTAGAGGCCACGTGCTCTCCGAGAAGCCATTTGCTCTGATCTTCCCCACTGCTTGCCTGCAGGGCTGTTTGAGGTGAGAGTTCAGTTATGATGGATACATGACATCCACACACCACGTGCTGAAGACCTGCTGGTTTCCTTCCATGGCTGTTTCATCCTTGCTGTCAGTGAGATTCTCAGGGTAAGAAGAAATGTGAAGGGATATATGTCTATCAAGGCCAAAACACTCCTGTAAAAAGAATAGTTTAGAATAGTTTTAGAATAGTTCTTACAAATTAGCTAATGTTTTTACATGCCTACTCTATGCCACATAATGCTCTAAACACTTTACATATATTAATGCACATAAGCCTCACAGAAATGCTATAAGGTAGATACTCTCACTATCTCCCTTTTGCACCTGAAGTAAATGAACTCCAGAGAGGTAAAGTGATTTGCCCAAGGTCACACAGCCAGTAGGGGTAGAGCTGAGATTCAAATTCAGGCAGTCAGGCTCCAGAGTCTAAGTTCTCAACACAATTTCATGCTGCCTTGAGACCAACTACATAATTTTTTTTTGAATTCTTTTTATCTTTTTAAAAAATCATGACTACATCAAAATTGCTTCTGGTGCTTTATAAATTATAATTCAGTGATAGTTAAGTATTGACTTTCCTTGTGAGATGTTTGTATTTCTTTGTCATCGATGAAGTTCTCCTGATTATAAACACTGTTAATGGTTCCAATGAAGGAGCTGAATCCAACCTTCCACTGGACACAAAGAATCGCTCCAACCTACATATTTTTACGTGTCTTTTGTGATGGGAACAAAGCATGTCTGGGGACTACAGAGAATCGATTATTACCAGAGAGGTCATCTAGAAAGAGATAGAGGTAAAACAAAAGGGTTTTGGTAAAGCAAATGAAAACATCTGTCAGTGATGGAATAAGACTGAATTGCCCGTAGTCATCGTGGGCCGGCACGTCTAGAACAGAAGTTAGAAAAGTGGCTGCACGGCAGGGCTTGAGTCACGGCCCAGAACACAACTAGGGGATGCAGAGACCAAAAGCAGATCAAATCCACATCCTGGAGAGAGCGTCCCTGGGATGAGGAACACGGCGGCATTGGGAATTGTTATTAATAGTCTGCACACGAGGATAAAAATGTTCTTCTTCCTAAAGACTAGTTTCCATCCGATGGATCATTCCTAGGAGGGGGGGGATGCGGCTGCGGGGGCCACAGGAGGCTGGGGGCCACAGGAGGCTGAGATGGGACCACAGTACGTGACCTAAGGAACAAGCAGCACAAGCCAGAAGCCTATCTGATGCCTTCTACATCCTCTTCTTTTCCAGGAAACAGTCCCATAGCGCAATAGTACAAACAACAGATACAAGGATGGATTTACAGCACACACGTGTGTCCACACGAACGTATGCACAGATCTGTGGTACCCCTGTGTGTGTATGTGTAACAGATGCAACGGTGTGTGCCTGAGATGCCCACCCTCCAGAGCCCCACTGACCAGACTCGCCCCTGGACAGTGATCACTCCTGTCCTTTTCTGAGAATCACCCTCAGCTTCAGAGAGCCCCCTTGCCCAAGAATGTGTCCCCCATTTGGGACAACTTGGGTCCAGTAACTGGCCAACGCGAGGGCATAAGGGCCTCAGGTGAGAGCAACTCGGAAGGGCATCTGGCTTGAGTGCCGGTGGGACCAGTGGGGACTTCGCTGTGACCGAACCCCTGTTCTACTTCTCCTTCTGCGGGGATCCCACCTCCTTCCTACGTCTTTGCTTCCTGAGCCCCCTACAAGCTCTGCCTCGAAGCTACTGGGGCAGCGGAAATTGCCTGCAAACCTCTGTCTCTCGTCGCCTCTCGAGGCCTGCTTCCCAGGGAACCAGATCAAAATAAATATTTATCCCCGCCTCTGATACGAGCGAGGAGAGGAAAGCATTTCTGACTTTGATGGGAGGTGGAAGCGCTTTCCCCTCTCACTTAGAAGGCTGCCGGGTACCAGGGAGTTAATAAAGCTCAGAGTTCTAAATTCCAATCTGTCCCCGATAAAAAGTGGACAGTTGAACCTCAGTTATCGTGGCTAAAATTTAGAAAATCAGTGGGGAAATTATTGTTACATAATTTTAAGAGCACATGACAAAAATATTTTAGATTCTCTTTGAGTGAAAATTAAACCATTTCTGCTAACATTTGTGTTATTTTCTCTCTCGATATAAGATACCTTCACAAAAACATGTTCTCAATTGTTATCTGCAGCCCTTTTAGATTGAAATTATGGAACTAATGAGACAACTTAATTATGATCCTAGGATTTTTTTTTTAAACCAGAAGGGCCCTCTAAATTTGGGGACGGGTATGAGTGACAGTAAATGAATAAGAAATCAGTCAGATAAACAGGACACAGAGTAACACACGTCAGGCTTTTATACCAGATGCCCTTTTGAAGGAGAGGAAAGAGGAGGGAAGTGAGAGAAGTCGAACTTAAACAAATTTTGATGATTCTTTTCTAATGTGGAGACGTGTACAGATATATACGGTGCATGGGGCGTATGACTGTGATTTTAGAAAGTGGGACCTCCTGCTTTGTCATTTCCGATCCCTTTTTAGCCACACGCATCTGTGATTTATTCAGGTTGGTTTGCACACCTGAGCTCCAGTTGCTTCTGAGTCTCTTGGTTGGTCATAGTGGAGGGTGGGATTATTGGGGAGGAAAACTGTTTCAAATACAATGAACAATTGCAAACTTTGATGACAACGTTTCAAGATACAACGCAAAAAAAATGAAGAACTCCAAAAGGAGTGTCTTTTCAGCCAGGTTTCTATTTCTGGCTCTACAAACAACTAAGGATTTGTATTGTAGAATTTTAAATATCATGAGGAGACCACCAAGGACTATGTGGTGTGTCTCATAGAAGATGTGATGAAAGGCCATGCGTGGGCTTCTAGAACTCAGACATCATGATGACAAACGTTCTTCTGGATGGAAAGTTTCCCCATTTGTCTCTCTACTGTTCTTTGAAGAGCAGGGCACACGTTGGGAATGAATGGCCGACATTCCATCAGAGCACAGAAAAGAAAGTCATTCGAAGGAAACTGAACTTCCCTTGCCATACAGCGCACGCGCACACACACAGAGTAAACATAGAAAGCATCTCTAGAGAAAATGTGGGAAAAGAAATTCACATCTCTGGAATTTCCCAACAGTCTGTTTTGTATTCTGAGGTTTCTGCTAAGACCTTACGAATTCCCAGTGATGACACTAACATACCTTCCTGCACTGCTTTCTGTACAGAAAGATGTCAAAAATACACATGTGGGTGTTTTATGTAACTCTTCCAATCTTACATAGTCTTTTGACAGTTTGATGAAAGGGCAGTGGAATATATGATCATTTAACTTCCTGCCGGTCAGTAAAGCACAGAGAGAGATGGGAACATGGTTGTCAGGGAGTCTGTTCACTCCCACCGTCCACACTGGGACCCCAGGTGGAGGCCGTTAGTCACGTGACTGAGACACAGATTTAGGGGTTGCTTAGATGGTCACTTGTGGCTCTAGAGGTTTGCTCCACCTCCAAAGCTTGGTGGAGACGCCTTGTTTACTCTGATTAAAGACCTTGTCAACACTTAAGAGTTTCACTGACTTGGCCTTTGAAAGTGATGAAAGGTCTTCGACCAGAATCGAGAGAGGCAGATGAAAGGGGCCCCCGGGCTCTCTGCAGAGACATCCTCTCCCAAGACCCTGCAGGGCTCCCTGGAGGACACCGCCAAGCACTCTGCGTGACCCCTGGAGGCTTGTCCCCCACTTAAACTGACGTGTCCAAATCCATCTTACATCAAGAGTGGATAGATTGAGAGAAACATGGTTTGAAATCACCTGAAATAACTGGAAAACAGAATGTATTCTTTAAGGAGGATTTTCTTCTTGGGCACATTCTCCTATTCTGAAATGTCAGAGCACCTCCAGTACTTAAAGTTCCCACTTAGTGGTATGTGATCTGTCAGTATTTAATATTTTATTTATTTATTTTTCTGAATTTTATTGAAATATAGTTGATTTACAATGTCATGTTAGTTTCAGGTGTACAGCAAAGTGATTCCGTTATACATATATATATATTTTCAGATTCTTTTCCCATATAGGTTATTGCAAGATATTGAATATAGTTCCCTGTGCTATACAGTAGGTCCTTGTTGGTTACCTGTATAGTAGTGTGTATATTTTAATCCCAAACTCTTAATTTATCTCACCCCCTCCCCTTTGGTAACCGTAAGTTTGTTTTCTATGTCTGTGAGTCCATTTCTGTTTTGTAAATAAGTTCATTTATTCAGATTCCACATATAAGTGGTATCATATGATATCTATCTTCCTCTGACTTACTTCACTTAGTATGATTTTAAATTGCTCCACTCTCTAAATATATATTCTATCACAAGTTTTTATTCACAAATCCTTTGCTTTAATGAAAACATTAAGATCGGTCTCCATGGAATTAGTGAGGCATTTTTAGTCACTGGAGAGAAAAACTCAATGGATATTTTCCCACGTTCACTACTTAGGACCTTGGGTGAGGTCCAGCATTTGAAATTTGAAACTTGACAGTTGAAAGGGAGAATTCTTTATGGAATTTCTTTTTGAAAATGTATGTGAACTCCCAAATTTAAAATCCCAGCCATATTCTTACCCTGTCCATTGATGGACACCGTTCAGAATCCTTATTCAAAGATTTGCATTTAGAATTGCTGCCCACACCTTTAAAACATGACCAGAGGCAGTTACTAGTAAAAGTTTAAGATGACCAAGGATTCAAATAAGTGCCAAGAAATGAAGGGATGAGATAGATAGTTGTGGCACTAAAGATAATAAAAACGGTTAGAGTCAGGGAATAAAACAATGTGCTGCTTAAGGAGAAATAAGAAGTACATATGAAGGAGGGAATCTGGACGAAGCAAATTCTTGGCAGAGAGAAGAGCATCTCGGAGGGCGAGGGAGGGGGCACGACTGCATGGATGCGGGGCAGCTCCGCACTGGACCCTGGCTTTCCTTGAGTGTAATGAGACGTGGTTAAAGAGGTTAAAGCGAATGACATGTTACCACGCTTATGTTTCAAAGCACTTATTCTGGGCTTGATGTTGAGAATAAGTTGGTGGTGAGGTGTGTAAGGAGGGGCAAAGCAGGAAGCACAGGACGGAGCTGTGGCAACAATTCAGGGGCTCAGTGAGGGCCCCTTAACCCTCTCCCAGCTGAGGACGTGGAGAGAAGTGGCTGGATTCTGGGCATAGTTTAATAGTAGGAGCCGCTCACTCGGAGGAATAGAATCTGGAGTGTGTGAGGAGAGGGGTCATAGGTAACCCCCCGAGGAACAGGAGGGGAGAGCTGTCATTTTCTGAGAAGAAGTTTGGAAAGTGGGGCATTTATCTTTTGACATCATGCACTTGGGATGCCAATTAGATAACCAGCGGAATTGAGGGTACCAAGGCGTGAGCGTTCAAGGGAAGGTCTGGGCTGTTGATAGAGGCTTAGAGGCTTTGGAAGAGAGGTGGGCAATCCTTAAAGCCATGGACTGGATGGCATCACCAAGAAAAGAGTCCCCAGGCCTGAGCCAGGGATGTCAGACGTGAGAAGGAACGAGGGGTATGAGGAAGGTGCCCAGGGAACTGGGAGGAAAAACAGGAGGGCCTGCTTCCCGGACGACAGGAAAGGATACATCTCCTGAAGGAAGACATGTGTGTCTGCACCCGATGCCAGTGAGGTCAGGTGAGGTGATAGGGAGCTGATCGCTGGACTGGGGACAGAGGGGAAATGTGACCTCAGCTAGAGCTGCTGGGGGAAGGCTGTCTGGGGCTTTCAAGTAGCAGGGGAGGCGTGGAAGGGGCAGTATCGCCCATGGGACCTTGAAGAACAAAGACAGACAATGGTCAGCAAAAAAATTAGTTTGAAAAACTGAGGAAGGTGAACTAAAGTGTTATAAGAACTGGTCTCTTAGATTTGGTGATTATAACAGGACTCGTGACCTTTAAGTCAGTGATTTTATTAGGAGAGGGATAAATTGTGGTGGGATAAAGAATACCTGGGAAGAAGGAAAGCAGAAATTGACAGCTCAGTCTATTTCTAGAAGTTTAATGTCTGAAGGAAAGGAAGACTGGGAGGTGTCTCAGCACTGATCTCAAAAACACCGTTGCTTTGTATGTTATCAGATGCTTATTTTTTCATATTTTAGCAGCCCTGAAAACAGAACGCATCTTACAATGATGGCAGTTCTCAATGTTTATTGGCAGCATTTTTTTCATTCTCTGTGGCTCATAATGTAATGGTACATTTTATGATCAATATTGCTTAGAGTTCATAAAACATGGGCGTATAACGAGTGACTAAGCCAAGGAGAGGGAGCTGTAAGTGGATGTGAAGAAGCAAGAGAAGGAAGTGGAAGAGATGGCCTTGAACAGCCTTGTCGTTCAGTAAATATTTGTAGAGTGAGTGAGTTAAGAACATTGATGGGGTGGTGAGAGTGAATTTTAATTATATTCTGTGTCCAGGCTGGAAGGACAGAGGTGAGATGCGTGGGGCGTGGAGATGAGGACCAGGCTGATCAAAGCCCCGGACACAGGATGGAGTGGCCGCTGTGCTTGGTGAGGGCGTGGAGGACACGGGGAGGACAGGGCGTCTTGTTGGCAAGGGGCCTTCCTGAATGAGAGCAGTCCCTCAGGCCCGGGTGTGTCCTTGACTGGCTTCTGGAAGTGAGACAGAGGTTAGGGCCGGGAGGGTGCAAGCAATCCATCAGCCTGGATGTGGGTGTAGGGAGGGCGGTCCACGGGCACTGCGGTGGAGCAGGGCAGGAACTGCTGGAGGAAAACCAAGTCGGGCCCGAAGTCCTGGGGGTCTCGGAGGAGGAACCCCGAACGTGGAAGGGCGAGCGGGAGGTGATGAGCTTTGGGGATGGGCAGGAAGGCACATGTGGGGTGAGGCAGCCAAGGCAGGAGGGGAACCTGAGATCGAGCCTCACCACAGCCCTGTGGAAGGATGTCCCCTCCCAGGCTGCAGTGAGAAAACAGAAGCTCAGGGAAGTCGGCACTGGAGACTTCTCTCTCCCAGGAAGTCCCCGAATCCTGCAATAGTCACCGCAAGTCAGCTCTGCTGTGAAACAGGTCAGAGGAGGGTGTCCTCTCAGATGGTGGCAACTTCTCCAAGGGGCCTCGTGTCCGGTCACGGTGCTCAGGCCACCACCTTCCCGGAGCTGCTGCCCCCAACCTGGAGACCCCTCAGGATGGGGCGGTGGACTCTCTCTTCTCTACATGCTCAGGGCTGCGTGGATGGGGCTGGAGGGAGTGAAGGCAGACGCCCCCATCCCATCCTCCTCTGCCTGGACCCCTCCCTGCCCGACCCTCATTAGCTGGACCTCCCTCTGCAGGGCAGACACCCGCTGTTAGCATCTCCCCTGAGAGCCCAAGGCCCCCAGGCAAGGGAACCAGAGTGAGGCCAGCGCTCCAGAAGCAGGAAGCTGAATATTCAGGGGTCCTTGGTCTACTTAAAACACCAAGTGTCTTTAATACTGAATATGCAGGAAAATGCCAGCAATGCCCCAGCATATGAGAATCTTCTGCATTGTGGCCATTTCTGGCTCAGGGATGAAAAGATGGTACAAACCGCTGTGGATGTATCATCTCAGGAGCAGTGTGTAAGCTTCCTCACAATCCCAAGGTGTTCTGTTCTCTCTCTGAGTCAGTGTGCCCCGTGTGTCACCACTTGACTGTGGCACCTTCCTTGTTACCCCGTGGGTGTACTTCTACCTTCCCAACCAACCTCTGAACTACCTGTTCTGAGTCTTTTCATTTGTCCTGGGTTCAGGGACCAGGAAAGAGAAATGGTCCAATAAAGTTCATGTAGACAGTAAACTGCAGAATTTGAACTTGAACCTGGATCCTTCTCAATCTGAAGCCCGTGGACTTTTGACCCAATGATATTGCCTCTGATGAATCACGGTCCAGTATTTCTCAGCCAGGTTCCAGAGCTCAATCCAGTTATATGAACACAGACCGTCAAGCCACCAAAGGAATTAGGAATAAAACCGTTCCTGTGTTCCTGCAAGCTAGAATACAGGATGCAACCACTGACGCCTCCAAAGGTCAAATTAGCAGGGATATTAAGTAGTAAAATGATCATCCTGTGCTCTTTCAGTTGAAAACTGTTCTTATTTACAGTTCACCAGAACCAGCCAAAGTCACACGTCTAATGTTTATCCAAGCATCACACTCGAATGTAAGCATTTCGGTTAAAGATCTGCAAATGCAGGCTCTGCGTGCTTATGTTTTCCTGCTTATAATTTCTACATTTTGTGAAATAAGCTAAGGCATATTCATACATAACTAAAACTATGAACATGAGGCAGGTCCACTGTGATGCCCACGGTCCCCACGGTGCCCTCGGCCTCCTGCACACAGAACACGCGCCCTGCTCACAGGCTGCCACATTACACTCTCCCCCTGAATTTGCTAAACGTGCGTGGACGGCAGGGAGCAGATTCACCCTCAAGGAGGCAGAGGAACTGGGCCCCCAGGAGAGGGTGTGACCGTGAGCGGGGATGGGGCTGACGCATCCCGTTTGGAGAGAAGATGCTCCATGAGCCCCTGGACGTTGCAGGACCGAAAGCTGCTGCCATGAGAGGAGAGGAGAGAGAGGGAAGAGGAGAGTTATCCTGTGAAGGTGTAACACACATCTAACGTTTGTCATCATCTTACAGAGCGTGAGGGGCTCAAATCACCCAGTATCGGTGCCGGAAGAAAAACAGGTCATGAATTTCCAGGCCTTTATAGCCACACGCCCTGAGTCCTTCTCAAGTCAAAATAAAGCAATTTCCCGGAAGGCAGAGCCTCTTGTTTATCCGTCACCGAGGACTTACCCAGGAGAGATGTTTCTGAGGCAGAAAGAGATTCCCTTTCAAGTCTCTTCTCCCAAACTTAATAACTACCCCCGGAAGCCTTGCAGACACTTCGGGATGGAGCATGACTGGAATCTATGCAGCCAGTGGAGACAGACATGGAATATCCAAGAAAAATGACCCTCTTGTCCCCTTCAGACTCTTGTTCCATTAAAAGGAATATCTGAAAATGGTATATCTACTTGTCTTTTAAAATAGGTTTTCAAATTAATATATATATTACATATTTAAAATTTTTAAGGAAAATGACTCAACTTTTTCCTAACTCAGAAGTAATGATTGCTCCCAGAGATGATAAGGGTATAAAAGAATTCACAGTCTGCAGTCTGCTTTCCAGTTTCAGCCAAATCCCTGGAGGACAAAGAAAATAGATAAAAACAGCTGATGGGCCCCCCAGCTACTGGTGCATTTTATCATGTGATGGCGGCTAGCACATGCTCCAGACAGAAACAAACATTATTCCGTAGCTCTTAGCCACCGGTGTCCTGTGATCAGATGATAGCCCTTTCAAGTAAAATGTCTCTATTTAAAAATTCTTTACTCTTCATTCTTTTCTTTAAGTCATACACACCCAGAATTATATGTACATATATGAAAGGCCCATTGAAACTGTTTGGTTTGTACCAGGAACAGGTTCCTCAAACCTATGAAAACTGTCCCTGCCTTCTGATAACTCATACACGACAAGCCCTGGAGAAAGAGCCTCTGTGCTCCAGGCGGGGAAGCTGGTGGAGACCCTACAGGTGCAGACCTGCCCTCCAGTCCTCAGGCCCTTGAGCTGCCTTCTGGTACCATCCCATCCTCCAAAATAAGTTCCCAACCACTCCCTCTTCCTTTGCAAATCCCTCACAGTTTGCATTCCCTTAGTCAGTTGTTCTCAGATTTAATTCTCTCCCAACACGTGAGAGGAACAAGGTCACCCTCCTAGTGACCCTACAGGAGCCTCTCCCTTTGGGGTGTGGGAGGAGCCCCTTCTTCACCCCAGTCACATCCCTGCTGCAGTCAGAATCTTCCTGTCCTAGAAGGGAGCATCCCAGGCACCACCTGATTTAAAATGCAAGTTTCACTATAATTCAGGGACCGGAGGCCAACAGATCAGGAGACAACTGCCCTTGAGAAGATATCCTGTCCCTCAGAATTCTCAAGATGAGGAGGCACATGAGACCAGGTGGGGAAACAGCGGGGCCAGTTAGAAGAGAGAGGGAGGGGGTACTTGGGCAGGAGGCTTTATTATGGTTTTTGCAGGAGGCCGGCTGGGCAGACTTAGTAGGATTGTTTGGTTTAAGTAGCTCCAGCAGCTCTGAGGCACAGGGGCCGCCCCAGCTGCCTGGTACCCGCCCTGGGTGACCCGGGTAGATGGACAGCAGCCATGAGTGTGAGCACCCCCTAGAGGAGGGGATTGGAGGGGGCTCCCAATTGGTTGGCTTGCATATGAAAGATACCCTCTGCTGGAAGGGGGATTTTTGCTACCTTTAGGAATTCACTACCTCTTCTCAATACTCTGTAATGACCTATATGGGAAAAGAATCTAAAAAAGAGTGGATATATGTATACATATAACTGATACACTTTGCTGTGCAGCAGAAACCAACACAACATTGTAAATCAACTCTACGCCAATAAAAAATTTTTTTAATAAAAGAAAGAATTCACCAACTTGGGAGCGGCAGTCTCTCCCAGGTCAACACCCAAGATGTCAAAATGCCAGAAAATACAGAAAACACAAAAACATGTTTCCCATAAGGATTCATGCCTCTGAGACAACCATTCACCCCACCGCAGCCCCAACCATGACCACAGGCAAGGAGAATCACTCTGCTTCGTGCTAGGGATTCAGAGAGAAATAAAGACGCTTTAACATGCATTAAGCCAGAGGGCCTCAAATTTTATCGTGCGTGTAAATCACTAAGCCATCTTGTTAAAAAGATTTCTGATTTAGTAGGAGGGGTGGGGTCTGAGCATCTGCATTTCTAATCAGTCCCCAGGTAATGCCAGGGCTGCTGGTCCATGGCCCATACAAGTAGGAGGGCATTCAACTTGAATTATGTGTCCAATTTTTTCAGGCATGTTCACTTGTTAACAAAAGGCTGGGAATATTATTTAATGTGTAAAAAAGAGCTTTAGCCTAAGACTTGTTTGCACTAAAGCAATTACAGTTAAGGCTTTTTTTCTGTACAAGCCACTTTCTATTCCCCGAGTAAAATGTGATCTCACCATAGGGCTCATCCGATGAGAACTAGCCCAGGGACCTTATTAATTCTCAAGCCAAAAGGGTGCCAGTCAGCCACTTGACACTCAGGAGTTCCTAGGCTCTGGGACAGGGAGGAAGCAGGTCTGTGGGGCGGACAGGTCTGAAGGCAGTTTTAGAGACTGCATCTGTTCTGGCATTAGAACCAGGAATGCAATCAACCCTGGGGTGGACACAGCAAAAGTAGAAACTCCTGCGTATTCTGCAACCATCCCAATAACCCCAACCAGACGCGACCTAAGGTTGCCATGGATGCAAAGACAAAGGTAAATTTAGGGATACATTCACCAGGAAGGCCTCAAGGAAGAGAGGAAATGAGAATGGGCTTGGTGGCAGGAGACAGTCACAACTAATGAATTAATGTAGATTTGGGGTGAGAATGAGTTAGCATTTGGACAAAGACAATCTTTTGAAAAGGACAGCCGTGTATTCCCAACAGGAAAAATAAAACAAAGTAGATGAAGTGGCCCATGGAGCATGGAGTTCAGTTTAACGATAAGCCATCACCTCCAGCCCTCTCTCCTGGTCAAAGGAACGACCTTTTTCATATCCAGATAACAGACTTCAGGGTTCTGGGGATGAGAGGATCTTTTCCTTGTAGGAAAACAGCACAGCTCAAAATCCTTTGAAAAATATACACATGATTTTTAAAACACTTCAGAAAAACAAAATTACAACAAAATCCTCAGTGACCAAAGAGAGACATTTCTCCTTTTGTCATTATAAGCAGAATGGCTATTTGCAGAGAAAGAGTCACATATCTTCCTTGAAATCTTCAGGAGCCTGTCTCTCCCAGGAAACACATACCCAAAATCACAGTACGAACCTGTAGTTCAGGCCATGACACTCTCTCCGGTGAGAACAGAGCCCAGCCTGCAGCAGCGGCCACCTGGGCCAGCCTGTCCTTCGGGATGCACCCCCCGCCCCCGCCCCGTACCCGGCCCTTCCCTCCCACCTCCGTCGTGTCGCTTCCTCCCTGGAAGGCTAGGGGGGCATCTAGACTTGGCCATCTCTGTGCAGCCAGGGTTACTTTACGCTTGCCCAGGGAGACACTCCAGGTGAATGTTCTGGAATGAACTCACCTGCCCTTGGACAGGGTAGGCTATCTGCCTGGATGCTCAGTGATTCACTGTTTGGTCTTGAAACTCGTGGTCCGTGACCCAGCTGGTTTGTCCCATCTTGGATGGGAGGGGGCAGCACCATTAGGGTGACATCCAGCTCCCCTGCTGGGCCTGTGTAAGACAGCGGGTGGAGTGTCTGTGTGAGCGGACACCTGTGTGAACACACCATATGCCTCCTTTATCGAATATTTGTATCACCTCACACACAGCACATTCTTCTTTCTGCCCAAAATGAACTCCTTCCACCACTAACCAAAATCATTCCCACCCATCATTCAAGACTCTGTTTAAATGTCCCTTCCTTAATGAGTGTACTCAGGACACTCAAATCAAAGGCGGACTTTTTGGTAAAGGACCTCATTGCACCCGTCCTGTCCTTCACAGAGTTTAACACACTTTTCAATAATATATCCTTGCGGGTTTTTACTTGTCTAATACCTGTCCTCTACTAGTCCATAAACTCCCTGAGGACGGGACCGTATCTGTTTTTCTTGTCATATACCTAACACACTTCACAGTGCTTAACACCTAGAAGCCAGGTAACAAATGCATGTTGGAAGAATTCGTGAGGAGGGAGTGAATGAGTAAATCAAGATGATTCCACACAACCTAGAAAATACTGTCGTGATGATCGCTGTCATAGCTTTTATCATCACTATTCTGGGGTTCCATTTTTATTAATAACTTACAAATGCTATTCTCTGAATCGGACAGCAAACAGCACCTCTTATTATTTAGCTGTGACATTTCTCAACTGAAAGGATCAGTTCACCCGGTGCCAAGTTAATTTCTGGTTTGTACATGACAGTTTTCTAGATAGATGCAGGACAGACAGATTCTGTATTCCATTAAGTTTCAGCTAAGAATACTTCCAATCTCTAGTCAGTTTGATATCCCCAGGTCTGCTGCATGCTAAGAACTATGCTTCAGATGAGGCTCAAAGTAAGTCACAAATATGCATCAGCTTCCAACTCTGTGCCAGCCTGCACCGCAGCCTTGGGCCTGGGTAGGATGAGCCTTTACATCACCCCAGAGCCCCTGCATCCCATCTCACCGCCCGTCTCTCCCCAACCTCCTCCACCCACAGTCTGTCCTTTCTGCTGTGAGTCCTACATAACACAAACAAAGCAAAATTGTGGTGCCGGGAGAGAAGATACAATGGCTGCACAGCAGAAGTGAACAGAAATATGAAACAATGCAAGTGAGACAGACCCCACTGGCTGGCACCCAGAGACTAGTCCAGAAACTCGAGGGTTGGTCAGCTTTTCAGATGGGGATGAAGATGGCAACCAGAATGTTCATTTCCCCTCTTCCCAAATCACCAGGTCTCCACTCACTTGGGGCTGGTCAGAAGAGTGGAATCTTGGCCGGGTGATCCGGGACAGCTTTAGAGCGCTTTAGAACCTGGGCCACAGGACTAATGCTGGCCGTCAACAAGCAGGCTGTTGGCTGCTTCTGGGGGATGTCTCACTTTACGACCTCCCCTTCTCATCCAAGGGCACTCTTTGCTGTTGGCCTGGCTCTAAAGCTGTGGTTCTCAACCTTGGCTGCCCTTCAGAATCACCTGAAGAAATTTGGAAACTTCCAGAAGGAAAAATCCAAGAAGAATCCCCAGACCCATTAAGTCAGGGTCCCCTTGGTCCCTGAGATGAATAGATGCAACCATGGCTGAAACCTACAGGAAAGTGTCCCATCAGACTCAGGTTGCAAGAGGCAACCAGAACCACCTATAACGCTACTTTTAAAAGCATTTTATCTAGGGGAAAATAAAGCATACATTCAATTCCACTCTTTTCCTCTTAGAATAAATTTTGCTTTATTGGAGCAAATGTAGCATCAACTGTTTCACTCTACATGGAAATTTTCAGTTTTCCTGTTCAGTTTTACAGCACCTCTATTCTACAGCTATAATTTTATATGATGCCTTGCTGGCATTTGCAGAGTAAAACATTATACATAGTTTCTAGTGCCAAAAGGTGTAGAAAGTTTTGTAAAACTCTGGAAGGGGAGAGAGCAATAGGTTTCTCTTAAGGTCATAAAATTTTTATTTGATTTTTTTCCCTCCTTTATACTGGTTGCTGTTACTTTAAAAGTCTTCTGGCATTTAACTGGCAATAAACAGGGCAAAACAAACTGTTCCTTCCTTTAGACTGTGCAATTTTTATTGCTCTGGTTTAGAGCCACCAAATATGTCTTTTCGAAAAATGCTTGTTTAACCACCTTCTGTTTGTAAAGCAGTAAGGCTATTAGCTGACAAACCTCGGGGGTGAAGTAGTGTTTCTGTGTGCCTCAAGGTTTTCAAAGATACTTAGAAACAATCTGAAGTTAAGTGACATTGATGATGCTAGTTCCTTAGCCAGACAATTGCATGTAACTGAATCAAAGATGGCTGAGCTCCTTTTGAACCCACTTGTCACGCCCAGACGTTTAAAGCAAACGGAAAAGTCAGCACCATCACTGCTGTAACCTAAGGAATCAGCGTGGAATTACCTGTTTACACGATAATTTAGAAGCCAGTGACCAGAGTAAATGTTTCCACACTAAATCAGGGAACATACTTTGGATCCCATGGGCAACGCTGACGGGGAGGATGAGTTTTATTTTAGCTGACATTATGCCATGCTTCAGGTTTTCACATCTTTTTGGTACATCTCCACATAGGCCTAAAAATCTTCACGGTAACGAGTCAGGACCAAGGGGCGAGTTGCCTTCCAGAATATTCTTCAGGCAGGGAAAAAAAGTAGGATTTCAGAGCAGTAACTTTTTAAACATTTAAAGACAAAATTGGAAGAATTTGGAGGATTCTTATTCTTCTCTGGACACATACATTTTTTTTGCAATACGTTTCGCCTCCAAGGCAAATAGAGCAATAAGCTCTACCATCAAATAGCTCTTTGTTTATTTGTTTTTCATCATTGCCTTCGTTGTTTATTTATTTATTTTTTGTAGTCATGGCCACAACCTGAAATGAAAAGGTTACTATTTCCTATTTGGAAATAGCTTCCAGATACCCGCCCCCGCTCCAGTTACCCTTCCTCCAGAGTTTCCTATCTCCTGTCTATTATTACACAATGCAGTTAGAATTATTTTTCTCCAATATTGCTTTATCATGTTTCCACCTTCATCAAGAACACTGTAATAATAACAATAATAGTATTTAATTTTATGGCACATTTCCTTCCCACTAGATACTTTGCTAAGTACATTATCCATGCTGTTTATTTAGTACCACATTAGGAAGCTTTTATTATTTTATTGTACCATTTTACCATTAATAATCATAGACAGCTAAAGTAACAGCCAAATATCACATATCTAGAAAGTAGAACCCAGCTCTGCTGTCTGAAAAACCTCCTAATATAATGTTGAAAGCTGTCAATTTCTCCCTGTAGCTTTGACAATGTTTCCTCTTAATACTTTTTTATTAGGTGCACCTAAGCTTACTTATATTTTCCTTGGGAAATTGAAACATTTATGTTGTATAATGACTCTCTTTACCTTTAGTAATGCTTTCGGACTTCAAGTTTCTTCTGCTTGATAAAATAGTATTACACCAGCTTTCTTTTATTAAGTATCTGTCTGTTGCATGTGTGTGTGTGTGTGTGTGTGTGTGTGTGTGTGTGTGGACTTAAAATAATGCAAAAAAATAGTATACACACATATATGCACGTATATATGTATATACATATATATACATATATGTATGTGTATATATATATATAGACATATTTAGAAGTTTATATATACATGCATCAGTTTACAAGATGAAAAATTTTCAATGCCCAAAGTTTCTAAATTCTCATCATTTGGATGTGTCTCTGGTAAATAGCAATTAGCTAGGTGTTTCTAAATGCAGTTAAAATACGCACACTTTAACCAGAATGTTTGGTCCATTTGCATTGACTATTGCAGTGGGGAGTGCTAGTTCGTGCGCTCAGCATCCCTTCTCCACTTCCTCTTTCGACCCATGATACCCTCTCTCATCCCTGTATAGAGCTGACTGTCCCCAGGCTTCCTTGCAGCCGAGTGTGACTGAGCCCAGGGAAAGAGGGTGTGGGCAAAGGAAAGCAGGCAAAGAGCTGGGTCACAGCCTCAAAAAAGGAAGACTTGGTCTCCACTGCATCCCCTGTCTTTGATGTCTCCAAAATCCTGACAGTTGAGGGGGCACCTTGGAGCCAGGGATGCTGCCAAGAAGAGAGGAGGTCAGAGCTGCCACCAGCCCTGCCCCGGCCCCCAGGACTGTTAGGACAGAGAGAGATGCCCTTCTGTGCCCTGTAGAGAAGAGGCTCATCCAGTATGTTCTATTTACCGGTACATGTGATCTTAACTTACCCTCTGATTTTGTGCTGTTCTCTTTTTACCACTTGCACTATACCAGTTTATTTTGTTTGTTTTTCCTCTTTCTTGAATTCTTTTGAATTTATTGCAATTTTTTTCTCACTCCATTTAAAAAATTTCTATCAAGTTTAATTTCTATCATTTTAGTGTTATTAAATGATTTTCATAAAGAAGTCAAAGTGTGATCAGTATCTTTTCTTTCCTCCAGTACAATACCAAGGTTTAGCAACAATGAATGTCTGTAATCTTTTTGTCCAGTATTTTAAGCTAAACTTTTAAAATTCTTGAGTCAAAATTTTCCTTTATTTAGGTTCTGTTGGCAAATGCTCTCAGTTTTTGTCTCTATTTTACACTTATTCTTGAAAAATAGTTTTAGTGAGGATACAATTAGGCTGATTATTATTATTTTGCTGCAAATATAAAATAATTTCAGCTGTTTCTGATTTCCATTGTTGTAGCTGAGAGTAGCTCTGGGTCTTATTGTCATTCCTTTGAAGAGACCCTGACTTTTCTTGCTAAGAGGCTTCAGTAACTTCCTTCTCTGAAATTTCATTTTGAGTGGTCCAGCTGTGGAACTTTTTTACTCTATCCTGCCTGACATTGAACTTTTGAACTTGAGGTTTGGTGTCTTTCAGCAAATCTGGGAAATCCTCACACGTTCACTCCTCAAAGTCTCTCTTCTCTTCTAGAATTCTGATGGATGAATTTTAAGATGCCTCACGTTCTTCATTAGGTCCCTTGAATTTTCTTTGCCCTGTTCCATTTTTTTTCTATTTCTACAATTTGTAATACTGTATCACATTTATTTTCCAGTTCACTCATTGCTTCTTCAGCTGTGCAGTTCACAGTTAAGATTGAATTAAACTGATTATTTTTAATTTTAGCTCTTTATTTATCATTTCTTAACATTCTATTTTTAATCCTTAATGTGCTAGTCTATTTTTAAGGGTCCTTATTATTCACTTACATTTTTAGTCACCTTCTATATTTAACTATATTAAATATATATGTAATTTTTATTTATACACATATAATTCCATAGATTTAGATTAGATTAGTTTAGATTTGCTATAGTGTCTGGTGATTCAAATCTTTCAATTGAGTGTGAAGCAAATACAAATCTGAGGCTCTTTCCCACAGGACACACCAAGTTTTCAAATGGCCAATCTCTGGGCAAGTGTCCATAGGGCCTTGTTAGGTCCCAGTAATGTCATGAACATCTGAGGATGAGAAGGGGCATCTGGTGGGATCCCCAGGTGGCCTCTTCCCTCCGGTGGTCTATTGATCCTTGCTGGGTGCCCTGCACAGACTTGCCACCTGGTGTGTCCATGTGCAATCCTCTCCACGGTTTCTGGACAGCTTCCCTCCTGAGCACGTCCAGCTCATGTTGCCCCTGTTTTAACTCTGTGTTTGGGGGTTATCTTGTGCTCTTTTCATGAAGGGTTCACCTTGATGAGTTGGCAGGAGGTAGGCCTCACTTTTAATCCCAGCTCCATCATTAGGTAACCACACGTCCTGCATTTCCAGCCTCACTGTAAATGGAGGTGTAGCTGTGGGCCTTCTGATTCCAGGGAGGAAGATGAGATCATATTTGTGTGCATCTGTGTGTGTTTGTGTGTGTACACGTGCATGGAGTATTTCTTTCAAGAGTGGGGGAAAGCTCATGAATAGCAGGAAGCACTTTTTTTCCTGCATCTGTCAATGTTTTCCGTGTCCTTGGAGATACAGTAAATACCTGTTTCTCACCGTAAATTCTCTGGTGTGGAGCTGCTGTGGAGCTGATCCATGCTTCTATCTCGGCATGGCCTAGGGGACCCAGGGACCATAGAGCCCTCATCCCAGCCTCACCTGCCTCCCCTGATATGCGTGGCCTTACACCTGCTCAGTGCCCACTGTCGTAAGGGTAACACGTCTTCTTTTTAATATGTTCATGGGTATATTTGGAAAGACACTTTCTGCAAGCATGTTTCCAATGGAGCAGAAGAACAGAGAAATCAGTCAATCATTCCTCGTAAGGAAAGACTGTTCAGTTTGAAGGTATCTTTAATAACCAGACAATTAACTGTGACACATGCTCAACTGCCAATAGGAGAGAAAAAAAAAAGCAAACAACCCAGCAACCCCTGTTTCATTTGCATTTGTTTTTGACAGTTTATGAATAAAGAGGTTAAGTTCTGTCCAATACTCATGAAGGTTAAAGAATACATTTTTTCTTCTTTTTAAATATATACACGTATATATATTTATCCATATTTATACATATAGTTATCATCCCACTTTTTGATTACGAAGGATAATTTGTGGTTAGACCAGACGGCCAGATCAAATCCCGGCTGCAGGGGTCACTAGTTTGATGAACTTGGCAAATTGCTCCAATTCACTTTGCTTCATTTATAGGTGGGATCACAGTGATGCCCACCTCAGGAGATTTCATGAATATTCGATTGGAAATGTCCATAAAACTTCCTCTGGAGGCAGGCATTTAGGAACCGCAGCCACACTAGTGGCAACAAAAAAATAAATCTTTGGTTAAAAATATTAAATCATTTCTTTAAAAAGCTATAAACACGTGAAACCACTGGTAATTCCACAATGGGGAACAGTTCCTGTCTAACTGCACCCCTGGCTTCTCACCATCCCCACACCTCCCTCTCTGGTCCCCTTTGTGTATGGTTTTGCTACGGAAATGGGACTGACTACCTGAGATCTATTGCTTCCTTTCATCAAGCAGCGCTGTGCTCTGTATGTTGCTATATGTCCGTAAATACAGATCTGGATTAGCTGGTCATTTATGGGCGCCTGATAGCTTACTGCATTCAGGTAACAGGATTTATCTGACTAATCTCCTACTGACAGAGCTTAATGGCTTTTATTTCCTTTTTGTCTTTTCTGTAATGACCATCCCTACTTTTCAGTTTTTGTGGACTTGACCTCTTATAAGACGAATTCCAGGAAGCTGAACTGAGCAATCCAAGGGTCCACCTTGCTAAGATTTTGTGTCTGGGCTGCCGAATTCCCCTCCAAAATCTATTGTGACAATTTACACCTCCAAAAACAACTCATGAGGGCATCTACTTCCCTATAGATTTATAATCTTTGCCGATTTATTAGCCAAAAATTATCTTTTCATTGCGGTAATTCATTTAGTTTTTATTGCTAGTATAAGAGGGTCCAGTGAGGTTACATTCATAGAATTGTATCATCAGGTGCTGTAGAAAGTGGGAGATAGCAAACCACCATGACATACTAAGTGGACTCCACGTTCCCTGATCACAAGTAGCATTTCTGCAAGAGGCAAGCCCTGAGAAGTCTCCTTGGACCCAGGATTCAAAGGGAAGACAATACACTCACGGTGGAAGAGGCCATGGGTGGGGTGGTGAGTGGATTGTGACACGGGGAGAGCTGGTGCCCGCAGAGGGTATGGGCGAAGCTGGAACAGCCTTCGGGGCAGCCCCCACAGAGTCCCCCTTTAGTGTCGAGCAATGATTGTGAGCCATGAGGGCTACACACCTGAGGGCAGTGGTCCAGCGCCCAGACCAGGAAAGGAACTCCCACCCCACAAACAAATCCGTCAACAGAGCACAACATGACTCACCCGTCATCGCCGTTCTCCTTCTCTTTGCCTCATGTTTGGAAGCAGAACAGATGCCCTTTGGACCATGTAAGTCCCAGGATCTCTGGATAATTTAAAGGATGTCTCAAGAGGGTGGCAATCCTGTGCCATAGACTCTGTGCATGAGGGCATGTCGACATTGTCGTCAATTTGCTGGGAAAGAAAGAAAAACCAAGCTGGTAAAACCTAACTAGTGTCATTGAAAGAAAATTTCACATGATTACTGGCCTCGTGGAATTCTTGCTTTGAGAATGTCCTATTTATAGCCTCCATCCATTTTTCCTAGGCTGTTTCTCTGGTTCTTGAGATGGGAAAGAGCTGTTTATACATTGTTGATGTTAACTGTTGTCGTGAATATTGGAAACATCAGTGAAGGGAAAGAACTAGAAGGAGGGAAATGTAAATGCAAAGTGAAGCAACTTCTGGTTTTTAAGACTTTTTTGTTTACTTCCATTCTCACCAATACATGTTTAAATCAATTAAACTATAAAAACGTTAGAACATGTTTAGAAACCTTTTAAAGCATTAATAGATCTCTAAGGAAGCCTAGTAACCCCCAACTTATTTTGGGCTTAGAAGCTCTAGAATGTGAGCTGGAAGTTGGTGGGATGGACAGCGGGAGAAGATTCAGTTGTTTCACAGGAGACCCAGCAAAGGAAGGGCTTCTGAGCAAGGAGAATGCCTGTGGTCAGATTATTCTTTTTTTATTGAAATATAGCTGATGGACCATATTATATAAGTTTTGGGTGTACAACATAGTGATTCACAATTTTTAAAGCCTGTACTCCCTGTATAGTAATTATCAAATATTGGCTGCATTACCTGTGCTGTACAATATATCCTTGTAGTTTATTTATTTTATACATAGTAGTTTGTACCTCTTACTCCCCTACCCCTATCTTGCCCCTCCCCCTTCCCTCTCCCCACTGGTAACCACTAGTTTTTTCTCTATATCTGTGAGTTTGCTTCTGTTTTGTTATATTCACTAGTTTGTTGTACTTTTTAGGTTCCACATGTAAGTGATATCATACAGTATTTGTCTTATCTCTGTCTGACGTATTTCACTTAGCATAATGCCCTCCAAGTCCATCCATGTTGCTGCAAATGGCAAAAATTCATTCTTCTTTATGGCTGAGTAATATTCCATTGTATATATGTACACATCTTCTTTATCTATTCGTCTGTTGATGGACATTTAGGTTGCTTCCATGTCTTGGCTATTGTTGAACATTCTAGCAATCTGATCCATACTCATAGTTGGAATTGAAACAGCAAGGACTGTATCATTCAGAAAACAAGTTTACCTATTTTTGACAAAAAGTAAACCTTGAAACCACATTTCAAAGAAGAGTCAAAAGTCTTATGTCAAATGGCAGCATGAATACTTACTGGTCAGAAGCCTTGAGCACCCTTGATCCTCTTGCAGGGCCAAGCAAACATGCACTGAACACAAGTTTTGTGCCAGGATGTAGTGAGGGCACCACTACACTAAAGATGCGAATGAAACAAACAATCTCCTTCAAGAAGCAGCCAGAACTCTGTAAAGGGATGCAGATGTATAAACAGAAAAGTGTAATTCAGCATCAGATAGAAGCGTGTAATGACAAAGACAGTTCAGCAGAGTGGTTAAGATCAGAGGCACTGAAGAATAACCAGGTTCCAGTTATTAGCTGTGTGACTTTGGGCAAGTTGCTTAAGTTCTCTGTGCTTCACTGCTTCATCTGTAAAATGGAGATAATAATAGACCCAACCTCCCAGGTCTGACTGAGGATGAAATTAGTTGATACATACGAGTAAGCAGAACAGAACCTGGAACATAATGAGTACTCAGGAAGTGTTAGCTGTTTTATGTTCATAAACAGCTCCCAGCCTCAGCCTCCTCATCTGTGACATAAGAATTATGATCATATCCCACCTTCAAAGGATGCCATGACCAGGTGGGAATACGCAAAGCCTCGAAGCATTGTCAAGACTGTTCAAAGGCAAAGTGTTACTTGAATAATAAAGTTCCCCACCAAGGATCCTCACCACAGAAAAATAAGGTGTGAGTTTGTGAATTACATCACAAGGGCCATCTGCCTTAACTTTTCACAGTGTTGCACTTTGTGCTTTTACAAGTGTTCATTGGTGATGAGGCCAACATTGCCGTGTGATGGCCGCCCACACTGCTTCCCATGTCACAGGTTTTGTTAAACAGAAGCAAGTAACAAATACAAATCCAGCACACACACGACTCACAACAAAACCCTTTCACCTTCCTAAAGATATGGAATCCCAGCAACACACGTGCCTCTGCCTGGCAGCCGATGAACCATGTGTATCCAGCATCTAAGGATTAGGACCACGGTAATGGATTTTCCCCATCACAGAGTCAGGCCCAAAACAAAGTCCTCACCACCAAATGGAGGATTAGCATGGACGGAGTGGCAGAACTAAACCTGCTGACTTTGTCAACTGCCTCCATCATTTGCCGGACTCACCAGCCAGCTCAGCTGATTGGGCAGGAAAGTCCCATCTGGTGCCTAAAATCTACCCACCCTGACGAACGACCCCTGAGAACACTTGATCCAATTAAAGGATACAGCGTATCTTTCCTCATTCACAGGCCTCCCCTTCCAGGTCCCCTTTCTCTGTCTTTCCTATTCTGAATCACCTGGGAAAACCTCTGAGGATGCACTTCCAGCTTGAATGCATGGGCTGTTCGCTTCTAAAGCCACCCTCACGCTTTTCAGTAAAACTTTAAAAAATAACAGATGATAGATGAGGGCATAGTGAACACACAGCTCTTGCCTGGCCCCATCAAAGCTGCTCTGACCCTGTGAAAACAGGATTTTAGTTAATGTTACTCTGTTGACACCACTTCAAATGGTACTAATCACTAGAAAATAAAGTAAGGTTTCTGTCACATTAAATGTCATTGTTCTAATCATTAGATCCTGGCATCTGAAAATAAGAGAAGAGAGAATATTTTTTCCTCTTTGCTGTGAATGGCAAGCCATGAGCTGTCCCTCTGATTGACTAACAGCTGTTTAATAAATCACATGATGGGATAAAGCTCATCTTTCCACCTAACTTGGTAGCTCATCTCTATCCCTAAATGCCCTGCTATCATGATGCCCTATCCTATTATTGGCATAGCCACGAAAATCCTAAACAAGTCTGTAAAACTGATGTTTCTTTTTTTCTCTCCCAGTTATTGTATTTGGAATGTTTCAGGTTACTAAGAATATCAGGCAAAGAATGATTAGGTATCATTTCTAAGTGTCACACCAAATGCTTAAGGAATACCTCTTTTTTGTTGGTTTGGTTTGGTTTGGTCATTTGTTTTCCACAACTATAGTGATACTGAAGAAACGAAATACCGTGGTGTCTGTCTTCCAAGAGCTTCTCATTGAATGAGCATAGTGGGAGCAACATTCTGGAACAATTGGAGCAGGGGAGACAGTGCAGGGCTGTGTGATAGAGGGTTTCAGAATGAAGAACATCCCTAAGAGCTGGCGTGATCAGGGGGAGCTTCCTGGGGAGGTGTTCCCACCAGCCAGACACCCCCTGGATGAGAAGAGGAGATGGACAGTGAACTGCTGACAGGATCACCATGGGCAAAGTCAGGTGAGTGCCAGGGTCCATCCCTGGAGGACCCTGAGAGGCAGGTGAAGCAGGGAATCTGGTGCATCGTGATACACAGGGTGATTGAAAATGTTTGAGCCAGGAGACAGATGAAAATAACTTCTTTTTAATAAATTTATTTATTCATTTTGGCTGCGCTGGGTATTCTTTGCTGGGCGCAGGCTTTCTCTGGTTGCAGTGAGCGGGGGCCACTCTTAGTTGCAGTACGTGGGCTTCTCATTTCAGTGGCTTCTCTTGTGGAGCACGAACTCTAGGTGCGCAGGCTTCAGTAGTTGTGGCACGTGGGCTCAGTAGTTGTGGCTCACGGGCTCTAGAGCGCAGGCCCAGTAGTTGTGGCACGTGGGCTTAGTTGCTCTGCCGCATGTGGGATCTTCCTAGACCAGGGCTCAAACCCGTGTCCCCTGCCCTGGCAGGTGGATTCTTAACCACTGTGCCACCAGGGAAGTCCCAAAAGTAACTTTTAAGGGTGATTAATCTGCTGTAGTGCACAGAATGGGGGGAAATGGGGAGAATCTGTTTTGGCCATTTATCTGCGAGGCTGAGGCAATGATTCTGGGATGACAGTCACAATCTCTACTAAAAAGACATCTAGAAAAAAATTGAGGGAAAATAACAGGACTTGGTGATCTGAGTAATAGTAAAGATATCTTTGGGGGCTTGGAATATATGGTTCTCGGTGTTTTCCACAGAAACAATGAATTTGAGTTGGCTTTGGCCGCTGCACTTAAAGACTGAAGGAAGCAGAGGCTTTAGAAGGAGGCCCTTCACAGACTTCCTGAAGGACTAACACGGTTCCTTTACGGAAAGCTCCTTACCCACATCCCTGTTATTCCATGTTTAAATAAAATATACTTCCTTATCATTCCGTGAGCTTCAACCACACTACAGATGCCACTGGAATAACCCCCCTTTCTCTGCATGCTCGTTCCCAGAGCTGCCGACCCCATACCTCCTGTCAGGCCAGAATGACCGATGGCCTGGATGTGGACACAGCACCGGTCTCTCCATCACGATGCCTTCAACGCCCTCGGTCAGCACGTCCTGCTACCGGCCGGCCGGTCTCTCACGGGTTGGGTTACAACGCTTAACAAAGCAAACCCAATATTATTCTCACGGAGCACAGAATCCAAAATAGTCCTTTATAGCAAAGCATATTTAAAAGCATATTTAAAAGGTTTCTTTTCAAAATGTTCTCCCAACTACTGAAAACAACTTTTTTAAATTACTTTTTATAGTGCAGCATAGTACGTATAACCTTGTTCACTCATATATATAAAATGCCATTCTAATGAAAGCAATAATAAATCAATCTTTGTTTGTGGTTGGAGGCCTTTTAAATTTGGCAAAGTTTGGGGCCTTAAATGTATTCACCTGGCTGAGTCATGCTCAGGATGGCAGAGTTTCTAGAAAAGACACGTTACTGCCTCTGATGGCTGAATCCTGGAAACAGGCAGTTACGCCCAAAAACCAAATGCTGGAATATTGTCTTAGGGCCTTTTAAGGAATGAAAAGACAGTTAATAGAGTACATGATACCAAATATAAATTATCCACTGCTGCACCTCCTTTAATGAAAATGGAGGAATCAAAATAAAGGTAGAGACCAGGACCAAAAAAATAAAATAGTTTTACTTGTAATTCTGGTTTTCTGGCTATTCTCATTTGGTAAATTTAAATGCTGGAGGCTTCTAATCTGTCAGCTCTCCCTATAAATTCTCCATGTGGTGAACTCTTACATAAGTGTTTGCAGGAATCAGTCCAAATATCTTAGGGACTCTACAGACCTATTTATTTCTTTTTAAAATAGTAAGAAATACTATTTTTAAAAACCAAATACTATTTCTTAAAAATCAAAGGCTTCACATTTTAAGATCAAGAAGGGAAAGAAATGTTTACAGTGCAAAGAATCCCAGATATTTCTCAAGCACTGATATACTCTCAATCATTGTATTTCTATCAGCATAAATATTTCAAGAATTTATTTACAAAGTAGAAGTAAATCAACATGACCTCGTTAACAGACCCTAATTTGTTGTGATGTCCAGAAAATGCTGACAAGGTGCTAGAGCCGTTGGTGTTTCCTCCTGATGAATGAAGGGGACAGAAATAGAGTTTCTTGGTGGTAGGTGGTGTGTCCCAACAAATGCAATCACTTTCTTCCATTGCAGAAGGGGAAGTGCCGATTCACATCGCTCCAGAGAAATAAGATGTACAGAGGGCTTTTGGGGGGAGGAGGTGGGAGTGGAGTAATGGGAAGAGGGGTCCATAGGATCAACATGGATGACAAGCCCGGAGTGACTAATACTTAGTGTGTCTTGGGTTACAGCTCCCAACAAGCTGATTGCCACCAACAATCAACAGCTCGCACCAAAGATGCTGCTCCTGTTTCACTTGAAGCTGTTTCTTATCACATGGTTGATGTTCTTTATTGCTTGTTTCAACAATTCATCATACAGAATCTACTGCATGTCAGGCACTGTGATAGACTCTGGAATTGTAGCCGTGAGCTAAAAAGACAAAAATATCTGTCCTTGCAATCTGCTATTAGCACATTGAAGCTATGCTGCTTTATGAAATGGGATATTATAATCAGACTTCCTACATCTTTAGGTTAAAATTAAGATTTGAGTTATGTTTTGACCTCATAAGGAGCCCTAAATGACAAAAGAATGAACAGAATGTATATTTCTCACTCAAGGAGTGGTATATGTAGCTTAACTAGTAATGATCAGGCATCATTCCATCCCCTGGGCAAGTTCTGTTTCTCCAGTCCTGTTTAGGACCCCTAGGAGAGAAGTTCTTTCTATTCCCCTGGAAGTAGCATGGGATGCAAGCACAACTCTTGGGAATTTTGCAGCCATTTCATCACCATGAGGGAAACCAACACGACAAAGATGAGCCATGGGGTTGGTTAAGCAAACCCCGGAGAAACACAAAGAATTAGAGCCAGGGTCCTACTCAATCCATACTATAGGAATAATGTCCAATTCCTACAGTTAATTGATTGTATATTTTCTTTTAATAGACGATGGTCAGTACCAAATTACTGACCACAAAGAAAAGAGTAATTTGATCGTTTCATTTTTATCTGCCCATATTACAGTATACTGAAACTTATGTCACTTGCAACTATTTAAACCTATGAGGAAAAAGTTTGTATGTCAGTTTAATAAGGATTGCGAGGTTGCAGTTTGCAAAATAACAGGGTATAACAGAGAAAAGCACATGAAGATAACTGATCAATAAAGCATCATGAAACATCCTCTCCAAAGCAAAATTATCTGAAAATTGACTTTCTTTTAGTTATTTGTATAGCTTTGTCATTTTTCTCAAAATAGGGATCAATGAAAAATATCTTTTATGTTTCTATGATGAAGTATGTATTGTTGAATTAAGTAATCATTGCATCATAATTTCCAATGATTTTCTTTCTTGACGCTATACCTCCGATGAAGTTTATTTTGTTTGGATTTTTAAAATCCCCTCAGGGTAAATGTTTAATATTTTTTTAAAATAATGTGATTTATACACATGTTTTAACAGAAACCTATAGCATTTTAATAGAAACACACATATGCACACGTACTTAGAGATTTTAACTTTTAGGACATTAGAACTTATTAGGACTTCTTATTGTCTTAAATAGTTTCAGTAAACATACAAAAGAAAATGAATTAAATTACAGTAGGTGGTGAAACTTTATAGTATATAGTCCATAGACGTAACCATCTGGATGCATGTAGAGAGGAGCAGAATATAGCTTTAACTGGTATGTTCTGGTCTGAACAGATGTTTCCGAACCCACATGGAGGATATGAATCTCTGAAAATAACAAACCAGTTCCAGGGGCAACATTAAAATTATCAGCAACAAATGACTATTCGCTAAAACTAATAAAAGCATCAAGATAGAAAGTCAGAAGCGTTTTATAAGGGGAGTGGGTCATAATACACCCTTTAGAACATGTGATATGTGCCCGATAAATATGTATAAATGCAGCCACACTCGCAATCATGTTAAGAAAAAATGCCCAAATCCTGGAAGCAAGGCAAAAGGATGGTTATTTGCGTGTGTGTTTATGTATTATGTATGTGTTTATGCATGCATTCCGTTCTGGTCATGCCCGTGAATTGGTAAGTGACCCTGCTACTTAAATGTCATTGTCCTGCTGTTTAACCTGCACTGACCAACTCCCTCCCTCTTCAAGTGTGACTACCATCCAACATCTTGTCTGTAAGTGCTACCCCAAATTATGTAAAAGCAAAAATCAGAGAGGAATCCATAAGATGGGGAAAAAAGAAAGGGAAGAAAAATGATCACAAGTCAAGATTTACATTTGTTTTATGTGTGTTTTGTTGGGGCTTGCTCCCTACAGGAAGGAAGTAAATGAAGTAAAGGAAGCACAAATTCCCCTCTGGAGTGGTGGCCCCCAGGCTGAGGCCGGAAAGGGGTGTGTGTGGCGGCTGAAGGGGGAGGAGTCTGGGAGGGCAGATCAGAAAACCCCGTGTAAGAAAAGCCTGGGAAACTGGAGAAAAGGAAATGCAAGTTCAAACTTTTTGAGTTAAAGGGGTTTTAGAGCCTAATTAAGTTGACTGGCTTCACTCATACAGAGGCTCACAAATTTTAAATGATCTCTCCAAGGTTAAAGAGTTCAGGCTTCTTGCTGCTCTGTTAGGTTCTCACTTCCCGAGCTCTCTGAGTTCCTGGAGGGGTAGAAGAGAGTTGGCTGGGAAGATGCAGATGAAGCTCTGGAGGAGGTTGATAGCATACTGGAAAGAATATTGGCCGCATGGTTTAAAAGGCATCATTTTCTAAAAGAACTGACAATTCACTGGAGGCACACTTGGAGGGAAAGGAGGGTTCAGTGGAAAAGTGGGGAGCCGTGCTGATGACATTGGAGCCCAACCCAGGACTGTGTGTGTGTGTGTGTGTGTGTGTGTGTGTGTGTGTGTGTGTGTGTGTGTGTGTGTGTGTGTGTGTGTGTGTGTGTGTGTGTGTGTGTGTGTGTGTGTGTGTGTGTGTGTGTGTGTGTGTGTGTGTGTGTGTGTGTGTCCCCGTGAGCCATGTTCTTAGAACAGGGCCCAGCCTTGATGTGGCGAAGGACAGGGACAGGGCGGGGACAAGAGGCCAGCGGGTGGGGAGGGGCCAGCCTGGGAAAGTGGGCTTTGTGCTTCCCACTCTCACCAGTGCCCACAGCCTTCTCCCTGCACTGGTCCAGGCCAGGCCTCATGCTACTCCACAGTGCACTTCCTGGAGCTCTGCATGCCCTGCCCTCAGGGGCCGGGTCTTTAGGGGAAAATGTCCCCAAGTCCTTGGGACAGTGACAGCAGGAGTCCACAGAAGGGCAACAGAACACGCCACCCCAAAACATGGCTAGGCGTTCAGCAGCTGCCATCCCCAAATGTACCACTTTGATGTACTGATTACATTGAGCTGAAGGTACTTGAAAGGCAGGGGGAGCTTCCCCTGAACGCCGTCATCTGCCTGAACACAGAGCCTCCACAGGACCTCAGGGGTCACAGGTCCCCTCTCAGGAGCTTCACCACCAGAAAGACTGACTCTTGTCACAGGAGAGGAGCCTAGAAGTGGACCCCACCCCCTGACAGACCCTGTCACCAACTGCCATCCTCTCATCCGTCCTCTAAGGGCCACTCATCTTCCCTGGAAAGCATGTTCTCTCCCCGGAGAGGTCTGCACCCCTTCCCCTACCCCTGCCATGATGGTATTTAAGCCTGAATTCTGAGCCACCCCAAGAGTCCCTCACTTTCTGGGGCATCTCCCACGTGGACACAAGGTGGACACGTGAATACAGCTCTGTGCATGTTTCTCTGGATAATCTGTATCTCATTACAAGGGTCACAGCCAAGAACTCAGGGACCTACACCAGGTACCACTAGGAACAGAGCTGGCCTGGCCCTTACATTCAGGACCACTTGCCTCCCTGGGTGGGGGTAGGGGGGCGGTGGTCATCACCCTCCACCTTCCCCCAGGTCCCCACAGCATGTCCATCCCGCGTCCCATGTCCCCCCCCACCAACCTCCACCACACTCCTTCATTCCTTACCTGGTGTGAGTCACGTGCAAACAGAGAGGCCTGAGTAACACACCCCAGCTGCCCACTCCTGGCCTAATACTATTCCTGCTAATACGAGTAATATTACTCTATTTCAAGACAGACACAGAAACACTAAATGTTTATGAAAATGTGTAATTTGACAGCCTCCATCCCTGTGGGCTGTATCGCATGACGTGAAAATCTCTATTATGACACGCATAAAAGGCTCGAGAGAGTTGTATTCCCGTGCAGTTGTGCCTTTGTCCCTCAGCAGGTGTCTTTGGGCCCTGACCGTTGTCCAGCTGCCCCACCTGCATGTGTAGCAGAACCTCTTCTCGTTGTGATTTTAGTGTTTCGTGGACGTGAAACCCTTCTCTGCAACGGATCAGTAAGATCCCCTGAACATGTTTAGCTCAGGTTCCTGAAAGTTTAGGAACGGGATTCCCTGATCCCGAGCCCCCAGTTCAAAACAGGAACCAGTGAGCATAGAGACGCCCGCTGCATCCTTATCTAATTAATTTCACCAGTTTCTGGTAGGGAGTCAACTGCAGCACAATTCTGGCAATTTAGCCAGATTTTAGCAATTTGCCTGAAGTCTTCGGGGGTGGGGGGTGCGGGAAATGTGGCAGTGTTTTGCCCTCATTGGGCAGTAATTCCCCAAACATAAATAATTCCTCCAACTTGTTTCTCTGCGCTCCTCTTTGGACTCACTGCGCAGCCGTCTAGATCGGGGTGGCGTCAGAATTCACCACGTGTAACCCTCCAGGAACGAAGGTGATTGGGACAAAATAGTGATTTTACTCGGAATATACAAGGAAATACAAAAAACAGGTATTTCTCTTCATGTAGAAGAGAAAGGAAGCCAAAGAGGTTATATACTAACTTCTGATATATTCATATCTGACATAATAAATTGTGGATGCTTTAATTTATGTGGGGTAAAATATATACGACTATATAAAACAACAAGGTAAGAAGTTACCGTTGGAAATAGATGACTGAATGTCTTAAACTTTTCTGAAGAGATTATCCATTGACCTAAGAAAGTCTGTCTTTACATGACCACAAAACTGAAAATCAGTGTAAATGGTGTCCTTTCTAAAGAAACTAAGAATAATTTACTTTCAATGATTCTAATATTCTTGTTTGTTCTCTATTTCAGAATGCTGTCCCCAATGGCTACTAGCATTAAATTAGAGTTTTCCCTCAAATTAGGAAGTCTGTGTTACTAACTTCCAATAGATAAGTAAAATTAAACAGTTAAGTTGCAAAGTTTATTGCTTATTTTTTGTTAATTCCCCTTACCTGCTGACAGCAATTATGATTTAGGCTTAGAAGCACATAGCAAATAACTGACATAAACTGAATAACAATACAGCTCGGTTCTTGGAATTAAACTTTGAAAAGGAATCTCCTCATACTTAATATCATTTGCTTGACAATAAAGAGAGGAATACTTTGTAACTGGACTACATAAAAAATAAGTTTACGGCTTTGAGTAATACATTGCTTCTTACCAGATTAAAGTGAACTTAAAGTTATGAAAAAATTAGTTCCAAGCTTTTTAATTTTCCCTTTAAGAAGGAATCTCTCTACTACACCACTACATGTACAGAATGAAGGAATCAACTAAAATATATAAGGTTTCCAGCGTGCTGAGATACAACTTCACATCATATTTCATTGTCTGGCCAAATATTTGTGGAGCAGATCAGAGTACAGACGTGGGGATACAACTTTAAATAAATAACCGTTTATCTAAAACTCTGAGGCCTGCAAAATTAAGCTTGGGCTTTGCTAGAAATAGGCAACAGCTCTCCTACAAGAATCTGGATGTCGGTCTGTTCTGGGGCCATAAATCCCACGAGCCTGACGCACTGGGTGCAGCTTTCTCCAACATTCTTGCCCTTGTTACTCATGCCAGACACTGTTCTCTGCTTTCGACCGTCAGAGACCAGCAAATATGGCTGATGGACCAGAGAGGCCCCACCCCCGTGTTTATCAACCTCAGTAAGTTATGTGTGACGTTCTCAGTTCTTACGGGTCCTTTTACGGTTATTACGGATGTTCAAGGTTCCAAAGGTTGAAGGGCTTCAGAACATGCCACCCTGTATGCCTCTGTGGCATACCAATCATTTTGACCTGGAGGTTCTGTAGAATCAGCAGATGCAGGAAGGGCTCTCTGACTCTCATGTTCTACCCAAAAGCAGGTCCTCAAAGTTCCCAGGAGAAGGGGGCCCTCCCTGGGCCAGGAAGATCAGAACATTCTTACTGATGCCAGAATGGACCTGTACAGATAACCTACTAAAATAGCCCTAATCTTCCATTCTTTCCCCCCCCCATATCTCCTCATCCCTGCCTCACAATTTATTGCCCCCATCCCAAGCCCCTTTGCTTTGTCACATCTCCACAAGTTCTCATTCTTTGTGTAAAAGACATTTAAGCTTTGGGGCCTAACGGCTTCTTCAGATCTTCATTTTCCTTCTGAAGACTCTGCTGTGTACATAAAAATATTCAATACAAACTATATGCTTGTCTCCTACTCATCTGTCTGTGTCAGTGTAATCCCAAGGCCAGCCTCGAAGCTAAGAGCGTAGAAGGGAACGTGTCCTCTTCTATGAGCTCACCTTGCAAACACACAGCACTGCATTAACGCTCCTTCAGAAGAGTCCTTCTCCCCTGCATATTCCTGAAGCTTCTATTTCCAACAGGGGGCAACCCCAGGGCTCAGCGGTGTACTGAGGTGGGCGGGGAACTTTCCTGGGAAAAGCCTCTCCTCTGACATCTAAATCACGACGTGAATAAGCCTTCAAAGACCCATGTTTAGAACCCTGTCAATCCAGGCAAGTACATGGCAGAAACTCCATAAATATTTGTGGAGAAAATATCTGTCAGTTCATTAGTTTCCCACATGGAAAAATCAGCAGAGGTAAGACTCAGTCTGTGGGGCTGATAAGGCATTTTTGGTTGGCTTTTCTTTGCATTTGGTGCTGACTAAACTGCTCGTTTTAAAGTGCAAAAGAATTTATCTGAAGTTACTGACTGTGCACAACTCGCATCTTCAAAGTGATGCAGTGGAATACTACCTGGATTTTTTTTTTATGTTAAAAAAAAAAGAACAAAAAACTGTACTTCTCTCTCTAAAAAAAAAAAAAAAGCAATTCTTCAATAATAAGCCCTAATTTGATACAGAGGTATATATATATTTTAGCCCCCACTATCAACATAACTGAAGGCTTTCCAGTGATAATTTTCTACTTTGATGCATAGAGATACTGTACAAGATGAATTACTTGATGCTGAGAGTATCCAGCTCAATAGATATTAAACTTCCTTTACAGCGAGCAATATATGAGACATTGGATACTGTGTGATAATGTGAAAGGAAATAATGCCCAGCTCATGCTTATTTGGCACTTTGTGTTTGAAAAGCCCTATTATTTACATTAGTTTATTCCATCATTATCAGCACCATGTGAGCTTCGAAGATTAAGTAGTTTGCCCAATGGCATCCAGCCAGCAAGCTGCAAAACACTTGGGATTAAATGATTTCCCCCAAAACAACCACCACTGTACATATCTGCTGGGATGGGGCACTCAAAGAGATTTATGTTTCATTCGGTGAAAATTGGTGTCAGGCTGCGGGATCTTCGTGTGCAGTGATGCTGAGGATTGGAAGGTTTTACTTTGCGTCACATGAATCCTCGTGATGAGCTGCCAGCGACTCTCATGTCACCTTTTCTCTCTGTGCTGCACACTTTGGTGAAAATAATGTTACTGGTGCTGTCAGTTGGATGATCTCTAGGAGACAAGATGAAAGCCCATCAGTGAGGCACACACGCTGTCCTTTCAGGACAGAGGGATGCAGAAAGCCAGTGTTTTGCACTAAGATATTTGTGATCGTGCCAGGAGCTCAGAGCTATAACTCATTTCCATAAAACCCCACATGTCTTTCTTACAAATGGATGGGCCCAGGCAGCTTGGTCGTTATTTAATATACTGTGTGTAATTTCTTGCCAGGATGAGGTTGACCCACAGCCAGCAGTGGGGGGAGAGTCCAGGGAGATGGGTGGGCTGCCTGAGCTGACCCCCCTGGGACAGCAGACCTGTCACAGAGGGGCTTCTGGGAGAGGATCTGCTCATATGCTCCTGGGGTCAGGTTCTGGGCTTGAAGAAGAGCTGAAACAAGTGACCCAGCACTGGGGAGGATGCTGGGACCCCCACCCAGATCCCACCTGGGTTCCTTTCCATCCCTGTTCGACTTCTGACAGGTTGGCGCGGTCCCCCAGGGTGGTGCCCAGGTTTCCCTTGCATGAGGCCCGAGATGCACCCGACCCGCAAGCTCAACACGGATCTCAGGTTGGGAAACACAAGGGGTGACGCCAACAAAGGAGCTTCTGGAGATGCAGCGATGATTTTTAAACAACAACAAGGAGGGTAGGTCACTCCCTCCTTGTCCCTTTGGACCCCTCTTCCTTCCAACTCCTCCAGATCCTCAGGAAGGGCCATCCTTCTCACCACAGCCCCCAGGGCCCAGGAGGTCGGCAGCCCAGCCCCCTTCCTGTCATCAGCTGCCTGTCCGCTATACTTGCGTGAACAGAGAACTGGAGCAAACCCTGGAAACACGGTCACAGCACAGCCGCCCTGGGCTCCGGCTGGGCTGTATCATGGGTCCCGCCCTCTCTAGGAAACTGGGAAGGGGGAAGGCCAGTTGGCGTTCCCTGAAAACAGGGACAGTGGGTGTCAACTCAGAGCGAAGCCTGCACAGAGAAGAAATGACGGGGTCGATGGCTCAGTACACGATGTGTCACCCTGAGTCCTTCGGTGGCAGCCGGGCTTGCCATAACATGCGTGGCCTGCCCTTTAGAAACTCGGTTTCTTAAATTACTGATGACGTTAGTTTAAAAGAAATTACACGGTCTATAAAGATAAAACACATGTTCAATTCTTATCTTCTCCTCAAGAACATCTCCAATTACTTAAATTGACTTCCTCTTTGGGTATCTTTGCAATATGTAGATAGGTAGATAATATTCATAATATATACTCATATAATTATAATTATAACTAATTAATAATAACTATAACTAATAAACTATAACTAATTATATAATATATAAGTATAGTTAGTTATATAAATATAGATTATAATTTATAATATAATAGTATAATTACATGTAATATGTTATATAATAGGTATAAAGTATCAGTATATTGCACATTATTGTGTATTTCTATGTAGTATATACATTATTATGATATATAATTATCTACTCTGTTTATTATGATAATATCATTATAATACAAATGCTATATAACATGCTATACAATAATTTATAATATATGTATGATGTGTATTAATATATACTACATAATATATGTCTACAATAATATACACTATATATCTATTATAATATAGCTTAGACAGTATATTATGTTACATTATACAGTATATTATATATATAATTGTTCACTATTATAATATAACGTATTATGTATACATCACTGATCATCCCTATGAAGCTGATAGTCTCCGGTCCCTGCACTGGAGCCCATCTCTTCCTTGCAAGGGTTACTGGTTGCTCTACCTGCTGTTCTAGTCCCTTCCCCACACCCCCAGATGCACTGCCTCACCCCGTCCCTCCCAGCCGGCTTGGAGTCCTGGGGTCTGACTTATTTCACAGCCTCAGAACAGCTTTTGCCTCATCACAGGGCAGGTTCAACTAAGGATGAAAATCCGGCTGAATGTGTGAGACTAATATCCTCCTGATACCAGCTGCTCACCTGGGTCCCACATCTCCAGTCTTCCTACCTCGTTACCAGTGGTCACCCTTCAGCCAATAAATCCAGAAAGACTGTCCAGCTGACGCCAGCTTCATGAGTCAAGTCCTAAGAACCACAAAGAGCCCAACATTAGAAAAATTAATATGTTTTCAATAATCAAGATCTAAACTGTACCCAATCCTGTTTGCCGACTGGCTAAGGCGGACATGAATGTCTCAGTAAAACTAATTCGATGTGAAATAGGAGATGGAACTCATGAGCGTGAAAACTGGCTCAGAGGAAAGCTCTGGAGCCGTGTGTGCCCTGAGCACAAGTCTCTGCGCCTGCCGGTCCTCACCGTTCAGCATAGACGACCCCTCACAGAAGCCACTGCGCCTCTTTCCTAGGAAGACGGACTTCGGGGCAATACTGCCTTTCTGCCCCTGCAAAAGGGTTTCACCTAAAATAACACATTCAGGGGAGACTCTTCTCTGCTAAAAGGGATGGAGAATCTTACCTAAAGAGTCTAAGCTTATAGTTCAGATGTCTTATTCTTCTCATAAATGTGTCCAAAAAAATCTTACCCTTGATATTGAACTTATTTGAGCAATAGGACCAATAGTGGGGAAACAAAAATGCTTCTCCAAACATTTTTGCTGGGAAATGGGCTGGGGACAGGGGTTTAGGCTAACTCTACAGGCAAGAGCAGAGCCCGGGAAGAAGGCAGCTCTAAAAACAGCAGCTAGACTTTCCCTCTTCATTTAAACCTCACTCGCAGGCTGTTAAAATTCCATCGAAGAGACAGACATATTTGTAAAAATTACTATATTTCTGAGCCCTGGGGGAGGCCCTGCCTGAGAAACAGCATGTGGGCTGCCTTTGAAATAAAGCCTCAGACCCAAAGCAGGAAGACGCCCTGCACCCCAGGAGCCCCGAGTCCCTGCAGGGAAGTGCAATTTCCTGTCGCCCAGAGACTTCAGGACACCCAGGGTAGAGGGGTGTTCCCAGGCCGCCAGCGCCATGGGGGCCTCTCACCTCGACATCTAACTATTGTGTTTCTCTCCCTGCATCTGAGTCATTCAGCTTCTTCTCCTGATCACTGATTTCTGCGCTTCCCTCAGCAGCTTGATCTTGCTGCCTTCTAGCCAATCTTGAGAATTCCTGCCATCCCCGCCCTGCTCTGGGGGAAAGTGTTTTGACAGTTTTAGGCACCTTTTATGAAGTAGGAGGAAGGAGAAAGCACAGCTCCTGGATGCCCTGTTTTTGGGCTCTGCAACCTTTAACCTTGGATTAAAGGTTAGGGGAGGGGAGGCCATGGACTCCTGATGAGACCGTGACCAGAACAATGCCCAGAATGACTGGACCACCACCTCCAACCAACCGTGGACTCTGACCCACAGGGTGTAAATCCATCCGTGCGCCCAAGTGAGGACGGGGGATGGTCAGGGACCAGCCAGTTCAATGGGCCTCATGTAAAGAGGAGAGCAGAGAGGGCCC
Organism: Mesoplodon densirostris; assembly: GCF_025265405.1. NCBI lineage: Eukaryota > Metazoa > Chordata > Mammalia > Artiodactyla > Ziphiidae > Mesoplodon > Mesoplodon densirostris. Next base: position 158,089,297 of record NC_082664.1, on the reverse strand, counting down.
GACTGAGCTCTGGACACAACTCATTCCAGAAACACTGGCTTTTAATAGCCATTGGCTCCTCTTTCTTGAGTTCTCATCAGTTAAGGCAGGGGCTTCAGGGATGAACTTATTTACAAAACAGAGTTAGAGCCACAGACGTAGAAAACAAACTTATGGTTACCAGGGGATAAGGAGGGGAGGGGGCGGCGGGGGGTGAGGGATAAATTGGGAGATTGGGATTGACATATACACACCACAATATATAAAATAGATAAGTAATAAGGACCTACTGTATAGCACAGGAACTCTACTCAATACTCTGTAATGGCCTATATGGGAAAAGAATCTAAAAAAGAGTGGATATATATGTATATGTATAACTATTCACTTTACTGTATACCTGAAACTAACACAACATTGTCAATCAGCTATACTCCCATAAAAACTAAAAAAAAAAAAAAGAAAGAAATGGAGACGCCAACTACATGATGGTAGACCAGAGGGCAGAGCAAGATAAGTGCACAAGTAACGATTGGAAGGAACAGCAAGAACATGGCATGCCAGGGAAACCACAAACGCCCCATTCTTCCTCGAAATGTAGCTACATGTGGATAGTGCACACTCCAGATATGGGTGCCTGATGAAGCATATTAATTATTGAATGATGCAATTAATCCATCGTGGGAATAGCTAGCTAGCTGTGTGATCTCATCTGGGAGGGGTCCCTTAAAATCCCTGCTTTCTCTCGCTCCTCAAGATTAGGAAGTTAAAAGTGATGAGCTCTAAGTTCCCTGATCACATTATGATTCTAAGATTCTAAGGTATTCTGAGCAATAATAATAGAAATCAAGGTAATTCTCCCTGATCTAATTATGGTGTGATTAGGGGGCAGGTGATGGGAGGGGTTGCTGATTGCTGCTCCTGTGACTCCTGCTCCGGAATGGTTTTGAGTTTGGATTAGCACATTGATTGCCACACATTGTTATTCTGTTAATGGCATTTGGTTAATTGCATGAAACGATGACTCCTTGTTTGCCAAAGTCTTTATTCAGAAGAAAAATGCCCATGAAAGTCAACTAAAATTCATAATAAAATCGGTGTTCTGAAGCTTTCCTTTTAGAACAGAACATGTAGGAAATTGAGCCCATCATTTTGCTTACTTGAATAATTTAGAGATTTTGTTTTGTTGGGGGTAGCATGTATATATTTACTTGTCATCTGTGTACATTTATGCTTTGATTTAATTGTGATAATTTTGGAATACCAAGGTGAAACAGGATTCCATCTGAAAAACTATAACTCTGGGGAAGAAAGAAATATCTTTTTCCCTCAGAATCAAATTCAGTTGAGGCTTTGGGGAAGATATAATTTGTCATAATAAAAGGTGTAAATATTGTTTTAATGATAAAAAATAGATTAGGATGCAATTTTGCCAGAAATATTAGGATAAAATAGGAAATTCCCAGAAGTTTTCTCTTGTGATGATGGCCCCAAACTACTTCATGACCACCCCAAGATTTCTGTTCACTTTAGTCAGTAAAGCCATTTTGATAGAAAAACCCTAGCGGTACAGTTTGACTTACTCATTAAAAATTCTAGTTTATTCATAATTGTCAAAACTTGGAGTCAAGTAAGATGTCTTTCAGCAGGTGAATGGATAAGTAAATTGTGATTCATCCAATGGAATGTTGTTCAGAGCTAAAAAGAAATGAGCTGTCAAGCCATGACAAGACATGGAGAAACTTAAATGTATATTATTGAGAGAAAGAAGCCAGTCTGAAAAAATCTACATACTGTATGATTCCATATATAAGACATTGTGAAAAAGGCAAAACTACAGAGACAGCAAAAATATCAGTAGTTGCCAGGGGTTAAAGTAGAGAGAGGGATGCATAGGTGGAGCACAAAGGATTTTTAGGGCAGTGAAATGTATGACACTATAGTGGTGGCTACATGTCAGACATTTGTCCAAACCCATAGAACGTATGAACGACACCAAGAGTGACCCCTAATGTCAACTGTGGACTCTGGATGAGGATGACGTGTCCTTGTAGGTTCATCAATTGTAACAAATGGACCATCTGGTGGGGATGTTGATGGTGGGGAGGCTCCTGTTCCTCAGCCACCTCCCCTGGCTTGGGGCCTAGTGTTAGGAATGTGTTCAGAGAGATGGCTCCAACCCCATATGTAAAATCAAGTGATTTTGGTAATGAGAAAATCTGCATTGTCTTAGGATGTAATCTCCAACTGTATTTATTAAATGTACCACAAAATTCTTGAAAATATGTTTGTTTTGTGACAGAAGGAGGTGAGTGGGCCACTTTAATCATAGTCGTCAAGTTTCCTAACCACATTCTTTTCAATTGCCAGCTCATCTTGAAATCACCCTATTTGTTTTGAATCCATGAACGGACATCAGTTGGAGGTGGGGACGCCTCTGGGTGCCCCTCACAGAAGCAGCTCCAGCACTGGCTGGATTGAAGGGCATCTGACTGAAATTATCATGGAAACACAGCAGTAAAGGTAAGGTGTTTTTTTGTTTTGTTTTGTTTTGTTTTGTTTTATTGCTAGAAATAAGTTTGCTTTTTTGAAACTGTTGCTGAAAAATGGAGAGGAACTTGAAAAGCCTTCCAGCAAAGTTCACTTTGGAAACAGCTCTGGGGAGAAAACAAACAAACAAACAAAAACAAAAAACAGCGACAAAAAACCTATCTGAGATTGTTTTACTGTGGTTGTATTGTTAGTCTTTTAATTCCCTATTAAACCTTTTTCCCTGACCTTCCTCTTTCCTTGACTATCCTAACATTTTGTTTATAGAGCACATTTGGGTTTAGAAAGGGACTTCCCATATTTTTTTTCAGTTAAATGCTCATTATTTTCCCCATTTTAAAAGCAAAGCATCCAAGGCTCAAATGTGACAGTTCCCCAAACAGCAGGCAGGTGAGGAAATGGAGGGAATTCTGAGAATCTCAGTGAAGTATTTGTCAGGAGTATTTTTTTAGGATCTTTCTGTGAGTCTTCATTCAGCTAAAAACAAACAAAAAAAAAGTCTTGTATTTCTTCTAGTCTTAATTCCTGCTTTTTTGGAACATCAGGGTGTGTTGGTTATGCAGGAAATAAAATTCAGCCCTTGCTTGTGGATACACAGACAAGCAAATGGAGCTACAAAATCTCTCCCTCCATCTATATATATACACATATATCTGTGTATATACTGATGTATATATACACACATACATGTAACAGTACACACACACATCTCAGGGCTTTTCAACCTCAGCCCTTCTAAGGTCATTTGGGGCCAGGTGACTCTCTGCTGTGGGGACTGTCCTGAACACTGTAGGATGTTTAGCAACATCCCTGGCCTCTTCCCACTAGGTGCCCAGAGCACCCTCCCTCCCAGTTCTGACAATGAAAAACATCCCTCGACATTGCCAATATCTCCTGGGGTGGGCGGTGGGGAGGCAAAACCCTCCCTGATTGATTGAGAACTACTGATATATACACATTTTTTTCAAGAAATATACATAAAACGTAAAAAATGTTTTGTATCCTAAAAATAAATGTAAACTTTCTTTGATTTCTATCACTGAATCAGCGCTTAGAGAATAACAAAGAAATAATAGCAGATCTGAAAACCACTTTGTCATCCCATTTTGTACAGACCACATCACACCATGGTTGGCATTTTGACCAGATCTTCCCAATTCTGGAATCACAATTTAATCCATATTTCAATAAAATGAAGAGCCCCAAATAGAAAAAAGGAATATTGTTCTACTGTTTATCTTCAGATTTCCTTCCAACTATTTTTGGACCTTCACCAAATAAACATGACTGCCTTGTGACTCTATTTATTAGTGGACCACTTCTGTCTGGAGACTATGATAGACAACATCACTTCAATCAAGAGACTTGTGACTGATTTTTAAAATATCACAACCCCGCATGGTTCCCATCCCTGCAGTTGGCTGATCTGGTGCTGCAGTGTTGACTAAGCCCTTGTATGGGGCCTGTGAGGTCGAGGGTGCCCGCAGGTGGTGGCTGGTTCCCAGGGGAGATTAACCACAGCAGGAACCCTTTTTCCTAGGCCCCCGTGGACACCACTGGCCATTTCTTCACCTCCCCTAAGGCTCGGTCACTGCCTGGGTGCATTCTCCCCCTGAGGTTAGTCAGTCAATCAAATGGTCTCATAAATGATTTCCACCCCCCCTGGTGTCCACCTAAGTGGTGGAGAAACAAACAAGGTCCAACCTCGCCATGAAGAACCTCAACCAAGTTGGCTTTGGACTTTTACACCATCAAATTCCCCCAAAGCCAAAGTTTCATTCCAACCAATAGTACTTTCATCCCAAGTACTATTCAAGGGCTGTGATTTTCAGGGCTGCTGAACAAGATATTCTAGTGTCTAAAAATAAATAAACGAAAAACAACCAAGCCCAACATCCTGGGTTATTTATCAATAACGTCCAAAGCTCTGAGACGTAACATTTGCCAAGAGTGAGTAGAAACAAAACACCGGAGTTTATTCTGAAAATAGGCAGGGTGTGGCTAACAAAATAAGATCAGGCAGTTAAACTCTGTGACCCAAGGTGGGAGGAAGGTCATTCTACTGTCAGATGATGTTGCTGGTGTCAATGCCCTACAGGTAGGGCACCCCTGGAGGGCCTGAGGAGCTGCAAGGAGACTGGAGACCCTTGTGCTCAGAGCCCAGGGAGCCCAAGGTGAAGGCCACGAGGCAGCCGAGGGGAACATTGGGAGAATTGTAATAGATCTGGCTTTTCCCCTGGGAGACTGCTATGCTTATCACAACCCAAATGCCTTCAGAGGCCAACCTGACAATGTAAGTCAGTATGAGAAAGCTCAAACGTTTCTCTTAATCTAGATTTCGTTTTACCAGTTTGGATAGACAGACATCCAGGAAAATAGTTCCATGATAACAAAAATGGACACTGCAGCTGATGGGCGATGGTAACCCACGTGGGACTTCAGCGTGGCTGCCACATGGGATCTGGAGAGGCCGGCCCTTCCCACAGGGCAGCCATCACTCAGCCACGCAGTCCGGTGGCCACGGGAAAGGGAGGCTCAGTGTCAGGCTGGCCTCTGGAGGCGCTGAGGTTTGTGATGAATGTAGCGGTGTCAGGTAAAAAGCCAAACCTATTCAACGCCCCCAGAGTTCCCCTCTGCCACCTCCTCCAAAGAAGCCCAAATGGGATTTCTCCATGTCTAGCCATTAACTCAGAATTCTTTATCCCTCTCCAAGGAAAACATGGCTGTGGGTGAATGTGGCCCTTAGTCCAGTGGAGCGAGCCCTCTGAGTCCTCTCCTCAGGTGACACAGGAGAAGCTGGGTGAGGGGGGCTGTTCATCACTCCAGCCACCTCGAAGGCTGCCCGTCAGACCCTGTTTCCTTTGGGTCCAAGTGTGGGACTCTTTCCACTGTGTCCTCAGGTGGTGAATTGAGAGTCTCCTGAACTGTCATTGGGTCTAACCCATCACCTCTTACAAGGAGGCAAAGCTTTGTTCTTTGAGGAGCCTTTCATTTGCCGTAAAGTCCGTGATTTCTTCAAAACCTGCATTGATATCCGTTTCTCCAGGAAGCCTCTCCTGAATAGCTTCACTTCCTTAGAATTTTGAAAATGTGCATCACAGAAGTCCAACTACCGTGTCTGTCTTTACTTCATTCTTACTCTCTAGTTTCACACACACACACACACACACACACACACACACCTTGCTTCCTCACTAGAGACCACATTCTGCTTCAACTAAAAAGGTCCTGCACATGTGTGTGTGTGTGTGTGTGCAGTATTCACAACGCCTATGTGACAGTTCAGCGTATAAAAATCCACATATCAACACTGAGCTGAGGCAATGCATGCTATATGAACACAGAGACAATGGCACCAGGGTCAGATCCTGCCCTATTAAAAGAGCAAACGTTTTTTTCAGAAAAAAAAAATAATATTGTGAAAGTACTATATGCCATGAAATATAAATTTCACTCTGTCTGTAATAGTAACGGGAAATGCTTTGCTCGCTTTCACCTAAGACCAAAATGCTCAATGTGCAGAATTGAAATGAGTCACGATTCCTGCCACTGGCTGATGAGATTAAAGGCACTTGTCGGCCCAGGTAGATTTTTTTTTGTAAAAAGTGCAGCTTCCAGGTAACAATCCGGTGTTCTCCAGCCCTGGGAATGACAGAGCCATTGCGTAAGTTTTAGAAAATCTGATCACGATCATTCAACCCAGGCCTTCAGGCAACTCTAAATACAGAATTATGATTTATAAGGAGAATAATTTGGAACAGGTAGGATGATTCTATGCACCTGGGGAGATTTGAGCCTTCGGGACGTGGTCCATGTTGCATATTCCTCTGGGACAACAGGCAGTGGTTAAGGTGTGGCATTGACCTTTCTGTCTCAGCTGCGGAGGTCTGCAGGGACAGACGCACTTTGACTATTTACGTGCATCAGTCCTAGGCTAGCGACCTGGAGACATGGATCATGGGGATCCGTTCTTTTTCCACAAATAAGTTACGTGACTTTAGGAAATCACTGAACCGCTTTCTGCCTTCCCCGGCCAATGGGCATCATGCCTGATCCCTGTACCTCCCGTAATTGTTGTGGGAAAGATGTCAGTGATATTGGAAATCTTGAACACGTTGGTCTTCATTGAATCCTATTTTGGTTTCTTACCCTTGGAGGTGTCAAAACATCAGAGAAACTATATTTTTATGAATTAAGAAGCAAAGCTCCAAAGAAAGAGGCATGTGCCTATGAGAGCCAGTGACTGAGATCAACAGTTTGTTTGGGAGTAATAATTATAATAAATTAGAACATTTAATCATTTAACTGATATCTTTGTGCTCACTTTGGGCTGGGCCCTGAACCACACAAAACCACAAGACCTATATTCATTTATATGTAAAAGATAAATATACATAGAGTACACCTGTTAATTGACTAGTTGTATATATCATATTTCATCACGTTAAAGAAGTCGTTGATTTTAACATATAACATTATTTTCTATGCCACACAGATCTTTAAGTAGTCAGCACAGACCCACCTTTGTCAAAATTTCTAAAAAATCTATGGGAATTTTTCCTTTTTTTGTTATTTTAGATGAGTGCATTTTTTCTGAATGAGAGAAATCCCATTTCTGACAGTTTTGATACTGGTTTCAACAAGTGTCTGCTCTACAGAAGTTTCCTCTCTTCGAAACCACTGAAAATAAAATCACTGAGCCAGCCGTGCACTGTGTTGTGGTCTCTCCCCATCTTCCTCCTGAGCTGACTCAGAACTGACTCTAATGCTGCTCCTAGACCAGTCTGACTGCCTCATTGAACCGTTTTCCCCATCACTTCTCTGGCTCACTTGCCCACCTGTAAGAAAGGTTTTGATTCTACATTTGCTAAATCCACACATTTTTTATAAATAAATCCAGCTCTGGTGGCTGAAAACAGCTACAAGGTGAGCTGGGGGAGGAGCAGGGGCTCCAGAAAGCAGCCTCTGGAACAGCCCCTCCTGCTATGACCTGAGCTGGGAACAAGCCAACAGTGTGGACCTGGCGATGCCCCACCGTCCACAGAAAGTACAGGAGTCACGCCTGATCTTCAGCCTCACATGCACCATAATACGTGCTCTTCGTGGCTTCTGACTCTGCAGGCTAGAGACAGGGTGAGCAGAAGCTGCAGGGGAAAGTGAGGGGAAACCCCACCAGTGTTGGCTCCACAGAGAGGGTTCCTGTTGCCCCATCAGATGCTCCTGCTCTCCCTGCAGTGTGACATTTCCAAGAGCAGAGCAAAGTGCACAGAGAGCAGGACCTGGAGCTACTGCTTCAGGAGAGGCTGCCTCTGGGAGCCAATTTCCATATTGTTTCCTGAAAACAAAAACACATGCTCTGGTGCAGCCAAAGATGTTAAGCAGTGACCACAGCCATGACTTCAACACGTGACCCAGTGTGATACCTGAATGTGATGCCAGACGGACACATGCCCACCCCTCCTGCCAATGCAGAAGGAGAGGAGGGAGGGAAGGAAAAAGGGAGGGAGAGAAGGAAGGAAGGAAGGAAGGTAGGGGGGAAGGAAAAAAGAGAAGAACAAAGAAAGATAAAAAAATAAATGGCACTATATGAATAGAAAACATAAAAGAGACTAAGGAAACGCCTGAGGTATAACACCCCGTTGCCTTGGCTCATTCTAACATGTGCAAATAGTTCACAATTTCTTAACCCCTGTATGCACACTATTCGGCTCACTCCACATTCTTCTTAAATTTCGGTCAAGACAGCTCTCCAAACATCCTTTCTATTCCCTGCCAATCTGTGCAGAGGTAATCCACCACCACACCACGTGTGTATCACCCAGCAGCTGGATGTTCTAGACACTCTGATCACGACAGGCAAAAACTACAGGAGAAGCTTGAGGAACGTGTGGCCCCCTCGTGCTCAGAAGGTTTTCTCACTGGGCAGAGCGGAGGCTGGTGTGACATCAGGTCTGCATGGCACCAGCCCTGAGGACCTGGGAGGCGAGGGGCTCTGCGCAGCACTGGACATGGCACAGGCTCGTGATCGATGGTACGTGAATGATTGGGACATTCATGTTTAAAACTGTTAATAATAGACTCTTCTGTATCTGAGCTGTCCAAGGTAGCAGCCGCCAGCTCTATGTAGCTATTTACATTTAGAAAATTAAAGGAAAGTCAACATTTAGTTCCTCAACTAGCCACAAGTCAAGGGCTGCACGTGGCTCCTGGATGCCTCACCAGGCTTGGCAGAGGAAGTTCCCATCATCCCCAAGTTCCTGTGGGACAACATGGGTCCTGATGCTGACCCTCCAGGTCCCCCGTGCCTGCAGGGCCACCAGGGTGCTGTCTGACTTTGCACGCTCTCTTCTTGCAGAGGGTCATATTTTTTATAACTCATCTCCCTTTCAAGTCTGCTGTTTTAGGATACGTAAAAACGCAGCCTGGCGAGGTATCACGATGCGATCAGAGCTTCCCTCCCCTGGGAACAGGGCAGAACATCTGGGTAGGTTCCTGTCCCAGAAGGTCCTGACTCCCCCACCCACAGCCACCCCTCACCCTAGACGCCTCATTTTTAATTAGTTTATTGATCTTTTGGAGTTTGGGGTTTGCTTGCTTGCTTGCTTTTTAGAGCTAATATTTTCTGAGATCCTAAGGGTAAGTTCCAGATCACAAAAGTTGCACTGAAGATTCTGGTATGTCTGAGATTGGGCTGAATCTGTTGTAACTCCACCTTTTACTACAATTTAAATAATTCCTTTAGATCAGCATTCACGTTATTTGAGATCTTTATTTTACATGATTGTCACTCCTGTGAAGTAAGGGATTCCTTCTGACCTTTCTGTCAGTACCGCTAGAAAATGTATTTTAAGACCCACCTTCTCTTGCCTGCATCACACTTATTTTTAACTTTCAAAGCAGTGTCGCATCCATTATTCAAAGCCTTTTCCTGAAGATCTGGGACAGGCTCTGCTCTGGTTATTGCCTTCTAAAGCTGTAATTTGCTGAGCCCCGAGGAGACCTTTTTTCTGCTTCGCTGGTGTTTTTATCCATCACTTCCATTCACTGAATCAGTGTGAGGAATTATTATCACAAAGAACTATTAGTGTGACTGGATGGAGGAATTGATGCTGATCTTGACTTCATGATACCTTGTTTATTCTTCTAATAGCCTCAATTTACATCTCATCTGGTGCTGCTGGGTTAGAGGGGTTTTGTTTCCTTCTTTTATTAGGATTAATTGAGTGGTGAGTGTGTGTGTTGGTTGGTGTGTATGTACTTCAGCTTTCATTCACGGCTTTGCAGGGTAAAATGAACTTAATTGGTCTTGAGGTCTTCCTCCATTTTCTCACCCATAAGAAAAGCTGATTCAACAATATATTTCTGTTTGCTTTCATCCCTAAAAATATTTATTATGTTATAAAAGCAGTGACGCATTCATGGAGGCATCTTGGCAGGAGTATTTGATGGAGATGTTTGCAGGCACGGCATCCTTTCCTCACGTTGCTGTGTGATCTCTGTAGAAAGTCTGTGCCTTGCTGATCCGGGGGCACTGTGCTTTCAAAGACCATTTTCATTAAGTTCACCGAATTCCCAGCGTTTATGGCTCTCACCCGCAACAATAATTATATGTTTGCTTTTGAAATATCCAAAGCAAGAAAGTTTCTTCTCCAGTTCTTATTTTAGTTCCTACTTCTATCAAAATGACAGTCATGGAGCAGCCTCTAGTAATATAATCTAGTAATTTTCATAAATTTTGTTTGGGAACAAACATATGGCTTTCAATATAGGGGGGAAGGATTTTTTTAATGAAAGCTTTAGAAATATAAATAGTTGAAAAGCATGTAAAGAGCACTGTAGACAGAGTTTATACTGATTTAGCCAATAAATACAACACCATAGACGCACGTACACACATGTACACCCGTGTACACACACTCATGCATATGACGGTTTATGAGCAGGGCTCTGGCCTCACAGGAGACTACTTTTTGAGACACAGGCCTAGAATGAATCCTGCTTCCGCAGAGCTCTGTCCTGACCTATTTTACAGGAACCCATGTTGGTAACAGCCATGGTCAGAAAGGTCCCACAAATTCTGTGTGTTTGCCCTTGGCCTGCAGGCAACACACCGGAGTCTGAATAATGGCTCTTTCTCCCACTAGTTTTATTATCGTGGATAAGTGACTTCACCTTGATGAATGTTGGTTTGCTCATCTGTAAAATGGGGATAAAACGGTACTTAGTATGCAGGGTTGTCTTGGGGACTAAATGAAATAAGGCAGCTCCCCAGCACATAGAATTTAAAATGTGAGTGATTGTTACTGTTACTCTTATGATTATTTAGTGGCAAGTTTTCTAAACCTGAAGGAAAAGAAGGTTCTGTGTGCAATAGTTTGCTAGTTGCACTGTATTTTCTTGGTGTTAGTCCTGTGTGGGCTGCTTGTTCTATTTGGCTGATTTCAGGGATTGGGAGTAAAGTTCTGCATCCAGATTCCTGAAGCTCAAATCACAGCTCCAAAATGCGTTGACTGACACACTCCAAACTCTCAGCAGACCCACACAGTTGAAATCTGTGTCTTGTTCGCATCGCGTCCAAAACAAGAGGTCCTAAGTGGCAGGTCACTTCTGTCGGGGCAGTGATTCAGGGACCCACTCCTCCAATGGTTGATCCCCATAACTTCACCGTGTGGCTGTCAATGCTCCGAGCTCAACTTCATTACATGAACTGAGCAGAAACCATAGGTAACATCTCTCTTGGATGTTTGTATGGTCCATACCTGGAAATGGTGTCCGTTACCTCTGCTTTCATCCCATGGCTGGGACTCAGCCCCATGGCACATCCAACCACATGAGGTTCTGGGTAAACAGCCGTGTGCCTAGGAAGAGGGAAAGTGTTTGTCAATCACCTAACAACATCTTCCAGTAGGATGATCTGGGATGATGGAAACTGTCTGGATCAGTCCCGTTGCCTCTTGCTTCACGTGGCTATTTGAACACTTGAAGCCTCCCCTGCAACTGAGGTCGGCGGCTTTATCCTTATGGAATATTAATTAACTTTAAATAATCTTTAATATCCACATGTGTCCAGTACTTCCATGTTGGACAGTGCAGGAAGCTCTCCCACATGGCTCTGATCAAGTTACTTCTCTGAGTTTCCTTATCTATGAAGTAGGGAAGAACAAGAGTATGCGTTTCAAAAAGTCAATTGAATTTGGTGAGTAAACGCTCAAGTTTTGTAATTACGCTACATTGAAGCCTACTTTCAAGAATGTTCTCCCTCATCACATACCCGCCATTTGCAAACCTCCTCATCGGCTACTCCACGTCAGAGCTGATTTGACCCCTTGGCTCTCCTATGTATTATATTAGCTGTGCTATCTTGGGCAAATGATACAATTCTCCATGTGCCCATCCATAAGGGGTACTTATGGATCATTCTCACTTATAAGCATTAAACAGGAGTATGTGTATGTAATTCTGCAGAGAGCTTAACTGATAGTTCCCACCCCATATAAGGGCCCCTTAATTGACCCAAATCAAAAGGTCACTTGAATAAACTAATTCCCTGCGAGCAACTGCTTCAACAATTTGCAAATAAAAGCCAATATTGGCCGCTCTGATCTGAATCACTCCATACTGTTGTGTTTTAACATCTGGGAGACCCCATGTTTTCAGCAGGACCCTTTCTTTTTTATTTTTTCCAGAATTTTCTCTCAATTTCCAGCCACATCGCCCATGAGTCACCCATTGAGGAAGGCACAGAATAGCTCTGAATTATTTTTTTCCACCACACATGACGCATGCAGCCCCCTTGATCCCTTTCCCACAAGTCAAGGATGCGATTCCCTGCCAGGCCGTACCCTTATATGGTGGAACACAGGGTTCTGTCATGAACAGGCTGAGCAGAAAGGTGAAAGAACAGAGTGAAGAGATGCTGTGCTTGTCAAGAGGAGAAGGAGTCCAGAACAAGACAATAATGGACCCAAATACAAGCCGGAGAACAGAGACCATCTTCCATACCCAGGCAATGAGATAATTGGCTTTCAGGAAATATTCAGCAGGTCTCTGAGGCGATGTTTTGGGGGGAAATCACATCACGCTTCCTGGGGTGGGGTCCCCACTGGTCAGACCACTCCTGCTTCCCTAAGGAGGCAATTTGAGGAGGCGGGGGACGCCTAAACTGTCCAGCCCTCATGCTGCCATCTAGGCCTCTTGTTCCCAAGAAGGAAGAAGTTACACTATTAATACACAGTTCACGATGACATGAACAAATTCTCCTGTGACCCACTGAAGGCAAGCAGTTTACCCACTCAGAAAGCTTCAGGAGAATGTTTATGATTCTGATGCAAAGAATAACTGTCTTATCATCCGTGATCACTACACATCGTTACATATCATGACTGCATCGGTTCAAGTTATAATTACATGATTACATGCATTTGGGGTAAGTGTGTTCTACAATATAATTTCACTAATAAGGTTGTGTCCAGGTAGTTGTGCTTTAATTTTTATGTTTGGGGTTTTTGTTTCATAATCAGATGACTATTTGAATTGCACCGTTGATTACAAGATGCGCCATATGAAAATCTTTCTTCAACAGTGCATTCTCTGTCACAATAAGTACCTTTTTAAATACATGCCACGTAAAGAATTCAGATTGAAATTTGCCATAAGAGCAAAGCAAATCTAGTACTAAGGTTTGGTTCTGAAACACACGTGCCCTCCTTGGTATAAACAGCAAAGAGGAGCTGTGTGGAGCTGGTTTGGTGGGAACCAACCCTCAGAAGACACAATGGTGAGCAGTTTTAAGATAAGGTCATGAGCGAGGTCTTCCATGGCCATTTTTGGGAAGTGAAATCAACATTTCCAACCCAGGAGAGAAAGCAGAAGTCTTTAGTGAAAAATTTCAAGCATAGAATGAGGTGCATGACTGTGGATTCAGTAAAGCACTTAATGCTGTTTGCAGGTGATTTGATGCCATAGAGGTGCCAAGACATTTGAAAGTGATACAAGCTATTGATTGCAAATGTACTGTAGATCTATACATGTTATTCCTGTTACATGACAAGGTAAGAGAAAGTATAACAAAATAAAGGAAAAGCTACACGATTCCTCTGTGGATGAGACCTTGAAGTCCCATGCCACTTTTTTGGGGGGAGGGGGGAGGTGTGAATTAATAGCACCCTGATCTGCCAGTCAGCATCTTCCCATTCAAGGCACCTACTTAGGCCAAGCGCCTCAACTTACCTCAATCTGTAGACTTCAATCCAGGCCAAGCTGTTGAGCATCTTCACTCTCCTCCAAGAACCCAGGGATCTATTCAGGTATTACCACATTCTAATATTGAAACTCGTAAGGACTTCCGTACAGTAATGTCTTAGTCTGTTGGGGCTCCTACAACAAAACACATAGACTGGGGAGCTTATAATCAACAGATATTTGTTTCTAAAGTTCTGGAGGCTGGGAGTCCAAGATCAAGATACCAGCGGATTCGGTTTCTGGTGAGAACCCACCTGCTGGTTCATAGACAGGGTCTACCTGCTGTGTCCTCACCTGGAGGAAGGGGCAAGGGAGTTCTCTGGGGTCTCCTTTATAAGGACACTAATCCCATCATAGGGGTCTACCCTCATGACCTCATCACCTCCCCAAAACCCCACCTCCTGACACCATTACCTTTGGGGGTTAGGATTCAACACATGAATTTGGGGGGAACACAGACATTCAGTGCATAGCACTGACACCAACCCCTCCTAAGATATGAACAGGTTTGAATATCGCTTCCTTTACATGGGCAAATGTCGTGAGGTAGGACCTTACGTCAAAGTGCTGCCCACTGTGCCTGACAATTGAAGAGCTGCCTCCTGGGCCTGGACAAGGAGAAGGGACTGGTCATTCATCCATCACATGTTTACTGAACATCTAAAGATTTAAGGATAAACTGGGCCTCTTCCTTTGAGGGGTTCACTTTCTAGAATGAAAGTTAGTGTTCACAAAAGAGTTAAAATACTGCAAATTATCAAAAGCTGCAAACCCGGAATATGAACCCTGGCCAGGCTGTCCCCAAAGCCCACGCCCTTTCTTCTCACGTTGCTGCATTTGTGTGACCTTATCCCAGGCCCTAACTCACAGCCCTCACGGCTCGGGACTGTGTCTTCCAGAGACCCTAAAGCAAGTGGCCTTTGATTTCAATTCTTTTAAAGCAGTTTGAGAAGGAGGTACATAATCTAAGCCCATAACCTTCGTGCTTATGAAGCAGGGCTCAAAAAGAGATGACTGCATTAAGTCCTACTTCCTACAGCCAGCTTTCAAAGAGCAAACTCTGTAAAATATTCAAAAAGTAGATTTCCTTCACCTACAATGTGGAACTCACAGAGAGGAAGCACCAAAGATTCTGTAATTGAGTTTTGCACGTGCGCCCTCCGTCACACAGAAGAAAGGGGTGGGGGGGGGGACTTGCAATGACACCAGCCCTTGCTACCCTCTATTAGACAATGAGACTGGAGCCCCTTGCGGCCACTCAGGTGCTCGGTCCATCACTGTCCCCTTTCATAAATCAGGATGTAGAGGGAGCTAATATACAGAAAGTGTTACTTTGGAGGATATTTGTAAGAGTTCAGCAACCAACATAAGGAGACTCTCATAGCTTTCCATCCTGAGATTTTAGATGATCTTTCTACAAGATAAAGTCCATCTTAAGAAAATTATGAAGACAGACACTCTGGGATCTTCCCGTTCCTTCTTTCTCTGTCCTCCACTGCCCAGCTACTCAGGCATTTCACTGACCTCTTCAAAGAACCAGACTCTGGGAAGGGAACCTTGCTCTGCCTGTGAGGGACCCCAGGGCCAGACCTCCCTTTCCCCCCACCTGACACTGGCCTTTACATCCCACTTGGTTCTCCCCTTTGGACCACCTTTTTCTAAAGCCAGTCCCCTGTGAAACTGTATTTATCCAGGTATTTTTATTTTTATCCTTTTAATTTATTTTATTGAACTACAGTTGATTTATAATGTTGTGTTAATTTTTGCTGTACAGCAAAGTGATTCAGTTATACATATATATATATATATATATATATATATATATTTATTTATTTATATGTTCTTTTTCATATTCCTTTCCCCTATGGTTTATCACAGGATATTGAATATAGCTCCCGGTGCTATACAGTAAGACCTTTTGGTTTATTCATTCTATATATAACAGTTTGCATCTGCTAATCCCAAACTCTCAATCCATCCCTCCCTCAGCCCCCCTACCCCCCACCCCCCCGTATCCATGTATTTTTTAAATGTATTTGTTTATAGAGGTGTGTGCTTTTACTCACTTTGTGTCTAGATCCCAAAAGAGTTTGACGAGATCCACATTCATTTCTTAGTGTCCGAACCCATCAAGTTCCCTTCCCTGCTTTTCAATAATGATATTGACAGTAATAGTCAGGAGGGCAGAACTGAATTTTTTCCTGGGTGCCTGCTCTATGTGAATCATCATACTCACATGATTTTTAACCTTTACTACAACTTGGTAAGACAGGAAGAACTATTCCCGTTTTGCCGATGAGGAAACAAAATAACAACATGAGATCTCTTAAATTTTTAAAAACACAATACAGTGTTGATAGCCAGCAGTTCTCTAGAATGCTCTCATCTTGCACATCTGAGACTTTATACCCACTGAACAAATTTATCCTCATTTCCCATGCCCCCCCAACCCCTGGCAACCACCATCTACTCTCGGCTTCTATGTGTCTGACTATTTTAGGCTCCACATGTAAGTGAGATCATGCAGGCTATGGTTTTGTAAGTCTATGCACACGTTCAAGCTCATCAAATTATGTGCATTAAATATGTGCAGGTTTTGTATATTAATTTTACCTCAATAAAGCTGTTTTTTTAAAAAAAAAAAAAGAACATAGCACCAGTGTTCTACTCAAAAACTGCTTAGAGAAATATTAAATTGGCCTCATGGTCTAATTCAGCATTTTTTAAAATTAGTGTTTATTTTCTTTATTTATTTTTAATTTTTTTTTTAATTTATTTTTGGCTACGTTGGGTCTTCATTGCTGTGCATGGGCTTTCTCTAGTTGCGGCGAGCGGGGGCTACTCTTTGTTGAGGTGCACGGGCTTCTCATTGCGGTGGCTTCACTTGTTGCAGAGCACAGGCTCTAGGCACGCGGGCTTCAGTAGTTGTGGCGCACGGGCTTAGTTGCCCCATGGCATGTGGGATCTTCTGGGAACAGGGATCGAACCCATGTCCTCTGTATTGGCAGGCAGATTCTTAACACACTGTGCCACCAGGAAAGTCCCTAATTCAGTCTTTAGAATATATATTTGCTGTTGAACATCAGAAAAACATCAATGTTTCATGATTTTTAAGAGCATTTTATTCTGTATTTGTAAGAGCTCTTTAAAAGCAAATGGTCCAAAATAATTGAAAAAAAAATCCACTATACATAATACTGGAGATGATGATAGAAGATATAGAAGATGATCTTGGTACTAAGAGTAAATTCAAGTGGGTATTTAGAGTGAATAAATCAAATAATAAAACTGGAAAAAGTGCCAAAGCATTTTTTTGCATTTTCATGTACTTTCTTCTTTGCCTGTGAATCTGATAAAATTAAAGGCAGAAGCTCCACTTAATTCATCTTTATATCCCAGGAATGACATACTGTGTTTGTTTGAAGTTTTTGTGATGTAAGAAATATGGAACCAAGGCTACGTGGTAGCAGGTATATATTGTAGCATAAAAAAGCTTCCTTGATTCTCAAGTCAGGGTAAGCAGTCACTCCTTCCAACCTAGCCATACTTGGTTATTACTCCATTCAAAAACTATTTTTCTCACCCTGAACATAAACCCATTCTTTCTGATAAAGAAGACTACTTGAGACATTGTGGTGACTCCCAAGTTGTTCCTGGATCTGACGTAAACCAGGGTCACAGCCTCCATGCCAGCAGAAGCCCTGTAGACCCGGTGGGTTACTTGGGTGGGCACCATGCAGGGTGATGGGTGGGCTCAGTGAGAGGGTTGGTTGTGATTGTCAAAGACACAGCTCGACACAAAAAGGCTGAATACTGGTAACCATAAGTTGCTTCTCTAAATCTGTGAGTCTGTTTCTGTTTTGTTAACAAGTTCATTTGTATCATTTTTGGTTTCTTTAGATTCTGCATATAAGCAAGATTATATGATATACACACTGCTCTATTTAAAATAGATAACCAACAAGGACCTACTGTATAGCACAGGGAATGCTGCTCAATATTCTGTAATAACCTAAATGGGAAAAGAATTTGAAAAAGAATAGATACATTTATATGTATAACTGAATCACTCTGCTGTACACCGGATGCTAACGCAACATTGTTAATCAACTACGCTTCAATATAAAATAAAAATTCAAAAACAAAAACAAAAACAACCCTCTGTTTGGGCCAACAACATGAGTCCAAAAAACACTGCTGAGCCTGACCTGACTAGGCTCATGTGACTAGGACATGGGAACTCTGGGGTTCTCCCACTAATACCTTATGTTTATAAAACATTATCTCCTAGGCTCACTCCCTGGGCAGTTGGCCAGCTCCTCAGGAGCCAGAGATGGTCAGCTGCATTCACGACTCTTATCTTCTCTTGGTCAAAGGAAAGGAGCTTGCAGCCCAGATCCAAGCTGACGGCATCCACAGAGATGGACCCACTTCCCTCCAGAGCAGCTTAAGCCATAGCCTGCATTCCTGTAAATGCATTGGCATGAAACTAGGCCATGCCTACATTTCTGTAAATCTTTTTACATTATCCAACAATAAAACAAAATAGACCAACAATGTTTTTAGATGCCATAATTGTTAAAACACATTACTTATTCACACCTAATTACCTCAACAGTGAACAAACTGCACTGAGAACAGGCATGAGGATGTTCAGCCCTGAGGGTATTTTCTCAGAATCAGAGAAAACTAAAATAGGAAAAGTTAAGTGGAAATGCCTCCTCGGGCTTCCCTGGTGATGCAGTGGTTAAGAATCCACCTGCCAATGCGGGGGACATGGGTTCGATCCCTGGTCTGGGAAGATCCCACATGCCGTGGAGCAACTAAACCCATGCACCACAACTACTGAGCCTGCGTGCCACAGCTACTGAAGCCCACATGCCTAGAGCCTGTGCTCCGCAACAAGAGAAGCCACCGCAATGAGAAGCCCGCACACCACAACGAAGGGTAGCCCCCACTCGCCACAACTAGAGAAAGCCCACACGCATCAACGAAGACCCAATGCAGCTAAAAATAAATAAATAAATAAACTTACTAAAAAAAAGAAAATGCCTTCTGCACCAGCAGCATTTTAATACACAAATGATTACATCTAGAACACATGGTTTCACTTTAATAATGATAGGGCTGGTTTTCTTTTTTAATTATTACCATCTAAATCAAAATGCCACATTTAGTGGTAAGTTGCCAACTTTTGCTAATTTTCTAACTGATTACAAGACATTATGCATCACTTAATTAAGATTTAGAGAGAAAATTAAAACTGTGAAATCAGATAAAAGCCAAGAATTTTGCTATTGTTTAATATGAGACTCCAATTGCAAGGGAGGAATAACTAAGAGAATCAAAGGAGGTTCAATTCCATTTAATTTAGCAAATATTATTTGAGTATCTATCATATGCTTACTGTGATGAACACTGCATTGATAAGAAAGAATTAAGAATCTGTGCACTCATTGCAATAGCTTATAGCATAGGAGTGGACATTTCTTTTTCAAAACTGCTGAAAAAATAATACAGACTGGAATCCCAGGGTTATGAAGGTTCCCAGGGCAGAGAGAAAATAGCAATCAGCTTGACGACCGATGGGAAATTAGACTCAGTCCAACATGACAACCGACTGTGAAGGACAAATTCAAAGATGAATAAAATGATTAAGTCTGTATCTTCCACGGGAAAGTCAGGGGCATGAGGAGAAGATTCTGGAGGAAAAGTTTGGTTTGGGTACAAGCAGGTCAGGCCAGAGTTGATGCCAAAAATACCATTGGAAGTGTATGCAGCGTGAGCTCAAGGACTCCGAAGCTGGAAATTTCTACTGCAGATAGCTTTTTTGCCTGAAAGCTATCCCAAGGTCAAGGCAAAGAGTTGAAAGAGAGAGAGCAAAGGGCAGTTAAAGCAGAATTTCACAAAACCTTATATTAAGGGTGTAGAGAAAGAAAAGCTTAGGAAGTAATAAAAAGGGAGGAAAACCAGAAAAAAAAAGTGTATTTTGATAGAAGCCTTAGGAAGGAATGATACCCAGAAGGATGCGGGAATCAAATTATGTCTAATAGTGTCAAATACTGCAGAAGTTCAAAGACAATGGGATTCACTGGCTTTGGGGAAGGGAAGGTGAGCTTTGATAAGTGATGTTAGCAGCACCACAGGGGAAAACATTAGATATTAAGGGACATAGTAAGAAAAGAATAACCAATCCTGTTAGGGAGTATGACTCTGAAGAAAGTTTGTTATATTGAATTATTAGTAAGGTGAAAAGAAGGTTTATTTTCCTTTTTTTAGGAGAGAGGAGACATAACAGAGAAAAGATAAAGTAGGAAAGGGGAGATAGTTGATGGATAAAGATTCTGAAAGTGAAGGAAAATTCTTAGAGAGAGTATAGGTGGAAAAGAGAAGCATTCTTTCCCATAAGACAGGAGGCAGGGAAGCAGGGAGGGTGAACAGACAGGAAAACAGAAAATCTGAAATCGAGCTGAACATTCAGCAATGCTCAAGATTAAGCTTGACTCCGGGAACAGAAGGAATTGAGTTAACATCTTGGAAATATCGGGGTGATGAGACAACAGCAAACAAGGCAGGGGGAGCAAGCAGCTTGAGCAAAATGAAGAGGTTTGCAGGTGCTACTAACAGAAGTGGGCATTTTGTGTTGTTGTTACACCTTAGCAGAGAAAAAAAATCTTTACAAAGGAAAATCAAGAGATTTTCTAGTTCACTGTCTTATGATGTTGTCCAAGTGTCAGGTTTTGTTGTTGTTTGTTTATTTCATTTTTGTAAGAAACACACAAAACTATTTGAAGTTATAGCATATTCATCCTGGTGTCGTCATCTACCTTTTTTTCATAAAAGTAGGCTTTTTTTTTTCATAAGCCTGACCTACTAGAACCATAAGCAACCTGAAAGCAAAGCAAGTGTTACTGACTGTTTTGGCTACTCCAAAACAATGAGGATTGAAATATGTATATAATAGGTTTCCTAAACATAGAACTTAATGAAAGAACGTTCCTAATATTTGGTCAGTTCTCATTTGGAAAAGGTAATCTGAGTCAGAGAGGCCCCAATCAGGTGGCAAAGTCCACACTCTCCTCTGTGTTTTGGTCATCATGAGAGGGGTTTGGGGAGAAACCCGTTTTCTTTTTGGTTGAGTATAAAATGAAGCATATGTTGTGTTGGAATAAGTCAACTCATTCTCCCAATGAATAAATGTATGGCATGTTTTTATTCCACATAATATGCCTTTGTAATACCTTTTCATAAAACCCAGAAGTCCTTGTGGGTAAGGTCATCTGAAGGAGAGAAAGAGAGAGAAGAAAGAGAAAGACAGATTAAATGCCTGCTGTTATTTACCTCTCTTTTTGGAGAAAGAATTAGACTGAAGTTCCAGTCTTCAATCAATAAAGTTGTTGGATAATATTGAGCCGTCACCAATATCTTCATTCTTCCTGAGTCTGCTCTTCCTCACCTCAATCGCACACTCTTTTTTCCTAATCTACATATGCCTAACTATGATTTTGCTTGTGATATATCATGTTTGTATGTATTTATTGGCATAGTAATGTGTAAAAATGACCCCAAAACTCATTTAGTCTCTGAGTGGCTCTCCTGCAGCCGGTGGGTGTATGATTTGGGTCCTCACTGCAATTCTCTCATGTTTGCTGGACACACAGGATGGTCAGATCATGTTCTTATGGTGATGACAGAGGTTCAAGAGAGCAAGCCCCGCTGGGTACTCACATTTCAAATCCCTGCTTGTTATCTATCAAGTGAGAGCCCACTGAACAAAGCAAGTTACTTAATCCAGTTCAATGTGAAGAGGGCGTTTTTGTTGTAGGAACTTCAGGGTCACACATCACAGGGTTTAGATACAGAGAAGAGTGAAGAATTGAGTTGATTATTCCAAACAATAAAGACAACTTCTGATTTTGGAATTCTAACACAAGTATTTACACTTTATCAAATTCCTTTGTCCTTTTCTTTCTTAACTTTTTTATTCTCCTCTCAACTTTTAGAATGTAACTGAGAAAGTGATTGGAGAAAAAAATTCCAGAAGAAGAAATTGCAATATTTTCTTATTATGAGCACTCAACATAGAATACAGCAGGAGGTGCTGAGTATAACAGACCACATTTATTTTTCATTTAATTTATTCAACTTAGAATCTATATTGTTACTATATTAAGTTTTTAGTTTTGGGAGTGTAGAGGCTAATTTTTATCTACTTTTCATAATCTAAGATATTTTAGCAATCCTTACTCATATTCATTGTTATTTCATTTAGCAGGATGGTGAAATCAGTAACATCTAACTCATTTCAGATTATAATATTAAATGAGCCATAAATTTGGAATTCAAGACAATGTATTTTTTTAAAAATTCTCATATAACAAATAGTCTGTTTGAAATAATGGAAAGGGAATGGATTTATGGAAATAAATGAAATTGGATAGAATAATGGAAAGAATGGATTTAAGTGGATGTAAGTGAAATAATGGATTAAGTGAAATTGATTTAAGTGGGACACGTTATTTTAGCAAATTAATAAGTAGTCATTTTCTACACACTATGAATTACCCACACCACCACTCTCTCTCATGTTGAAGCAAAGTGCTGACAAATTACTTCTGATGAGGAAAACAATCATGAAACAAAATAACACTCTACTTCAGGTAACGCATGGGCTCAAAATTGGAACCTAGAAACATTAAAAATCTGTCAATTAATCCTCCTTTTTTTCATGACCTATATTCTTGGCTAGTTACAAATTAGTCACCAAAACAATTCCTTGCACACATAATTTAGATTTAAAGGAGTGTTCTGTGAAAGGGTAAGAATAGAGAAATCATTCCTAATTTAGCCAGACCTGGAGGGTGTACACCAATCCCCTAAAGTCCACTCAGAAATAAGTCAGTGTAGCCACTGACTGCAATTAATCTATTCAGGGTTGCCACATGGAGGGTGGTTAAATAAATGAGGCTATAGCCAAGCCATGAGTGTTATAAGGACGCTAAAATGTATGGATATCACTTTTACATATATGCTCACAAGCATGTGAAACAAAACGGACAATGGTAAATAATGCATGGGGAAAATTTCAGAATGTTACCATCGATAACGTATTTGTATATGTGTGTATCAAAAAGAGGCAGATACACCGCAGTTAATTGAACACAGAAAAATGAATGTAAATGATTGTCTACCAGGCATCAGGATGTTAATTAAGCCACTGGAAAGGAAAGAATCCACCACAGGCTCACAGAGGTAGCAAGTACAGCGGCAGCCGCCACTGCCTCGGCTTCCAGGGAAAGACGGAGGGAATTATTAAATCTCCAACGTTTGGTGGAGGGGCCCTGAGGGGTGGGCGTCACTGCTGAAACACTGCTGGCGTCCCTGAGCTTCGACGGGGGCTCCCAGTGGGGACAAGACCCAGATCCTGAAGAGAAGACCCCAGGTGGCTGGTGCTGGTGTTTCTTTTTGTTTGTTTGTTTTTGTTGTTAATAGTTTTTTTTTTTTATGGAAGTATCACTGATTTACAATACGATATTAGTTTCAGGTGTACCACATAGTGATTCAATAGCTTTGTAGTTTATACTCCCTTTAGAGTCGTTATAAAATATTGGCTATATTCCCTGTGTTGCACACTATATCCTTGTAGCTTATTTATTTTAGATCTGGTAGTTTGTACCTCTTAATCCCCTACCCCTATGTTTGCCCCTCCCCTCTTCCCTCTCCCCACTGGTAACCACTGGTGTGTTCTCTATATCTGTGAGTCTATTTCTGTTTTGTTATATTCATTCCTTTATTTTATTTTTTAGATTCCATATATAAGTGATAACATACAGTGTTTGTCTTTCTCTGTCTGAAATTATTTCACTAAGCACAGTACACTCCATGTCCATCCATGTTGTTCCAAATGGCAGGATTTCATTTTTTCATGGCTGAGTAGTATTCCATTATATATATATATATATATATATATATATATATATATATATATACACATCATCTTTATCCATTCATCTATTGATGGACCCTTAGGTTGCTTCCATATCTTTGCTATTGTCAATAATGCTGCTGTGAACATTGGGGTACATGTATCTTTTCAAATTAGTATTTTTCTTTTCTTTGAATATATACCCAGGAGTGGAATTGCTGGATTATATGACAACTCTATTTTTGTTTTTTTTAAAGGAACCTCTGTACTATTTTCCACCGCTCTCCATAGTGGCTACACCAATTTACATTCCCACCAACAGTGTAGGAGGGTTCCCTTTTCTCCACATCCTCACCAACATTTGTTATTTGTGGTCTTTTTGATTTTCGAATTTGTGGTCCATTCTGACAAATGTAAGGTGATATCTCATTGTAGTTTGATTTGCATTTCCCTGATGATTAGCGATATTGAGCATCTTTTCATGTGCCTGTTGGCCATCTGTGTGTCTTCTTTAGAAAAATGTCTATTCAGGTCTTCTGCCTGTTTTTTGTTTAGGTTGTTTACTTTTTTGGTGTTGAGTTGTATGAACTGTTTATATATTTTGTATATTAACCCCTTATCAGTCATATCATTTGAAAATATTTTCTCCCATTCAGTAGGTTGTCTTTTCATTTTGTCGATGGTTTCCTTTGCTGTGCAAATATTTTTAAATTTAATTAGGTTCCGTTTGTTTATTTTAGCTTTTGTTTCCTTTGCCTGAGGAGACAGATCTGAAAAAATATTGCTGCCATTTATGTCAGTTGTCCACCTATGTTTTCTTCTAGGAGTTTCATGGTTTCCAGGCTTACATTTATGTCTTTAATTCATTTTGAGTTTCTATTTGTGTATGGTGTTAGAGAATGTTCTAATTTCATTCTTTTGCACATAGCTGTCCAGTTTTCCCATCACCACTTATTGAAGAGGCTGTCTTGCCTCCTTTGTCATAGATTAATTGACCACAAGTGTGTGGGTTTATTTCTAGGCTTTCTATCCTGTTCCATTGATCTATGTGTCTGTTTTTGTGCCAGTACCATGCTGTTGTAATGACTGTAGCTTTGTGGGATAGTCTGAAGTCAGGGTGTGAGGCTGGACCACACTGACTCCATTCTGTCAGCTTCTCTCAGGCCCCTAGTCCTACCCCCTCCCCTCTCTGCATGACTGAACTTTGGCTCACTCACAAGGAATGTGCCCAAGCCAGATAATTCCTATCAGCCTTCACCCTGGCTTTCATCTGATATGAAACCTGGAAAAGCGTTTTTGCTGATGCAGATGGCTGGTGGTCATGAGACCCCTGGGGGGGCGGGAAACCCCCTTTCCATCCGTGCAGAGGTGCTTCTCACTTGGAAGTCAGATTTTGTTTTTAGCTTTGGCCCCTTGAAGTCCCCTTCTCAGCAGTGCCTAGTGCCTAGGGCAGCTGTGAACATCTCTGGATCATCTATCCTCAGGTCCTTCCTGCCTGTGTGTAAGTTTCCCACAATAAGCTTCATGATCGCACTTTATGGAATTGACCACTCTAAATACCTTCTCAGCTTGGTTGGATATTAGTCAATATCTCTGCCTCTCAACACAGGGCACGTGATCTGGGAAAGCCCAGTGCAGCCTGTCTTGCAAGTGTTGGCAAAGCAGCAAACTGAGTCCCGCTGTTCCTGCAGAAAGGAACTGCTCCTGCCCAGGGGAAGAAGCAGTGTTGGGTGGCAATCTGGGGAGAAGCCGACAGAAACCCCCAGGATGCAAAGGATGGAGGAGCCCCTTTCATCCCGTCCCCTCCCACAACCCCTGCAGGCAGAGCTCACGGTGCAGCCAGCTGGCAGAGCAGGACAGGGTTCACAGAGCCCAGGCCCACATCACTGAGCAGTGGACAGTGGACAGCTTGAAGCTGAGGGGCACCAGGTGCACACCTGACACAGGCTGATGTCACCTTTCATGCGCATACTCAGGTGCCTGGTTCTGGGCACACAGCAGGATTGCTCTTCCCCTCCTTTGGGATGAATCTTGGGCTCCCACCTCCCATCCCCCGCCACAGACCTTCTAGGTGGATCCATGCACCTTCTTCATTGAGACAGAGAACTTCCCTGAAGTTTACCCCCCGAATCCAATGCCCCTCCCTGAATGAGAGGTCCTCCTCTGAGCCGCCACAGCAATCTGATCAGTAACTAGCACTGTAGTGTGGAAGCCTCCTGAGCTGTGCTTCTCCCCCCTGGACCGAATCCCCCTAAGGATGGAGCCACAGCTTCTGCTTCAGCTTCTGCCACAGCTTCAGCAGCTGAGCCCTCGGCATGGGGCGACCGCAAACATCAGTACATGGATGGCTCTTTGGTACCAAAGCTGCGTGAGACAAGAGTCGAGAATAAAGAAGGGAACATAAAGGTGATTATGGGAAAAGAGAGGTAAAGAAGTAAAAATGACAGGGACACAAATAGCTATGAGGGAAGAAACAACTGAGGGATGGGTCTGGAGGAGTAAGTGTCTGAGAGTACAACAACTACATTTAAAAGGCACATTCGTATCCTCTGCCCAAGAATGTCATGAGGAGTGGGCGCCATTACCTTAAATAATAATCTCCCCTGGGAAGAGGGACAAGCACATTTACTAAGACATTTAGAATTGTGCTGAAGAAGTGATTTTTTAAAATTCCACTGGGAGCTATAATTTATTGGCAACGATATCAACTCGACAAAATGTTTCCGGTTCTAGTTTCATAGGACCGGATGAAGTTCTTATTTTTATTCTCTATGTTATATATGTGTGTGTGTGTGTGTGTGTGTGTGTGTGTGTATTTAACTGCCATCTTCTGAACTTTAAAGAGAGCTAAAAATTGGGAAAGAAGTGGTAGATATCCTTGAGAAAATATACATGATTTTAGAAATTTTGGTTCTTACATCACAAATGAAATATTAAAGACCAATAAGGTTAACCAAAAACTAACTTCATTCATAAAATCTGTCTTAAGGAAGAACCTTACTTTATTGACCCATTTATTTCCTTGTGAGTGTTTACTGCAAGTTCATTTGGATTCAGTGTTGGGTTCGGACGGGCAGGACCTGCTGGGAACCCCCTCTCTGTTTGCTTCCCACCTGCTTCCATTCAATATGTATACTTTTATCTGAAAGTTGGAATCAAAATACCTGCTCTGCTTACTTCACAGAGGTTTAGCAAGGAAGGAATGGATGATTACGTCCAAAAAATTAAACGAATCTCCCAGGACACAGACCGATTTTATATGGTGGTAGAAGAAAGACACTAAAACATTTACGTGACAGACAAAATCTAATATATGATTAAATGCTCAAAAGAGCGATACATACAGAAAGTGCCAGAAGGTTTCAGAAAATGGAGGGACGCCAGTATAGATGAGGGGATACAGCTCCCTAATGACTCACTTAGTGCCTCGAAATGTATTTTTATTGCTAACTCACATCCTTCATGCGACATCTTCACCCTGTTCTCATTTGTTCTTTCCCCAGAGGAACCCGCCAAGCATGCTGCTGAGGCGAAGTCATCCTTCAAGCTCCCTGCCTTTTGGATTCAGGATCCAGCACTGAACAAGGAAACCGAGTTCTCAGTTGGCACGCCCCACTAGCCTCAGATCTTATCTTAGGAGGGTTTCTGCTCTTTGCCACTCCTAAAATTCCATAATTCTCTGTTTTCTCAGACTGCTCTGTGCAAAACACTCTGCAGACTTCAGGAAGCCGTTCTGTCACACGCCTTCATGATCACTGCCCCTCATCCTCTGCAAAGCCTTTGAAATCCCCACGCCAATCTCACCATGTCCATCCTAACAGCCTCGCTTCCAGTGTTAAGCTCTCTGGAAAGAAAACACACACTCACATCACAACCACTTTACTTCACAGGCTTGACAGTTCTTTCCAGTTTTCCTAAGGGTATCACATGATACTCTAAATACTTTTACTTTTTCCTGATGGAATGGCATTCATTGACATGCTTAAGGTGCATCAATAACTGCATCAATAACTAAGCAAATTTACCATTTGTGTTCCAAGGTGTCCCCTCCAACCTCCTTGTGCTTTTTAAGTACCTGAACTTTGCTTGTGCTTTTGATTTAAGATGACCAGCCATTGCCATAATTTAATTCATAGCTATGAAATTAGGATCAATAAAAAAAGAGAGTTTAAAATAATTTTTTTCTCATAAGTATGTTGTCCTGTAATCCCCAGATGCACGGATGGAGGCTGGGTGATGTCACTGGGGGACGTTGAAGGAGATGAGAGTGAAACGGCTACGAGATTCTGAATGTGTCCACAGGCTTGGTTGTGGTTTGAAAGAGGCCTGACCTCAGAGTTCCTGCATCTTCCCTTCCTTTCCAGGGCAGTTGTGCACCCACCTTCCCCCAGGGGCCTGGTCCCGAGGTCCCTCCTCTCTACCACTGGTCCACGATCCTCTGAACTGTGATGGCACTCGTGTCCTTGCTCCTGACTTCCTCATGAAGGACTTAGCCTTGACTGCGGCAGGGAACTGCATGCATATCTTCAAATGCGTGTACACATCTGCTCTTACCAACAGCTGCAGTCCAAGGAGGGCAGGGAGGACACTGAGCATCTTTCCCCCTGAGTCTGAGACTCAACTCTGTGTCCATAGATGCCCCACAAGAACAGAGTGGGGGCTGGCGGTGGGGAAAATGCTAAGATGGACAACCAGACAAGAGACAATGCTCACCTGCACCCAGGACTATGCATTTACTCCTTCATTCTCTGTTAATACACATCTTAGAATTGTTCTGAGTGTTAAATGGGTTGATACAAGTACATCACTTCACCCGGTACCCAGCCACTCTCAGCATGTGTTAGTGATTCCTAGGCTAGGACTGTAGGCTGCTTGAAGGCTGATGACACGAACACCAAGAACAATGTCCCACCCCAACTGGGAGCTCAGAAAAGACTTTTTCAGTGTAATAGAGTTGAACGGGTGGTGAAAATGCCACAAAAACTGTAAATGTTTGATTTTAGAAAAAAAGACTGATCAGATTCTATTGAAGCAAATGGCAGGGGACATTCCACTTTGTTTGTAATAAAATTTTGATGCAAATGCACTGGTAGTAATCACAGAGAACTATTGCAGAGCCTCAAGACCAAAGAGCATGTATAACCGGCAATAAAAGAAACAAGGAAATGTTCTGAATGGCAGCTCTGGAAAAGCAAAATTTCTATTTTCGAGGGTATAACACACACCCCTGGGTCCTTTTTGGCACTCGCGTTATGGCATCTGGGTCATGCTTTCTTAGAGGTATTTGTTTTGGGGATCAGGGGAGTGGCTGATATAAGGGAAGAAGCACACTCCTCTGTGGGGTGTCTTCCACAACACCCATCACTTCCGACACCAAGGTGAGTATTACAGGTGAAGCAATTCTGTAACACCAGCTGGGGGTCCTACAATTACCTCATCTCTGACTCCATCTACCTGGATGTAACGTCTGACCCCATGGGTTACAGGCTCAGGCGCACAAGGCTGCCCTCTCTCTCCTGCCACTGCTGACATCAATCGCAGGTCACCTGCGCTTCTGACCGACCTGACCATCTAGAGATCGGGGGTTCCCATAACCCCCTCCTCAGGTTAGATAATGTACTAGAAGGATCACAGAACTCAGGGAAACATTTCACTCCCTAGATCACCAGTTTATTCTAAAAGGTTACAACTCAGGAACAACCAGATAGAAGAGATGCACAGGGCAAGGTGTCGGGAAAGTGTGCGAGCTTCCACGCTCTCTCCAGCCCCCACTCTTCCCAAATCTCCACATGTTCACCAGTCTCAAAGCTCTTGAAACCCCATTCTTCTGGGTTTTTACAGAGGCTTTTTATGGAGGCGGAGCCAGGAAGCTGAGCTGGGCACCCCTGATTGGCAATAAGCCATGGTCTGAAAACTGCACTGCCCTGATCAGGTCGATGCTCCCTACTGATTTATAACTATGGGGTGATAATTCAGGGGTGAAGGGGTTCCACCCTGAAATATGTGGGATTGGCACACTGATTATTTTGAACTGAGGGTATTTGCAGATGCAAGAAGTGCTCTCTGACTTCCCATGTTCTACCTAAAAGCTGGTCATCAAATTCCCATGAGAAGGGGGCCCTCCCTGGACCAGGAGGAGCAGGACATTCTTACCGATGCCAGAATGGACCTGTACAAACAACTTACTAAAATAGCCTTAATCTTCCATTTGTCCCCCCCCCACCCTACATCTCCTAGTCACTGTCCCACAATTTACCACCCCCAGCCCAAACTTCTTTTTCCTTTGTCTCTTCAGTCTCCAAAATTTCTCATTCTTTGTTAAAATGGTATACAATTTGTCAGGTCTATCTGCTTCTCTGGGTTTTTATTTCTTATATATGAAGGCCCCCTTGTACACACAGGAAATTAACATTGAATAAAACATAGTTCTTCTCCTATCAATCTGTCTTTTTTCGGTTTAATTTTTAGGCCCAGCCACAGAACCTAAGAGGGTGGAGGGAAAGCCTTTCCTCCACTATAGTTCCAAGGACAAACTCATCTGACCATCAAACACTGTGATGATGGGCACCCGCCAGGATTCAGAAATACTTCTGTCATACTGATGTTTCTTTTAAAAGCATCCATCAATGATTGTTCCCTAGAGACTTTTTTTTTCCTGATTGCCATACCGTATGCACTTTTTTTTTTTTTTTTTTTTTTTGCGGTACATGGGTCTCTCACTGTTGTGGCCTCTCCCGTTGCGGGGCACAGGCTTCGGACGCACAGGCTCAGCGGCCATGGCTCACGGGCCTAGCTGCTCCGCGGCATGTGGGATCCTCCCAGACCGGGGCACGAACCCACGTCCCCTGCATTGGCAGGCGGACTCTCAACCACTGCGCCACCAGGGAAGCCCCCTTATGCACTTATTTTAATTTGCTTAAGCAGGTGTTATGATCATAAATTGGCTCTTGATTATCCTCAGAGGTATTGTCTTCCACTACTTTCTGAAAATAACTAAGCAGTAGAGATAACTAAATTGTTTATTTTCCTTCATTTTTCTCTGCATGTTCTCTTACTTTTCTAGCTCCTACTGCCAACAGGGAAGGGGGGATTTTATAAGCTGATATTCATGATTACTCCCCCATCCCTTGGAAAAGGGGCAGAATAGACTTGGGAGGCAAGCGAGCTCGAGGGCAGCTTTGCTCGAGGTGAGGGGAGTGTGAGCATCAAGGAGGCTCAGAGCAGGATGAATTCCCAGCAGGGGCAGGCAGCTTCCCAGCAACTCTGGGTTCAGCTCCAGGCTGGGGGTTCACAGCTGTTAGTTTATTGTGCGATGCCTCTCCAGCACCCATCAAAGTCACCTTGCAGAGTTGAAGACGTTTGAGGATTCTTTATTCCATTGTCTCCTCAATAGCATAAACACAGAGGTAGTTTGAGCAATTCCTAGTGCTAAGGGAGCAGCCTGAGAGCCATCAGCTGGGATTTCATGTCTTCCTCTGGCAAATGCACAGGGCAGGTAAAGACGCACATCATGACCAGCATCTTTACTGCTGGGGGGCCTGCCTTTGTCCATCTGGGCTCTTATAACAAAATACCACAGACGGGGCAGTTGAACAACAGACATATATTCCTCACAGCTCTAGAGTCTCAAAGCCCAAGATCAAGTCCCCAGCAGATGCAGTGTCTGGTGAGAACCCTCTTCTTGCTTCATAGACAGGGTCTTCTCGCTATGTCCTCACCTGTAGGACAGGGGGTCAGGGGGCTCTCTGGGGTCTCTTCTATAAGGACACTGATCCCATCATGGGGGCTCCACCGTCGTGACCTCACAAAGCCTCACCTCCTGACACCATCACATTGGGAGTTAGGATCCAACATGTGAATTTTGTGGGGGCACAACAGTTTACAACAGGCCACGTGACACACAGGGCCTGAAAGGGAGCCCTGGGAAGGCCCCTCATGAGAGAAAGAGACAAGAGGTGTGAAGCCAGCACAGCCAGGGCTCTCAGGAATGGGGGTCCCCCTGACAACCTAGGGAGGAAGCAAGGAAGGGGACCATCTGAGAGGCCGGCTGGGGCCTTGGAGGCTCAGCCCTGTCCTTCTAGTCCGTCACTCCTGTGACTTGCCTCTTATTTCCAGAAACGTGCTCACCTTTTTCTCTCTCTGGGGTCAGGCTGATCCGCTGCGGGGCTGCAAGCACAGGAGGCCTGCAGGCAGGGCGTTGAAACCATGAAAGCCCCCCACCTGCAGGGGAATGAGGAGGGAGGCAAGGGAAGCCTTGGGGGCCTCGTCCTGGCAGAGGGAAGACTGGGGTCACAGCTTCCGCCAGGGCCTGCGGGCATGTTCTCAGTGAGGGCATCCCACTGTGACTTGGTCTCCAGGGCGTCCCCATGACCCCCGGCTGAGCACTCCTGCCCCATTCTGGTAACCTGTGGAGTTACCCACTCCCTCACAGGACACCCTGGGCAAAGCCCAGTCCTCCGGGGAATAGAGACTGATTGCTGCCTAACAGAGGCTGATGGAAGAGAAGCTGGGTGGTAGGCTGTCTGTGGGCGGTTTCTTTGCTGGCCTGTGTGCGGGGGGTTCTGAGGTTAGAGGAGAGAAGAGGTGGAAGAGAGAGAGAGAGAGAGACAGCAAGCGAAAAAGCCAGCGCCCACCAGGGAGGGCAACGGTACTTTAAAACACAGATGCCCGAATTTAATTTTAGTTAGTGAAGACGATGAATTTCTCACAGTTTCTGAGATGGAGTCAAGGGCCATCTTACTGGGATGTCAAATAAGAATGACATCACAGGCTGGGGGATTGACGGTCATTTGGATTATTTTAAAATTTATATCATGCACTTATTAGAATGACCAGAACCTGACAATACTGAATGCATTTGGTACATCCCAAATAACAAGTCATTGAAGACCTACGGCAGAAGGAAGATGGGGAGGGAGGGGGATGGGAGGGGGAGGGAGGGGGATGGGGGGACAGGGGAAGGAGGGGGCAGCGGACACCCTACAACCTGCCCCCAAGGACACAGGGGTATAAGTCAGCCTTGAGTAGCCCCACCCAGAGGGCAGGGGTTGGGCTTCCACGTCTGGCCTCAGGAAAGAGAATTTCAAAGAACTCAGCTCCCTGCCCTACAGCCCCCTGGGGTGGGGGTACGGTGGGGGGGACCCCAGGAGAAGAGTCCTGGGCATGGACTGCAAACAGGGCCTGGAGCTGAGACTGGGATTTCATTTTCTGATGATTTCACTGCATTCATTTTTTAATTTTATCTTGTGGAATTGAACAGGTTATAGAGAATATCAGTGAATCTTTATTTTTAAAGAATTATTATATAATCACTTGATATGTCAAATGTGGGAAATAAAAGGGTGGTTATTTTATCATAGTAAGTTTTATTACAACCTTTAATTAGCAATTACTGTAAAAGTTGAACGGCATGTGGATTCGATTTTGCTAATGATTTAAGGAAAGTAGAGATATTAGGTACACAAATAGAAGAGTTGAGTTAGAATTTAAATGTATCACGAGAGACCTATACATTGGGATCAAATAAAACAGGTACAGTTACGTAAAAATAAACATACAATTCTCTCAAAGGCAGCACCAAGAAAATGATTGAAACCATATGCCCTGGAGCAGGACCGCCCTTGTCTTCATGTCTGCTCCTGGATTCCTACTAACTGGGGGACTTTCATGTAAGAGGGGAGATAATAGTACCTATCCCAAGGCTGTCGTTTATGCTGGGGATTAAATGAGATAGTCGATGAAAAGTGCTTAGAATACACGTGCACGGTCAAGAAATGCGTCTCAGCAAATAAGCCATCTCTGCCCCAGGAAGCAGCCGTATAGGTGAAAGAGGCTGGGGTTAGCATGCTCTTATCAGTAGGGTGACGTTGTAACCACAGTCACATGTGGCAGAGTTATTATTTATAAGGCAGACCACTTATAATGTCAGACACTGAGATAGGAAGTTTATACCTTACATCTTCTAATACTCACTATAGCCTGAAAATCAGGTACTATTGTCTACTCATTTCTGCCAGAAGAGACTCAGAAAAGTTGTCATCCAACAAATGGATAAAATAGAATTTGAAGCTGAATTTAATATCTTTAGATGGAAATTGAAAATTGATTGTTATCCAAGGAGGGAAATCCTGAAACCAGGGTATCCTCAAGAAACTTTGACATAATCATATACACAAATGAACCACAATGAAATTCTGATCACAGTTGCCATGAGAACCCTTTTTTGTCAGAAGAACTGTGATGCATAGAACAAGGGTAAAGGGGTGAAGACTTATAATGTCCATGTGAACCTTGGATTTTAATCTTTCTGTAGCTTTCTCTGCAGCTACCAGAAGGTAAATATTGTTAAATAGGAATTTAAATGTTGAAGGGGGTGTTAAAGCAATCTATCTATTCTACTAAAATTCTCAAGTGAATACATTGAAAAAAAGACCCAGTGAGGGGAAACGCTGGGAATAGTCTAAGTCTGGGCAACTGGTTCATATTAATTTCAGTAGCAGGAGAAGAACATTAATTACACACTTACATGGACTTAACATTATGAGTGTGGAACACAGGGAGACCGAGCATGACTTACTTCAGTGGACTCACGTGACCTCAGCACCAGCGCCTCCCGCTCAAGCAGGGGGACTGCCAGAATACAGAAGACCCTGCTCACGGGATTGATGCTCAAGGCAGACGACTGCTAATGCACGAGGTGTATCCCAAATGAACAAGTCCTGGAAAAATGTCTACACCTGCCATTCGGACACCAGTGTCTCTGTGTGTGTGTGTGTGTGTGCGTGTGTGTGTGTGTGTGTGTGTGTGTGAGTTTTAATCTCCAACACCATTTCAGTGTCCTACAATTCAACTCCATTCTGACCCCATCTGCCTGGAGACAGCATCAGATCCCACAGGTCAAGGGCTCAGTCCCACAAGGGCTCCATCTCCCCTGCACTTCAGGTGCCAACCCCAAACCCAGGTTGTCACCTGTGCTTCTGACCCACCGGCCATAGATCACAGGTTCCCAGGACCCTCTCCTCGATTAAATTAATTTGCTAGAGTGACTCACAGAACTCAGGGAGACAGTTTACATGCTAGATTAACAGTTTATCATAAAAGGATATAACTCAGGAGCAAGTAGAGGGAAGAGATGCTTAGGGCAAAGTGTGGGGAAAGAGTTGGAGCTTCCGTGCTCTCCAGGTGCACCATTCTCCCCAAATCTCCACGTGTTCACCATCCTGGAAGCTCTCCAAATCCCCTCCTCTTGGGGTTTCATGGAGGCATCACTACATAGATGTGATTGATTAAATCACTGGCCATAGAGGAGTGAACTCAATCTCCAGCCCCTCTCCCCTCCCCAGATGGACATCAGGGGTTGACCTGAAAGTTCCAGCCCTCTAGTCAGGTGGTTGGTTCTCCTGGTGACCAGTCCCCATCCTTAGGTGACTTAGGGCTTTCCCAAAAATCACCTGAGGAACAAAAGACACCTTTGCTACTCTCATCATTTAGGAAATTCCAAAGGTTTTAGGGGCTCTGTGCCAGAAATGGGAGGAAAACCAAATATATATTTCTTATTATGGATCATAATATCACAGCATTGTCAGTCAAAGGCTTTGAGCCATGGTGAGAAGAGTACCTGCCCAGTGCTCCCCCAGTACCAGAATGAAAGTGAGGGAGTGCAGGCAGTGGGAAACACAGGCCAAGAAGGTTACCTTCATGTTAGTGGTGCAGCCAAGTCTCTCCAACCCTCAGTCTCCCTCTGGGTGAAGGAGCTTCCCAGAGGGTGAACAAGGTAACACATGCGTACTCAACACAGCGTCAGAAACACAGTAAGTCCTCAGGAAATAGTAACTATATGGTCATTAAAATATCTACCACCATATGACAATTTCCTCATTTTATGTTATCCTATCTTATTTCGCTGTCCTACTTTTCACACTATGAATCTGATATCTAACCAAAGATAGCAAGTTCCAATGTATATATTTTATAGTTTGGTCCTTTATTTTCACATTGTCTAAAACACCCACAACATATAGAAGTGTTCCGTAAATCCTGGGTGAATTAACAAGATTTTCATGTTAATAGTTAGCATTTATTGTATATTTTCTTTGTGCTGGGCCCCGTGCTAAGTGTTTTACATGTTCAAACTCATTTAATCTCCACTAACAGTACTCTATGAATGAAATACATTTCTTGATGTGCTGCAAGGATGCTGCTTTTGTTGCCATAGTAACAAAGGTCTGGAAATACAAATCCGATTTTAGAAGGCATAATCACTGTTTTGCTCCTCTTTTCTGTCACAGTTTTAAAATTCCCTTAAAGGTATTCATATGAAGATAGCTGCAGCAGGAGACCTTCCCCAAGGAGATTTTTGTCACTGATGTTACTGTTTCCCACAAATGAAAGTGGATGTTCTAGAATCTAGACCCTCAAAATCCAGGTAGGACACCCCTTCATGAACTGAGACACACTGGCCTCAGAGGTTCTTGGAACATGCTCAAGACATATAAAACCAAAGGCAGAAAGTTGGTGTGTATTTAGGGAGCTTGGCTTTAATTCAATTGTTAAATGGAAACATTAGTTTTATGCTGTAATCGACATGATATATCATGGAGAAGTCAATGTTTGCAGGAGTGTTTAATATAACTTTTGAGCTTGAAGCTGCTGCCATGGACATGCAGACTTCCATGGTTTCTGCCCAGGATCTTTGAGAGCCCAGAATGGGTCACAGGAATCTCTGGAACACAGGCAGCCTCTGTGTCTAAAAAGAAATCATGTCTAAAAATATCCTTAGCAAGAGTTAGGGACAGTCTCACCTGTACCCTTTACAATGTTCCATCTGCTGGAGCTTATAATAAAGCACAGACGGTTGTTCAAGGCAGAATGAAAGCATGAATGCTGTTTTGTAAAAAAACTGCTGAAGACATATATACAAATTTATAGAAATATATATGTATGTGCTACAGATTTCTAGGTTTCAAATGGTTACTGAAAGTTAAAGTACACTACTTTTTTTTTTTACATTTTTGTTTTGGTAAAATATACATCATGTAAAATTTACCATTTTAATGATTTTTAAGTGTTCATTTCAATAGTGTTAAATGCATTCACATGTTGTGGAACCATCACCACCATTCATCTCCAGAAATTCCTCATCTCCCCAAAGTGAAACCCCATACCCACAAAGCACACACACAGATGGATTCTGAGGCATTGAAGACGTTCTCGTGGAAATGCGTGTCATGAGAAACTTATCAGAAAAAGGAAGTGAGTTTGACTTTATTAACTTACTGAGGCTTCTTATGTGACCACAAGTCAGTAGGTATCAAGCTTGAAATGTGAATAAATACTGCATGACTAGGGGAAAAAAAGAAAAGAAAAGGCAGTTGTGTCTAAAAGAAGACAGAAAAGGAAGTGGGTGGAGCTGCTTAAGATAACAGCTTCCAACATGAATGTGGTCCAGGCTTGGGGTTCATGTGTTAATCTTGGGCTCAAAATGAGTTACGTGGAGTAACTGTTATTATTACTGTTATTATTCTATGTTCTAGTCTTCTCATATCTCACTTGTCTCTACAGGCTGATCTTGTCACTTTGTGGATGATGCTTTAAGTGGAGAGAAGATGGAAACACCCCAACAGTGGGTCTGTATCATGGCAGCAGTGACCATGGACGGACACCACCCAGATGGGGGCCAATCATTGATCCAGTACTTGTCAAAGGCAGCAGTGTGGAGAACTGGGTCTAAAAATTCATAGAACTAAATTCAGTATATATTTGTGAAGGAGAATAACTTTGATTCCAGGATTAGCTTTTCTAATTCTTTTTTCTCTCCCAAGTGGATGGACTTTTGCCTTGTCAGAGCCTTTTCATTCATTACAGATTCATTGCTCTATCTCCTCTGGAGGATAGTCCATGAGAGTTAGAAAGAAGTAACTTGTGTTACCAAGTATTGCTATTTTAATAAGATTATGGCCAGGAGAATATTAAAGCTAAGCTAAGAACAAGAAAAAATTGATTTAGCATTTGCAACATAATTTTTTTAGTTTGCAAAATCTATTGTTATATTCCTTATTTGGACAAGTAAACATTTTGAATAATGTGTGTTTTTTACCCTATGCTCCTAATAAAAGCATTATATTCTGACATACGTTTATGTGTAAAGGCCCAATACATAAATTAACAATACAAAGCAAAGATCTATAGAACTGTTTCATCTTTGGTGTACAAGTTCCCTAGTACAGCACCTCATTTACAAAAATGGTCCAAAAACATTGCCAAATGGAATAATTAGAAAATAACAGTTTTGGTCCAGTTAAAATAAATTCTGTAAAGGATTTTTTAAATCCCATCAATGTAGCATTCTCTAAACTTAAAGCATGATTTACACTGTTTATATTACTTAAGTAGTAAAACAAGAAACAAGAAGTTGAACTGAGCTGACTCATCAAATTAAGTTCTTTGTTTTTAATAAAAACGTATGAAAGACAAAAAAGTGGACATCTATAGGTTTACTAGCACCAAATAACTGCTTGCTAATATTTGGGGCATATTTCTTTTTAGTCTTTTTTATACATATTCTACATAGTAATTAAAATACTGTTCTTTTTTACCTACATGAGCACATTTCACATTGTTTGAGACTTCATGTTTTAATGGAACTTTGCTATTTTATTATCTAGATGTGTCAATCTGTAGTCATTCATTTTTATATAGTTGACAATTTAGATCATTGTCTTTATTTTTATTACTATTATAAATACAGCATGATAAAGATTTTGGTATACATCTAATTTTTCTACATGGTTGAGAGTATTATCTTAGAAAGATTCCCCAACGTAAGAATACTGAATCAAAGGCTATGAAGATTTAAGATTCTTGCCAATTTGCTTTCTCAAGTAAATAAGGCTCCCACCAGCAATATATCTGAGCACTCATTTTCAAATTGTAGAGTTTAAAGGTTAAAAAAGATACCATTACTTTTTAATATGAGTCTTTTAAATAATCATTATGGTTAATTTGATGTGTCAACTTGACTGGGCCACAAGGTGCCTGGATATTAGGTCAGACATGGTTCCAGGTGTTTCTGTGAGGGTGTTTTTGGATAGTTATAATATGTGAATCAGTAGACAGAGGCAAGCAGATTGCCTTCCGAATGTGGGTGGGCCTCACCTGATCAGTTGAACAGAACAAAAAGCTGACACTCCTCTGAGTGAGAGGGAATTCCTCCTGCCTGACAGCCTTTGAACTGGGACATTGGCTGCTTCGTGCCTTCAGACTTGAACTGAAACATCAACTCTTCTTGGGTCTGGAGCCTGATGGCCTTTGAACAGGAACTACACCATCAGCCCTCCTGGGTCAGCAGATTAGAGACTCACCCTTTAGATCGTAGGATTTGCCAGTCTCCGTAATCACATGAACTGATTCCTTATAATAAATCTATCAATCATCTATCTGTCTATATACCTGTTTATCTATCTAATATAAATATGCAAACACACACACACATACACACACACACACACCTTGGTTCTCTTTCTCTGGAGAACCCTAAGTCAACAACTCTGAACAGTTTCTGCATGTTTGCTGACTAGTTGTATTTCCTTGCTTTTGAATGATCTGCTCATGTCCTGTGGCTGTGTCTATATCAGGGCATTCTTATCGATGGCTATGAACTAAATTCTACTCATTTTTATAGTGTTTGTAAGTAACCCTTTAACTGTTCTCACCAACCCACCTCACTAAAATCCCATAAGTAAAACTTAAAGAAATTCTGATTCAGAAAAAAAAAATGTATAACTGGGGTATATAGAAAGTGATTCTTCTCCCTCTGGGTCAAAAAAGAAAAAATTTTTAGAAAGGAAAGAAAAAGGGAAACCGGGCTCTGTGGTTTATCCCCCATGAATTAGAGGCTCTTTTGGATTTGCTTCATGGCCAGATCCCAGAGACGGGACACAGGTTCCCTAGCAACGCATTAGACTTCCAACATCAGAGAGCGCTTTGATAGAAACCTGGTTAGTTTTTATTTGTATTAGAGAGATTTTGTCCATAAAAATACTAACTCGAAAGCCATTGTCAAGAGGAGCAAATGTATTAATATTAGAATCTCAGACAGCTAGAACAGATCATTAATTAAGGTAAATATATAAAGAAAAAGAACAGATATTTCCTTTTCTAAATCATTTGAATGAGGTCAGCTGGCAGCAGTAGCAGAGAGGCTGGTCCAGGGCAGGAGGCCCACCCCAAGCTCCTATCCAGGTGGACCCCCAGCCCGCTGACCGCCCATCTCTTGCAACATCAGTTCCTCCCAACTCCAGGTTCTGGGACATAGAGACAACAACATGTTGCAGTAGCTGTTTTTCAGTCACCGCTGCTCCCTGCCTAGCACCTTCCTGTCCATCACTGGTCAGTTCATGGACAAGTTGACAAGAGGCTTCTGCCAGCCGTTGGCTCTTTTCTAAACCTTGGAAGCTGAGGGAGAAGTAAACCAACTCTGCAACCCGGCAAGAACAGTTTCTAACTGCCGTGGTTCTTGAGGATTAATTTAGCTGCTTCTGGTTTCCTAGGCAGAATTTCCTTGAAACACCAAACTGACCTCCGTGTGTATGTCCATCAGTTCCTGGCCCCCCTCCTGTTGTTCTCTGGTGCTGACCACAAGGCTTGCGTGTCAGAGATGCACTCAACCCAGGACCCCTGCAGCCAGAGCATTTCCCCAGGGTCTCTCCCAGCCGTTAACTAGATTAGTAAAGGACATCACCCCCATACAGAAGGCTCGAAATCCACCATCCAAACGAAACATCTCAGCATGATCGGCTGCCTAATGTTCACTTAAACAAAAACAAAAAACTGGAATTAGGAAAGCCAAAAGGAAATGGAATTCTAAAACCCACCTGGCCCACAACTAGCCACAGTAGGTGCATCTTTTGTTCTTTTTTCTTGAGACTAAAATTTAAACTATTATTATTTCCCCCCACTTAATGGTTTCAGTTTAATCAATGGTTGTAAATATTTTAACAGACAGAAAAGAGGTTTTTTCTTAATAGGAACTCATTCAAAATATAGGATAGTAATTAAAGAAAACCAGTGTTTATAGCCTTATAATCCCCCTATTAAAATGAGCTTTGTACAGAAAAAAATGTGTATCGTAAATGGTGACTATGGTCTGGGGAGAGGAGTCTCCATTTTAAGCTAAATATAAATAATTCATGTTTCCCATAATAGCACAAGCTATCCTGGATGTTTGATATAAATTCATAGCACAAAGAAAATGATAATATTACCCAAAGACAGTCATTAAAATATTTCTAGTTTCCATTTTCTACCACAAAAATGCTGGTAATTATTTACAGCAAGAGTTTTGGGGTTTTTTTATTTTGTGTTTTTTTTTTTTTCTGAGATGACTTTAACAAAACCACTTCCTTGAAAGATGCATGATGAAGGGCAGGCCACTGCTCATTGCAAAACACATCTGTGTAAAATTGCTAAAGAATCTCTCCTCACTTTTCATTTCTTTTTGAAAGTACATCTTGTGCTATGATGGTCACTGGGAAGTACTTGCAAATTTTCAGGAGGACATTTTGTGTGGAACATTACTTTAGGTAGAACATTGTTTTAGGTAGAAAAAAATTACAATTAAAGCCTAATAAAAGAGTTTACAGTGACATGGTTGTACTTATATGGCCTCAAATATCTTCTTATTACATGGTACAGACATCTGTACCATGTCTGCTTCCAAAAAAAGATTTGGGGTTGGCTTAACAAACATAGATAGAATGCAAGCAAAGACAATTAACAGAAGACTCAAAGGATTGGCTCAAGCAGCTGATTTTCCTGACTCCTTCAGGAAAACTAATTCTAAAGCTTATAACCTCTCTGAGCCACCCTTGCCTGATAATGGCAGGTTATATAGTAGGAAGAAGCTGGGGTGGGACCACAGGCCTCAGGAAACTCCATACGTTTGCCATGGGTTTTAAACACCCATCAGCAAAAGCCTAAGAATGATGGGCAGACAAGAGGAGAAGAAAATGTCCCGGACAAACAAGTCGGTAGAACAGAGATGTGGATTTATCCTGTGCTGTGTGTGGTTTCATCCTCTTTTGTGTATTTGAGCCCACTATTCACAACCATCACCCTCCATGGCCACGTGGGAAGATTTGGTAGAATCAACAGGAAATGGTAATCAACTAGACATGGAGAATAAAGGGAAGTGAGGAATTAAGAATAGTTGTAAGTCTGGAGTTTAACACTAGAGCGATGGTGGGGTTGTTCACTGGGGGAGAGAGGACTAGAGGAGTGCTCTTTTCTGTTTATTTACTTACTTATTTGCTTGAATGTTTCTCTTTTGCCCAAACTAAACTTGCACAGTATCTTAACCCAGCAAAGATTTTAAGTATGCGGTAGATTCGGGAGTCTGGAGCTCATGAGAGAAGTCCTAACTACAAAAAACAACAATTTCCTTGCAGAATGATGCTTTTCAGAGCTGTACATCTGAATGAGGATGAAGAAAAGGGGATCAAGAATCTATCTTCCTGGGCTTCCCTGGTGGCGCAGTGGTTGAGAGTCCGCCTGCCAATGCAGGGGACACGGGTTCGTGCCCCGGTCCGGGAAGATCCCACATGCCACGGAGCGGCTGGGCCCGTGAGCCATGGCTGCTGGGCCTGCGCGTCCGGATCCTGTGCTCCGCAACGGGAGAGGCCACAACAGTGAGAGGCCCGCGTACCGCAAAAAAAAAAAAAAAAAAAAAAAAAGAATCTATCTTCCTGACATTTGGTGTTTGAGAAGATAAGGCAGAGCCAGCAAAATAGACTAAGAAGAAGTAGCCAATAAAGTAGAAGAAAAATTAGGAAATAATAATGGAAATATATGGTCAACTGTGTCAAATGCTCCTGAAAGTTTAAATAAAATAATTCCAGAGAAGTGAACATTGGATTTAGCAACATGGAGAACACTGTTGGCCTAGGGAGAGCAGTTTCCTGTGGAGTCATAGGAAGAGAAACCCCCAGCAAGGCTAAGTGCTAAATGTAATATATGGAAAAGAAGATGAAGGCATGATATCTCTATCTATCCATCATCCATCCATCATTCTGTCTGTCCATCCATCCATCCATCCACCCATCCATCCATCTAACTATCCATCTACCCCCCATCCATCCAACCATCCATCCATCAGTCTACTCATCCATGTTTCAGGAGAAAGTACTGGCTTAGAGAGACAATGATGTCTAGTCTCCTATTAGGCAAAAGTTGTTTGAAGTAATGGTTTCATGCCCAAGTTGATATGTCTGATAAGGAGTAAAAACTCAAGAAAGAGATTAGCCTGGATATAATGATATAGGAGATGGTCAAGTCCATGAGAGTAGGTAGAACCACTGAGGGAAAGACTTACTGGGAAGAGAGGAGAAGTTCATGGGGGAAGCCAAGTGGTCATATATAGATGCAGAGTAATGAAAGAAACCAGAGGGTAAAGATAAGCTTTCATCAGAGATCTAATTCAGGGACCAGGCTGAAAAACTGCCAGAGTACATTTTAGAGGTTATTTAAGCAAATGCAAGTCAAGCTGCAGAAGGCAAGAAGTGAAAGTATCCCCCCCCACATTGTGACTTGTTACTGAGAAAGAATCATCACAGGAATCATCCAGGCCACACCCCGGAGCCCTTCCACAGGCCATGCCCACCAAACGTGGTCGTCCTCTCTGTCCGAGACTGAGCAGGTGGCATGGGGAGAGCTTCTGAGACCTCCAGCAGCATGACAGCCCCTCAGGAGGGCTGACCTGCCTTCCTTGTGATAAATGAGAAGCTATTCTCCTCCTGAAAGATCATCAAAGCATGAGATGAAAAACACCTGGAGGGTTACATCAGGTGTCTCCATGGTTTTCCTCTAAGAAAGGCTATGAAGCTTGGAAGAGGTACTAAAGCGAAGAAAAATGGGGTGTGAGAAGTGGGGGAAATAAAATATCTTGGAATATGCTTTAAGTAATTCAAAAGTGTCCATGAATACTTTCTACTCTTCATGCAAGTTCTTCTTTTGTGTGGGTTGGAAAAGAATAATTGATTGGATTCCATGCAGTGAACAATCATCTAGTTACCTTACCCACATAGAACCTTTCCATGGGCTCTGGAACACAACGTGTTCTGGTAAGAGCTCCCAGGATCACAGCTGATGCTTCGAGGGAAACAAGTGGCTGGCTGGCTGGTCTACTGACCGAGTCCATAGCAGGAGACCCTCGTACCAGCCATCCAGGCCAGCCCCCTCTCTCCCTCCCCCAGCCCACGGGCAGCCCTTCTAACCCCTTCCTCCAGGCTCTCTGAGCGGTCCTCTCTCTGGGAAACTCTGGGGCACCTGGCACAGTGGACTTCTGGTGTTTAGGGCTTGGGAAACCAAAATCAATGCAATTCAAGACTTTTATCAGTGTTTGTGTCCCTACTATTCTCATTTCTCAATG
The DNA here is from genome assembly GCF_025265405.1 of Mesoplodon densirostris. Taxonomy (NCBI): domain Eukaryota; kingdom Metazoa; phylum Chordata; class Mammalia; order Artiodactyla; family Ziphiidae; genus Mesoplodon; species Mesoplodon densirostris. Next base: position 158,045,180 of record NC_082664.1, on the reverse strand, counting down.
GGGTCAATGAACACAGGCAGCCTTGGTCTTGTGTGAAGAAGAATGAGGGCACAAAGGAAAAAAATCACTAGTTCATATCTCAAAAGACATGTACCACCGCATAACATATCCCAGTGTCAACATCCCTCCAGCTGAAAGTCATGTTGTCTTCTCTTTGCATGACAGCCAGCTTGGTGAGGTCAGTTCCCTGACCTCTTCACGTGACTTATCCTCAGCCACCTCCACCGTTTCCTATCACCCCCGCTAACAGAACCTTCTCCAATCTCACTCTGCCACACTGTGTCTCATTTAAAAATGTTAGATGATGGTCCCTAGACATTTCTCTGGAGAAATACCATTTTAGGCAAATAAACCTTCCCCCAAAATGTGGGCTAAATAAGCACAAACAACTGAAAAGTCACTTGGATATATAGGTCAGTAAGCAAATTACAACTGAAAGAACAAAATTCAATGGGAAGTTTTCCTATTCAGAAATAATGCTATTGTTCAAAAGGATGTCTGGGAGTCCTTTTTCTAAATCAGACTTGCTTTGTAAAGTAACTTAAATGATATGAGTGAAAAGTGTGCTCATTAGCAGAACCCAAATCAAGGCCAATGTAATTATTCGGGTACCAGCTCTGTCTGAACACCCAGCACTGCCTTGATAAGCATCTCTGTTAACCGAAAATGGAGGGGCTTACAGTGAAATGACTTTTAGCTGTAGAAATCTGTGACTTTTATAACTAGATAAGAAAGATTACATTTAATTAATTTTATCATAAAATGGAAGAACCATGTCCTGATTCCCTTAGATACTAAGGCAGCCAGTTTCAAAGAAAATGGACTAGGATTACCACGCCCAAATCCATATGCAGCTTTCTAAGGTGTTTTTCTCAACACATAACATTCCGGTCCATCTTTCTAGCTAGCTAACTAGCCCTCAGTAATGACTTGAATATATTTTGATAAAAATTACCTAATATAACTATACAAATAAATATATTTGTGGTCTGAAAACTCTGACATGAGTTCTTTAAAATAATGGCCACATTTTAGAACCTGAGAATTAAATGATAAATGAGATTCAAAATTGACATCATACTTGAAAGGGATTTTTTTTCTGTTTTAACTTACATCTTTATTAACAATACAGAAAGTATTTTGTATTGAAGTATAGCTGATTTACAATATTATGTTAGTTTCAGGTGTACAGCATTTTTGCAGATTATACTCTGTTATAGGTTATTACAAGATAATGGCTATACTTCCCTGTGCTATACAGTATGTCTTTGTTGCTTACCTATTTTATACACAGTAGTTTGTACCTGTTAATTCCGTACCCCTATTTTGTCCTCCCCACTTCCATCTCCCCTTTGGTAACCACAAGTTTGTTTTCTATATCTGTGAGTCATACAGAATGTATTTAGTCAATGCTATTTGATTTCTTAGAACTATAGCAACCAGACATTTTTTTAACATAATAAGATTTCCTTGTTTTTGAGAAGCAAAACAGACATCATACATATTGCTAACCCCAAGCTGTAATCTGCCAGTGGAATGATTATGCAGATTGCTTTATTAATATTTTGTTTCCATGGATTCTCTTTCTTTTTTTTTTTTTTTCTTGATTTACTGAAGGAGTGATTGGGACTTAAGGTTTTGCACCAGTATATCAGACAGTTCTTTCCATGGGTTTGGTTTCGTTTTATTTCTGTTTTGTTTTGTGTTGCTTTTCATAAAGAAAAAAGTAAATGAAACTTTCTAGACAGGGCTTTCTTCCTTTCACTGAAATAGAAAATTCTTGCACTGGTCTTTTGGAAATTTCCCTTTCATTATCCATTATGCAACAAGCCGCCAAAAGTGAAAGTTCCAGGAACATTTGCAAACATGGTCCTTGGGATTCGGCACTCCCGGAACATGGGATGGGTGGGTTGGAGCACAGTGAGGGCTTGTAATTTACACTGTATCCAGAGGAAGTGGGTTTGCTTATCTCTGATTTTCTCTGTGCCTTTTTCTTAGCATAACTTGAGCTTCAAGCAAACCACATTTCCATACTGTATAAAATCAGTAGGTGCATAATAAAAGTCTCATTTGAAAGAGATATTTAGTCATTTGGGAATACTGATTGGCCTTAGCATCTCCACCTACTTCCAACTCCCTCTCTTCTAATATCAGAGTGGGCTGAGATTCACAACGGAGCAAAACTACAGCTGAAAGTGGTGACAAATAGCAAACATGTTGTCTAGTTTTTCTAAAAAAAAAAAAATGCAAATTAAGCTAAAAAAAAAAGGTTTGGCTTTTTCCACTGTAACTTAATGGCCTTCTATATTCTAGGATGAAAAAGCACATAGCTTAGAGATCTTTTTTTATTTTCTTTGATCAGCTATTTCAGACTTGTCCAAATTAGTTTATTTCCATTAATTTTTTTCTATGATGGGGCAGACTCAGATGCCTGGAATATGGCCTATTTAGACTCACTTCCACTTCTCCCCTTGGGGGCCACACGGGTGGTAAGTCCCTGAGTCCATCACCTGGCACAGCTAGACCCAATTTCTCCAGGAAGGCTTCCTCACTGACTTTTTATTTTATTTCCAGGGAACAAATATTCATATGGGGTTGGAGGGGCTTTTGTGTGTCCTGACCTGCAGTATGTATTGCGTTCCATCAAAAGCAAACCAGTCATTTACTGAAATGGGGCCGGAGGTGAAATCTACATTCCCCACAGAGGAAGTGGTGAGTTTTACGTCACCCTGTGGGAGGCCCCGTAGGGATCGTGTGTATGTGGGAGGTTCAGAAAGCTCAGCATGGTGTCCAGTAGACTCCAGAGGGTCAAAAGGGACTATTTGTGTTTGAATTTGTTACAAACAATAATCACTGTCATTAAAATACTGGTAATGTCCTTTTGTGATGACCTAGGCGAAAAAGTGTTAAAGCCAAGAACAGCCATATTCTTCTAACATAAACTTAAAATTTTCAAACAAAGTCATAGCCACAATCAAATGTTGAATATTTATTGACCAAATCTTTTTAAAAAATCTTCAATTTACCATTTACATTCTTCTTCCACAGCCAAGCAGACGACAGAAGACATGGAATCCTAGATGGATGATAATAAAACCATTCTTGGGATCAAAGTCATATTAAATAAGTCCAGAAGCAAGACGTGCCATGCATAAATGTGTCACATTCAGTTGATCATTAGGAAAGTGCTGAAAATATTATCTCTTCACCTTAAAGAAATAATGGGAAGACATAAAATTCACTTGAACCTTTTAACCTTAGTCAAGATCTGACACAAAATTCCAAACTAACTGCAAGCTGATGTTTTTTTCTAGCTTATAAAACCACCAACAAGCATCACAAAGCTTGGAAGCTAATTTCATGCTCGTACTTGTAGGCCAAATGTCTGGATGTCAGGGGTGGACCAAGGATGCGGAGGGTGGAGGGAGCAATGTGACCTGGGTACAGGCAGTAAGGGCCGCAGCGTCTCTGGGGAATTAAAAACAGTAAGAAAACCAGCCAAGGGTCAGTCTACTTTCCATTTCCCCATGAACTGGCATTGCACACAACATCAGTGATCAATCTCAGTCCTAGAGAGACCACTGCCATCTAACACATCACCCACCCTCCAAGCCCCTGACTAAATCTGACTCCTGCTGTAAAAGCCTCATTGCCAGGAGGGAATTCCAAACTTTTTTGAAACATTCACCCTCATCATCACTTGCTGACAATCTTCAGTAGCTTACATAAACATAGAAACTCTCTCTTAGAGCAAAGAAACATAAAATAATATCAGATCATGGTTATTCAATGTGTTGATAGTCATTCCCTGCTGTAGTTCAGCCTTGGGTAACACAATGTCTAAAGGACTGAAATAGTCATTGAAGCAGGCATCTCCAGAATGTAAAGGACACCCTACCATCATGTAATTGTATACGTTCAGTATTGGAGTGGATATGTTTTGGAATACGTGACTTGAAACATTGCCACGACTCTCTTCTTGGTTTCATTGTTGAAACTAACTTCAGATGGACTTCAACCACCAAGGTTAAAGGACATGGTACATTCCATGATCAGCGCTGTTGAAATCTGCTAACTTAAGTCAGGCCATGAACATTTTTGAAGTGCTATCTTTTCTTCAGTTAATTTATCCACTGTAATAGGTGCCAATACACATCCTTGCAGTTGCAATGTGAAAAATGAAAGAAAGATGCAATATTCCAGGCACGTCACTGGGGCCCCATGAGAAGGCAGATGAAGGAAACACATCAAAGTGGAAGTGCGTTTCCGGTCAACCTCTACAGAGAGCACAGGATGGAATGTATACAGTTGGTTTATACACACATGCAGTCAGTGCTTAGTATTTATGCATGCATACAGTTGGTGTTTAATCTATGTATATAACCAGCAGTGCTTAATGTATATTCATATATACAGTTGGTACTTAATATGTATACATGCATAAAGTCATAGCTTTACCTGCAAACACTTATAGGCATGACAGCCCACATATAAAACATATATAAAACTAGAGATGTGGACTAGTCTGTGGAGAACAGCCAGCTGTTGTTATTGTTTTTGCTGTTGAGAAACAGGAGAAACAAGAGAGAGGAGATAAAACCAGGGATGGACCAAGCAGGTAGTATAACTCTCATACTTAACCCTATGCTGCAGAAGCTGCCTCATCCTTGTCAACTCTCCACATGCTGAATGCACTATGAACTTGACTCAACTCTCCACATGCTGAATGCACTATGAACTTGACTCAGTCATTCTTTCATGCAAACAATTTAAGGAACACTGGCCAAGAGCCAGGCAGAAAGAGCTGAGGCCGAGCAAAATACACACACCCAGTACCTGAGGTCACAAATGGGCCCACAGGGAGCGCTGATCCCCATGGTTTAGAGCCCCAGGTAACATAAAGTGGCAAGCTCAAGTTACCCAAGGCTGTTTAAAACACATGGTTTCTCAGACTGAGGGATGTTCTGTCCCAGTTATGCTCCAGCTATATGGCAAAGGACAAACTCAGATTTTATTTGATTGCTTACTTGCTAAACATTCTTGGTCTGGTAATTTTGTAAATCACAATAAGAATGAATGACTAGAAAAATGAAATTACAATAAAGCATACAAAATGCAAGCCAAACTTTTTATTATTAGAGTCGATGACAAACGGTCACCCTGTGAAAGGAGTATAAAACTTTTTGAAAGCTAAGTCTCTACTGCTGTGCTTAGCGCATCATAGACCAGTTTCACAGACTCTGCCGATGACCACTGGTCCGCACGTCACAGTCTAGACTCTGTATTGAGATCTGGGCAAAGATGAAGAATTGTAGGCAGAATTAGAGTTCCTGGAGGAAAGTTCAAAACTGATTGACTCTAATTTGCAGCAACATGGATGGACCTAGAGATTATCATACTAAGTGAAGTAAATCAGAGAAAGATAAATATCACATGATATCACGTATGTGTGGAATCTAAAATATGATACAAATGAAGTTATCTACAAGATAGAAACAGACTCACAGACCTAGAGAACAGACTTCTGGCTGCCAAGGGGGAGGGGGAGGGGGAGTGGGGGAGGGAAGAAAGATTAGGAGTTTGGGATTAGCAGATGCAAACTAGTATATATAGGAAGGATAACAACAAGGTCCTACTGTATAGCACAGGGAACTATATTCAGTATCCTGTGATAAGCCATATGGAAAAGAATATGAAAAAGACAGGACTTCCCTGGTGGTGCAGTGGTTAAGAATCCATCTGCCAGGGGCTTCCCTGGTGGCACAGTGGTTAAGAATCTACCTGCCAATGGAGGGGACATGAGTTTGAGCCCTGGTCTGGGAAGATCCCACATGCCACGGAACAACTAAGCCTGTGCACCACAACTACTGAGCCTGTGCTCTAGAGCCCATGAGCCACAACTACTGAGCCCACATGTCACAACCACTGAAGCCCGTGTGCTTAGAGCCCATGCTCCACAACACGAGAAGCCACTGCAATGAGAAACCCATGCACCTCAACCAAGAGTAACCCCCACTCGCCACAACTAGAGAAAGCCTGCACACAGTAACAAAGACCCAATGCAGCCAAAAATAAATTAATTAATTAAAATAAATTTTAAAAAGAATATGAAAAAGAATACTCCTGTACGGCAGAAATTAACACAATACTGTAAGTCAACTATACTTCAATAAGACTTTTAAAAAAACATTTTTATAGAAGCTATGAAATAAATAAAGGATCATGGTTCTAATCCTGAAAAAAAAAAAAAAAAAAAAACTAGTTGGCTCCAAACCAAAAGAGGATTGATTGGTGGATCAATGAAAGTATAAAGACAGTTACAAAGCTGAATTTTAATTGCCAGCAATGAAGTGGAAGGGTGCTGGCACCTAATAGACACCTGTCTAATGTAGGCTGATGAATGAATGAATGAAAGAGTGAGTTGATGGCAGCAGCCTCTGTGGGGAATATGACCCCTCAGACCCTCAGAACCTCAGGATTGATCAGGATGCCTACATGTACATGGGAAGGGTGGGGACTTGGTGTCATCAGACAGTAAAATGAAGAAGCAAAAGTTGTGAACATTTAGAGATGAATCAAATGAAATGGAACCAAGGAAAGTGTAGATTCACTGCTTCTGGAAGAAAGTGAGCCACACTCCAACACAACTGTGAGAAAAAGGACAAAAGAAGTGTGGCATTATTGAGGGCAAGCTGAGCAGAGGGAGGAAGCTGCCCAGGCTGGAATTTCATCAGTGTGAGCACAGTGTCCAGAACGAGAAATGCTGTAATCCCAGCGCACTACTCAGCTCAGGCTATACCATTTTACAAGAGGTTTGGATGGATGAGCAAATATGGAGGCAAGCGTGAGAGCAGCCAAAGATTTGACCACGCGGTGATAAGGAGGACAGAGCGGGAGCCAGTGACGCTGGACCCTTGAGGGTCAATCCAGCTGCAGTGGAGGACGGGGTGGAGAAGGAGCTCTCCTCCGATATTCCATGTTCTGTCTCATGGAGAAGATGTTGGGTCTTTTTCTTGACAACAAAGGGAGAAGGGAAGGTTGGACATAACTAAGTTGTAGTGAGATTTTAATGCCAGTAGAAGGCAACGCCTTTCAATAATAAAATTGGTCTGTAACTAGTAAACATAATCTTTGGAGGTGGTGAGTTCTTCCCCATCACGGGGGTATTCAAACAAAAGCTGGGTGAGCATCTATCAGAATGTTGTAGAGAAGAGTCCTAAACTGGTGGAAACTGGGATACCTATCAGCTGGGAAATTCAACATGACAGAGGACAATCTTTTGCAAAAGAAATATTTTCTGAGCAACTGCTATGGGCCACCATGGTTCTGAGCACTGGGGACACAGCAGGGAAAGGCAATGAATCCCTCACCTGAGAGCTTGCTTTCTACTGGGCACATAAGGAACACATCCTAAACAGAAGCTGCATTTGAGTGTCAAATCCATGTCCTTGTCCACACCAGCACAACCATTCTTAAAGGCAGGATGTGTGGAAAGAAGTGTTCCTAAACAACAAAGCCCTTCCAGCAGGTCTGGAAGCTGCGATCATGGAGTTATCCCCAGGGATGGTCCTTCCACACAGGGAGGGGAAGGAGGGATGTTCTGGTCTCGGTGCGCCTGGAGAGTACAGGACAGACCAAAAATCCATTTGATGCCAGATTCTTGACTGATCCTCCTCTGGTAGCAGGTTTAAGTGATTTCAAACATGTTAGGGAAGTTTGGAGAAGTCTGAGAACTTCAGCTATTGACAGATGTTCCCAGGGAGGCCCCAGAGGGCAGCTCACATTGGAGTTGACCTCAGACTTAAGTTAAGTGGGTCAGACTTCACTAGGGCCACTGCTCTGCTCACTCAGACGCCAAGTTTCCAAAATAGAGAAATAGTGTTTTTACTTGCCACAAGCACTAAGAGGTGATAACAGTGAATATTTAACTGAAGATACTGAATCAACTGAAAGAATTCAAAATTATGAATACAAAGTTGGGTATGAAAGGGAATATTTAGCATAAGTAAAGAAATCACAGCAAATTTAATTTTTAAATTGATTAATACTAAAAAATGTCCCCAAACTCCAGAAAAACAATCTATTATTTTTATTAAAGGACTACCTGACACATGTTTCCAATTCTACTTCTCATAACTTTTTAGTTAAATGTTCTTTGATCACTTCTTCATGTGCTGATGAATTATACACATTTTTCTCTACAGAAAATAGATAATGTAGTCTTTCCTCCAGCAAAGCTGATCAAAACTTGCTTATTATCAGTAAGTGTGAAAGTTTCTTTCTTCTTCATAATTTGCTGCTCGTGATGCCATGTAAAATATTAGGACAGTTCTCAAATTTGGAAAAGGTCAAGTTTTATTCATATGTGATCTCCCTAGTTTTGAAGGATTTTCTATATTCTAGCTCTTGGCTCTGTTGACATCAAATTAGTTTCTATTTCTCTACTCATGGTTTTGATGCTGGGCACCAAAGAACATATTTCCACAGCAATATATGCCCTCTGGTCCTACAACCCTATGCTGTGTCAGTGAATGGGCACCGTGAGGGGAAAGGGGATCCACAAGCCCCTCCCACACGGGGTTCACAGAAGTGACCAGCCCCACATCATATATACCAGTGATGGTGTCTCCAGTGGGACTTCCACTCAGCAGATCCTCAAAATGCATGTGACCACTTACTAGTAAACATGAGGGAAGTATGATGGCAAGGAAAACAGAGTGGACTGAAGTCGTGGTCAAAATGTACTAGCTTTGCAAATTTCATATGGAAGCCAGTGCAACTGTGTGACCTTTCCAATCATCTTATTTATTTGCTTTTCTTTGCATTGTGTTGGCTAAGGATAAAGTAACTTGAAATATTAATCATGATGATCTTTGCTCCTTAATTTAGGAAATGTAGTGTTTGCCATTAAGATTTGACTATTAGTTTAATAGAGAACAAACTACTGGTTTCCATTTGGGGGGATGGGAGGCAACATACGGGTGGGGGAAAGGGAGGAACAAAGTATTGGGTATACGATAGGCTACAAGGATGTATTGTACAGCACGGGGAATATAGCTAATATTTTCTAACAACTGTAAGTGGAAAGTAACCTTTAAAATTGTATAAAAAATTTTTTAATTAAAAAAGAAGCCAGTCATTCATAAATCAATCAACAATAAATGAATAGGAAAAAAAAGTTCATCAGATATGGGTGCTGGATTTTACAAACATGACTGGTCATGAAATCATGCTATTGCAAAACAATGAATACCGTCCTGTGGCCCTTCTGAGTAGTTTTATGGAAATCAGGTCAAGAGATGCATTTCTAGAAGCTTCTAGCTCCGGGTATGCAGTCATGTTGATACATCCCCACACAATTCTCTTATTCCCCAGAGAATCCAGGCATTTATCATCATGTTCCTACACTTCAGGAACATGAAATGGTACTGAGCTCCTTTCCGTCAGTGCCTAAAGGAAAGACTAAGACCTAGGATCTAACATAGTTGCCTCTTCTGTCTTCAAAGCAATAGGATCCTTGCAAGGACCACCACCTCCCATTGCGTGGGGCTCCTGGATCACATGCCCTGATCAGGATGTCCTTCATCCTTAGTCTTCTTCTCTATATCACTTATGTTCTTACAGACCTAGGCAACAGCAGCTTAGCTTTCCAGAAGCCGAAGATTATGGTGAAAAGCAAAGAGACCATTAGGATTAATGAAATCAGTAAAAACTGGGTCAGAAGGATGAACACTATTTTTAGTTGTGTTTGATCTCGCAAAATAGTGAGAAAAAAATCAGAGAAAGAAAAAGCAAATTGTGTAATTTTGTCTTTGAATAGTTCAGCTTAAGATTGTAGTGGGTACTAATGTTATGTCAAGTCACTCAGCACTCAAAACAACGAGAAAAAAATCTCCTCTTACTGATACACAGCCCACATGGTTTCAAGTGAGTAAATGGCATTTCTGATACACAGAGAGCAGAGTTCTGAGGTCCACTCAAAAGAATCTGTGGCTTGAAAACTCCTGGGTCACCCAGCTGCCATCAGTGACCTATTGAACCAAATGGGCCAGCTGGTCCAGACAGGAGGGGGTGATTCTACTGGTCTGAGAACTTCGCGTGCTTGTGTAAATGCAGCAAGAAACACGGGTCACGGGCCAGAAATGGCCAGAGCAAGCACTACTGTCCGGATCAATGCCCGTGCCCTCGCCAAAGCCTCTGGTGGGGGCTGGTGAGCTTATTTGATCTCTGTATTTTTTCTGAAATTGTTTCCTCAGTTTGCTGCCAAAGGCAGAATGTTCAGAGTCTCATTATTTATGTGAATACTTCATTCCACACTTCTCTGAAGATCAGTGCTTTGAGCTGTTGATGGAACACAATGTCTTCTAAGATGATTTAAATCTGGAGGCTTAAGACCATGGTCAAACAGTTCAAAACACACTGGCTCATCAGCTTTGTTTGTACATCGGCCTTCACAGCTTTGAAAATCCAGGCTGGCTCTAACTGGCTCATCTTACTAACCAAGTCAGAAAACTTTGGGGGCTTTCATGTATCAAGACTGTTTTCTGTGAGGCTGTGGGGACTTGATCAGCACCAGCTATGTCTTCTTCTCCTAGACCTTCTGATCCATCTCTTGTGTGTCCTGAAATTGTTTAGACAATGTACCTGAGTTTGACATCCTTTCCCTGTTGAGCAGTTGAGTGATGATTATGAACTACAAGGTTCTAGATACATATATACCTGTGCCAGAGGTATTATTATACTCTGCAGGATGCAGCCCTTTGCAAAGCCCTTTATCATGATCTCATTACTATATTTTCTTTGGTTATCACATTCATTTTTATCTTCTCAATATTGATCATTTCAAAAGCAGTGTCTGAAGTCTTTCTGCATTTTAGTACAACTATTAACTGTTTCCAAACATGAGAAGTCAATTATTTTCAAAATTGTTTCCAGATCCAAAGCTCAGGTTGTGATACTCAGGAAAAATGTGCCAATAGATATTATTATATTGCACATTAGTGTATCAGATACACAGTTGAAAATGCTTCCTAGGTTCACCGGGAATTTCCATTTCTTCTATTTCTTCTTACGTGTCAATGATGAAGATGCTGGGTTAAGGCATTGCTTGTTCTAAAGTGAGATGGCTCTTTCCTGGGCTGCTATGAGTTGAGATGGCTCTGACTGGGAGCATGCCTGCCGGCCACTGTTTCTGACGTGGTAATGACAATTGTAACTGACAATAAGATACTAAGTCACACTCGTGCAGTACCTGCGGGATGGGTGTTGTGTTGTGCTGGCCAGATCGCCCCTCAGGATGGACACACCCATTCCCCATCCTCTAGGAGTGTGGGCAGCTGAGTCCCTCCCCAGGAATAGCTCTGACCCTCAGGAGTCATCTCACCCAAGGTTCATGTCCCTGCCTGGGGACAGCTGGATCTGATGACAGTTCCAAGAAGGTAGCAGAGGCCTGGCACCTGGCCTCAACTCACGGGACGCTGTGGGGCCCCAGGTCCTGGCGGGGCTACTACCGAGGCCTCGGCTGCATCAGAGTCTAGCTTCTCCCTTGGACGAGTCCTGCTTCTTCACTCCCTCACATATATGATTCTTCAGAGCAAGCTCACCCCCAAAATCCCCATCTCAGAGTGCTTCTGGGAGCCTGCTCATTCCAGGACCCTGCTGGCCACACTATGTGCATCGTCTTCCGAATGCAGCTACATCTCATAGATGTTACAGGTCAAGATAGAAATGATTAGATCCCTTTCACAGACAAGAGAAATGAGACTCAAATGTCGTACCAAACTAACATCAGGGTCGGGGTCCAAACCGAGGAAACTCGAATCCACAGTCTGCAGTCCTTCTGCCATGTCCTAGCAATGCCCACTTCAGTCTCCAGGAGAGCCTTCAGAAGCTTTCTGACATTTATCAATCATAAAAATCACTTATGGTTCCCAGAGAATTGTTGTATTCAAATATTGACAACCAGCTTAAAGAAATAAATAATATTCATCGACAGCCACAGAGTCGTAGATCTCTAATTTTCCCCTGTTTTAACTGATCTCCTATAAAATGTATGGAAGAGTGATCAGATTGCTCTGTAAGATCTTAGCACCCAAAGAGTGCAGCCTAAGATGCCCATTGCTTGAGAGGCCAGCATGGCGGGGAGGCAGTGGGTCTTGGATCAGTCAGCACAGCTACTTCCCAAGTGTTGGTGCCTGGCTCCCAGCCAAGTTTCCTAAACTCCATGTGTCTTGATTTTTTAATGGGAACAGTAATATCATCTACCCTTCGGTGCCACTGTAGGGATTAAATTAAATATATGTTGATCTTTTATTAGTGTTCCATACATGCTTTTTAAAACCATTGATTCAAATTTATAAAAAGTAAGACCCATGACTGATCATAACAATTTCTGCTGTCAGTAAAAATTAAAATGTTGAAGTATGCTGTGGTGAGTCCTAGAAATGCCCTCAAAAATTTCACTCAATCAGAAAGCCATCAGAAGGCAGAAGTCCCTCAGACGGGGGACCCAGCTAGCCTCTTTTGAGGCTGATCAGGATGCCCTCCTCGTAAACAAGGGCATGTCGCTAAAGTGTAGGAATCAACTATGGATGTGTCCGCTACAGAAAATGACTTCTGCTCCAGCAGAAGTAAAATAATAGCTCATGCTTGATAATTTAAATAGTCTTCTCTTTTGAACAATCCTCAATAATATCCCACAAGTACATGGATGTACAGGTGTGGAGGTGGATCAGAAACTCACAGTGTGGGGGGCAGGGAAGCTGGGGAGAAATCAGACAGGCTGCGCATTTATGATTTGTTCCTGATTCACAATACTTGTCTGGAGCAGGGGGTATTCTTAGATCTTTTTCTTGAAGTGGAAGAAAAAGACTGAGAAATCTCCTAGAAATAATTTTAGGTAACCACAACTATTTTAATCTCAATGTTCATGAGCTAATGTTTAATTTAAGGACAAAAAAATGAAAACAGTATTTTTAAAAAAGGAAATGTCAGTTGTATGTTTTGATTTTTTAAAATTCTCTCTCCAGAGGCAAAATTTGCTTAGTCACAGAAGCCAGAGATGTCTTCTTAGAAGGAGTTTAAATCTGCAGCAGAACATTATTGAGGACAGCTAAATCCATTGTCATAAGAAAATGAAATCTACAGCGATAAAACTATAGTTACCTTTTTTTTTTTTTTCTGCGGTACGCGGGCCTTTCACTGTTGTGGCCTCTCCTGTTGTGGAGCACAGGCTCAGCGGCCGTGGCTCACGGGCCCAGCTGCTCCGCGGCATGTGGGATCCTCCCGGACCGGGGCACGAACCCGTGTCCCCTGCATCGGCAGGCGGACTCTCAACCACTGTGCCACCAGGGAAGCCCTATAGTTAACTTTTAAGAAATGGAAACCAGATGCAACCTAGCCAAATGCCATCTGTAAAATCTTTGCGGCATAAAAGGGTGCTCTGGATGTTTCAGCCCAGGGATGGAAACATTCTGTGGAATTCCAGATGGCCTCAGGTTCATAGGGCAGCATCTGGGAGGAGATGACCCCCACATGAATCTGGAAGGTCTCCGGCAATGGGCAGGGGTCAGGACAGGAGCGTTGGTGCCCAGGGAGGGGCCCACCGCCTCAGGCTTCTGCCCCAGGTCTGCACCACTTTAAGAAATTGCACGTCACCTCTCTAGGGAGAGGAGACCCAATGACAAACATAGCCCAGTATTCCCTTCAGAGGCCACACAGATTCGCTGCACATGCACCCAACAGGGGAGCCTGGTCCAGCATCTGCAGTCAGAGCACCATGGGGACCTTCCCTCCATCCTTAGGGTCCACACGCAGTGAAACCACACCTCTTAGTACTGTTCCTCCTCCTCTCACTTCCTCTCTCCTTTCCCGGGGACATCGTTCCTCCAGACTTCTCTTGTTTGTTGTTGTGTGTGTGTTTTAAAGAAGCAGAGGAGATGGAAATGGAGATAAAAGTGTGGGAAAGAGAGTTTATGATTATTTTTCTTTAGTTTTCGTCGCCACCTCAAGTACTGCAGTATTCTCAAAAACGAAGCAGCATTGTCAGAGGCAAAGGATGTGTCTGCCTCTGGGGGCATCCTGAACTAGATAAACAGAACCTGGGAACAATATGTCTGAATTTCAAACTCGGCCTTTCTCTTCTTCACACAAGAGATCAGTTAGACACTTAGCACTTGGTGCAAAAATTAAGAAAATTAAAACTTCTAGAATCTCCTTTCAAGTTTCCTTATGACCCAAGATACCTAACTGCACATTCCCCAAACATTCCTGAGCATCTAAATATCTAATATCTTTGCTAAAAAAAAACTTAGTGCTGCCAATAATGATGAACTTGCTGGTTTTTTAAGTTCACAAATTTGGACTATAATTATTATTTATGATTTTTTTAAATTAAGACAAAGATCAGCAGCATTACTCATCAGATTTAGACGGCAGTGAGATTTTAGTTCTGGCATCACTGGCTTAGAAAAGAGTGTCACAGACAAATTCTCTGTTCTCAATTTACTTATGTTTTACTCTTCATTATATATGTTTTTTTCTTACAGGTGTAATATCAACAACTTCCTGAAGATAGTCCAGAAAGTTAAAAAGGAGTATGATTTCACAATTAGACTATATTTAAGAAATACAAACGTTATCTTGCTGTTTTGGTTTCTTCCCCGTAGCTTAATTATATAACACAAATCTTTTGCATAAGCAGCCTGTTAACTAAATACGTAGAGATCAACCCCACACAAAAATATGCCTCAGTGTGTGTTTTCTTAATCTATCTCGCCAGAGAGTACATGCTGTAATAAAATGTTGTGGTCCTTGAATACAAGCAGAACAGCCTCATGTCAATAAAGTAGCATGTTTACTTTTTGGAAAGGTGAACATATATTTCCATGGGGGGGTTTCTGCCATCTCCCTGAGGTAGCCAGTGTGAGATCTCTGTCCACCTACATTCAATTCTCCATGAAATTTTATCTACTCTGCATCTTTCTCAAGCTTCAGTAGGTGCAGAATTGGCTTCTGATGACTGACACAGTTAGTTTTCACCATTTGAATGGAATGTCCTTTGCCCTGCAATATTTGTTTAGAAGGCAGGTGTATTTTCAGAGGTTTTACCACAGGGTAACCTTAGTGCATTCTGAGTTGAGAGTTCAATTCTTGGAGGGACAACCACAACATATCTGGCTTAAATTTTGTCAGAGAGAATTTTTTAATAAAAATTGCATGCATTTTGAGTGTCCAACATGATTTAATATATGTACACAAAGTTAAATGATGACTACAGTCAAGCTAATTAACCCACTGTCTCCTCACATGTTTACCATTGTGTGTGTGTGTGTGTGTGTGTGTGTGTGTGTGTGTGATGAAAGCACCTGAAATCTAGTCTCTTGGCAAATTGCAGTATTGAGTATGGTGTTATTAATTATAGTCAACACCCTGTACATTAGATCTTAGGACTGACTCCTTCTATGTAACTGGGATTCTGTACCCTGCGACCAACATCTCCCCATTCCCCCCACCTCCTTACCTCTGTAGGATCTAGCAATCCCCCCTGCTAGGTATATACCCAGAGGAAGTGAAATTAGTGTCTCAAAGAGATATCTGCACCCCCATGTTCATTGCAGCTTTATTCACAATAGCCAAGACGTGGAAGCAACCTCTAAATGTCCAACAGTGGATGAATGGATAAAGCAGATGTAGTGTACACACATGGGAATATGATTTAGCCCTAAAAAGATTGAAATCCTGCCATTTTCCATACAAGCACAAACCTGGAGGATATTACACCACGTGAAATAAGCCAGACACAGAACAACCAAAAAAAAACCGACATGATCTCACTTTCATGTGGAATCTTTAAAAGTCAGTCACATAGAAGCAGAGAGCAGAACGGTGTTTTTCAGGTGTTTAGTTTTGATCACTAGCTCCCAAGGGGGAGAATCTCATGTTTGTTTACTGTTTATAAGTCTCTTCGAACATTTGGAGTTGCCTGTATGTTCAGAGAATTTTGACTGGGGAGTCTACTCATTTTTTCTGCTTTGGTATAACTTTTTTTTTTTTTTAACTAGAATACACTCTCGAGATAAATAAAACCTCTGTACCCTGATGGAAATTTGGGCCAAAGATGAAGTATAACTACAGGAATTTAATCGTGAGTCCTTTGAAGGGGCCTTAGGAAGGAAAGGTACAACTCATACTTTATAAGCTTTGAATAAATTCACCCCTTCAAAATAATTTAAGGTTAAAACCCTCCTGCATCACCCCATCTCAGCCAGATACAGAGTGAGCTGGGGAAATGTCTGAACTAAAGACCAGTTACATCCTCATGTCGGGGAAGTCATCTGTATTGTCCTTCTGTGTCCAGCATATTTCACTCAGCATAACACCCTCTAGGTCCATCCACGTTGTCACAAATGGGAGGAATTTTTTAAGGCTGAATAATATTCCATAGTATAATATATACATCTATCAAAACATCAAGTTGTACACATTAAATATATATAATTTCTATTTGTTAATTATAACTCAATAAAGCTGTGGAAAAAAGATGAACAATAAAAAGACCAAGTTGCAAAGCCACTGGTCTCACCAGTGCTCTGGCGACACCCCGCTTCCACAGAGGACCAGGAAATATTCACTTGGATTCCAAGTTTTCAGTGCGGACCAAGGTTGCAGTGACCCATTTTACAATACCATCTGAGAAAAGGTTCAGAACCCTATCGAGATGTTGCTATGTAGAGACGTTCATTGAATTTCAATGGAAATGCTGAATGGCTCTTGGTTAAATTTAAGCAGAACAGAGGGAAATACATGAAGCTTATTCATGTCCCAACAGACAATTTGCCACACATTCAGGTGACATTTTTTAAGTAGCTGGTAAGTAAATTGTCACAACTAGTAAAGTATACTAGCAGAGAAGTCCTCTGTGAGATAGGAGTGAAAATAACCAATAAATGTCTTATCCCTCCAGTGTTTGCCCACCAGACACTCCCCAGGAAGGAGGCTGGAGCCCCTGGCCGGGCAGGAACACAGAGAAGGCAGCTGCTCTGGGCTACAGTCCCCGCTGCCCAGCATCAGGTGAGGGGAGAAGCCCCTCTCCACTCACCCCAGCCCACCACTCCCACCTCTACTCCCTGAAAACTCTCCCCAAAGACAGCAGGACCGCAACGACTCCACCTGGAATCCCTGGCTCAGGTCTGTTCATCTTCCTTGGCTCGCAGGGTGCATAGCCAGCTGCAGGTAGCACAGCCCTGGTTACTTCCAAGCAACAGCATGAGATGTCGGATTTTGCTAAATGAGGCAGAACTGATCTCCTGAACAAGAGCTTCCCAGTGGGGAGGGTGGTTTAAGAAGGCAGCAGGACACTGTTACCTGGGCCACTGACTAGCGGGCTGTGAGGGGTTGTCCTTTCTCTTACCTCTGCTTTCAAGATAAACCCGAGCATCCCTAAGCCTCCTTGTACCTCTATGTGTTATGAACTGTAACAAGAGGTGGTTTGCACAAAAAGGGAATTTGCTGCAATAAATATTCACCCACACTTTTGATTACTTTTGTGGCAGGAGGTTATGACTCACAGTAGCCAAAACTTGGAAGCAACCAAGATGTCATTCAGTCAGTAAATAGATAAACTGCAGTCCATCAGATAATGGAATATTATTCAGCATTAAAAGGAAATGAGCGGGCCTCCCTGGTGGCGCAGTGGTTGAGAGTCTGCCTGCCGATGCAGGGGATACGGGTTCGTGCCCCGGTCTGGGAGGATCCCATATGCCGCGGAGCAGCTGGGCCCGTGAGCCATGGCCGCTGGGCCTGCGTGTCCGGAGCCTGTGCTCCGCAACGGGAGAGGCCACAACAGTGAGAGGCCCGCATACCGCAAAAAAAAAGAAAAGAAAAAAAAAGGAAATGAGCTATCGGAGACTTCCCTGGTGGTCCAGTGGTAAAGAATCTGTCTTCCAAAGCAGGGGACATGGATTCGAACCCTGGTCAGGGAACTAAGATCCCACAGGCTGCAGGGGAACTAAACCAGTGGACCTCAACTAGAGAGAGAAAAAACCGCATGCCACAACTAGAGAGAAGCCCGTGCACCACGACAAATAGCCCACGCCGCAATGAAAGATCCTGCATGCCTCAATGAAGACCCCGCATGCCGCAACTGAGACCCAAGGCAGTCCTGAAAAATAAATAAATTAATTAATTAATTAATAATAAATAAATAAATAAATAAATAAGCTATCAAGCCCAAAGACTTAGAAGAAACTTAAAGGCCTATTACTAACTGAAAGAAACCAATCTGAAAATGTTACATTGTGTATGATTCCAACTCTATGACATTCTGGAAAAGGCAAAAGTGTGGAGACAGTAGAAAGATCAGTGGTTGCCAAGGTTTGGAAGGGATACATGGGTGGAGCACGCATGATTTTTAGGGCAGTGAAAATACTCTGTATAATACTGTAATGAAGGATACATGTCATTTTACATTTGTTCAAACCCACAGACTATATGACACCAAGAGTGACCCCAAATGTTAACTGTGGACCTTGGCTGAGGATGATGTGTCCATAATTGAAACGATAAATGCACATACACTCATTCATGTGTATGTTTATGGTTTTTACCTAGTCAAAAGGTTCATCATTGGTGAACTGTACCATCTGGGGAGTGATGTTGGAGACTGGGCATGTGGCAGGTACCGAAGGGAGAAATTGGGAAATCTCTGTACCTTCTTCTTGATTTTATTGTAAGCCTGAAACTGCTCCAGAAAAATTGTCTTTAAAAATAAAAAGCATGGGAAAAATAAGTTTTAAATCTCAATAGAGAAGTTATACTGAGTTCCTGAGAACAGATAATGCTGTGGAAAGTATTTCATGAGAAGGAATTCAATAGACCTATGCTGTAGATTTTTTAATAATTTCTAAGGGAAGATGAAGCTACCTGGTTTGGACATTAAAATGAAGAAAGTATTAACTGTCTGGAATATCTTTAACTTGGGGAAAAATCTGAGACTGCATCTCTGATAAAATACGTTTCACATATTATGGGGTTATCGTTCAGTCTATCCCAATTCAGGTACCAATAACTAGTGCATTCTAAAAGCAAAGCGTGAATTAGCCAGCTCTAGTTGAAAGAGGGCAGTCACGCAGGGAGGAGGGCTTTTTTCTACATGTCCTTGAGCCATTG
Source organism: Mesoplodon densirostris (assembly GCF_025265405.1). Taxonomy (NCBI): domain Eukaryota; kingdom Metazoa; phylum Chordata; class Mammalia; order Artiodactyla; family Ziphiidae; genus Mesoplodon; species Mesoplodon densirostris. Next base: position 158,026,013 of record NC_082664.1, on the reverse strand, counting down.
ACTGAGGCACATTTGTCTCCATTTCTGTATTCATAAAGTCGAAAATAAAACATGCTTCTAAAATTACTGAAGGACCCCCAATAGAAAGGTGAAGAGGTCCACTGGCACCTTTATGGAGCAGTACAACAGGGGATTAAAGACTACAGAGAGAAAGGGCACTGCTGGGGAATAGATGGTTTCAAATGCAGCAGCAAAGTATATGCAAATTTAAAATTAAATGTAAAGTCCTTCTGTCAGACCCTCCTAAAAGACATTGCCTTGGGTATTTGAACCTCGAAGGCACACTCATTTTGAGAATATATAAATTTTTTTAAAAGATACAGTTCTTTATAAATTATTGGTTGTACACTAAAATGCTGCCACTTAAGCTCAGTGGGTTAAGTGATGGGACATGAAACCTTGGGAAGAATGTGGGTTAGTTACTGTCAAGGTGTCAAAGGTCATGTTGGAAGATCTACTCGATTTTTACTTTAAAGGTGAGGCAACGAAGTCATGGAGTTGGCCCCTAACTGGGGTGAAATCTTTTAAATTTACATGTCCATAAAGTGGACCACTGTCTCAGAATCAGAAATATAGGGGTAAATATATGAGTTAGCTAATTTAACTTTCAAGTTTTTGATACATACCCTTTACTTTGAAAAGAATAATATGATTTAAGTGACTTTTATTTTAAAATGTTTAACAATTTCCCGACTCTTGAGCATATCAGGCTTGCAAACTTAGTAAATATGACTTTTTAAAATGTGTGCATTTTTCAATTTTTTTAGTTAATTTTTATTGGAGTATAGTTGCTTTGCAGTGTTCTGTTAGTTTCTGCTGTACAGCAAAGTGAATCAGCTATACTTAAAATATATCCCCTCTCTTTTGGATTTCCTTCCCATTTAGGTCACCACAGAGCACTGAGTAGAGTTCCCTGTGCTATACAGTAGGTTCTCATTAGTTATTTATTTTATACATAGTGTATATGTAGCAATCCCAATCTCCCAATTCATCCCACCCCCTTCTTCCTCCCTTGGTATCCATGTTTGTTCTCTACGTGCATGTCTATTTCTGCTTTGCAAGGAAGTTCATCTGTGTCATTTTTCTAGATTCCACATGTAAGTGATATTATACAATATTTGCTTTTCTCTTTCTGACTTACTTCACTCTGTATGACAGTCTCTGTCCATCCATGTCTCTGCAAATGGCGTGATTTGTCCTGCAGTCATAGGTAACCAGGACAGATTTGGGTGCCTGGCAGCAGGGTGCTGCCATAACAAACACCTAAAAATGCACACTGGCTTTGGGAGAGTGGAGGATAGATGCTACAAGGGCTTTGAGAAGAATTTTTGCAAAATCTTGAAAAGTCTTAATGTGCGAGGAAACAAGAACATGAAGAACTCAGGAGAGTGTTAGTGGACATCCAAGGTCTGGAGGGAGCTGTCTGTGCAGCTTAAAGAAAACAGAGAAAAGTGTTACAAAAACTTGAGGAAAGGGGACTCTGATGATGGTGGAGTAGGAAGTCCAGCATGTCTTCTGTTGCCTGAGATGACGTGAAACTGGAAAAAAGTGCTGCATTAGTCAGCGCAGGCTTTCATAACAGAACCCCGAGTCAGGCGGCTTACACAACAGACATTTACTCCTTACGGCTCTGGAGGCTGGAAGTCCAAGATCAGGGTGCTGGCAGGGCTGGTTCCTGGTGAGATTTCTCTTCCTGGCTTGCAGACTGTCCCCTTCTCACACTGTCCTTGGATGGCCTTTCTTCTGTGAGTGGAGAGAGAAGTGGGGTAGGGGGAGACCTCTTTGGTGTCTCTTCCTCCTACTGGATCAGAGCCCCACCATTATGACCTGATTGAACCTGAATTACCTCCCTAAAGGCCCCGTCTCTAAATCCAGTCACATGGGGAGCTAGGGCTCCAGCATATGGATTTGGGGGGACACAAGTCAGTTCATAACATGCATCTAATGAGCTCTATGATCTAGCTAAGGAGAATCCCAGTCAAAATATTAAAACATCCAATGGCATTTATTCGCTGCCTGTGATAATATGCAAAATGAAATAAATATGCTCAAGAATAAACTCTTAACTATAAAGCATCCAGGATTAGTTGGGTTTGTAATTAAAAGATTTCCTCTTTCCAGCTTCTCCAGAAGAGAAAAAAGATCCTATGGCACCTAGTCTTTATAACCTACAGTAGGATAGGATATTCCGGGAATGGGACCTGTGTTTTAGCCAATTGGAATGGACTGGCCTTGAGTCTGGAAATACTCAGGTGGGTCCCAAGATCAATATTCTGATCCAATGGCTGATATTCTTTGTGCATGTTGAGTTCATCTTCTGAGAAGTTTGGCTTTTTTTATTACAAAAAGTCATCTTTTTTCCATAAGTATTTTAGTATCTTTTACAAGAATGGTTCTTGAACTCCTCTGACCAAAGCTTTATTGCTAATCTGGCCCCTATGGCACAGTCAGTAGGAATCTGACAAGTCAGCCTTCCAAACATGTCACATGAATGATACCCAGTCCCTCTAACCAGTTTGGTTAGTTTCAACTCTCATGTGGGTACAACTCGATTCAAGTATTATTTTTATCCTAGAAAAAGCGATGACAGGGTAATTCATCAGCACTAACGACGATAATTAGAATAAGCACCACCGTATGTGGTAACAGAGCTAAAGTTTACTGGATTCTTGTGGAACAGAGACTAATCTAAGCACTTAACTAATTCCATTCTCAGAACCACCTAAGAGCCTCACACATTTTATTATCCACATTTGACAGAAAAGTAAGCTGAGACACAGAATTTACAACTTGACAAAGTTTAGAAAGCTAGGAGGTAGTTCAGCCAGGATTCCAAACCAAATACTCTCAAGGCTCGGGATATTCAGTTTAAGAACATAAGATTATCAGGGAGGCAGATAATTAATTCCACCCAGTGTCACTAACTTAAGCTAATAATAACCCCCTTCATATGAAAAACAGGAGACATTTCAATCCTGCTTTGTAGCCATGTTATTTTATCAATGGATTTATTAGCATCTACCACATTTCATCATAAACTCTTGTTTATGTGTGATTCTCATTGAAATGTTAGCTATGTCAGGATTGAGACCTACGTAAGATGAATACCGTAAGCAGGTAACATAGTGTAACAGGGAAGAGCCAATTCTGACTCCGTGTTGGATCTGATTCTTTGACTTTAACCTTTGCTTTTCATTGCTTTTGTTATTATAATCATACATAATGGCCTGCCTCAGGGAACCCCGCCCATCTGTGGATGGCTGCAAGAAAGAAGAAATTAATACATCCCCTCCCAGAGACTGGCCGTTCCAGGAGATGTTTTGCAAGACTGAGGGCCCTTCTCACCTTACTTCCTCCCCGCCTCTCCCTATCTATTCTGCCTTTTTACTTTACTTCCCTCTCTGATTCTATAAAAGAAACTGGCATCCAGACCCCGATAAGATGGCTTTTTGAAGTCAGTAGTCTGCCATCTTCTTGGTCTGCCGGATTGCTTTCCAAATAAAGCGGTCTTCCTTGCCTCAACAGCTCGTCTCCTGATTTATTGTGCTGTCGTGTAGCGGGCAGAGCGAGCTTGGACTTGGTAACAATAGTGCCTGAGATACTGACAGTCTTTTCATTAATTCAGAGTAAAAAACAAATGAGTTAGGCTAATAACTCTAGGTTAATGTGGGCATCAGGGTAGGACACCCCAGAATGAAATCTGCAAGCTATTTATTGTGATGCAGTGGAGCTGTCTAACCACCTCCGCCTCAGCACCCTTCCGGGGGCCTGGCAATACCACATCCCTTCTTGGTGCTTGGCCAGGCTAAGCCAGGCTAACGTTTTTCAAAGTGTTTATGTTGGGGTGCTTTTGCAATAAAACTCAAGACTGGTAAAGAGAAGGAACTTATTTTTAGAAAAAAAACCTTACAGGACCTAGGATGCCAGTGGTCACCCTGTAAGATGTTGCCTTCTGTTCTCCGACTCTCCATCCCCCAGCAGAAAAACAGAGCTAGTAAACCCAGCCACAATTGGCGGAGAAATCTATGGGGAAGCAGAGACAAGATCCTGGGGCAAAGAGATTCTAGGGGCTCAGGAGCAAAGACGAGGTCAAGGAGTGGAGGCTGGGGTCTGCAGGTTCTAGAGGCAGCTTCAGGGGTGGTGTGAAGGGAGACTCTCCTGCAGCATCCCCTGTGGACACTACCTGTACCAGCAGATACAACCACAAGAAGTGAAGGACTCCCTGCGGTGCGTTTTGCTGGTATTTTCTTTTTTTTTTTTAATTAATTTATTTTATTCATTTATTTTTGGCTGCATTGGGTCTTTGTTGCTGTGCACGGGCTTCGCACTGTGGTGGCTTCTCTTGTTGCAGAGCACGGGCTCTAGGTGCCCAGGCTTCAGGAGTTGTGGCTCACGGGCTCCAGAGGTCAGGCTCAGTAGCTGTGGCACACGGGCTTAGCTGCTCCGCGGCATGTGGGATCTTCCCGGACCAGGGCTCGAACCCGTGTCCCCTGAATTGGCAGGCGGATTCTTAACCACTGCGCCACCAGGGGAGTCCTGCTAGGTATTTTCTAGTAAACAACATCATTCCCTGCTCCACAGAGACCTTTCCTGGGGAGGTTACTCTCAATCAGGTGATGGGGAGTTCACCACCTGGGTTTCGTGGTAAAGCTGCAGTTTTACTCCTTCCATTTGTAAAAGTTTGTCCTCTTCCTTTTGCTCCTAAGTTCCCAAAATATAAGCTCACAGAGTTACTTTCAAAGTCTGTAGAAGGAGAAGCAGGGGCCTTTGCCTTTCTCTGTCTGACTCACTCATCTTTTCCCCTTACCTGCATTTCCTGATCTTGCTCCCTCCCCATCCCGAGCCCTCCAGGATTTGTGAAAACCTCACCTTTCGCTTCCTGTAAGAATTAAAAAGCAAGGCCAGGAGGGCTCGTGTGGGATCACATTCAGGGTGGTTCAGAAAATCGCATGCACAGTTAATGAGATATCGCAGCCCCGCAGGGGCTCAGGGCCATGGGCCAGAGCCACGCACCGCAGAGCTGGCTTCAGGGGGAGCTGCAGTGGTGACACCAAACGCCTCCTACGGTGAACAGCTGCAGGGATGAAAGAAGCCTTTCCTGCCTGGCCTAGATTTCAGATGTCTCTGTTCAAACCAGAATGCTATGGCCTGGCAGGCAGCTAGCACTTTTTCTCTTTTAAGAAATAAAAATGGATCCAGTGAAAGGGGGAATCCAAAAATAGGAATCAGTCATCTAATCAGAAAGATATCCCACCAGCCTGGTGGGGTTCATGTATGTACAGTGCACTTACAATGTTTTTTTTAAAAAAAGGAAAAAGAAAAAGGTTCTTTTATTTTGTGTTTGGTTCATTTGTTAAGAAGACCCCCCTCCTAAAGCCTTAAAAAGAGATAGCACTTTGTGTGTCTGAGATCTTTTAAAAATCACCCTGTATTATTTGAGAGAAAAATCAGCTGGAAACTTTTTCTGCAAAAAGGTGTTTAATTTTATACTCTGGGCAGCAGCACTAGCAATTAATAAAGTAACCAGCATTAGATAAAGAAAGAAATGATAAACCAATTTATTTTACAGAGAGTCCAAATGCAGGTTAAATTTGCAGAACTGTTCCTTAAACTGCCAAAGGGCCTTTCGACATTTAAGATGTTTTTCTAATGGGTTTTTCTTACTCAGAGTATCATCTTTATGGCAAAGTTCCCTGCGTGTTTATTCCCTGAGTTGCATTCCTCTCTCAGGATAGTGTGGAATGAAAGTCCTACATAGTTGACACTCGACCTGGAAGATGTTACAGGCAAATCCCTCCACTCATAAAAAGAGCCCTTGCCATGTGCCGAGCACTGTGCGAGCCCTTTACATGCATTACCTGATTCATCCTTCACAACCAGCCAAGAGCAGGTCCCTTGGCTAGCATCCCGGCTTTACAGATGAGGAACCTGAGACAGAGAAAGCTTCTGTCCCTCCCTGCGGACCCAGAGCCGGACGAGGCAGGGCGAGGATTCTCACTCAGGGGGTCTCTGCAGGGAGACGCACACCCCCCCGCCCACCCTGTTTCCTCCTTCATGATGGTCAAGGTCTTTCCTCCCCGTTATGGCCAAACCCTCCGTCTCTCTCCACTCTGTATCACACAAAGAAGCCAAATAACTCTCAAAGAGAAATCCTGCACTTCAGCCTCTGAATGTCTTCTACATGGTAAGCTCCATATGGACAGGAATTTTACCTCCCTTTGTTCTAACTGATCTCTGCCACTTTCCTGGTATGAAGATGCTTAATAAGCATTTGTTAATAAATTGATGGAGGAAGTGCTGTCTTTGCCTTCCAGATCCAGTCCTTAATCTAGTTCACCTTGTAAGTAAGTACATTTGATTTATATACTCATTCTTAGAGATGTGAAAAAGAAATTTTATTTTATTTTGGGGAGAGGGCTATATAGCTGTAAAGTGGTTTTTTAAAAGGCTAGACTTCTGCAAAGGTGACGGAAGGCTGAGTAAACAAGACCTTTGAGGTTTATAAATTTATCTTTTTTTACTTAAATGAAAGAACTTTTTCTTGAAGCTATACATCCCTACTTTTTTTTTTTAATTCTTTTTTTTTTAATTTTACAAATTTAATCAGTTATACATATACATATGTTCCCATATCCCCTCCCTTTTGCGTCTCCCTCCCACCCTCCCTATCCCACCCCTCCAGGCGGTCACAGAGAACCGAGCTGATCTCCCTGTGCTATGCGGCTGCTTCCCACTAGCTATCTACCTTACGTTTGGTAGTGTATATATGTCCATGCCGCTCTTTCACTTTGTCACAGCTTACCCTTCGCCCTCCCCATATCCTCAAGTCCATGCTCTAGTAGGTCTGTGTCTTTATTCCTGTCTTACCCCTATGTTCTTCATGACATTTTTTTCTTAAATTCCATATATATGTGTCAGCATACAGTATTTGTCTTTCTCTTTCTGACTTACTTCACTCTGTATGACAGACTCTAGGTCCATCCACCTCATTACAAATAGCTCAATTTCATTTCTTTTTATGGCTGAGTAATATTCCATTGTATATATGTGCCACATCTTCTTTATCCATTCATCCGATGATGGACACTTAGGTTGTTTCCATCTCCGGGCTATTGTAAATAGGGCTGCTATGAACATTTTGGTACATGTCTCTTTTTGAATTATGGTTTTCTCAGGGTATATGCCCAGTAGTGGGATTGCTGGGTCATATGGTAGTTCTATTTGTAGTTTTTTAAGGAACCTCCATACCGTTCTCCATAGTGGCTGTACCAATTCACATTCCCACCAGCAGTGCAAGAGTGTTCCCTTTTTTCCACACCCTCTCCAGCATTTATTGTTTCTAGATTTTTTGATGCATCCCTACTTTTAATAGATGACATAACTTCTTTAGAATTGGAAGATAAAATTCTAAATGTGATCATTATTTTCCTATTCTGTCTGTGTCTAACATCTGAAGTTTGGTCTACACTGGAGTGTTTTCATCTTTTTTTGACCATCATGTACAATAAAGGTGGAGGAAAAAAAGAACAAACAAACAAACAAAAAGAATAAAAGTAAAAAATGAAAGGAAGGAAGGAAGGAAGGAAAAAAGGAAGGAAAATCTTCAAGTTACCATATATAACAGGAATACCAAGATGACATATAATTGTTCCCTCCAGCCCCCATCCTTGTCCTTAGCTACTTAGAACATTGCCAGCATATTTTCATAAAAATTTTCTTACTCTTATTGGGAGCCATATTCCCTATATTTTCTATTTTATTCCACCCTACTTGGTTACATTATATTCCATGATATTTTCATCTATTACATTCTACTCCATTCTACTTTAAAACACTGCTTTACAACCTACTAGGTTAAATTACCAATATAGCGTGTCTTTTTAAAAAGTCTACAAGATGCTGAAATTTATGTTTTCAAAGTAGAACTAACTCAGACAAAACAAAACCAAAAAATACGGTCACATTGGTTTGCAGCCACTGTGGAAACCAGGCAGCCTCCTTTTAATTGGCTGCATTTCCACTCTTTAGCAACTTGTTTTGTCGATATGCCTTTTCATCCCCAGAGATATGAGCTACAATGATTGTAAAGGCTTTGCATAAATCTCATGAGTAAACACAGAAGAAATCTTTTCCAAAGTTTTTCCAAAGTTCAGTATTAATCAGGTATGTACATCAGAAGCACTTGGTTGCAGACACCTGCTCAGTGAGGAGAGGCCCCTTTGCCGTCAAGAGCTGTTTGGAAACGTTAAGCTAAATTATACACGGTTTAAAAGTCCTGAAATGAATAAAACACTGCACAGAGCAATTGCCAGTGAAAACCACACATCCATCTACTCAGCTCTGTGACTCAGATACTCACAGAAACCTCCAGTAAACTCTGTACTGTTAAGAGATGGGGCATCCTGGTGACTCAATCGGTTAATAAAAGGAATAGTCCATACGCGTACGTCTAGACACATTCATTTACTATTTACCTGGGGGTATCTAGAGAAATCAACTGAACGTTTAACTTTAAAATCAGTTGTTATAGCTACAACTGTAAACAACAGTTTGACTACTGGCTGGAGAATAGGTTGAGATCATAACTAGCAAGGTCTGTTAACAAGTCACAAGTCTAGGGGAACAGTCTCCCATTAGCTGATTTCCAAGGACTGTCAGAGTATTTACAACTCAAACATCTGCCCAGGGAATGACTGAATGCGTGATTTGAGTGTTCTTAGAGTTTTTAATTAGATGTCAAGAGAGATGAATCCAAAATTCTTACAATTCTAAGACCCAGTAGTAACTATGATAAAAGTTTTCTCCTACACTCATATTTTTTCTGGACCATTTCTAGCAGGGTCCATGGGCCTCTTAACATCTAATAACTTCCGTCTGTGACTCAAAAAGCATCTTCCAACAGGTCAGCTTCATAGGTCCTGGGGCTGCTCACGGATCTCTGTCCTTCCTGGAATCTTGTACACAAACTCGAAAAAATTCTTTTCCATTATTTTTCCCATTATATTGTTCATTATTTTTGTCCATAGGCCTAGCACCTTCTTCACATCGCTTATTCTCTTCTCTGTAGAGACTGATGATTGGCCCTTAATTTCTCTTTTCCTGATGTTCCATAGAAACAGAACCCTTGGACTTTATCTTGATAAATGACTGCTCAGAATAGATCCTCTATTTTGAAGCTAAATGTGAAGAAAAGTGTCATGTGACAGTTTCCAGGAATGTTCCTTAAAAATCTGTCTTTTCTGCTTTCTTTTTGAATCTCTATTTATCCTAATTGGAACCTACATGTGGTGATGGGTGCTCCAACTGCCTTTTTGGACCATGAGGATGAGGGCTACACCTCAGGGATGGCAGAGTCTAGATGTCTGAAGACTTCATGGAACTGAGATGCCCAGCTAGGTCTGGGTCACCTACCTGCAGGTTTTTATGTGTGGAACACTTCCAGCATGCCAGCATCTGGAGCTATAAGAGGAAGGTTTGATGGTGGTTCAAAATGCAACTGGGGTTCCCTAGGCCTCAGGCAGGGCATGGGATGGGGAGTGCCAAGGGCAGCTCTAGGAACCAAAACATGAAAGACAGCTGTCAACTGTATTCAGTCCATTCCACACACATGTTAAATACAGCAAGTTTTACACAGTGTTGGGACTGGGGCCTTGGATTTATTTTTTTCTCTTTAATTTTCTATTTTCTTCCAATGGTATTTAAAATTCTTTGACACACATTCACTCTATTTTTACAAAAACGTTTATTATGTGCCTCCTCCTTGTAAATGCATTGTTACATCTATCTTTAGCATCTAAGCTTTCAACTTAGCCCTTGGCCTTTTTATCCCTGTGAACTCTTTCAAAGTCAATATTAAAATAGAGAGCATCAGTTAATCAAATTGTCTCTTTTATTGACCCTGCACTGATGTATGAAATCTTTCCAGATGAATGGTAATGTTTTGTTTTATTAGAGATTAACTTCCACTACTGTTTTCAGAGAACTTTCTGACTTCTTTCCCCAGGAACTTGCTTTTAAATCAGCCCTGGAGACTTCAAACTGCGAGTCTCTCAGAAAAGGGCATGTGAAACAGCATCTGAGTTGCTGCTGCCAGAGTAACAGCTCCGTTTGATGTCATCTTGTTACTGGATGAGCACATCAAAGGTCTCCCAACGCCTGCCAGCCTGGGACCCATGAGCAGAATCATCCTGGGAGAAACGGTGGGGAGAGAGACAAATTGCACCTGGTTGAAAACATGGGCAAGAAAATCTCCTTCGTGGAGTAACAGTGGCATCTGTTAGCCGTGCTTCTGGATTCTGGGGACTCGTTCTATCTTGACACTCACCCATCTTGACCGCACCTCCTAACTTCCACTGGGGTTGCAAAGCATTTTGTTTTTTAATGACAGCAAAAAAAAAGTGCACAAGAGAGAAAGTGTGCTCTAATATTTTTAACAATTTCATATTTTAAAGATGGAGTGGTTATATGTTTTTGTTGAAAGGACAGTGATGGAGACACTAAATTTTGTGCACGAGTGGAGGTCTGACAAAGCATTTCTTTGACACGTTGGCACCTGCTGTGTCCTGGACCAGTGTCAGGGCTTCCACGAGATGCTCTCAACACTTAAGATACCTCCCCAGTTAACTCCACAGACCCCTAGAGCCAGAGAGATGATAAAGTTGCCTTACGGTTTCCCTCATTTTGCAGACGAGGAATCTGGGCTCCAGGCCAGCAAGGGATAAGGCCAGAGTTGGGCGCCACATGCTCCTGCAGTGATGGGTGCCATGAGATCCCGGGCTTGGGTTCATTCCTCCTCTGGCTCCTCCTGTTCAGGTGGCAGTTCTCCCAACGCCCAGCTCTCCTGGGTCCCAGGCAGAGACTTCCAGAATCTGTCATTAGGATATGAACCCTGAACCTTCAACACACTGTAGGGACACAAGTCTGGCCGTGATAAAAGGGGGCCCTGTCTCCTCACATGCTCCCCAGAAAGTCAGCTCCTTCTGTCACTGAGACCTCGGGCTCAAGGGCAGTCAGTATGACTTTACAGTAGTTCTGGTCAAGCCAGGGCTCACCAGGCTCAATACGTCAGCCCCTCCGTACTTTATTATATTTTATTTTACTTTTTTATATTATATTTTACTTTATTTTATTTTGTTTACTTTGTTGCTATTTTTTTTTTTCTGGTCACACAGCTTGCATGGTCTTAGTTCTTTGACAATGGATTGAACCCAGGCCCTCGGCAGTAAAAGCACCGAGTCCTAACCACTGGACCACCAGGGAATTCCCTACTTTGTTTTATATTTTATTTTACTTTATTATATTTTATTTTACTTTAGTTTGTTTTATTTTATTGTATTTCACTTTATTTTGTTCTATTTTATTGTATTTTATTTTGTTTTATTTTTTTGTATTTTACTTTTGTTTTATTTACTTTATTTTTTTATTTTATCTGACTTTACTATTTTACTTTAAACACTGATGGAACCCCTCTCACCACAGGCACACAAAGGGTCCTATTTCCTCTGTGTGTCTGTCTCCCTACAGGTAAGTCCTGGGCTAGGCTCTGACTCTCACCCAGGAGGGTCACTGCAGCTGGACAGGACTCTGTTTCACAGGAGAGAATGTTCTGCAGTTAGGTGATAACTGAATAAATCAAGCCAAAGCCCAAAATAGCAAACCTGCCTTTTCAAGGAAAAGAAACAAATTGTGTAGATGCGTTTTCCCCACGGATCCACCATGAGCTGCAGACCTGGCTTCCTGAGATGCAGTGAGAGGTGACGTGTCAGTGTGTGTGTGTGTGTGTGTGTGTGTGTGGTGGGGGGGAACACAGGTCTTCAGGATCGGATGGAACAGGGTGCAGCCTGGAAGTGTGCTCTGGCCGCTGTCCAGCTGCTAGAAGGGGCAACAGGGTCAGACGAGCGGGAGGCTGGGGGCGATGGGCAGAGACAACAGGACCCAAGACCCAGGACCCAGGACCTGGGACCCGAGACCAAGGCAAGGACCCCAGACCCAGGGCCAGGGAGGAGTCAGGAGCGGGGTGCATGGGACTCCGCTGCTTTCAGACCCCACAGAATGCTCCAGCCCAGAGGAGCCAATGCAGAGCCTGAGGCAGGAAGGCAGGAGGCTGCAGACATCACACTGAGACTCCTGGGGATGTGGAGCTGCCTATTCTCGTGACTGTAAACTGACCTGTTGTCCACTGTGACCAGAATAATCTAGAGAAATGAAGAGAGATGAGCAGTCAGAGCACTGGAGCCTGGCCACCTGGGCAAAGCCTTCTGCAGCTCTGCAGAGGGCTGGTGACTGCTAAGCCCCCAGGGCCTCTGATCCCTCACCTGTGAGCCCGGGTCCCTCACCTATGAGCTTGGGTCCCTCACCTGTGAGCCCAGGTCTCTCACCTGTGAGCTCAGGTCCCTCACCTGTGAGCCCGGGTCTCTAACCTGTGAGCCTGGGTCCCTCACCTGTGAAGCAGGGTAACAGCAGCTGCAGCAGCACCTCACAGGATGGAGTCAGGACGCAATTGGTCAACACACAGAGAGCTGGGACACAGCAAGTGTTCACTAAATAGCCACGAGACGACAGACAGATGTGTGGGTCTGAGGATGACAAGAGGAGAATCCCTGGGAAGGCACAAACCACAGCATATTTACTAAGTGCCTGTCAGTGGTGACGTGACATGAAACCCTGTCTCCCAAATAAAAGTGGAAGTTTGGGGTTTTCCCACCTCATGTCAAGGCCAGAAAACAGACTGGAAACTCGTTAAGCCATCATGGTCATCGCCACTGCACGTGCAGCTGTGAAGGGCTGTGTCAGGCGGTGATGAACCACAATCCGGAAGAGGGATGTCCAGCATGGGCACGGTCAAGGGGTGGGTGGGCAGCCGCTGGATGGAGGGCAGGTGAGTGACAACTTCAGAGCAGGTTGAATTAACCTGTGGCTGGGAAGATGGACTCCTGGCCAAGATTGACCCACGTCCGTTTCATACACCCTATGATATCATTCAAGTCTCTTCCACACTCGCTTTTTATTAAATGACATCTGTGGGTCACAGTCTATGTGCCACAACGTGGTGGCCCTGAGGGATGGTGTGAGGAGTTGGGACCCCGGATCGAGGACAGCAAGAGAGCGCCTCTATTGACCGCCATGACTGTGACTGAAGTCGCTCTCCCCTTCCAGTGTCTGGAAGCCTCTCCTCCCTTCTGCTCTGGTTGAGTCAGAGCCACCCAAGGGAAACAACCATGCATGAAGCAATGCAGATCATCCTACACCTAAGAAGGAAGTCCTGGGTCCCGGGTCACAGATTTCTGGTCCTAAGTTTCAGGTCCCGGGTCCTAGATCCTGGGTCCTGCATCATAGATCCTGGGTCATGAGTCCTGGATCCTGTGTCCTGGGTCCTTTCCTTTCTGGCAATTAGGGGTCCTCAAGGCAAATGACTTTCTCAAGTCCCCAGAAGCTGGGACTCTCTCCCTTTTCACGTAAAGGAGACTACTCTCTCCCTTCTCAAAGAGAAGAGCCACCTCATGGCACTGCCCCAGGGGCCTGTTTCTCACTTTATCCTCCCCCTGAGGGCTGCCTGAGACCCCAGGGTCCCACGTGTGCAGTAACATGACAACACTCGCCACCAGCACCACAGGTATGGAATCAGGATCCCACAAGGTCGACCTGAATGAATGCTGCCGAACTGATTTTAAAGGAAAATGTTTGATTCTTTCCCTTATACCTTGATCAATGTACTGTGGACACAGCCACCTGTGTCTTGAACTTTTCTAGGCCCCCTCCCCCCACCTTCCCCCCCAGCATTAGAGGTTAAGTGGAGGGGGGCTCTGGAAAAGCTCCCTTGTAGTGATAAGCAGTGACTTGGAGCACGGGGCTACTCAGCAGTGATGGCAAAGGGAATCCATAAATGCCTCAGCGAGTCTAATGGGATTTTAGCGATCAAATATCATCATTTGTATACTTTCTGCATTATAGTAGGAACCCTTGAGAGCTTGCTTCTCTCCCGTTCTGTTCCTGTTAGAATTTTATTCTTAGAGTAAATTTACATCAGTCCCACTTGTGCCGTGGCCCAGGTTGTGTCTGCACTTTCATTATAAACCGTGTTTACTGAAGGTTTACAACTTGGCTGCAAAAACCAGCTGGCACAAAAACTGGAAACTTGGCATGAACCGTTTGGCGTAAACGTTGCCCGGAAGCAGTTTTTCTATCTAAATCTGAGAAAAACAGGCTAGGTCATTTTCAAGTTATTTGTGTTATTCATGCATAAATAAAATGAAGCCTGACAGCTTCAAAGCTTTGTTTGCTTTGCACTCCTCAAAAATAGATGCGATCCAAGAAATGTAACATTTGGTAAACAAATACTCCATGATGGACTGTAAAAAAAATGAGGAGAAAAAAAGTGGGCTGGAGTACATGAAACAGAAAGGGAAAATGGAAGTGTTTCAAAAGTCACTTTGTGTCAGAAAGGAGGAGATAGGAGATATATTATTAGATGATATGGCTTCTGGAGCCCATCTAGAGATTCCCAGGGACTCCAAGTTAAAAGTGTAAACAAATGAAAGACAGGCTTTCACATAAAACAAAATTCTGTTAAAAACTGAGGCACAGGCCTTCCCTGGTGGCGCAGTGGTTAAGAATCCACCTGCCAATACAGGGGACAGGGGTTCGAGCCCTGGTCCAGGAAGATCTCACATACCACGGAGCACTTAAGCCCGTGAGCCACAACTACTGAAGCCCGTGCACCTAGAGCCCGTGCTCTGCGACAAGAGAAGCCACCGTAATGAGAAGACCACGCACCACAACGAAGAGTAGCCCCCGCTCGCCGCAACTAGAGAAAGACCGTGCACAGCAACAAAGACCCAACAGAGCAAAAAATAAGTAAAATAAAATAAATTAATTAAAAAAAACAAACCTGAGGCACAGTGCAACCCAGAACTCAAGGTAACTAAATCTACAATAGTCAAGCAAGAAACAAATGATTTTTAAATGTGTTTTCTAAGAGCAGTGAGCTATTTAAAAAAAAAAAAAATGGAGTAGATGGTAGAAAGAAGAAGATGTGAATGGTACATTAAAATGTGTTGATTTGGGGACTTCCCTGGTGGTCCAATGGTTAAGACTCCGCACTCCCACTATAGGGGGCATGGGTTCAATTCCTTGTGAGGGAACTAAGATCCCTCAAGCCTTGCAGCACAGCTGAAAAAAAAAGTGTTGGTTTTAAAAAACTAATGTCTTTTGTTTGATGTCCAGTGTCAATGTCTGGGGTCCCTTCACCCATCTACATGCTATCCGAAAAATTTTAAATTCAGTTTGTGGGCTTTGAATTCCAGCACCAGCACCAGCTCTCTACAAGGGGAACGTGCTCGTCTCACCCTCTCTCCAAAGAAAGCCCTCCTGGCAAATTTAAAAGTCAGTCTTGATGTCAAATGATTCCTGACAACGCTTGCATTGAGTTCTGTGCAGCGTGGGCAGAATGAACTTTCACTCTCACTGTCCTATCAGGGGGAGAAATACAACTAAGCCAATTCAAACAGAAAGTAAAAAATAAGTCAGAGAGGAAAGAATGCAGATCAGGGAAGAGGACAGCAAATCACGGGGCCCAGTCTGGGATGAGGGCTCTTTGGGGTGTCCCTGAGTGCAAGGAAGGTTTACTTTGAGGGGGTGTAATTTTCACATGGGTTTTTAGCAGCTGTTACTCCTCGGATCAGATGCAGGAAAATCCAGACGGTTGTTCTTGATAAGAAAATTGGTTTTAGGCAGACTGCGAGCAGAGATAGAGTTCTATGGTTAGATAGGGGAAGAGTTTTGACTTTACCCAAAGACACCGTTTGGCCATCACCTGACCTGTAGGATCAGTGTAGTTCAATCCCACACGCTCACTGAAGCTACAGACACTCCTGGGCCACAACCCAACACTTGGTCCAGAGAACCATCAACTTAGCCAGAGAAGCTCCAAGCTCAACATCACTTTCTTCTAGGGCAGATGCTCCTGGAGTTCTCTACTTCAGAAAGAGTCCATGAAATCGTTCACTTACCCTAATATCTAGATTGTTGCCATAACAATGTTGTGGCATCAAGGATTCCAACTCATCCCACGATTTGCAAACCAGTTTTTACTCCATGGAGAGCTCGCCTTCCTCACTGAGGCGATGAAGACGTACGAATAAACACACAGAATCTCCCAATTGACAAAACTTTCAATAAGAAAACTTTAAAAGACCCAGGGATCCTTATCTGGGCCCCAGAGGCCAGAAACAAAACAAATTCCCAGCCAGCAATAGGCCTCACGGAGACAAGAGGGTGAGGCCCTAAGTGTTTTCTCAGAATTAGCCATTATTACCTGCTATGTTCTTTAAAGAAGCATAGTTGGCCTAACCTGACTGATTCTACAGTTAATTTCTTGAGGTCTGGGATGTATTTATTTCTGTATTCTCCATCCCCAGCCCAGCTCACCTACCAGAGCTTCAGTGAATAACTGCAGTGGAGGAGCAGTCAGCTGGGATTGATGCTGTGATTTGGTGAGTGTTTATACTTACAGACAGAGAGAGTGGCCTTTTGGTTTTGTTTTAAGACTGGAGGAAATGTCTGGAGTTTGCACCATCCACATGCAGGCGTGATTGTTTTGAAGTGTGTGTGTCCCGTAGCTACAGAGCTGGGGCCGACTGAAGAGGGACTGACTGCAGACCACGTTCAGAGAGCACTGACTGCTTCTAGAACAGTATGCTCTTCAGCTGGGTCTTCTAAACCTCTGGGAGCCAACAGCTGGAGAAGCTACCTTTCGACCTTGGATTTGGGCAATTAAATGATTAGTGATGGAAACTCTAGGAGAAGTAAGTGTAGGTGTGGACTAAGAGCTTGTAAGAAATTTCTATATTTTAGTATCCAGGTTATAACTGGGGAAAAGCATGATTTTTTTTTTTTTTTTGTGGTACGCGGGCCTCTCACTGTGTGGCCTCTCCCGTTGCAGAGCACAGGCTCTGGATGCGCAGGCTCAGTAGCCATGGCTCACGGGCCCGCCACTCCGTGGCATGTGGGATCTTCCTGGACCAGGGCACGAACCCGCGTCCCCTGCATCGGCAGGTGAACTCCCAACCACTGCGCCACCAGTGAAGCCCAAAGCATGATATTTTTAATCCAGCATAGTTGAAGTCAAGAAGTGAAGCTCAGCACGATCTCCTAGGGAGATGGGATCCGTGGCCTTCTTCATCTCCACAGCAGACCAGAGGGAGCCAGAGCAGGGCACCTATGAGAACAGCATGTGTGACCTCAGCTGCTTACCATCCACTCTAGGGCTGGGGTGCAGTCCTTTGCCCCTTTGCTGTTGCCTAAATGTATGTTCCTTGTCTACACTTGAAATCAGAGTATGGGAAACACTCACTGTGTCAGAGATTAGGACAGCCAGAGGGAACCTCGTGGTTCTTTTCTTCATGCTTCCTCAGCATCGTGTAGTGTGTCCTTGGAAGCGAAAGTGAAAGTGAAGTGCCAGTGTGAGTTCTTGGAACCGAACTGACAATGGAGAAAAGAAGAAACAGCAAAGTGGGAAGGGCTGGAGTTTCACTTTCAGGAAGAACTGGATTATTTTTGCCTCTGCACTTGCAAGATCATGACTTTGGGCTCATGACTTAACCTATCGGAGCCTCGATTGTGTCAGCCACAAAATGAAGCTATTCATACCTACCTGGAGGGGATTCCAAAGAGACGAAATATAGGAAGCAGTCCCTGCAATGGCTGGCGCCTGGAGGAATTAGGCCAGACCCCCTTTCTCCCAGCACCCAGCTACTCCATCAGCAAGATCATCCTGACTCTGACCCCCAGTGTTCCCATCTCCCAGGCCCCATCGGGTCTTGCCTGGACCACCTCCACATGCTTGCACTGCCTCCCTGCTTCCTCTCCCGCTCCCAGACCCTTTCCCCCACGGCATCCGCGTGATCCTACGGCACTAACCTCATCACTCTCTCCCCTGCTTACAGCCCTCTTCCTGACACTCTTCAGATAAAGGCACAGAGCAGAACTGCCCTCCTAGGCCCGCCCTCTGCTCACTCACCTTGGCCCATCCTGGCTTCCTTCCCCTTGTTTCCTCAACGCCAGGCTCCCCCTTGCTCTAGGGCTGTTGCCCCCATAGTTTCGCCTGCCTGCAACGTGGCCCTACAGACCTTCCCTTGCCTGGATCCTCCCGATATTAGTTCTCATGTAAGATATCACCTCTTTGGAAAAATCTTAACTTTTCAAACTAATAGAGCCTTGTCACCCTCCAAAACCCTCTGTTAGGGCTTCCCTGGTGGCGCAGTGGTTGAGAGTCCGCCTGCCGATGTAGGGGACATGGGTTCGTGCCCTGGTCCAGGAGGATCCCACATGCCGCGGAGCGGCTGGGCCCGTGAGCCATGGCCGCTGAGCCTGCGCGTCCGGAGCCTGTGCTCCGCAGAGGGAGGCCACAAGAGTGAGAGGCCCGCATACCACACACACACACAAAAAAAACAAAAATCCCCTCTGTTAACTTTCTCAGAAAGGCTCACCTGAATTCTGTGGTTCCCTCACCTGTTCATTTCTGTCTCAGTTCACTCTAGCTGCTGTGACAAATACCACAGACCAGCCCTTGTACACACAGACATTGATTTCTTACAGTTCTGGAGGCTGGAAGTCCAAGATCAAGGCGGCAGCAGATTTGGTATCTGGTGAGGACCCACTGCCTCGTTCATAGACGGCGTCCTCTCTCTGTGTCCTCACCTGGAAGAAGGGGTGAGGGGCTCTCTGGGGTCTGCTTTATAAAGGCACTGATCCCATCATGGGGGCTCCACCCTCATGACCTCATTACCTCTTGACACCATCACCTTAGGGATCAGGATTCAACACAAGAATTTGGGGGAGGACACAGACACTCAGTCTACAGCAGTATGTCTACATCAGTCCCCCCAGAATGAAAGCTCTGAGGAGCGCAGGACCACCGAACACCTCCAGAGGGTGTTATTCCCCAGAAACATAGGAGAGCAGTGCCCTATGGGAGTGTGAAGGCCTGCTGGGCCCCTGTCCTTAGTCCCTGGTGCAGTCTGGGTGCATCAAAGCCACTGGACATATTCAAGGATTGAACTGATTACAAAATAATTCCATTCTTGTGCTATATAATCACAATACCATCTGGCTTAGCGAGAACAGGGAGGTTTAGGAGAAGTTGAATGTGGGCTGTCGAGTTTGTTGGTGGCTCCAGCACAGGGCTTGGTAGCCCCACCTCACAGACACACAGAGACCAGTGACAGGGAATATGGGTGGTTTAGGTGGGTGTTCCGGCTGGATAGCATTTTAATGGCTTTATAAATTGCTTTATCCCCTTTTTGTAAGAGCATTACTAATGTGAAGAGGTCAGTTACATTTTTAGTTATGTTTTATTGCATTTTAGGGGGAAATTATAACTTACAGTCGAATTTGCAAAGTTGGGTGTTTTCAAAGGTTGGGGACGACATGACTCAGAGATGTGAAGGTGACACAGGACTCAGATGCTCTACACACTATCGCGGGAAGAGCTTCCAGCCTGCTGTGCATTTTTATCTAATCCCGGACTCCCAGACTCACCTTCTGCACAGGCAGCCTGTGGGCAGGGGCTGCAGGGGTAAAGGTGCGATGGCATCAGCTCAGCCCTGGGATGCTCTGGGGCCTCCCAGCAAGGAGGGGTTGGGGCTGCAGGAGTGACCCACAGGCAGGACCTCTTCCCTGCATCACAGGATACAGGACATGAGAGGGTCACGTGCTCAGCGGGCACCAGGTTCCAAAGGGCCCAGTCTTCGAACACCTTGGTCTCATTTCTCAGCAGAAGAGTCGAATCTAAATTTTAAAGAGTATCTACCACATTCAGGTCACTGTTCTGCTCGCCAGGCACTTCCCATTTACACTTATGAATCCTCCCCCTGGTCTGAGGGCGTTATTTCTCTTTAAAGATCAGAAACCTCTAGCTCACAGCATGGAGTAAGCTCCCCCCTACCCCACACACCAAGAACAGCTGGTGAGACAAGATGCAAACCCAGGACTGTAATCATCTGTGAGATGATGACGTCGAGGATGATAATGGACATTTACTGAGTGCTTGCTGTATACATATGACACGTAAATTGCAACAAAAACGACTGTATGAAGTAGTACTATTATTACCCCAATTGTCCAGGTGAGGAAACCGGAGGGTCCGGGCCCAGAATCACCAGTGTTAGTAGGTGATGTTGTCCAATTAAAGCCCACTCCCCACACAGCCCCTGGGAGCAGACGTCCCCAGAGCCACGGCACTGCCCCAACATCACACCAGGGCCCAAACCCTTGGAGGCTAGGAAAAAACCGAGTTCCTGGGGGAGCACAGCTGGGCCTTCTGTGATCCGGGATCAGATTTTCTATGCACTCAATGCCTGCACAGAAAGAAAGTCCAGGAAACCACCTTTCAAAGCTAGGAGGGGGGGATGCTGTGGGTGGAGAGCTAGCTCATCCTCCCTTCCCTGCCAGCTGGTGAAACAGAGAGGAATGAATAAGGTTGGTGGTATTTTCTACAGAAAAATGCCTGGTGAGTCAGTCTGCCTGTCCTGTCTCACCACCCTCCAACCACACCTCGTGCAGTGCCCAGGCAGCCCTGCATTCTCACCTCAATCTCCTTTAGTCTGCTCCCTTTGAGCCCTGATGCTGTCCTTGGCTGTTACAAATCCCAAAAGGATACTCAGCCTTCGGAGCTCAGTCCAAATGCTGCAGATCCAGGATCATTCCTGAGCCTCCCCCTGGAAGGACCTCTTCCTTTAGCCCCCAAGGCATTGTGCTGGCCCTTCTGTGCTCGTTCACTCTCACTGTCACCCAGCTTTTTTGTCTCCCACCACTTTCCCCTGCCCCTTGGATGCAGGTCATTGTTTACGTGTCTTTCCTTCTCCTGGACTGTGGAGCCCCTGGTGCAAAGAGCACATCTTACTCGTCTCATCCCTCACTGTGCCTCGAATGATAGCACAGAAGTGTGTTCCATGAACGTCTGCCGAAGACAATGAAATGAAGTATGGGAGAAGCCATGCTCTCAAGGGCGGAGCAAACGTGTCTTTCCTGCCCCAAGAAGGAGGTATGTTTGTAAAACTCCTTCAACATGAATTAATGGAATTGTAATTCAGAGTTAAGACATGTCTTCCTAGAGAGATCAATCACATCAAAGCCTTGCTTTTGAATCTAGCAGGCCACGGCTTTTGCCTAAGGAGAGGCAAACTCCCCATAAAGGAGCATCCAGGCAACCTCATTTTATTGATCGTGGATGTCACTACTGCAAAAAGACTACATCTCTCTGAAGGTTCCAATGATGGTTAGCTTTTTTTTTTAACAATAAAGTATTGTTAAATTAAGGTGTATACATTGTTTTTTTAGACATAATGTTATTGCACACTTAATAGACTACTGTCTAGTGTAAAAAAATCTTTTATGTGCACTGGGAAATGAAAAACTTTGTGGGACTCACTTTATTGCAATATTCACTTTATTGCTATGGTCTAGAAACAGACTGCAATATCTCTGAGGTCACCTGTATGTATATACTAATTTTTTTTGATATACATTCTACTCTCGCTCTCTTTCTCTTTCTCCTCATCCCAGCTCTTTCCTGCCCAGAATATCCTGTACCACTCACGATCCTGTCCTGTGAGGTCACTTGGAAGGAAGTAGGGTTTCTACATTGATGTGGAAATCTACAGGCTACAAAAAGCCCTTTATTTTGAGGGCTAGCTAGACATTTGCCACGTTATAATGTACAGTTACTGTTTTTCTGGGGTATCCTTTTCCCTTCTTAGACTAACCTCTTTGAGAATTCCCATGTCTTATCTTTGCATCACCCAGAGTAGAGTGACTATTCAGTCAATAGATGGATAAATTGCATTCATAGATTTTCAATGTCGCTGTGATGTATCTTTTCAATATGTAAACAACGTATAAGATGCATATGGAATCCATTATAGTCAAGTTTACAGTTTAAAATGGAAATAATTTAAGTATTAAGACATGTACGTATGTATTTAGGAATCCTTTCTTTTGCTGTTGTTTCCTTTGGTGGTTTCCTTTTAACCTTTCATACATAATAATTGCTTAGTCTCTGAGTATGATAAGACTTTGTATGCTTATCTATACCTTTCTATTTTTATCATGAATCCCACTGTAAACTCACTGCAAAACACAAAGGAATCAGGGCCAAAATGAGGCAGAATTCTGTTAAATTGGGAATAAGTGGATAATAGGAACCCAAGACCAAAATGCACTTCATGAGTTATTGTACTTATAAGGAATGATCCTCGGGCAGAGCATGGAGTGCCAGGCACAGAGCAAGCTGGCCTCTGATGGGCAGTTACAACCAGGCATTCCTGGATTTAAAATACTATATTAAGCGTTTGTGTGTGTGTGTGTGTGTGTGTGTGTGTGTGTGTGTGTGTGTGTAAATGTGTACACACATGCTGATATGTGCATTTATTTTTTCTGGAAAAATAATCAAGAAAGAGGAAAGAATAAACAGCTGTTACTTTTTTGGGTGAAGAAAACTGAATAAAGAGAAAGCTCATTTTATAGCTGTCCACTCTGCTTTAACGTTCCACGTGAAGGTCATTTATTTCTCATTGCTAAAAATGTCAGCAGAAGTTTTCCTGGTGATAGAATCAATACCCACTTTTTTCTATATACATCTCGATATTAAAAATAAAAACAAGGTATTTTTTAAAAAACTAAGTTATGGCATTTTTGGACTTAGATCAATAGATAGATATATCAAGGCAGAGAGTTTGCTGCGATCTTGCACATTCCCTATATTTCTAAAAGTTTAAACCAGTAAGTTAGCACTTTGGTTGTACTTCCTAGATTGGCATCGCTATGATTCTCACTGACTTGAAGATGTCTCGTTCTGTGGAGAGCAGACTTCCCCTTCATGACGGTCTGAGCTGGAGGCGGATGGACTTGAGTCCTCAGCGAGGGGGGCCGTGATGCCCTCTAAGTTTTCAGTGTGATTAGCCGGGTCCCACTGCTTATGGGAATCACAGGGAGGGCAAAGCACTTTACTAGGTTTCCGGCACCTTTATTACCAGGTCATGTTACAGTTTGTGTGCTAAATGCACGAAAGCCTGTAACCATTTCTGCTGTCTTTCTGCACACCTACCAGCTGACAAAGGTGTGAAGGAAACAGGATGCCCAGAACACCGCCTGGTCCCCCCGGAGGCCTCTGCAAGTCGGCAGCAAGGAGGCTTTCCCAGCTATGTTTCCCTCTTACCCAGTCTTTTTAAAAGTGAAGACTGGGAGACACTCAGAAAAAGCAGTTGTTGATGTGCTGTCTTGTTAGGAAACCCCCGCCTGCTGTTCGCCTCATCTATGCTCCCAGCACTGAAAGGTCTGAGAATTTTCATCTGTTTCCAATGCCCAAATGTACCATGTCACATCGTATCCTTCCTCAAATGAAGGTCTGCATGTGCAAGGGAAGGAGGGAAGGATGGCTGGGAGTTTAGTTGTCTTGGAAACATGTTATCTCTTTGAAAAAATAATACAGTGTTTGAGGCCGTGATGGCAATGTCTTGTATTTTTCATGTCCCTCAACTTAAATTTTCTAGTGAAGCGTCTCCTCTTCTGTGAGTCCTCAGCTGTGCGGCTCACCTGGATACCACATTCTAGAAAGTGAAGGGTCTCCTTGGGCCTAGATTCCTTCATCTTTAAAAGCAACGATCTGTGCGTGGAGTGGCTTCTCCACTGTTTACTGCCATTCAAGGCGGGAAGGCTTCCCTCAGCTGTAAGGATAAGCCAAGAGCCAGGATGTTCATTCAAGACACACTTATACATCACCAAGTCAGCATCCAGCCCTCACTGGGCTAATATGAGCCCTAAGATGGGTGGGGATTGGTAAAGAAGCAGGAAATATCTCTTTCCCAGATCCTGGAATTCTAAGGAGATCATCCTTTGTATCAGATGGAGAAAACTTGTCTAAAACAAAGCCAGCGTTAAATGAAGCAGAATTGCAGGATAAAAATGGAGAAACAGAGTTGCAGTGACATACTAGAGCTCCAGGACCCGGCTGTACTAAGCACTACCCACGCTGGACCTTCCACGTCACACGAGCCCACGTGTTCCCTTCTGTTTCATACAGACTGAGCACATTTCCTCATGGTAACTCTAAGACTCCTGACTAGTGCCATATGAATTTTTTCAAACCGTATGGTGTAGAAATCACATGAAAATAAGAAACTCGGGCTATTTTTACAAAGGGTTGATATCAATCATGCAAACTGCCTACTATCCACTTATCACTTCTTCCATTCATAATACAGAAAATGAATACCCTATTTTTGGAATAACTTTGAGTTCTTATAGGGGTCTTCTAATTAAATCATTATTCAGTTTAATTGAAATACCACAAGCACATTGATTTGTCAAGAAGTCAGTTGCCATTATTATAGTATTAATTTTTTAATCAGACTGATAATCTGGGCGATTATCTTCTTTCTTTTTTGGCTGCACTGTGCAGCTTACGTGATCTCAGTTCCCTGACCAGGGATTGAACGTGGGACACGGCAGTGAAAACACCAAATCCTAACCGCTAGACTGCCAGGGAACTCCCACGATTGTATTCTTAAAAGCAAAAATAGAAAGTAAGTCCCTGAATTTCTGGGTTGAAGCTACCATGTTGACTGTTAATCGCAGGTGGCATCTATCCACTTGGACTCATGACTTCTAGAATCTTAGGTGCCTAGTTCAGGAGTACTTCATCCTCACGCAAAGATGGGCGAGTTTGCTCCACAGAAAAAGGGGCACTTTCTACCCAGCCCCAGCGTATCCTTGTTGAGAGCAATGCCAGACGATGTGTAGCCAGGAAGCATCCTTTTGGTGGGAGTGGGTTGTAGGCAAGGACAGTAAAGTTCTCATAAAGCTGCCAATGAAACGGATGTGAGGGCTCAAAAGCAGAGTGTTATGTTAGCAGGGAAAAGGAAGATCTTACCTAGATAAGAGGGAAAGATCATGGGAAGCATGTGGCAGCCCAGTTAAAAATAAAATTAAAAGAGGTACGTCCCTGGCCATCCAGTGGTTAGGATTCCTCGCTTCCACAGCAGGGGGCATGGGTTCCATCCCTGGTAGGGGAACTAAGATCCCCTGTGTGGTGTGGCCAAAAAAAAAATTTAATAAAATAAATAAGTTAATTAATTAAATTAAAAGGGATTAGAGGTAGATTTCCTTTATGGATTTACTTGGACATTTTGTCCATCAAAGGACAATCACCCCGACAAATAATTCACATGTGTTTCTATAGATGTAACAAGGATGCCAAGGGCAGGAAGGTGGACTGAGGGAAGAGGACATGTTTACACGTAAAATAGAGTTGGTGTGTAGAGTGGACTGTCCGATACAGAGGGAAAAAAAGGAAGAGAATGCATAGCGATCTCATTAATACTGTTGCAGCTGCAGTCTCAGATAACGTTTTTGAAAATATTTTAGCAATTTTGCTATTAAGACAGAGAAAAATACTGCTACATGCAATCCTGTTTGAGTGGAATTAAGTCCCCCTTTATAAGCACAATTCATTATACCAAATCCCATGCTCGGAACTTCTTTGACACAAGAAGCCATCAGTGAACCGGGAGCTGTCACCAACTTCCCATCTTCTGGTAAAGCCAGTTAGTTTGTTCTAACACAGTATGTCCTCCCAGCAAAGTATAAAATACATACACTCTTCAGAGTTCAAGAATTGCATGATTTATGCACAGCGTTTCAAAAGAGAAACTTTAATAACACTTGCGATTAGTAAATATTTTGCTTTTCCTAACTCGTTCCTAGAAGGACGGAGTTATGGATCATTCCCCAAACACTTTTTCCCATTTCTTTATCCAGTTGCCGGGAACCACGTCTATTCAGAAAGTCCCTGCTGTGCATGTATGCAGGGCAGATAGAACAGAGTTATTACAAGCGCTATTTGCATATGCTGTGTGTAGCTCCATTCTGGCAGTCTAATAATAGCAGAGTTTCAGAAGCTTAGGTATATTCTTGGAGTGACCCAATTCACTCAATCACTCCCCAGATACAATGCGAGCCTATTGAAGGGTCTGGGACCCTGGCGGATTTGAAGCCTTTGTCCGAATTTCAGGATGTCTTTGTCCCAATAACAATGGGTGACATCCCACATAATGCGGGGCCATTTGTACAACTGCCTGCCCAAACTTCCTGTTTGGAATGAGGCGGGGAGGTTTCTGAAAAGCCTGGATAGGGTAGTGAGAAAGTAAAGCAAACAATGCTGGATTTCCAGGATTTTCTCTCTAAGATGTGTGGGGACTGAGGGAAATCACAATGTCCCACGGAGCAACGAACATGGTTAAAACTGAGTTTACATGTCTGTGAACTCGCCAAACTCCTGCAGAGCCAGGCCCAAGTCCTAACGCAGGTGGGCCTGAGCCATTTCCTAAGCTCCCAGAGCACCTGCCGATTCTCTGGAGACTCCCCCAAAGACCATTATTTATCAGAACAGAAGAGAGGGTCTTCTCCAATTCTTGGAAATACCTTTTTGCAGTTTACATTAATTTGGCATGCTCTTGGGCTCTCATCCTAACTGTATTATTGCAAAAAAAAAAAAAAAAAAAAAAAGCTGAAACCTGTCAAGTGAAGGAAAGAAAGCAATATATCTTCTTAACAAATTGTATGTGAAGAATCGTGCAGTCCTGGCATTTGCTCATGAGGCTCACACAGAGATGTCCCCTTCACACACACCCATCCTGCCCCTCCCCGCAGGCACTGAGCCCACAGAGGGGCGTGACGGGGGCTCGGGGTTCGAGCATTGGCTGGAAGGGTCTCAAGTCCCAGCTTGTCACTGATGTGCAGCGCTGAGGTCCTGAGCAAGTTACACGACCTCAACGAGCCTCTGCTTCCTTTTTGGACAAGATAGTGCCTTGCACTTTGGACCAAATACACAGAACACGTCATGGTTCTGCCCACTGGAAATGGATGGAAGGGATATTTCTCCACCCAATTCTCCTTAGACTCTTGGACTGGGTTTAAGTAACAATCCCATGACATCTGAGTATCTCCAACAGAGCTTTCCAAAAGAGCTTTCAAACAATCCAAACCCTTTTGAAGGGAGACGTTTATACTACAATTGTATTCGTCTCTGAGGAGGGTTTGGGTATTATATGGAGAGCAAGTAAGCCTTATCTGTGGTTTGTTGATGCAACACAAAGAGGTGAAAAAAATTATTTGGCAGTTTTCTTTTGGAAATAATACAGTTAGGATGAGTGCCTAAGAACAGGCTAATGGTACAAAATATACTCTTGTTTGCTAATAATTGTAATACTAGTTCATAATTACTGAGCAGTTAGAGTGGGAAAGACACTGCTCTTCATTTTATATGCAATATTATTCACCATTCCTCGGAGGGACAAGCCATTATTTTCTTGATAAAACAAATGAGAAAACAGAATCAAATGAGTTAGCAGACTCTTTTTTTTTTTTTTTTTTTTTTTTTTTTTTCGGTATGCGGGCCTCTCACTGTTGTGGCCTCTCCCGTTGCGGAGCACAGGCTCCGGACGCACAGGCTCAGCGGCCACGGCTCACGGGCCCAGCCGCTCCACGGCATGTGGGATCTTCCCGGACCGGGCACGAACCCGTGTCCCCTGCGTCGGCAGGTGGACTCTCAACCACTGAGCCACCAGGGAAGCCCGAGTTAGCAGACTCTTGATCTTGGACAAGAGAGGCGAGACTGTTGGGCGTGGGCTAGCAGCAGGCACTCAGATGAAACTTTTTGATTATAAAATAATTCTACATAATACTTATTTCACTGATGTGATAAGTAAGGAGTGTCACTTTGAGTGAATACATTTCTCAGCCTCACCTAGATAGAGGTGGATGCAAACCCAGCTCCATCCAAAGGTTTGTGGCAAGCTTCTGTGTCCTTCTTTACTCCCATTGTGCCATCACGCAGTTTCAGAACCCCATAGAATAACAATGACAATCCCCTGGTGACCTTGGGCAAGTGATTTAACCTTGCTTTTCCTCAAGCACCTCCTCTGTAAAATGGGCTCATAATAACAGCCCCCACTGGAGTGGGTATTACGAGGACCAGATGAGCTGAGTTGATGCTTTCAAAGCTCTTCTAGCAGTGCCTGGCACATAAGTGCTCAATAATTTGTAGCCTATCCATTGATTATTAATGATCACTCCCCCGTCTGTTCTGAATGGAAGTCCCATCCAGGATAAAGAAGCCCAGAATTCGAGTGCTGAGTAAATGGTGAATTATGATACAGTCCAGCCCCCAGCCCTGAAGGAGCTGGCTGGCTACCCTGCGCCACGCAGGTCATTTCAGTCTCCCCCAGGCTGCTTTGCATTCTTCTTACTTCCTCCTTCTTGGCTCTCTATGGAGGGAAACATGGTCAAAACCAGCTTCTATGCATTGAAAGGCAGGCTGGTCTGCTCTGGTTGCCCAGCCCCAGAAACCTTGGCCTCCCGGTCAGCTGGTGTTTTTGTCACTTTCTCTGGAAACACTAGGGTGTCTCTTCTCTTCCAACGTTCACACTTAGCAAAATCTTTCTTTTCTTGGTTTTTCACTGTTAGGATTTCATCCAGAGTACAACTGTGCTCATTGCATTGGTAAAGTTGTATTTAAAGATGCTCCCAATCTGTTTTTTAAAGAACCTGTGTCGTCTGGATACTACCCGACAGGCAGCGTGCTGGGGAGAAGATACAAAGGGAAATAGGATGAAATCCTTTGGTTTGCAGTTTTCCCCGTGTGGAAGGGGAAACAGACATCTTCACAGACAATTGAGACAAGGTGAGTCCTGTGACTGCAAACAAAAGTCCAGGAAGTGCCGAGTGGGTGGGTAGCATCATTCTTGGAGCCCCGGGCCCCTGACTAATGCCCACAGGTTGTTTTACTTCTGCCGCAGCACAGAGAACAGAAAGATGAAGGTCAGGGCACCTCTTCCTTTCTCCCGCATTCTCTGAGAACTCTGGGCCTTGGGCCGGGTAAGCTTGACCATGAGGAGGAGACTCAGGAGAAGGACTGAGACAGAATGACTCCAAGAAGGAGAAACCCACCAGGCAGGTGCTCAGTCCCCGCAGGACCCCTACAGCTCCCACCCACATCTCCGCTGAGCGTCTGTGAACCCGGCAGTTGCACCACTGAAGTCCCCGCTCAGATTGTCATCTCCTGCTCACTGATCAGAAGGTGTGCAAGCCAGCAGGAGAGACAGAGAAGCTCATAAAAGTCCCCCCTACACGTGGCCGCTCGCTCAAGGAAAGAAGGACGTGCCTTCTCACGGACAGAGACGTGTAGCCACCTGCTGTATCTGATCTCCTACAGTTTCACATAGTTCCCATCGTTGGCCCAGAGGGGAGAGACCAAGCTTCTGCAACATCACCTGTAATGCCTTCCTCCCACCATCCCACCCTGACTAACCCACCAAGAACCGCCAGAGGCAAAGGGGCGAGGGGCTAGTTGGTTCTGTAGTATTGGGGGTCAGGTGGTGGAGCTAATGCTGCCCAGAGACAAAGGATTAAACCTTCACAATCAGGAGATCGTCTTTAGTTCAGGGTCGAGCACATACACCCCAAGATGTTCACACCTGATTTTAAAACTGAGTCAGGAGAGAAAATGATGCAGGGAGATGCCCGTGGTGGTCCTCCCATCAGTCTTCTGAGCCAGTCAATGTGACATTGCTCCAGGTTTGAAACAACTTGCCTGAGGTCCTAAAAGACACACAGGCTCATGATCACTTGGGGGTGTTTCTCCCTCCTTCTACAGAGAGATTGTGTGCCCTGTACCGTCCAGGTAAGATTTCATCAGCAAGTGGAAGGCATGTGATGTAAAGCATGTCCACAAGGGAAGAATGATCTTTTACTGACAATCTGTGGGCACTCCTGAAAAATGCTCGTCTGTGATAAAATTATTAATGCTTTCACATCAAAAAAAAGTTCCTTGTTCATACCTGGGGTGAATATTAGATGTCATTTTTTTCTGCTCAGGATTTCGATAGAACCATGCAATAATGTCCAAATTATTCCATGTTTACATACGGCAGGTGTCAAGCAGTGTGTGTAGAATTATGGCATTTAGGAAGAGATATTAGAAGTGGCGAAAGCATAATGAAAACTGTAGATTGAAACATAAGTTTCTTCTGCAGTTTTATGTGTCATTGACAAAAAGGCAGGTGGGAGAAATGACTCCAAAAGCAACCCCAGACTTCACTCTCCTGTAACAATGTTCCTCTTAGGGACAAAGTCAAAAATGAATGAAGAAATCACTGGAGAATTAGCTAAAGGAAAGCATATTTACAAAACTATTGTAATTAATGCTGTGGAAATCATTTCTGAGAGTGTGAAAAATTGGGACTTCCCTGGTGGTGCAATGGATAAGACTCCACGCTCCCAATGCAGGGGCCTGGGTTCGATCCCTGGTCAGGGAAATAGATCCCACATGCATGCTGCAACTAGGAGTTCGCATGCTGCAACTAGGGAGCCCACCTGCTGCAACCAGCTAAATAAATAAATGAATAAGTAGAGTGTGAAAACTTAATGTGAACACTCCTGTGTGAAGATACATTGGACTACAATTTTAAATCAAGCTGACCTTTCAAAGACAAGCTAATTATCAATTTGAGCAACAGAAAAAAATAGAACATGCCAAATGGCAGAGTAGGTGTTTAGCCTTTGTCTAAGGAGGCAAAATGGACTTGAGCAATTATTTAATTGAATCCACTCAACATAGCTCATTTCGACCTAAAAGAACTCTCTCCTAAATAGCAGGTTATCTGTCTTAAAATTGTCTAGATAATTGCCTCAGATCTCCAAGTTGCTTTACTATTAATCTACACCTAAATCGATGTTTGATGGATTATCTTCCTCAATGCGTTTACTTTAATTTAATATAAGTATTTATTGAGTACCTATTTTGTGCCTGCCACTAAGAGATGCTCTTAGATAATGACCCTTTCCTTATAAAATCTAAGATTTTTGAAGAGGTGTGCCAGCCTTCCACAGCCTGGGTCCACAGTTACCACCTCTTCCCAGTTCAAGCCTATGATGGTCCACCTTATCTAGCCGCCTTGCCCTTGCTCATCTGGTTACAGCTTGGACTGCTAGTTCTACTTTACACGAAGCAACATGTGCTGACATCCCCTTCCAGGCTCAGAGAAAATGCCACCCTTCACAGGGCCTTCCCTGATAGAGTCTTTCTCTGCTTAATCTTTCAGAGCAGTTTCTGAGGACAAGGTGTATTCACATGTGTTAATACTGCCCAAGATACATTAGATTTAAAAGAAATCATAGAAGTGAGTGCAGGTTCTCTTCTGCACATAGCTGCCCAGACCCATCCTCTGCCCTCTTGCCCTGCGCAGCCCTGGGAGGTGCCAGCTTGTCAGTCTGGCCACGGGAAGGGACCAGGGATGGCTGAGGAGGAGAGGGAGACACCGAGGGTTTCTTCTGTGCTTTGGTACATCGTCCATGGCAAGAGTTGGGTGATTCCAGGGTCCTTTTCTCCATGGCTCCACCATTCACTGGGCTTCTCCACTAAACCAAGACTTCCTTTGTCCCGCCTGCAGGGGGAGGAACAGCTCCCTGCCTCGGTGTCCCAGGGGGTCTCACGTGCCTCATTCTCACCCACCACCAGGAGTCACTGGACCCAGCTTCAGCTTTCCAATGTATTTAAAAGTTGTTTAAATGACATGTCATGACTTTTATCCTTTCTTAGAGATCGTTCCAAAACCAAAGACAAAATATACTTTTACTAAAAATTGGTAAAAAATTTAATCTTCTTATTACCATACAGGTTCATTGGATTCTCCCATAAATTCTAGATTCATGATGGGATCTTGGTGATCTCATTTTTCCTGCAACTTGAAAAGTTTTGCTATTTCGTAATCCTAGAGATTACATCATTATCACTCATGCTTATGCATCGATTTTTCCCAACAGTGCTTTAAGAACACGAAAATAATGAGAAATGGAGGAATGAGGGGAGGCCTAGGAAGTAAGGCAATTGTAAGACATGCCACCATCTGTCAGCTGTCTTATTGCAGAATCCGAAGCCCTGCACACTTTCCGTCTTCTGGCCTGCTTTAGCTCTCACTGGTCACAGCCAAGAATTCAGAATTTCTCCCCTTGCCCCTAACAGCTAAGAAGAGAAGAAGGAGGAAAGCCTTCCACTCTTATTAATCAGGAGACAGAAGAGACAGACATGAGCACTCTGGACTCTAATCATGACAGTGAAATTGATGCATAAGGGAAATCTCAGATTATAAACCTTCAAAGGATGATATTCTAGATGAATTGCCTTAAACTCAAGAGTCACTGAGCAATGGATAACAAACGTTGGGGTAAGGGGCAGGAAGAATTTTGGGGGGGTTGAGGGAAGTGTTCTATAAGGTGAACATGAGCACGTTTATACTACATGTACCTCTGAAAAAGTTATGTGCAATAAATTGGTGAATTTTACGATATGTGAAGTATTCCCCAATAAAAGTGGAATTACTGATGCTCTATTGCCACATAATAAATTCTCCCAAACAGAGTGGCGTAGAACAGCACACACTTATTATTTCACGGTTCCTTAGGGTCAGGGGTCTGGGTGCAGCTTAGCTGGACCCTCTACCGTGGAGTCTGCAGACAGCAGCTGGCAGTGGCCAGGCTGTGGTCACCGGGAAGGGGCCACTTCCAAGGGATCGATGACATATTCCAGTGCCTTGCAGGCTGTTTGAGGACCCCACCTCCCCCCAGTTCCTCTCCATCATGGGGGCTTGAGTCATGGAAGCGTCAACCCAAGAAGGCAAGAGATCACTCCAGCAGGTCAGAAGCCATACCTCCTGTGACCCAATCATGTGATCAAGACCCCAATACCTTAGCTGGGTTCTTTCGTTAGAAGCCAGGCAGCAAGTGCAGCTCACCCTGCAGAGGAAGGGATTATACAAGTTCATGAATATACTTTTTCCCAGCTTTCTTGAGGTATTATTTACATGTAACATGTGTAAGGTTAAGATGTGATGATTTGATACATGTATATATTGCAAAGTGAAGGCCCCATAAGGTTAGTTAACACCTCCATCCTCTCATGAAATTACTTTTTTGTTGTTGTTATTGTTGATAATACTTAAGATCTACTCTCTTAATAACTTCCAAGAACCAACAGGAAAGATGGTATTCTGGGACGAGAATTCTCTCATTTTGGTAAAAAGATGTGTGAAAGAAGTCTTTCATCTTTTTTGAAGTCCGTGCTCTGGAGTTTCTTTCTTACACAGAAGTTTTCTCTGTTAAAATTCATCTTATGATTTATGGTGCTGTTATTTTTAATTATGCTTTTATTCTTACTCGTCAATTATTTGTAAAACAAAATTTAAAAATTAAAATATTTAGGGCTTCCCTGATGGCGCAGTGGTTGAGAGTCTGCCTGCCAATGCAGGGGACACGGGTTCGTGCCCTGGTCCGGGAAGATCCCACATGCCACAGAGCAGCTGGGCCAGTGGGCTATGGCCACTGAGCCTGCGCGTCCGGAGCCTGTGCTCCACAACGGGAGAGGCCATAACGGTGAGAGGCCCGCGTACCGCAAAAAAAAAAAATTAAAATATTTAAAATAAACAAATATGAAGGATCTATTGGCCCGCAGTAGTCAGTGGTGAGGGTTGTTTTTCTAGGTGTGCAGAGGTTGACTGCCTGTACCTCTGTGAGCTGTTTCTTCCCTGAGATCTTCATTTGAATCATCTAGCCTGAATTACGTTTCCTTCAAAGACCCTGAGTAATAAAAACAATGTATAGGGTTTTAACACATTTGTGGTCAAAAATAAAAATTTAAAAAACGCGCCCATGGGCTTCCCTGGTGGCGCAGTGGTTGAGAGTCCGCCTGCCGTTGCAGGGGACACGGTTTCATGCCCTGGTCCGGGAATATCCCACACGCTGCAGAGGGGCTGGGCCTGTGAGCCTTGGCCGCTGAGCCTGCGCGTCTGGAGCCTGTGCTCCACAGCGGGAGAGGCCACAACAGTGAGAGGTGCGCGTACTGCAAAAAAAAAATTTTTTTTTTAATTTAAAAAACGCACCCAGTTTGGAAAATACCAAAAAGAACCAGGACTTGCAGCGAGACCATCCCACCACAAGCTGCAAACGGTGGCCTAGAGAGGCTGGATGTTGGGAACAGAGCTTTCCTGAACGTTTAGTGCACTTGGCTACAGATGCCCTGAGAGAAACACTTAGGGGACTTACATGTCATCCTTGAACACTGAACACACATTTTGGTCAACACTTATGGAGACACAAAGCATCCACACCCTCCGTCTGGAAGTGGGTATCTTTCAAAACAATGCCAGGTTTGTCAGTTTTCTCGTGTTCACCTGTTCAGCTGCCCTGGGAATGTTTTCTTGCATAAGAAACAGGTCTTGACCTGTGAGGTGCTCTCTGGTATCCACGATTCCATCCACCGTGCTTGGACCAGATTCTGCCATCCCTCCTTCAGGACTCGGTCTGTACACAGGGCATGACCCACAAGTTCCTTAGGAGACTGTTTTTCATGATGACACAGATTTTAAAACAGGTGGAGAGAAAAGCAGCCTGGATCTGGAATAATCCACCTTCAGCTCTGGGTTTTGTGAGTCACTGTGGAACTCCTGATGGTGAAATCGTGTTAGATGTTGAATGTTAGGGTAAATGATCTCATTTTTCAAATATGGGAGCAGTTTCTTAAACTAGGACTGCATTCCATAAAATGATCCGAGGGACCAATTAGGTTGACAGGGAGCCTAAGATGCTGTAGAATATCTGTGCAGCAATAACTTTTTAAACTGTTATTTGAAATGACTTCAGACTCACCCCCCACCACTAATGAGCTGTGCCCGGCCGCACCCCTGACCTCCCCTCTCTGAGCACCTGTTCCTTCCTCCACGTTCCCTGCAGGATCCACTTCACAGGGCTTTGTAAAGACTAAACTAGAAGACAGATCTCTGTAGCTTGTTGCTGCTTTTCTCCCTCTTTTTATCCTGTTCTTGCTTAAGAGAATTAGTCTCATTAAACAATATTGAAGAGGAAATTATCCCATTGTGGCCATTTCGTCCAAAGCTGACGGCTCTAAGGCTATAAAGTTCTCCTAACAATGTCTACTTCCAAGGTATGTGGTCACTGAATCACGTCCGTCCCCACAGGGCCACAGAAGAAGGTCCCCACTTTGCTAATTTTACAGATAAAGAAACTGAAGAGGAAAAAGACTGGCAATTTGGAAACGTAGCTCTCAGTACAAAATTGAGTCTATTTGTGTCTAAAAGGAATTATGTGCTCTAGCTAAAAAAAAAAAAAAAAAAAAAAAAAAAAAAAAAAAAAAGAGAGAGAGAGAGAGAGAGGGAAAGAAAGAAAGAAAGAAAGAAAGAAAGGAGGGAGGGAGAGAGGAAGAAAGGAAGAAAGAAAAGGGAAGAGAGGAAAGGAAAGAGAGAGAAGAGACAGAAACGACAGAAATGAAAAGATATAAGGACAGTTGCAAACGTAAGTGAGGATCCTAGCTAATAAAGATCTGTCAACAAGATGGAGAAAATTAAGAAAATTATGTTCCTCTTTCTTTAAGCTTCTCTACTCAGGAATGGTTTATTTCCGAGAATCTCTGACTCTTTAACCTAAATTACATTGTTGTATCATAATTTTCTTCAATGATATGGGCCCATCATGGGAGAAACAGATGTTAATAGCTTCAGTTTATATTCACCTGAACCCCAAACACCCTGGCTTCCACCCCACCCCTCAGAGGCCTGGTGTCTCCTCCTCCTTCACCAGATTTTTCTCCCCCACCCCACCCCACATGGCGGGTCAGCCACTTCTTGGTTCCTTGGGTCCCCTCATCCCCTTGGGCAGCTCTGCCCCAGATGCTCTTACACTTCCTTCCACCTTTCCTCTCTCTGGCCTCAAGAGCTCCATAAAGCTATGGAAGCTCTCAGTGTTGGACCACGTTCAACTATTATCCAGGTGGAAAAACCAGGCCATTGTTTCCATGGTATTCCACACAGAGGCTTATCTTTTCAATTCCTGCAGCAATGTGGTCGTGGACTCCCTTACTCATAAAGATTTGGAGTTCCTCATTCCATTCAGAACAAATCCAAAGTCCTCCTCGGGCATCAAAGCACTAGGGATCTGCCCCTGTCTCCCTGCCCCGCTTTCTCTGCCACCTCAAACCCTCTGCATCCGTGGTTCTGCTCTCCCTGGAGCAGGCCCCCAAGCTGCACTGTCACTAAAGTGACTTGTTCATTTGAAGAAGCCTTACCTTTAAACACCTGTAAAAACTCCCAGTCCTCAGGCTTGCCCCAAATCCCTCCTCAGGAGGTCTCTTGCAATCAGAACGCCTACCTCTCCCTCTTCCCTACACTGATAACCTTGATGTTTTGTTAGGAAAAGCCTGATGGACCAGAGCTGGAGAAGAGCTGTTTCCATGTGCGTCTCCCGGGTCGTTTGCCAGGAGTCCCTAGTTCACTCCCATGGGGCTGCAGATGATGCTTTGGATATGGCAGGAACCTAAGACACACTTCCCTGCCGTACTTTAACCTGATGACTCTGGATATATCCCTCCCAGCTTCAGTTTGGGGTCTGAGTTCTGGTCCATGTGTCCCATGTGTCTTATTTTCACCCAACGCTCAAGGTGCTTTATCTAATTGTATCCAAACGCCTCCACGTCATCTTTGCTCGGATGTCTAACAGAGGCTTAAAATACTGCACGTCCATAACAGAAGCCTTGATGTCTGCAGAAAGTGGTACTTCCTCTTCCGTCTTCCCCATTTCAGCAGACAATCCACCTTCGCCCTGTCACTCAGGTCAGAAAATGAGTCACCTTTGACTGCTGTCCCCTCCCACTCCATGATCATTCCAACCATCTATGCTGTCTTCAAAATCCATCTCCATCCTGAACACTTCCCACCGCCCCTCCCCGCTCCGTCATCCCCTACCCCCACTGCAGCAGTGCCCCAACCAGAATCCCTGCTTCTGGTCCAGCCCTGCAATCTCTTCACCACACAGCAGCACCTTAAACCAAAAGCAGAGCAGGTCACCTCCACAGAGAAGCCCTCCTGCCCCTCACTCTGTATCCTGTTATTTGGTGTTAGTGTTTTGTGTGTTTTCAACAGCAGTTATTGCTTCCAAGATTATAGATGAAGGCACGGACTGTATCTGACTTACCATGGCATCCCCATCACGCACTAATCACTTAATAAATATTCATCGACTGAATAAATGGATGTAACTCCCTCTGAACTGTGACCCACCAATCTCAGCCCCTCGCTGGATGCTGGTGGCCAGCCCTGCCTGTGGCTTTGCACATCTTTACACTTTCTCCTGATATGATTTCCCTCTTCTTTCTAGAAATCCAATTTCTCTCCCATCCATCCAGACACAACTCCAATTCCACTTTTGAAGGAAAATCCTTCCCTGATAACACTGTGTCACAGCCATTTCCTCCTTCTCTGACACCTACTCCTCTTTATCAAAATCCCTTTATTTCTGCTCGTGAATCATGTGCTATTTGATTTCAGTTCTTGTCCTTTTGAAGCTCTCGTCCACTAAGCTCGAATTGTCAGTAAAGCTGAGTCAGAGGCTGGAGCCCATTCTTCCATTCCGAAGAAATTCAGGAGAAAAATATTTACTGAGAAGGGTTATTAATTATTTTAAACTAGCATAAATCCATGCCCTGCCTTTTAAATACTCAGAAGTTAACTGGTGACTAGGGAGTTGTCATTACCAAAGTTCTCTGAAGCAGTATGATATTTCGGTCATTTAAGACCTTCTTTCGGCTTCTGTTTTGCTATGAATAGAAGACAGAGAGGAATCGGGGGAAATAAGCAAAGAAGGGACTTTCCATGAAGAGGGTTCTTAGAAAAGGCTCAGAGCCCCTCCACCCTCCCCACCCCCACTTAATGACCCCTGATAGCCCCTACCTTTTGCCAACACTGACTGGAAACCTCCCTGAAGGCCCTCATGGCTTGTTGAATGGACTTGTGCTTATGACAGTCGTACAATGTGTAGATCCCTAAACCCACAGAAAGGGTCCCACTAAAAGTTTAAAAGCTCCACATTATGAACAAGTATACAAAATGCAAACATAAAAGTCAAGATGTAGTGGGAAGGAGGAATCCAAATGAATTATGTTACAAAGCTGACAAATACCACAAACTTCGCAAATTCAAAAAGAATCCATTATATTTGACTCATTAATGGCCTGACATAGCTAACATCACTCCATAAGATTTCTTGCTTATCTCTTGAATTGCCTCTTTATGGCAATAATTTTATAACATAATTTTCTAGAGGTGGTAGGAAGATAATCCAGTCTTCCCTCTAGCACATGTAATCAAAACTAGTTTGTTTTTTTTTTATTACTAGCTTTAGCTTAGAAAAGTTCTTTTCAGCTTCACAACTCCTAGCTGATAATAGCAGGTAAATATTTTACATTTCTTATCAAATTTTGGACAACCTCTATCAACATCTTTAACCTATAATCTGTAAAAATTCCAGGGCATTTTGTGTTTTCTTACAGAATAATTAATTGTACATTACCACTCAATACTTCTGTTAGAAACTCACTTCTCCCTTTTACTGAATGACCACTTTCAGTCTGATCTGAAAAATTTTTATACCACTTACTTCTCAACATGAGAATAATTTCTATCAATGTCACTGCTTGTTACTGATTGTTTTTGTTTCATATTCTGTTGATTTTTATCTGAATTTTCCCTCTCAGTTCTTTTGTAAGTAAGTTTAAAGATAACCTTTAAATAAAGGTACCCTTTAAATTCACAAAATCAAAAGTCTGGAATTTCTGATTTGATTGAAACGGCTTTTCAAATCACTGTTAAAATGGCATATTCAATAAATAAATAAATAAATAAATAAATAAATAAATAAATAAATAAATAAATAAATAAATAAATGGCATATTCCCAGCCTAACTTCCCCTCAGCCAGGTCCCAGAAATTCCTGTAGCTGGCACCACTGGCTGGCACAGTAGGGCTGCAAAGTGGAGATTCTGGAGGGGAAAGAAACAGAGTCTTAACCAATGTGGTTGTGTCCCTTCTGAGAACCACTCAACATATGACCACGTGAGCTCAACCTGAAGCCTGAAGCTTCTTTAGCTTCGTGGAAAATCCACATCGGCATAGATCATCTTTCACAAAGCACAGGAAAATTTAAATGACAGTTATCTGCTTCTGCTGCCTGGAGATGAAGAAGGCTAGAGAAATGCCACAAGACTCTCCATTAAAATTCTAGACCCTTACAACTTTTTAAAACCTACGGCAAATCAAGCAAACTGCCACGCGGTTCATCAGTACAGGACCAACTGCATGGTGTATCAGCAGCTTTAGAAGCATCTTGCCTCCAGCACTTTCCAAATGTGCATTTTTTGTGGTTTAAAGCAAATGCATACTTCACCGGCTCACTGATTCAGCCAGTTTTTCATTCTCGGTGCCTTCCTCTGTGTCAGGCACTAGATTCTGACTGATGGAAACAATACAGGACACGCTCTCTGAGGGGTCAGACGCCAGCCAGGGTGACAGGAAAGGCCACATGGACAACACCCCGTCAGAATAAGTGCCTGGAGAACTAAGTGTGGCAAAATCACATGGACATGGGGCCTGGAGGTGGGAGGGGGAGGGGCAGTCCTAGCCCTGGGCAGACATCTGAGCCTGCACTAGCAAAGTAAAGCAAAGGTCATCAAAGAATGACATGCGAGGCCAGGAAACAGATAATGGCTGGGAACCTTATGGACTGACCGCATTCATAGTTAGCGCTTATTAAAATACACTCTAATTGGGTAATTTGCCCAGCATTACTTTTTTGACTCATTGAGCATACTCTGGAGTGTAATACCCTTAATCTGTGACGGTGATTTCAGTTCATTGTGAACCTAGCTACTTGGTTACCTTTTCTAGTTGGGAGATGGAAAAACAAAGCCATACACAGTCTTTCACCTCAGTTAGCCCAAAAGTAAGAAAAGCAGCAGAGAGAGAAAGATAGAGAGAGAATGAATGATAAGAAGGTAAGAAACGAGATAAAACATGTAATGGAGAAAGGAGTCAACAGTCCAGAGACAGTGATTTGCATTGAAAGAGTTGAACAATAGCTAACAAGCATCCCCCACTGGACACCATCCCAGGCCGTTTAATTTCACTTGTCTTTAGAATGTCAGGGGGCAACAGCAAATTGTGTAACTTATATTTCCCTTTTAGAATTTTCTGTCCTAGTTGATAATTCTGAACATAGTTTCAATGGTGAACAAGAGCCTGAAGACCATTTTTTCTTTTAACAAAAATGCTATTTTTGTCTAATTCACTGCCATTGTAATAACTCTCCACCGGTGAACCACTTCTCATTTAGTCTAGATCTGAATATGTGCAAATGACCTACAGCTCACTCTTCCCTACATTTTCAAATCATTTTATGG
Organism: Mesoplodon densirostris; assembly: GCF_025265405.1. Lineage (NCBI taxonomy): Eukaryota > Metazoa > Chordata > Mammalia > Artiodactyla > Ziphiidae > Mesoplodon > Mesoplodon densirostris. Next base: position 157,985,665 of record NC_082664.1, on the reverse strand, counting down.
TAATTCCTTACACAAGTTGAATTTTTAGAGACAGTGAAGTCCCCATAGAAAGCCAGTGGGCCGAGGCTGGAGGCTAGGCGCTTGCTCGGCCACTTTCAAGGAGAGGGCCAAGCAAAGTAGAGTCGATTCCTGAGGTGGAAACACTTTCAGTTGCTGAGAGCACAATGAGATGAGATCCAGTGAAACCCAGTATTTGCCAGGCAAGAAAGGATTCTCACAAAAACCTTATTTCTCTTGGAAATATTAAGATAGAAATCTAAAAGAATATTCAAATGGATGACCTGTTCTCTTCTGAAGGATAATTAGTTGGTATGAATTCAGTTTTCAGGAGGATGTATGCAAGCATTGATGAAGCTACCCCATTTCTATGATTCTATTCAAAACCACTGTCCTGAAATGAATCAGGTCACAGATTGGGAGGGGGGACCACACAAATCACTTCTTCTCCTTCATTGCAAATGAATTTTGCAAAATAAATTTTTAAAATATTTGAAACTCGGGCCTCCCTGGTGGCTCAGTGGTTGAGAGTCCGCCTGCCGATGCAGGGGATACGGGTTCGTGCCCCGGTCTGGGAGGATCCCATATGCCGCGGAGCGGCTGGGCCCGTGAGCCATGGCCGCTGGGCCTGCGCATCCGGAGCCTGTGCTCCGCAACGGGAGAGGCCACAACAGTGAGAGGCCCACATACCGCAAAAAGAAAAAAAAAAAAAAAAAAATATTTGAAACTCATCCATATATGTATATATTCTATTCTAGAGAAATCCTTTTAAAAGCCTTTAGAGGATTGCCCTTCTTCATGGAGTATTCCAGACAGTCGTCTTCACGGGGACGTGATAATCCCTGGAGAGAGCAGGAACTGGGTGAAAGCACCCCTTTTGTTCACTACGGTAGCAAAAATGACAATGTCAGTTAACATATCAAGTGGCATCTCCGAAATGCCAAAAGGAAGTAGAAAAACCTTCGCCACCAGCAATTGAGGAAAAACACAGCAGAGTAGAGGGCTGGGTAGGAAACGGTCCAGGAGGAGGCTGCGGAGCCCTCGGAATATGGGAGGTCCAAGGCTGCTGGATGATTTTAGCACATCACACCTGCTCCAACAGGCTGAATGGCGGACCAGGGGATGCTGGAGGGAGGTGATGCCAGAGGGAGGAACTAAGCTGGCAAGGGGCTGCAGGCTGGTGTCCTCACCGGGGTCGGAGCCTTGGAGCACAGGGCTGTTGAGAGCAAAGTAACAGAGCTGCCTTCCCTTGGAAACCTTCAGCCTTTATGCAGAGGTAAGGATCTGGACGACCAAACAGTTCTTGAATAAACACAAACAGGGATTCCGCACACCAACAACTAGTTCTTCTGCTTTAAGCTGGCTCAAGAGAGCCAATAACAATGAAATCAGTTTATTTTCACCACCTGTTAGCAACCAAGTAGAGCAATCCAGAAAAAGACATGTAGACAACAGCTTCTATCGCTCACTCCAAACCTGAAAACTGGAAGGTAACCATCTCACACCATCAAATAATGATTTGCCAGTCAAAATACACAGGATCACATACTGGAGACAGTGGGATGAGTGTCACAGAGGTTATATTAAAATCCAGTCAGTCCTTTGAAAAATCATAATAGTTTCCAAACCCAGAAACCACTCACAATAGTCCTTCTTCTCTTTGCCTTATTTATTTGTTTGCTTGTTTGTTTGTTTATGGCTGGGTTGGGTCTTCATTGCTGCACGCAGGCTTTCTCTAGTTGTGGGGAGCAGGGGCTACTCTTCATTGCAGTGTGCGGGCTTCTCATTGCGGTGCCTTCTCTTGTGGAGCACGGGCTATAGGTGCACAGGCTTCAGTAGTCGTGGTGCACAGGCTTAGTTGCTCCGTGGCATGTGGGATCTTCCTGGACCAGGGCTCGAACCCGTGTCCCCTGCATTGGCAGGTGGATTCTTAACCACTGAGCCACCAGGGAAGTCTCTCTTTGCCTTGTTTTAAAATTCACCGTCTTTGTCTTTTCCAGCTGTAAAGACATCCAGCTGGAAAACTCTAGTGCTCCTTTGACAATAATTAAAGATTTCAAACTGTAAAGCTCAGAACTTACCAAGGCAGCAGTATCTTCCTGTGAAGGTGGGAGATTGGAAGGCTGGAACCCTGGACTGCCTTGGGGTCCATCACTGACCAAACGTGTGGTCTTGGGCAGGCTCTTACCCCACGTGAATTTTCCATCTGTAAAGTAGAGATGATAAAATCTCCCCTCCAGAGTTGTCCTGAGATTTAAGTGAGGTCATACACGTGAAAAGTGCATTGTAAAACAGGAAGTCTCATGTAAGTGTCACCTGCTTGACTTTGACAGAATGACTTCTGTAAACAGGAACCTCTGTTGGGTGAGAAGCAATACCAGCTTGTTCTTGGGAGTAGATGGAGAGGAATCCCGTGTGGCAGTGACAGGGACTAAGGGAAATCAATGCTATTAATAATACACTATTAGCCATTCAATTGGATTACCTACCAAAACTCCCAAAGCTAAGAAGTTATACATAAAATACTATGTGGAGTAGAGGTTGCAAATCCAAATACCTACACGGGCCAAGAAATCACATAGAGAGAAATGCAGGCTGGGAGCAAGAAAGCACCATACTGATTGGCAGAAAGCACGTGGCCTCAGCAGAGAGCAACTGTAGGGAATGCTGGAGACTGTGGAAAAATGAGGAGAGCAGTTCCCCTAAAAAAGGCAGTGGATACTCATCTCTGGCCAATTTTGGCATCAGAGAATGTGGCTCTCATCTTGCTAGATTTCCATCATTTTCAGAAGATGGGAATCTAGGTGTGTAAATAAAATCTTCCCATTCTTTAATGTTGGCTCATATTCTCCCCCCTAAAAACACCATGTAGATCAAAACTGGGACCGGGAAACACAGGTGCCATTGGGTCTACTTGCCAGTTTGTACCCTCTGAAGGGAGAAGGCAAGAGGCAGAGAGTGGAGAGGTTGGAGGTTAAGTAGATAGCTTACTGATGTCAAGATTCACTGAAATTCACTATTACCTAATGTGGAATGTGGATGCTATCAAAGGCAGCAGTCATAAGAAAAGTGAAAGCTGAGTCATGGCCAGGTCATTTGTGGGAAATGACCGCTGAGATCACTGGCCTCAAGTGAAACTGACCTTTTTAATTTTTTTCCCTCCTGCCAAACATTCCAGAGACCAACATATGTGAAGATGAAACCAAAACATCCCCTCTGGCCAAAGAGCCCTTGAAAACAGAAGAGGTGGGCCTGGCGGATGGCCCAGGGACCAGGTGGGTGGGTGGTGAAGCTCATCCCAGCCAGATCAGCTGAGCCCAGGAAATTGCACCTGGCCCTTCAGAACACACTTCCAGAAAAACATGAGGCCAAAAGGGTTCAACTCAGTGCCAAAGTTTTGACAGCACTACTTTTACGACATCTTAGATAACAAACCAAAAGGACAATGTGTACAAAAATAAATACCATCATTTAAAAAAAAAAAAGCAACCTCCTGGAAACAAAGATGTGCTTTGATCTTGGAAAGAAATCTTCATTAGTCTGTCTATTTGATGAGAATCTTAATTCCTCAAGCTAGTAGCTTCCAAACAACCCGGGGATCTAGAGCTGAATAAATCACAGAAGATGAATGTATCGACCTGTTTTAGTTTAAAAGTGAATATAGGACCTGGGTGTGTGCTATGTGTGCATTGTGGCGGAGGGGACGTGGTGCCAACAATTAATTAGTAGCTGTTATTTCCAGCTTTGTATTAGTTACAGACGTCTTGGGGTGTTTTCTGTATCATGATAAAAAGTATGTTTTAATTGGATCAAAATAACTGATTCAACTGAGATTACTAGTCAGGTGGTGATTTTCTTCTTACACAGCTTTAATGAGATCAGCTATGGATGCAGCAGTAAAAAGGAAATTTGGATATTTATTCAAAAGAAACTCAGTATTTCAGATTCCAAATATACACTGCAATTGCAAAAATAAATGTAAAGATATAATTTGAGGGGAAATTTACATCTCTCTATATTTTTTCCCACCCACATTTTCCTATACCCCGTCCCTTTGTCCATCCATAAAATCACTGACCACTGCGCTGCTTGGTTTGTCAACATCCTAGCACCCGCTAAGCAGATCTCATTAGCTTTGGTCCCGTATCGGGGTAACCATGCCAGGAGATAAGTGCCCGGAAAATAGCTCCCTATCTTGGTGCTCCAATTCATTACTTATTTAAGTCACACGTATTTACAGAGGTCAATGTGCCAGGCACTAGGATAAGCACAGAGCCTGCAAAGCTGGCCGGTCATGACCTTGCCCGCAGGGACCCGTCCCCTCAACGCCCCCCCCAACCCTCAGCTTGGACCTCTGACTGTAAGTAGCTGCTTATTTTGTTAATTCCTTGAGGATTGGCCCTGAAGTCAAGGACAATGGTTTTCATCTCCTTAGTGACCGTTCATGAAGCATATTTGATGCATAAATGAATTAGTTAGTAGCATCGGGAGCAGAATGGAGGAGGGCAGGGAAGCCTGGGGAGACACGTTTGTGTCTGGGGCAACCTTAGGCTTGGAGGGTCATCCAACCCAACCCTGAAACTGCCTTGATAATAACTGACCCCAGACAGTGATGTGTGAGGCTCAATTTTGCCAGGGAATTCTCCTTCGGGGAAGGATGGATTTGTTCTAATTTACTACTTTCCCCACCTGCCTTGAATTCACAGGAGTCTCAGGAAATGTCTAGAAATTTGAGACAATGGGTAAAATAAAGTGGGAAACTCAGCAAACCCCTTTGAGCGTGTGCTAATCGTCTGGTAAGAATGGCTACTCAGCCTGTAACAGAAGGTGTTTCAATAAATCAACCATACTCCAATATAAAATAAAATTTTTTTAATTAAATTAAGTTTTTTAAAAAATGGATTTAAAGTGGGAAAAAAAAAAGTTGTTTCACACTCTGTCTGGCTCAACCAGGCCAGGATGAGAAAGCCCCTAGGATGAGGTAAGGCTTCATGGAATTTACTGATAAGCAGAGTGGGGTCAGTCCTCCCACCCCAGTAAGGATCATTATTCATTAACTTGTAAAATAGGAGTCCTTTTATTCCCTAGTTCTATGGCTCAAGGAGGAACTTTCATCATCTCTCCTTATTCCTCATCTGTTGCTGGAATTTGTCATTAACAGGAGCTCACCCTACTTACAGTTTTAATCACACTGTCCCTATCTTGGGTTTCAAGCTCTGCCCAGTTCATCTGTGGCTTGGAGTTCCCTATGACGTCAGTAATAACTGACCTATTTATCACCGCTCCCGGCTGCTGATCTGAAAGTAGGGGTTTGAAAGAAAGGACATCAGAAATCATTACCAAATGTGAAATAGATAGCTAGTGGGAAGCAGCCGCCTAGCACAGGGAGATCAGCTTGGTGCTTTGTGACCACCTAGAGGGGTAGGATAGGGAGGGTGGGAGGGAGGGAGAGGCAAGAGGGAAGGGATATGGGAACATATGTATATGTATAGCTGATTCACTTTGTTATAAAGCAGAAACTAACACACCATTGTAAAGCAATTATACTCCAATAAAGATGTTAAAAATAAAATGAACACAGAATCCAAAAAAAGGAAAAGAAGAAATCATTACCTTCCTGCGTGCACAATTAGTAATAGGAAAACCCAGAGCAAGCGAGCGAGCGAGAGAGAGAGAGAGAGAGAGAGAGAGAGAGAGATGAGGGAAAGTCTTCTGTGAACCCTAAGGATGGGGAGAAATCCCTAGGACAGTTAGAAAATGCCTCCTTGAAGGCCAGATCAGTATCTCCGCTTGTTATCATAGACTTCAGTTAAAAACCTCCCCAGTCAACTAGTTAAGGTAACAAAGTTCTGTTCCTTCCACCTAGAAGCTAACCAAAACACTTCCTCATCTGAAAAGAACTCCCATTAACCATTTAGACTCCAAGGTCCAATCCTTTCTCTGGGTCTCTGGAAGTTTCTTGCTTTCAAAGCAATTCTGAATGTGACCCCCTCAGTCTCCTGAGGGCAGGCAGCTTAAGGGGGCACCTTCCTGATCAATAAGAGAAAGGAACCTCAGCTCATGGAACTTTCTGCAAAGTGAGAGGAACTATCATTTTAGAAAAATACCAGCACTGAATTACGTGAGATAAATATGAAAGAAAAAAAATCATCAAGTATTTCAGGAAAGAAAATAAAACAAAAGCCTAAGAAGACTTTTCCTCAAAGAGTTGATGTTTAAAAGAATGAAAACAGTTAAGCATCCATCTCTAGAACAAGCTGCCTGGGGATTCCTCGGGTGGTGGGTGAGGCTTCCTGGTAACCCAGAAGCACAATCTCCCACCTGGTCACCATCTTTTCCTTCTCTCCATGCAGTAAAGCAGCGCTCACACTTCCAACTTACAGAGAAAAATGAATGCTAAACAAGTAAGGTTCAATGTCAGCCAGGGGGAAAAAAATCAGGCTCTGCTCTTGGTGGGGGGGCGGGGGGGGAGGGGCGGGGGGTGAAAATCCCCAACAGGGTTCCCGAGAGGATTGCTGCCCCAAAAGGTATCAGTCCTGTAGGTAACACAGAACACCAGTGTGTGGGCACCCTGACTCAGGCAGTGTGGGCAAGATGGGCTTAGGAAAGGAAGCAGAAAGCGACTGACAACGCAACCCATGTGGATAGGCTCACTGTAGAACTTGGTTTCTCAGCGGCGTTGGGACGAGGCAGAGGCAGGTGAAGACAGGAGCAGTCAGGAGTAAGGACCGAGTGCGCTGCATTTGACCCCAATGGAAGCAAGTTATTCTGACTTCCCATCATCAGCCGGCTTGGTCCAGCTCGGAGATGTTCCAGAGAATGAAATGTACAGCTTCTGCGGGCAGGAGGACCCAGCCTCAGAGCAGGGCGTTTCCTTTTGTAGAATCACAAGGTCCGGTGTCACGCTGAGTCTGCATGGGAGGAAGTGTTTAAGAACCCTTAAAAACCTAAAAGACTTGTACAGTCCAGAAAGCTTGACTGCAAATATCCTTTAGTAAAGATAAGTGGTGATGGTGGTGTGATGAATTGGGAGATTGGGATTGACATAAACACACTAATATGTATAAAATGGATAACTAATAAGAACCTGCTGGATAAAAAATAAATAAAATAAAATTCAAAAATTCAAAAAAAATAAAAAATAAAGATAACTCGGTAAATTGGGCCGTGTGAACTTGAAAGAGAGCTAGATAGTAAGAAATCCTTCTTTTTAAGACCTTTTGGGTCATCCATATAAAATTATCATGTTTTTTTAAATTTAATTTAATTTAATATTTTATACAGCAGGTTCTTATTAGGTATCTATTTTATACATATTATTGTATACGTGTCAATCCCAATCTCCCAATTCATCCCACCACCACCACCACCAGCACCGCCCCCCTTTCCCCCCTTGGTGTCCATACATTTTTTCTCTATTTCTGCCTTGCACACCGGTTCTTCTGTACCATTTTTCTAGATCCCACATATACTGATATCATGTTTCTAAGTCAAGGGGATTCAAGGTACTTCCCATGAAAACTTAATACACATGTGACGTGTTGAGTGGTCAAGACTATAACCACAGGGGATTGGTGTTTCCTTGTGATTTTTTTTTTGCTCACTAACTCAGTACTGTAACTTTGTCAGTCTGTATTTACACGTCTTTAAGCATAATTCGTTGTCTTCTCCCGCCTTCTTTCCTTTAAGTTAGAACCAGTGTTATCTCGGAGGCTGAGGACTTCATGGTACCTGCTGTGTACCCCCACTACTACCTTACCTGTCTCCTCCCTAAAGCTGAGCAGTTTGCCTTTGTCATTGTCATAAATGCTCAATCACTCCCATTACCAGCGATCCCACAGTTTCTGCTCCAAGTGGCCTTGGAAACGACCTTATCAATGGTCATGAGCAACATCCCAACCCCTCCCAGAGTTAAAGACATATTTACTATCCAAGCTAGGCACACCTTGCTTTATTGCACTTCACTTTATTGCGCTTTGTAGATATACTTTTTTTTTTTTTTTAACAAATTGAAGGTGTGTGACAACCCTGCATGGAGCAAGTCTATTGGTACAACTTTTCCAACAGCAGTTGCTTACTTTGTGTTTCTGTGTCACATTTTGGTAATTCTCAAAATACTGCAATCTTTTTCATTATTATTACACTTGCTATGGTGATCTGTGATCATTCATCTTTGATGTTACTATTGTAATTGTTTTGGCATTTTTAGCAATAGAGTATTTTTAAGGTATGTACATTTTTAAGACAATGTTACTGCACACTTAATTGACTATAGTATAGTATAAACATAATTTTTATATGCACTGGGAAACCAAAAATCTTGTGGCTTGCTTCACTGTGATATTCATTTTATTTCAGTGGTCTGGAACTGAATCCAAAATATCTCCGAGGTGTGCCTATATCTGGAATTTCCCCACATTAGAATACCCTCTGATCTTTATCTGATTTGCATACACATTAGAACCACATTTCAAAATTTCATCAATTTTTATTAAGAAATATCAGCTATTTCTTTGCAAGACAATCATAAAATCAAAGGCCACTTGAGGACACAGCAAGAGGACAGCCATTCACAAGCCAGGAAGTGGGTCCTCACCAGATACTGAATCTGCCGGCACCTTAATCTTGGGCTTTCAGCCTCCAGAACTGTGAGAAAATAAATTTGTTCAAGCCACCTACTCTGTGGTATTTTGTTACGGCAGCCAGAGCTGACAAAAACAATTGGTTAAATGGTTACTACTGGAATTATGTTGACATAGTTAAACCCAGAGTTTAAGAATTATTTAATATCCAAGCCATCTGGATTTTATCTAGAATTCCTGATCTTCACAGCCTTTCTGCTGGTACCTGACCGATTACTAAGTTCTCTCTAGAATCTGAGACCTTAACCTGACTTAGAAGCTTCAGAGTGGCTACACATTTGCCAAGATTACAGAATTCAAAAGCGTAATAAGTTTGTAATCAGCTTTAGTCAAATGGGAAGCAACTCATAAAAATATACTATATGACTAATGATCTCCATGGCAGTTACAGGAAACATTATTCATTTTCTAATCACCACTAATATTTCATGGTTACTATGCCTAAGGCACTGCTCTAATCATTGTGTGTACGTGATTGTGCTCCTTCTTACAATGGCCTTTGTGATCAGGTACTGAGATCCCTATTAGCAAGGGGAGCACATAATCTGAGGCACAGAGAGGTGAGGGAGCTTCTCAAAGTCAAGCCGTTCAGGAAGGGTTGAGCCAGAGTTTGAGCCCAGGGTGTCTGACTGGAGTCCGTGGGCTAAATCATTTTCCTGGGATGCTGCATCTGGCTGCTGTTCTATCCAGTGAGTCACCCCAGCTTTTTCTGCCGCTGCTTTTGGGTATCTTCGGCAAACCTGATATCCACTGTGATGTGGTTTTATATAGGGAAAATCCTATGAGCTTCACCTTGCGTAAATAAACTGCAGAACAGCCCCTCAAAATCATGTAGAATTTCCTTGCACATCCCCCTTCGTGTTGGCACAAAACAAACATAAAAGAATGGCTTCATGGTCTCGGCAAGTGAAAACTATCCATCCGACTGAATGTTTGGCCTTGGTGATTTGGAATGGTAGATTGACTTCATTAAACCAACTATTTGCTAAGTTTCCCTTTTTCTTTGTTCTGTGCAAACACCACTTCAGTGTTAGTGCTTTACAGTGCAACCAGTGATGCAACAGGACAAGATGAATTTTTAATCAATGCAACCAGAAGAAAAACATACATGCATTTCTCATGGAAATATATATGTTCATGTGTGTTTCATAGGCTCAGGGCTTTTCCCCCATTGAGATACTCTGCTTTTTTATTTGGAAAATAGTTTCTTTCTAAATCATAATCCTCTATATGACATTCTATGAACAGAGAACCCTGAGAATGGTCATCTGTTTGAATTGAACATTCAAATTATAGTCATTATAGACTGTCAGAGAATATTTGTATTATTTCTTTCTGGACTGTGTCAGATTTTTCTACAAACATTTGAAACCATCATTTATAAAAGGGTCCCCTCAAATATATACATATATACACATATAACTTAATTCATGAATAGAAAGCTAGGGAGAGGTTATGATACTGCAGTCTTACTTGTTACAAAAAATGGGATGAGAGTCAGGAATAATATCAATACATAATATTTATTGAACCCTTGGCATGTGCCAGGTATTGTTCTAAGAGCTTAATTTTCATGAGCTCATGTGCTCCTTACCGCGTAAGGATGATACTATTTTCATCCACATTTTTTATATACTTATGCGAATTTATCATTGACAGTTGGGGAAATTTCCATGGCAAGCAAGCACTATTGGAAAACTGGCTGCCTCCTTTTCCAAAGGGATTTGATTTTGTTACAATTTTATTGTTATTTTTGAGGAGGGCAAATAGACTCATCATGATTCATTATGAGGTCGATGCCAGTTGAGTGAATATATTTAGCATATGAATAAAAATGAAAATAATTCTGTGTTTGCATATACTTTTTAGAAACCACTATCCCTTTGATTCTTAGAAGCTTATACAATCCTCGACAATGAGATCATAAGTAAAGAAAACCCAAGTGACAAAATCCCCTAGAATGCCCTGGAATTTTTTTTTTGACCATTCAAATACAATTTCTTTTTGAAATAGCTCAGAAAAGAGCAAGTTGCCATTCAAAGGTTTCCATGAAAGAAACATTGCTATTAAGATATAACAGTTAAAATGCCAACAAGGTTCAGAAGTACAGGAGAACAGAAAAACCAAACACAGTTTTGTCTGAGAAAATCTAACTGGATTTGTTATACTGTCTCCATAACAAAAGGAAATGAGAACACATTTTCATAGGGAATTCTGAAACACTAAGCATATTGTATTTTTTGATGATTACGTGATACAGCCAGCTTCTAAACTTGTTCGTAGATGAATCTCTGAATTTCTGATTGGGATATTAAACTATTTCTGATGATCAGTTCAAATCCTGTTAATCATTTTTCCTAATACAACTGAACCATTCTAATCCTTAGACACAGAGGAGAGTCAAATCAGCTGATTTGAATAGAGACAATTCTGCATCTTTCCTGATTTGTCCGGTGTCCAAAAGAAGAAAGAGTACCACATTTGATCTTTGAAAAGGACCCAAGAGATTTCAGCCAGCCTAATCTCTCCAGCTCACAAGGAAGCCGAGTTCAATGAGACTGGATGGTCTGGATCTTGTACTAGAACAAGAACCCCAAATACACCCAGGCCAAAGAGTTTGGGGGCACAATGTTACAGGAACTGGCTCTTAATTGGAGTCTTAATAAATGTGAGAAAAATCTCTGATTTGGCGAGTTTAGATCCTTCGCATTCAAGATGAGGTCCCTGGGGCTTCCCTGGTGGCGCAGTGGTTGAGAGTCCACCTGCCGATGCAGGGGACACGGGTTCATGCCCCGGTCTGGGAAGATCCCACATGCCGCGGAGCAGCTAGGCCCGTGAGCCATGGCTGCTGGGCCTGCGCATCTGGAGCCTGTGTTCTGCAACGGGAGAGGCCACAACAGTGAGAGGCTCGCGTACGGCAAAAAAAAAAAAAAGATGAGGCCCCTGAACCAGCGCCGTTGGTATTGCCCGAGAACTTGTCAGCCACGCAGAAACGTGGTCCCCACCTAGACCTGCTGAACCCAAATCTGCATTTCAGCAAGGTCCTGGGATGACTGCTCTGCATACGACAGGTTGAGAAACACTGGTGAAGCTTCACTGCAGGGATGGAGGTGAGGAAAGGACCTCTTCTCAGGGGCTTTCCACATCATGAGGCTGCTGCCCATTGAAGAAACCCACATGAAGAGGCAGCTTTGGGAAGTCTGAATGCTTGCCTCCCCTGAACCGAAACATTAAAGCTGCCTGCTGCAAGGGGGCCAGAGATAGGCCAGTGATGGCGGGAAAGCTGAAGAAGCTCTCGGCCAGTGCAGAGTCTCCATGGACACACCTCCTTGAAGCACTACAGAGGAATCAGGCTCTTTCTGACCCCAAACTTCAAATTATCAAAGAAAAGAAGGAGCAATCAGTAAATCACAACAATGACTACCTCTTAGCAAGTGTTACCCTGCTTATTTGTATCTCTAATCTCCCAACCATGCTTGCTGCACATTGGGTGCTATTTTCCTAATTTTATAGATGAGGAAACTGAGGCTCAGAGGGGTTGAAATCCCAGGCCCCAAATCCCGCAGCTCAGACACCGGAGCGGGGATGGGCTGGCCTGGTGTCTGGCTGGCCCCAGCTCCCCAGCCGGGGCATGGTGGGTCTAAAGTTTGACATCAGCTTCCATCATTATTGACTCCTTTCCCCACAAGAGAGCAAACCAGTTCACCTTTGCAAATTAGTATATTATGCCCCTGTCTCAATGCCCTTCCTGCTAAAATTAAGATGAGAAACTCATTTAAACGTATTCTTCAAGGAAGACATATTCAAAAGGAGAATGAAAGAGCAGGCTTCTGAAAAGCCAGGTTAAGTGAGGCAGTGTGCAGAGCACAAAGATCCAGATGCGCACAGCCCAGCCGGCCTTTTACAAACATCTGACAGGACATGGTAATGCTATGGGACTGTTAATACAGCTCCTGTCGCTTCGGTTAAATAAAAGTAATATTCCCATTTCCTTTACCCTGCATGTTGGCCATCTTCTCCCCCATGTGCCCTGAGGCCCTCCTGGAGGAGGCGAATGTAAACTGTCCAATTAAAGCAAACTGGATATGCCAGACGTCGCTGGGAGCTAGGGGTAGGCCAAGTCCCATTTCTGAAAGAGGCCAAAAGATTTGCTCCTTAGAGAAGAAATTAAGGGTAATGATGAGCAAATGTTAAGACAAAGACACAAAAACCTACTAATTTTTCTCTTTTGTTTCAATCAAAGAAAACGGAAGCCATAAATGTCCCTTGAAGTCTGTTGCATAGTTGTTCCTGTGGGGTTGTAAAATAAAAGGCAAAACAGGTAGAAATTACTTAAAATGCAAAAATGGCAAAGGGAAATATTGCTGTGGGTAGCTTATAAATGACTTTAGAGACTTGGGGAAGCTAACTTATCCAGGCCAGCTGAAAAACAGGCATTTTAATCTGAAGATGGTAAACCTCTCCCTGTATGTTATTCATGTATTGAAACACTCTCTTATTAAATTATAGTGTTTTATAACTAGTGAATAAAATTGGTATCATGTTTACTATACAAAATTCCCACTATTTTTCGAATGGATACATATTTTAATATGAAATTGATATTTAATATCAAAAGCACCAAACAATAAAACCAACCCACCTAGCTTCAAACTCTGCTTAACTTATTTTTTGAATTTTTGTATCTAATAACATAATACAATAACATTGAAACAAGATTAACACTGTGATACTATTTGTTTAGGAAACCAAGAGTGTTGCAATGGAAACGGGCTTTCTGCATAACTATGGAAACACTGACAGTGTTGTAAATAATGATACTGAAAAGGGAACCATGTAAACTTAAAGTAAGAATTCTAAGAAAGAGAATAGAGAGTGAGGAGGTGGAGGGAGGAGGAATTACATTTTTTTGAAAAAGAAGCATAGTTATATCTATTTTTGTGTCCTGCTAGGACTTTTTTTCTTTTTTTTTTGCGGTACGCGGGCCTCTCACTGTTGTGGCCTCTCCCGTTGCGGAGCGCAGGCTCCGGACACGCAAGCTCAGTGGCCATGGCTCACGGGCCCAACTGCTCCACGGCATGTGGGATCTTCCCAGACCGGGACACGAACCCATGTCCCCTGCATCGGCAGGCGGACTCTCAACCACTGCGCCACCAGGGAAGCCCTGCTAGGACTTTTAAGCTAAGTTTTCAAAAGCTTGTTTTGACATCTATCATCCATTAGTTTCTCTCTTCTTAACTGACAAAATCTTAGCCTTTTTACTTTAATTTTATTTTTGTAACCTATTTACACTTCATAAGAAAATTCACTAAAAACTGTTTCTGATTCAACTTTACTTTGATAGCACTTTATAGGCCAAGTTACTTTTCCTAAAAAATATTAAAATGGAAAGAATATCACAGAAAGCATATGTTTAATTTATTACATTTTGAGATTCTAAAATAATGTTTTTTTAAAGCCCTGCACATAATATTTACCAAATACAATTTTTAATTGGGCTATGAAAAGAAAATTACTTTTTTCTAAGCGTATAACCATTTGAAACCATAATAGGAAAACACATTATTCTTTGTTGATTTGCAACTCTGATTCCCTGGCTATATCATGTCGCACTAGAAGGAAATGCTTATGTCTTACCCATCTTTGCAATTCCCCACATCAACTAGACAGCTATGTGACCAGGAAATATTCACACATTGTGGAATGAATGAATGCATAAAATTACAGAAGCAATAGAATATAGTAAAACAATATAATGCCTTAAAACAACAAAAGGCAGTGTGATGCCAACTCCCTGGGAGTGATTCTATGAGTTTGCCCAGTTATGAAGATGAGAAGCTGGCCTGATTCATTGAAAAGGCAAGTGATGGTGGTAACTCAAAGGCTGTAAAACAAGTGAAGCAACTTCAGGAAAGGGAAGGAAGTTGGGGCTCGGTCATAAAAAGCAGGTAAAAGGTACAGGGCCTATTTTCACCCAGCAAAACCCAAGAATCACAAGGTGTCCTGAGATTTCATTATCTCGTGTGTTTTCCACCACCATTAAAGGTCAGACAGAGATGGACACAGCTGCCCCTTTGGAGCTGAGAGCCACGTTTACTGCTAAACGGTTGTTCCTCAATTCTTATGAGAATTTTTTAACTTCATGTTCAAACACTTCTCTGTACCCTGGCATTTTTAAAAAACTCTAAAATAATGCTTTAAAAAAAAATTGGAATTCTGTCATTTTTGAAGATCCCTAGAGGGCAACCCATAAATAAATATTTTAAATGGGGAGGTGGGATGAGATCATTGGTTTTCAAATTGTTTCAGGGAGGGTGTCTGGCTGACAACCCCGCCCCAATCAGAGCAGCGCTAGGCCCCCACCTAACAAACCACCTTCTTCAAAAGTTTTCCTTGAAGGACTGGCTCCACTGCCTACAAAAAAATAAAAAACAAAAACAACCCTCAACACTACCAGGCAGGAAATTCCTTCCAGCTTTATATTTCTGTGGTTCTCTGGTTGTTCTTCAGTAAACAGAGGATCATAAAACAACCACTAAAAAATGTTCTTAATCAGAGGACCCATGGAACCTCTTTAACATAGATCTGAGAGTCGGTTACATATCACAAAACACCAAACCAACAGGAGACTCTGTTGAGTATCTATAGCCATGGGATGAATACTGGTGAGCAAGGCCCACGTGTTCACACCAAGAACACCCCAGAAAGTCAGGGCCGGTCCTGTGGGCACATGGCCTGTGAAATCTCAGAGGGTCCACACTCAGGAGGACCCAGGTTGGTTTAAGGTTCTGCTGTTGCCATCTTGAATTCTTAGATATTTTATCATTGGACTTGTGCTTTAAATCTGATGGGCTATTGAAGCATATACATGAGCAGACTCAGGTGGGACATGCAGAGGAAGATTTATGAAAGAGATACAGAATCAGTCACCTCCGTTGCTGTAACAGAATACCCCAGAATGGGGTCTTAAACAGCCAACATTAATTCCTCACAGTTCTGGTGGCTGGAAGTCCCAGATCAAGGGGCAGGCAGATTCTGTGTCTGGGGAGAGCTCTTTTCTTGGCTTGCAGATGGCCACTTTCCCACTGTGTGCTCACATGAGAGAGAGACAGAGACAGAGAGAAGAGAGAAAGCTCTCTGCTACCCCTCGTGAGGATTCTAATCCTATCAGATCAGGGCTCTACTCTTATGACCCCATTTAACCTAAATTACTTCCTTACTCCAAATACAGACACAATGCTGGTTAGAACTTCAATCTATGCATTCGGGGGATGGGGCGAGAATGACCCCATAGCAATATTATCCCTGCTTTGTTTTTTATGGTAAAAAAATAAAAATGGAAACAGCAATAAAAAAGTAATTGTTAGTTAAGCACTGGTATAATCAATTTTTTTTTTTTTTTTTTTTTTTGGCCGTCCCTCATGGCTTGTGGGATCTTAGTTCCCTGACCAGGGATTGAACCTGGACCCTCTGCATCTAGTATGCAGAGTCCTAACCACTGGACTGGCAGGGAATTCCCTGGCATAACCACTTAATGGGAGGTTGCATACTCATTCAATATTACATTTTTCAAGGTTCTTCCATAACACAGAAAAGGCCTTGGATATATGATAAGTGAAAAAAGTCACATATAATATTCTTCCCAGAAAAAAAGGTAGCTGGTATATTTGACTATATTTTTTCTGCCTGCTGTTCTGTATTTTCCAATATTCCTTCATGCATATTAGTTACTTTTTAAATAAAAAAGTAGCTTTTGGGACTTCCCTGGTGGCACAGTGGTTGAGAGTCCGCCTGCCGATGCAGGGGACACGGGCTCGTGCCGGTCTGGGAAGATCCCACGTGCCATGGAGCGGCTGGGCCCGTGAGCCATGGCCGCTGAGCCTGCGCATCCGGAGCCTGTGCTCTGCAATGGGAGAGGCCACAACAGTGAGAGGCCCGCGTACCACAAAAAAAAAAAAAAAAAAAGTAGTTTTTGTTATTTTATTAAATTCAGCATCATAATTTTTTAAGGATAAAATAAACATAAAACCAAATGCTTTCCAAGCTACTAAATGGGTGAGTTAACGTTTTCTCTCTGTTTATAAATTCAAATTGGGCCAAATTATTGAAATTCAAACTTGCAAATTATAGATTGAAGTTATTTTCCTAACAACAGTTCTCAAATGTATCTTGAACATGTTGAAATACATCAGTAGCAACAAAAATATCCATTACAAATGAAGTAAGAGAATGTTTGCAAGCTTGTTTTAGCAAATAATCTTTTTCAAAATGGAATCTTATATAGTATCCAATATACTATCCATAGGAGTGAAGTTCCTCTGGTAGATGCTGAGTTGGTTCCATGAACCACAAATGCTCTTGGACAGGTCACAGGACCAGTGCCAGTCCCAGCTCTGCAGGTAAATGTTTGAACAATTTTCGGGGAGTTGGAACATGATGTTCATGGAGTCCCTGATTTCTAGGGTCTTCTCCAATTCTGTGAATCTTCACCTCTGTTTGCCTCGGGTATACCACACTAGTATGCATTTTTTACATTATCATATACAAATCAGAAATACTGAAGTGGAGTTAAGAAAAATCATCCCCTTTAATTCAGAAGTTTCTCCAAAAGAGGAACTCTTAATGATAAGTATAGGCTACACTTTGGTGCCCCTCAGCCCAATGCTTTTTTGTTGTTGTTTAATTTTCAGCTCTTGAAATTAAAGGAAGCAGCCATCACTCTACTGTGATTGCTAACATTATGTGTCAACTCGGCTGGGCCACGATGGTGCCCAGATATGTGGTCAAACATTACTCTGGATGTGTCTGTGAGGGTGATTTGGATGAGATTAACATTTAAATTGGCAAGGTTTGAGTAAAGCAGATTGTCCTCTCCCATGTCTAATCAGTTGAAGGCCTGAATAGGACAAAAGACTCACTTCCCCAGAGCAAGAGGGAATTCTTCAGCAGACGGCCTTCGAGCTTCATCTGCAACATTGGCTCTTCCGGGTTCTCCAGTCCGACCACTTTTGGCCTCAGACTGCAACTTTACTGAGTCTCCAGCCTGCCAGGCTTCCCCATCAGATTTTGGACTCACCAAGCCTCCACAGTCAGTTGAGCCAACTCCTTATATATTCTATTTGTTTCTCTGGAGAACCCTACCCAATACAACCACCTTTACCATAAACTTTTGTGTGCATGTGTATAATATTATATAAGTTACAGGTGTATGATACAGTGGATAGGGACAAATAAACAGTATCTACCATAACTGTCCATATGATGTGACAAAACCAGTAGAGGTGGCCCAGGGCTCTAGGATTCTTCATGAGCATTCTGACATGAGCAAAATTATACAGTGATAAAAGTTAAAAAAAAACAGCAAAGAAAGAAGAAAAGGAAAAAACCCTGAAAATTTAGCTATGGAATCAGAAAGATTTCTCTCACCTTTTACTAAGTGTGACCAAGGCCAAGTTGTAAAACCTCTCTGATCCTTAAGTGGCTTACAATGTAAGGTGAAAACTATGAGGATATTGATTCCTAACTATATGGATAATTTTGATGATTACACATGAAACATAATAATAGCATTTGTTATGGCCCAAACATTAGGTAAAGGCTTTGGAGTCATGATGTCTTTTAACATATTTCAGCATCTAGAAGTGTGCCTGGCACGTGGGAGGTAAGCCATAAACCTTCATGCTCATCTTCTTCCAGCCTAGCAGATGTATGCATGATCAGAGGTCCATGATCTCAGTCTTTGTGCCTTAGGATAGAGCCCATCACCTCCCCTCTCTGTGATTATGGCAAACATCTTGTAGCTGTGCTTTACCCAGAAGAAAGTAATTCATCCTTTGTGATTACGAAGCAATAAACACTAAGATGAATCATGCTAATGAATATTTAAAAGTTACCATCCATCTTGGTTTTACTCGGGTGATAGGAAACGTCCTCACCTAGCCGGGGTCACAAAGAGGGGAAAGACCACTCCATTCTCTACTTGAGCACTTCACTGCCGCCCTCCGGTCTCACTTAGCTCAAGGGGGGGGTCTCAAAAGTGGGGTGCACACCCCCCAAAGGCTGCATGAAATGATGAACTGGAACACGAGGAATAACTATTAGAACTTCTACTGACATGTATTCTTATCTGATTCATTTTTTTCTACTTTACATTTCTGTGTATCTTTTATAATGCTCAAGATATAACAGAAGACTTCCATATCTATAAATAACAAATCAACACATATTGATGTCTTTGGATATCATGACTGAAAACTTTTTACTGAGGAGGTATGATGCCCAAAATGTTTAGAAACATCTGCTTAGATTGTCTTTAAAATTACAGTGGCAATGGACACCTGTTATTTATGTGAACTGAGGCTAATTGTGTTACCAAATTTATAACAAACTTGTTTCACAAAAACACAGGTAAGAAAATGGCTGGATATGAAGACTATTTCTGAATTAGAGGTAAGGGCACTGCTTGCCTCCTTTCAGAGAAGATAATTCTATGTAAATCATCATGAGATGTGAGGGGCAGGGAGCCATAACCAAGTGAAAACTTTTCCTGAATGAAAGGAAAATACTCAGAGCATTATTTGCTCTACAGTCTGGAATGTTTCCTATCTTTGCTATTCATTGAGAAGGGTTCTCTGACAGAGCTCTGGAAAAGCCAAGCGTTGCTTATCCTTAGTCTTTAAAATATGTCTTGATCTGACACCAGAAGCACAGGCAATAAAAGCAAACTCAAACAAGTGGAAGTACATCAAACTAAAAAGCTTTTGCCCAGCAAAGGAAACAGTCAACATAATGAGAAGGCAACCTATGGAATGGGAGAAAATATTTGCAAATTATACATTTGATAAAGCATTACTATCCGAAGTATACAAGGAACTCTTATAACTCAATAACCAAAAACGAACAAACAAACACTATGTAAAAATAGGCAAAGGAGGGCTTCCCTGGTGGCACAGTGGTTGAGAGTCCGCCTGCCAATGCAGGGGACACAGGTTCATGCCCCGGTCCGGGAAGATCCCACATGCTGCGGAGCGGCTGGGCCCGTGAGCCATGGCCACGGAGCCTGCGCGTCCAGAGCCTGTGCTCCACAACGGGAGAGGCCACAACAGTGAGAGGCCCGCGTACCGCAAAAAAAAAAAAAATAGGCAAAGGACTTGAATAAACATTTTTTCCAAAGAAGACCTACAACGGGTAATGGCCAATGGATACATGAAAAAGTGCTCAACATCAGTAATCATTAAGGAAATGCAAATCAAAACCACAATATAATACCACCTCATACCTGTTATGATGGCTATTATCAAAAAGACAAGAGAAAACAAGTATTGGCAAGGGGGTGAAACAAAGGGAATACTCTGTTTATGGGCATAAAAACTGGTTCAGCCATTTTTGAAAACAGTATGGAATTTCCTCAAAAAATTAAAAATAGAACTACCATATGATCCAGCAATCCCCCTTCTGGGTATGTATCCAAAGGAAATAAAATCGCTATCTGGAAAAGATATATGTACTCCCATGTTTATTTTAGCATTATTCACAATAGTCAAGACTTGGAAGCAACCTAAGTACTCACTGAGGGATGAACATTTAGAGAAGGTGTGGCATGTACATACAATGGAATATTACTCAGCATAAAGAAGAAAGAAATCTTGCTCTTTGCGACAACGTGGATGAACCTGTAGGACATCATGCTAAATGAAATAAGCCAAACAGAGAAGGACCAATACTGCATGATTCCACTTATATGTAGAATCTAAAAGTCAAACTCAGAGAAGTAGAGAGTAGGATGGTGGGTATCAGGGTGGGGGAAATGGCGAGATGTTGGTCAAAGGGTACAAACTTTCAGTTTTAAAATGAATAAATTCTGGGGATCTAATCTACAGCATGGTGACTATAGTTAATAACGCTGTATTGTGTACTTGAATTTTTCTAAGAGCATAGATGTTAAGTGTTCTCACCACACACACACACACACAAATAGTAACTATGTGAGGATGGATGTGTTCACCAGCTTGATTGTGGTGATCATTTCACAATGTATATGTAAATCAAATCAACACGTTGTACACCTTAAATACATACAATTTTTATTTGTCAATTATACTTCAATAAAGCTGAAAAAAATGTCACTTATTTCTGAGACAAATGGGGAGCGGCACCACAGTATGTACCATGAGAAATGGTGTCCCTCCTCCATTTGTTCCAAGACGCATATTTCTACTGAGCTGCAGACAAGTATTGAGAGGTTGAGTGTATATTACCTGAATGGTGAGCTACGTTTTGGGGAAAAACAATGATAATTTGCTGCTGGCCTTCCAAACAGTACCGGATGTACATTGTACATTGATTCTTATTAATTTGAAGAGCTACATGCAAATTAAGCAGATTGTTATTTTATCAGCTCTCTATCCAATTACTCCAATGCTCATTTTTATATGTGACATCAACCTTTCTATCTGCAATCACATCATAGAATTACTCACTTTTAATTTTTAATTCAATGAGTGAACGTATAAAATGGATATCCTTAATAAGCACACACGACCTAGATAAGTCTCCTCTGTTCTTATTGGTGCAGAGAAAGATGTGTAAAGGAGTGTTGCAAGGTGGTTAATGCCAACGCAGGTATCAACTGTTCACAGCAAACCAAGGAGTTGAAAGAAGGTTGAATTATTTGTAGTGCATTTCAGTTACAGAATATCCAAGAAGAAATCTTGCCAAGCAGTAGGGATGACTAATTATTTTTAGTAGCACATTGCAATTTTGAAGTTCAGAGTGAGTCAGATTTCCATTGTGGTTTTACACTATTGCCTTTGTCTCACTGTCTCTAATATTTGAACTTACATATTGGGAATTTCCTCAGAGGAAAATAAAATTATGGTGGTGTTGTATGCTGCACTGTAAAAGCAGAGTTAGCAGAAGCTGCTGAGAGGATGGTACCAACCATGACATGTCACAGCAAATATGATCAAGGGGTTATGCCCACTAATAGAAAATTAAAGAAAAAACTCACAAAAACAGGCCAAAGCTATATTTAAAGGCAACCTAAGTCAATTATTAAATAAAGTATTTTTCACATTTACTTGTGATTGAACACTGAAAATGAAGTTTTCAATAAGCTCTACAAATGGCAAGAAATGTTTCAATCTTTAAGAATAAAATCCAATTTTCTTTAATGATTTTAAATGATAAAGTTGTTCCCTAGCATAAGGACCTTCCCATGGGTATGTCCTGCATGTTACTTTGACATTTTTACACTAATTCTAGAGTTATATGGAAGTAGCAAAATAAAATTTTGCAGTTTTGCTTTTCTATTGTTGCTTGAATTGGTACATAAACTTATATCCTTCTGGAAATTTTGCGCCTAATGGATGACTTTCTCCTCCCAGACAACACCTGAGCCCCTTACATGGAGGGGGTCATTTCTGCCCTTGCGGCTGAGTCTCTTTCGATGGCCAATGAGAACACAGGACGTGCTTTGCCAGAGAAGAGGTAAGGTCTTGCCTTTTATTCCCAACTTCCATCCCCAAAACCATGGGCTTTGCTTTCTTCCTCTGAACTCATATGCACCCTTCCTTTGCTCTTTCTCACTAGGCTATGGGAACCTTTGGAGCTCTCTGTCTCTATTTCTCTCCTGTCCTCTGAATTCTGATAGCATTTACTGTTTGAATTACTCTAGTGGCCTTCTGTCTATGATTTGCCTATGATTGCTCCGTGTTTCATGGAGATCACTCCATGATTCATTGTAATTTATTTGTCAGCTTTTTCAGAATCACTCTATGATTCATTGTGGATTCACTGTAAGCTCCTGATGGGCCTGGATTACATTGGACATGGTTTTGACTCCCTGGATGTCCAGTGTATTCGCTTGTTGGGACTGCCATAACAAAGAAACACAAATTGGGTGCCATAAACAGCCAACATCTATTGTCTCACAGTTCTGGAGCCGGAAGTCTGAGATCAAGGTGTTGGCAGAGTGATTCCTTCTGAAGGTTGTGAGGGAAGGTCTATTCTAGGCCTCTCTCCTGCTACTGGTGCTTTCCTGGCAACATTTGGTGCTCCTTGGCTTGTACACACATCCCCCGATCTCTGACTGCATCACCATGTGGCCTTCTTCCTCTGTGTGTGCCTGAGTCCTAATCTTCCCTTTTTAGAAGGACACCTGTCTTATTGGATTAGGACCGCCCCTCCCTCCAATGACCTCATTAACTTAATTCCCGCTGTGGAGACCCTGTCTCCAAATCAGGTCACATTC
Organism: Mesoplodon densirostris; assembly: GCF_025265405.1. Taxonomy (NCBI): domain Eukaryota; kingdom Metazoa; phylum Chordata; class Mammalia; order Artiodactyla; family Ziphiidae; genus Mesoplodon; species Mesoplodon densirostris. The sequence continues at coordinate 157,962,775 of NC_082664.1, read as the reverse complement.
TCAGGCAGTGGGATTATGACTTCAACATATGAATTTGACACAGTTCAACCCAGTGAAGCCTGCAAATGACTGAAGTCACCCCCACAGAGCCCTCAGCATGACCAAAACACTGACATTTTAGACAGAAGAGCAGGATAGGAAATTTGTTCTCATAAGGCTTATGGTTTGAAAATCCTGGCTTGTTTGTATGTTTTGTTTGTAAGGTTTGGTAACCCTCTTTCTTGTTTCCCCTCAACCCACTCTCTCCAGATGACAAAAGCAGAAATCACCACCTTTGCTTTCACATTCGTCTACTTGACTCAGAGATAAGAGGGATGTTTCTTTCTCTGTTTTCACTTTTAAATGAAACAGCCTATCTTAACTGGTCATCCTAGCAAACCCAACACTAGATCTGAAGTCAGGAGAATTCACATCTACTTCTTATTCTTCCTCAAAGTCATCACAGGAGGCAGAATAAAATCAAGTGTTTTTTTTTTAATTCCAATTTCTTTTATCTAAGAGTTAATGAGTTCACCTCGGTTTAAGGAGATTTGTAATGGATTTTCAAATCCTTGCTATTATTATTTTTATTATAATGTTGGATTATTAATACCAAGCTAAAAATGTCATTCAATATGCAAAATGAAGTGATAAGTACCATTTGGCTTTTAAGAAGTACATTATAGAAGCAGTCCATTAGGAAAATAATCTCAGGTTATAGTGAGCTCTCAAAAGGCCTGGGAAATAAGGTTTTAAAATCAAGGCACTTGCAGGCCATTATGACAACTAAATTGGTAAAACATACTAAAATCCCAGCATAATAAGTGCTCCTTAGAGAATAGTGACAAATTGTATTAATAGTGTATTTCCCAAAGAGTGAAAAACTGAAAGACTCGGTGGAGGCTGAAATGACTCCTGTCCAATGACATTAATGCAGATGGACACAGCATCTGTGCACGCTGCTATAAATTGTCAGGCTGGAGGGGATGCTCGGTCCTAAAGTGAGGGTCACCTGATGGCCACTCGCTGAAATTCTGAACACGGGGCAGAAGTGCCGAATTGTCACCCAGGGCTCTCCTCACAGCATCAGGAACATGACAGCAGACCCTCGCCTGTCTGCAAGAAGGCAGGCGCCAGTTGACAGCAGTGGTCAGTGAGACTGGCGGAGGGCGGGGGGATGGGAGAAGGGCGGGAAGAAATCCTCTCCTGGAAGCCTGGGGGCAGAATGGGAGCAGAATGAGCGCAGCCAGGCCAGCAGCGAGAGGCGAAGGGCACGCCTGTGCGCAGGGGCGGCTGCAGCCGGATTTCCTCCGGGAAATGCAGTGGTTCCGCTCAGACAGATGCTGACAGCTGAGGAGGAGCAGCTCTTTGTCAACCCGCAGATGTGGGAGCTGCTAGTGTGGGCGAGCGCGTTGACAAGAAAGTACCGGAGTGCTACAAAAGTCAAAAAAAATAAATAAATAAAGTAAAATGAGCGTGATTTTTGCGTTCACAAGTGTTTCCTTCTGCACGAATATGAAGTCCTCTGTGTGTGCGTGTGTGGTCCATCTATATAGAATCCCAATATGTGCTTCTTTCATTTTTACCTTCATTTTTTTCATTGAGTCACACAATTTAAAATTCAAAAGATAGAATGAAAAGGAATTAGGAAATTCCTCTTTGGGAAATGTTTTGGGATGGAATTCATTACACAAGATGGTCGGGCCCATGACTTAAGAATCACACTTCAATTTTTGTTTGTTTGTTTTTACCAGAAATCAACATTCCCCTGATGAATCACCAGCTACTACTAAGAAACATCATCGAAAGACTGGGCCTCAAACAAAGGTCATTAATTCAGGGTCCTGAAGGTAGTGAACCTTGTGGAAGGTTTACAACATCCACAAGAGAGTCCCAAACTGTTTCGAGCAAGAAACACATCCCAAGCCCAGGATTCAAATTTTCTGGGATTTTCTCAACAAGTTTGAAGATTCAGGCAAAAGCTGTCATGAGACTTACAAATTTAGCCTTTGGCAAAATCTATCATACTATTAATTCAATTAACTGTAACTGGTATTTGTATTACCCATTGAATTACTGATTTTGGGGATGACTGTTTTGATTGTTCAGATAAAAGTGAAAAAAAATACTCTTTGGCTTTTATATACTCAGGGGAAGTAAAGCGCCAAGAAAATTCATCAGACAGTTCATGTCAAAATAGGATTCTAACCTGAATTGTTTGCTTTCCCATGGCTTACGACAGTGGAAACTGCAGCAAATACCCACTTGAATTAATCTGTGGAATTTTGCTCTCATCAATGTGTAATGTGGTAAATAGTGTTTCCTTTCATGATATACTCAGTCTTTCCTCTTCTCTGTATTCAGTGAAATCTCAGCAAGGGAAGAATAATCATTCTTAAGGATCGTTTGGAAATAGATTTTAACCTAAGAGCAAGAGAACCAGAAATACATAGTGTAAACATTTCTAAACACAAAATCAGGTATTTATCCTAAGTGGTTTCTAGAAAGCCTACATACAAATGTATGAGTATTTAATGCCTTAAAAAAGACTCAGTTACATGCACTTAAATACTGTTATTTTTAATAAATTCAATTTTATTTCTGCTATAAATTCTTGGCAAAACTAAGGGGAATTTTGCAGAGGACATTATGTTCCTACTACATGGACTACATTATATTTTGAAATGTTTCAAATAGAAGACTCTAAGTAACTTGAAAGGCTATCTTGATTTTTACAAATTTATGCTCCAGGTACTTTGGCATGATTCAGAACTGATGTCAAATCCAGGCTCCCTGCTTTTGGTATAACATTAAAAATGTTTCTGAGCCTCTCTGAGCATCATTTTATTCATCAGTAAAATGAGATTAATTGTACCTACCTCAGTGTGAAGAGTGGGTTAAATTAGACAATAGGATTAAATGGGATACTGGGATTAAATGGAAATTAGAACAAGTCCTACTTTAGTGGAAAGAGTAAATTAGATAATGAATGTGAAGTTCTTAGCCTTTGCCTGGCTGCAGTAGCTGCTGAAAAAGAGATAAATCACCAAGTGTTACTGAAGGGAACTTGGATGAGTTGCAACACGATGCAGCTGGAGGTTTCATGTCTCCTGACTTGCACTGGGACCAGCCAGGTTGCGCTTGGTTCTGCTCCAGTAACAAAGGACCCCCAAATCTCAGTGGCAGGCACCACAAATTTCTGCTCTTCACTTCCTCCGTACCCAGCACTGGACGCTGAGTCACATCCAGACACCAAAGGAAGGAGGAGGAGACAGCAAATCACACTGGCTGCTAAGGCTTCTGCTGGAAGAGACACATTTCACGGATAAAGCAAATCACAGCTGCTCCCAACTTGCAGGATGGGAAGAAAAGTGGCCCTACTATGTGGCAGTAGTGGCACCCAGGCAGGGCCGCACTCTAGTCCCTGAGGTTCTGCAGACCTGCAAGCACCACCTGACCCAGACACGCAAACACAGATATGCTCACCAAACTGAGCAAATCAACCAAGGATAAGAACTTCCTGAAATCTCAGAAATAGAGATAAAACACAAGAGCAAGGTAAAGGGTATTCCCATAGCGATGGTGAGAGAAAATTCCAGAAGCAGCTTCTGCAGGAGGCCTGGGAGGCATCTCTTGCAGAATGGAGCAGAGAGAAGGTTCTGGCTGGGAGAGGAGTCTGGGGAGGTGGGTGAACAGGGATAGAACGGTTACCATGTGAATATGGTGAGGGAGGACTTAACAGCTAGAGGAGAGTTTGGGGGCTAATTCGTGATAAATACATAAAACCCTAAGCAAAATAGAAACAAATATAAAACCTTTAACTGCAGAGAAAACAAGGAGCTGAGCAGAGGAGGAAAATCAGATTAAAAGTGTAATTATGGAAGGATGAGGGAGAGTGGATGATCAGGGGTCATTTCTCATTGTCCGTGGTGAGGATTCAACAGATTACTCCTAGAACTGGAAAATCAAGAAACAGCAATATCAGCGTGGTATTTGAGCTATGTTAGAAAGCCAAGGAGTGAAAAGATTTGAAAAAAGTTTCCTCTGGGAAGGAGGACATATCAGAGAGGGGGGCTGCGAATAGCTGTTGTTTCATAAGAAGCCTGGTAGAACAATTTCTTTCTTCAAACTACATTCATGTAGAACTTTCATTAAATACAATTAATGTTAAAAAGACCCCAAAAAAAGGTGAGTCTGCCATTAGATTAGAATCAACCCCAGCTTCCTCGCTAACGAAATCCACGCTCAGTAATTCTCTGGAGCTCAGGGTCCTAGTTTTTGATGGGATGACACTTTGCGTGGCACAAGCTGAAATGTGCAGAAGAGATTGTCACTCTGTACACGTTCGTCCACCTCTTGGTTCTGTCGAGGTTTGAGTTCCCGTGTGGAAGAGCTCACACAGCGCTTAGCAGAAGACTTGGGCTCAGTGGGCAGAACACAGCTTGACATCCTGGTTTCCATCCCTGCCCACCATTTTTTCAGTCAGGTGACTTGGAGATTGATTTAATATCTCTGTATCTGGTTTAAAGTGGGGAAAGTAAAAGAATGTATCCTCCTCCTGTTGGAAGGAATCAAGTAAGTACCAAATGCATAAAGCACTAGGACAAGTGCCTGGCACAGAGTAAGCCCTAGATACGTGTTAGCTGGTTTTATTCTTCTGCTCTAGAACAGTATGTTATGTCTTTTAATCATTAAAAGAACTTTCTGTTAATACATTTACTTAGGACCTTTTAGAACGTAGGTCATGGTAGGCTTGTGACCGCAATAACAATTAACTGTCCTGTCAACGTCAGAATGAGTTTTCTTAGGGTATAAATACAGTTAATTTCTCTACCAGCCTCTGTGCAAAGAAGAAGAGCATTTGCTCTGGAATCAGGCGACCCTGGCATCAAATCCCAGCTCTACTGCTGATCAGAGGGGAAATATTGGACAGATCAGGGGATTTCTTAATTTCTTCCTCATTCTGGGTCCTCATAAGTAAACAAGAATAGGATAAAACTGGCTCATAAGTTTATGGTAAGGATTAAGTCTGAAATTGCATGTAAATGCTTATTGTCATGCCTGGAACACAAGGAGCTCTCAACAAATGCCAAATATTAATAGTACTATTAAATATTTCCCTACACTCAAGACCTTGACCAAGAAATACATTTTCCCGTGAAGCTTCCTCCAAAAATCTGTATTGATTCCTTGAATGTTTACTTACTTGTTACGTTCATAGAATTGGGTCTCCTATCGTGTGTTTATAGCCTGTGGTAATAAATGCGCTGTTTCTTTATCTTAAATGTATCAGCCAGGATATAATCTTCTTAAAGAAAAGCCCCATAGCACAGGACAATGCCAAACTGATTGCAGGTGCTAAGAGTGTATCTGCAGATTATTTTTTTTCTAACTGGCAAGGCTTTTTCATGTATCTATGTTGTACAATGGAAAATAACAATAACAACAACAATAATAATAACTAGTATTTTCCAGTGCTCGCTTTGTGCCTCACAACCCTTGTAATTCACCCCAGCAGCAACACTGGAAAGTTGGTGTGTGTACCAGTTATTTTTTCTGCCCCAAAACTTGGTGGCTTAAACCAACAATGTCTGACTTTTTTTAACATACCCATGGGTGATTTGCTTAGACCTTGCACAGGTCTGGCCTGGACTTCTGCAGGCGGCTGCAGTCAGCTCCCAGGTGACCAGGGGCTGGGCTCGGCTGGGACAGCTAGAAGCTGGGCCCCTCTTCCTGGAAGGTCTTTCCTCTCTGCCACCCCCTCTCTCCACCTTGCCCCTCAGACCAGCTGACCTCATGCTCACTGTGCTCTGTTTGCTTGTTTTGTGTGTTTTGATGTCCCACTGGCTAAAGAAGGGCTGAGCGAAGCCTAGATTCAGTGTGAAGAGGAATTCATACAAAGGAGTGACACATCAGAGCTGTTCCTGTAGAAATCTACCAAGGGTGGAAGCTCATTTTTAGCGATGAGGACACTGAGGGTTATAGGCCTGAAGAATCTTGCCCGGGTCATACAGCTGGTGAGTGACAGCGGTAGAGTTCGAACCTGCTGTGGATCATTTCGTGTCACTCTTAGTTCCAGTGAACTGGTCAAAATCAACTGGGATTTTTTTTTTTAATTGAAGTATAGTTGACTTACAGTGTTGTGTGAATTTCCGCTGTACAGCAGAGCAATTCAGTTATACATATATATACATTCTTTTTTATGTTATTTTCCATTATGGTTTATCACAGGATATTGAATATAGTTCTCCATGCAATATTGTAGGACCTTGTTAAATTGGGATTTTTTTTTTTGGAATTTTTTGGGGGAGAGTCAACAAAGTGAGGAGATAAACCCACAATGTGACTGTCCGTTATGCCTCTTACACCGCATCCATGAAAGACAGGATGGCAGAGGGGGTGGGTTTGCCACCCAAAAGCTTTTCAATCCCTGTCTTTTGTTTCCCCTGCTCGCTTTGGAGGCTGGAAAGATAATTCCAGCCCCTCTGCAGCTGGGCATGGACATGTGGCCAAGTTCTGGACTGTGAGAGGTAAGCAGAATTTCCTGGGAGGACTATACTTCTCAAATATGTAAAAAACAGACAAAAAAAGGATTCTTCAGGAGAAAGACACTGCACTCTTCCCTTTTTTTCTTTTTCTTTTTAGCAGCTTTATTGAAGTATAATTGATATACAAAGATCTACACATACTTAATGTGTACAATTTGATGGGTTTGGACGTGTGCAGACACCTATGAAACTGTCACCAAAAACAACGTACTAGACTTATCCATCACCTCCAAAAGTCTCCTGCTGTCCCCTACCCGCCTCCCTCCCTTCTCCCCTTCCTTCCTTCCTTTCTCTCTCTTCCTTTCTTTCTCTCTCTCTTTCTTTCCTTCCTTCTCTCTCTCTCTTTCTTGCTCGCTTTCTTTCTTGTGATAAGAACACTTACCACGAGATCTACCCTCTTAACAAATTTGCGATTGTACGATACAGCATTGTTGACCATAAGCCCAGTGTTGTACAGCAGATTCTAGAACTCATTTCTCTTGCATAATTGAAACTTTATACCTGTTGAACAACCATCTTCCCCTTAAAAAAAAAAAAAAAAAAAAACCTGAACATGGAGCTGCCTCAAAGGGCAGCAGGCATCCTAGAACCATGAGAATAAACCCTATAGGGCAGGGAGGAGGGTCAGAAATGAGAGGAGGACACTGGATCCTTGAAGATGTTACTATGAAGCTGCTTTAGCCCCGAACCCTCCTCCTCAGTATGTATTTTTATGAGTGAAATATAACCTCAGTGTGAAATACCTCTCTTAATTGTACTCTCTGTAACTTGCAGCTGAATGTAATTCTAAATGTATTAAGACATAGAGTCATTTCAGAAGAATGAAGTCAACGTGGCAGAAGTTTTTTAAGCAATTATCTAAATAAATCCAACAGCCTGAGCAAAACTTTTACAGCATCAACTGTCTCTCTCGTTTCGCCTGTGCCACCTTTGTGTTGCTGAGGAAGAAGACAGTGGCCAAAATCACTGAGATAATTGTCATTGCTTCCCTCACCTTTGCTTCTGGGATGGAGCCAATGGCATCAGTCAGGTGGGGCTCAGGCGAGTCACAGGGCCGCTAGCTTGTGATGCGGCCTTTTCACTCAGATGTCATAATTTAATGACATGGTGGCAGAGCAGTTTTTTTTTTTTAATTTGCAAAGTTCAGATAGAACAGATAACATCACGGATAATACATTTCTGAACATTAGTGTTGATTAAACAAAATGTCCCTGATTTTTGTAATTCAATAGAAAGGTAACTGATAATTCCATGACGCACATCAAGCATGTTAAATTAATCACGGGGCCATTTTAGGTTAGAAATGCAAATGAAAAATCGTTTTGGATTATTTTTTGACATACATAGTCTTTCTGTAAAAACAATGAAAAAGTGTTAACCCCTTGCGGCTTCAGTTCTCATGGCTTGATTTTCTGATCAAGTCCAAGGTATTGCCATTAATTGAAAATCCTGCATCACATTAAATCGTGTGGTCTGGAGTGGAGAGTTCAGCTCCTTTCTGTTAAGTTTATTTCACCCAGAGTGAAAAAAAGGAATACTGTTAGAGTAGAAAGGAATCACTTCTGGTTCAAGGGATTTTTCCTCTTTTCTACGAAAAAGAGATTCAATAATTATAAAGAAAGGGAACAGTATGAAGCACCCTGGTCTAGGATCAGATAATTTAATGAGATTTTAATATTATTGATAAAACGACCTCCATTCAAAGAAAATTACAGTGAGTTTTGTAGAATTTGGAGTCCTGGGCCCCATTTTATGTTTATATGCAAGATAAAGGTCAGTGCTGAGGTAACTCTCTGAATCTGGATCATTCCAGGAGAAAATAAACAACACACTCATATCACCAAGTAGCCAGAAATTTTGTTCATAAGTATCCCCATATTTCTTTGCCAATTCTGAAACCAAAGTAAAAACAAACTATTTCAAGATATAGGTACAACTTGGTTAATCATCTCTCAGACTAGTTAATCAATCAGCAAATATTACACTTTATAGTTTGAGAAATGTATTTGGTTAGTGCCCGAGGGGTGCAAATCATGATACGGCCTGTTACTGGAGTCCTAAGGACGAAGCTTCTAATCCAGATGGGAGGCAGGAACACACAGGCTGTGAGAAAACCTAGAGTACCATCAAGCAGAGGGCAGGTGGGGAAAGCAGGGCTGGCCCCTCAGAAGGAGAGGCCCCTCTGTGTACAGGTCAGCTCGGGCTGTCATAACCAAGTCCTACAGACCAGGCAGCTAAAACAACAGGGCTTTATTTCTCACGGTTCTGGAGGCTGGAGTCATGGCCAAGCGCTGGTGAGAGCTCTCTTCCGGGCTTGCAGACGGCTGCCTTCTCACTGTGTCCTCACAGGGAGGAGAGAGACAGAGACAGAGACAGACAGAGAGACAGACAGACAGAAAATGCGGGGGAGGGGGTGTGAAGCTCTCTGCTGTCTCCTCCTGAGGGCTCTAACCCTATTGAATGAGGGATCCTCTCTGATGACCTCATTTAACCTTTACCACCTCCTTAGAGGCCCCTTTCCCCAATACAGGCACCGGGGCATCTGCGCTCCAGGACGATGCTCTCAGTCACCATCCATTCAAGGCTGTCTGCAGATAAGCCCCTGAGAATCCAGAGGAGGCCCCCCTGGACGGGCAGCTCACACACATTACCTGAGCCCCAACCCTACTTCTCTTCTGAGTGACCACGCGTGGCGGCATCAACCTCTTTCTGGGCTCAGCTTTGACAACTTTTATCTCCTCGAGCTCCGATAAACTCTTACATGAAAGCAGATCAAAGCAGAGTTGTCCAATTTGTAAAACAGATAAAAGAGGGGTTGGGAGGTCGGGAGATGCAGCGTTCCACCTGCCGTGCTAATTGTCATCCTCCCTGAGGACCAATGAGCTGCCTCTGCGGATTCTCAGATTCCAAACACTGAACAATAGCATTGCGATTTGTCAGCAAGGAAGGAGAGAAATAACAAAGTGACAAATCTATTCCGGGTCCTGAAGTATTTGAAATTACCGCCCTCCCACACACACACTCACATCAGCACCCTGCAATGTAGAATTTAGATCGGAGTTCACTGGGAGAACTCATTGCAAAGCATAGAAAGCACCTTCTGAAAAAAAAAGTAGAGTCCCATGCATTTCCAGGGACTTAAAAATTCCAATGACCTTTTATCAGGAAAGTAAACGGAGGAAAGAAGCACTCATAAAAATTCTTGCCATGAGAGCCCGCACCGACCTCCTGCAACCAGACCTCTGTTCCATGGGCAGGTATTTGGAGTTGCTCTGCCAGGAGTGGTGGCAGGCCTTGCTATGACCCAATGGTACCCTGTCGCAAAGTGCTTGGCTAACGTTCTGGAATGTAGTCTGTGGCTGTTCAATGAATTCTTTCCTCTGGGCAAACAAGCTGGCTCTAGAAGTAATCACACATGGTCATTTATTCCCATTAGCAACCCCAAACAAGCAAGTGGCCTTACCCAAACAGCAGAAAAGCCTAGGTTATTTTTAAATGTGCTCAGTTTAACGTTTCATAATTTGTGATTTCCCAACAACAAAAAGAATTAATGGCACAACTGTTAATGTTCCATGAGAATTCAGAAGAAGGCATACCAAGTAGGGAAAGAGGCAACAGAGGGCAAGGCACACATTATAAATGAGTGAAAGTAAGGAAATCCTAGTTAGAGGAACCTGTTTCCACTCCTGTAGAACCCTCATGGGATTAACAGACACACACTAGTACATATAAAATAGATAAGCAACAAGGACCCACTGTATAGTGCAGGGAACTATATTCAGTATCTTGTAATAACTTATAATGGAAAAGAATCTGAAAAAGTAGATAGGTAGATAGATAGATAGATGTATAACTGAATCACTTTGCAGTACACCCGAAACATTACAAATCAACTATATTTCAATTAAAAAAAATACTCGTAAATAAAATCTAGTCTAAGAAGAAATGAGTTACGACTTTGGGTGGTATTCAGAGGATTGCATTGATCTAATGTTTTTCTCCCAACAGGCTTCTTGTACTTTAAAAAATAAATATGCTCCAAACTGGCTTTGAAAAATGTGTTTGTAAAGGCAGCCTGACTGTAAAGCCCAGGAGATTACAGCAAGTCAGGAAGGAGGAGGTCTCCTGGTTTCCCAAGATGGCAGCACCTGCTGAGTCAGTTCAAGTCAACCTGACTTGGCTGGAAACCCCACAGCCCCATGGAACTAGGCTGTATGGAGGGGGTATCCAGCACTCCCCCACAGATATCTCCCAGAGATGTCCAGGGTAACAGCTGTAGCATCATCACAAAATGTGCGTGGTGGAAAATAAAAAGGAAAGTCAACACTGATTCCACATTTTAATTAATGGGAACATTTCAATCATCTGTACACCTGTTTGTGCAATGGGAATTCTTTTTTGTGAGTAGCATCTGAAATCAGCAATGCATCCATGGTTAAGGATAAAAATGGACCTGTGCTTTTAATGTCTGACATTATTTCGTAAAGAAATTTGCTTTTTCATAGACCTCATCACTGACAAGGCAGTGTTACAGTCAGCCTTGCTTTGAAAAGACTCACCACGTATTACCTGAAGGAACCATGACTTACCTGGGAGATTATTTCTTGGACAATCCCCTTCATCTCTAAATGAGGAAATGAGTCAGCTTTACTAAGTACTACCTCATCACTGGTGTTCTATCATTCAGCGGGGATGGGAACGCATTTTGTTACTCACAGAAGCCAGAAGCCTGGATCACCAAGCATACAGGTAGGTCACCGTTGATATCTACTCTTCAGACAATGACAGGTTCTGTTGTCAGAGATCTTAACAGTCTCTCTGATTGGAAAAGCGCCCGGCTGGTCACAAGACAGCATGACTCATTACCGCTGCTCAACTTCAGCTGAACAGAAGGCTAAAAGAACAAAATCAGCTCTGTGATGTCATCTCTTTTCCATGTATCTTTAACATAGTTTAGATACAGAAGTTGTTGAGTAAGACACAATGTTTTCAATTGAGAAGAATGCGTCTGAAACACTTAGGGAAAGAAAACACCAGACACCGTCCAGGAATTCGGGGTGTGTGGTCTTTGCTGATACGAAGTATTCCACAAGGTTTTAAGACCTATAAACTAGTCACCTGGGTTGGTCAAAGTTTAACTTGACTGAAATATTTTAGGCTTAAGTAACCATTTAAGAATGTCGAGTTTCCAGAACAGCTTGAGGAGCTTTCTCATTTCCAGTTATTGGAAACCTACAAAAATAATGTACAAAGACTTCCTAAACATGTTTCAAAGTCAAGGAAAATATAAACAGTGTTTATAAGTGGTGGGGATTATCAGTAACTTCTTATCTTTCTTCTATTCTTTTCCACTTATTTAATGAGCAGGTATTGCTTTTATAGTGACAATAAGTAAGTAGGAAAAAAAAGTTTCATGTTTCCTCAGAGGTAGCTCCTTGAGAGGAAAAGCCCAAAAGCCAAAACAAACTGAAAAAGTAAATTGACAGCTACCTCACATCTTTCATTTCAATGTCAGTTCAACTGCAATGACGAAAAATGAGATCACTGTTTACCTAACTACACTACAGGTCCCCAAAGAGCCAGTGTGAGAGGGGGTCCCATATTCATCAGCTGTTGTAACACTAGCAGCAATCTCTTCTAAGAAGTTAAATCACTCATTCCGGTAAAAGTCAGCCAAGGAGAAGAAAGTATACTGTAGCAAAGATGAAGGAAGTATTTTTAATTAAGCTGATTGACACCACTTCTTCAGGGTGGCTTTATTTGGAAAATGGGAGAACAGCAGAGAAAGGAGTGTTGCATTACGAACGGTATCATGTGAAAAAGTTATGTATCTTTCAAATTTAGCCAATCATTGTTTAACTTCCTTTTTTTTTTTTTTCATTGTTGCCTGTTTGTTTCTGGGAGGTCTTAAGAAAATATAGAAACTTTGTCAGATGCTAAAGAGGAAGTCCAGAATTGTAATGAGATGGTGTGACCCACTCCCTAACCCTCAACACATAGAGCTTGTTTTTGAAGAAACATACGCATTGTCCAACTTGTTTCATGAAAGCTATAGGGTGAAAATCATGCATTTCTGTCACTAAATTGTCTTTAATTCAACAGCACTCATGTGAGGACTCTTCAGCTCTCAGTTCCCCAGTGTCAGAGGGAGTCCTGAGCCATCTTTGACGCTTTGTCCCCGCAACTTAAGGGTTGGTCTCCTGAACTCCTGATGTCTGTGACCACATCTGTTCTCCTTGCCTCTCTGCTTTGTGTGCTGATGCGTTATCTATTCTCAACTTTCACCTGCCATCCTTACGTCCACAGAGTAGTATTGATCATTTTAACTTTGAGTAATTACTAGAAGATATATCCTTGCAACCAAAGATTGGCATCCGGAGAGACCAGGACCGTTTTTTACAGACTGTGTTAAAAATAATATATGGCCCCAAAAATAGTGATTAAATATATCAATTGTTTCCTGTGAATATCCTTCCAGAGAGATCCCAATAGTTAACAATGACCAGATAAATATGTTTTTCAATAAAGACATAATTTAGATTACTCTGAAAAACTAGAAAAGTGGTACCATAGCACTTTTATATAAACATCTTAAACTTGGAAAAACTTAGATTTTAAGGAGTGAAAATGACAAATATAGAGTAACTTCATTTTTTCTTACATCTTGTTTAAAATGTGTCTATTATTCAAGACTAACATAACAAGATTGTCCCCATAATTTAATGATTAAGTGTCATTTTATACAAGCTGCAAAGTCCTCCATAGGATCAGAGATGTTCCTCTCCGCTGGGCGCTGAGTTACTGTTGGGTACCTCAACCTCATCTCCCTGCTGCCCCTCTTCCATTATGTTGATGGTGTGTCCTGTTCTTACTCCTCCAAGGTCAGTTGTGTACACAGAGTGTCTTTACCTTCAGTAAAACAGAGGATAAACTCACTCAAACTAGAGTGGTTGTGACTATCCCCTCTCCCAAGTGCATTAAACAGAAGATACAAGGGAAAAATAAATGAACGTTATGCACAGAAGCAGGAGGCTCCTCCCACACCCCCAGAAGTGTCAACACAGACTTAGCCAGTTTCTTCTGTTCCTTGAACAATCACATATACATTTTCTGAATCAAAACATAATTAACTATCTAACAAATAAGTTTTTTCAGATTAGTAATTTTACATAGATAAGAACATTTTTACACAGTTACAAAATTTAAATTACATGTACTATGCATTCAGTAACTTTCCTGTACCAAATGGAGTAAACTCATTGAAAATCATGGAAAAAATAAAACTCCTAGTGGCCACACTGACCAGTAAAACAGTATGGTTAAGAAAAGGGATGGGGGGGTTTCCCTGGTGGCGCAGTGGTTGAGAGTCCACCTGACGATGCAGGGAACACGGGTTCGTGCCCCGGTCCGGGAAGATCCCACATATAGCGGAGCGGCTGGGCCCATGAGCCATGGCCGCTGAGCCTGTGCGTCCGGAGCCTGTGCTCCACAATGGGAGAGGCCACAACAGTGAGAGGCCTGCGTACCGTAAAAAAAAAAAAAAAAGAAAAAAAAGAAAGGGGATGGGAGAGATCATCATCATTAGCAAAAGCATTCTTCTGCTTTTATTGCCCTGCAGTAAAACTATCCATTCTCCCTGGTTTCACCACGAATTTCAGCCCCCTCCTCCATGACCAGTCCCACCAGTCTTTTCTTTCATAAGCGCTAATATTTTTAATAAAAATTTAATAAAAGCATATACCTACAAGCTATTGCAAATCTTATTCAATTTCTATTTATTGAATAAATAAAAGCAGGATACTGAAAATTTACATAATTTATATGTATGCTTTTAGCTGACACTTGGCGTCCATATTCTCGAAGCATTTAGCATGTCAGTTATATGAATGAGTGAGAAATGTTAAAAAGAAAAAAGAAAGGAAGGGAGGAAGAAATTCACTGCCCCCCACCCAAACAAGTAAGAAGAGAGAGAGGTTAACTGCTACAGGGAATGCCAGTTAATAAATTTCAGGAAGTTAAACTACCAATGTATTTCATAAAAGCTACTGATATGATTTAGTTCATTTCTACTCATGGGGAAGTAGTTTGAATCTATCAATTTGAAACAAAATTACCTAGAATGTCCATGACAACTTTTCTAGGTTCAGGCTGCTTTATACTTTTTATAGTCATTATTTCATTTAGTATGGAAAAAAGAAGAGAAATGTATGCATGTGTGTGTGTGTGTTTGTGTGTGTATAGTTTTACATTTTTATACACATGCTCACACATAGAAAGACAGAGAGACAGACAGAGAGAGTTGTAGGGTTCTTTCTTATCTTGATTTAAAGATAGTAGTATCAGTATCATCCTTTATTTCAAGCAAGACCATTCTCTCATGTTATGACACCAGTTAAATATTGTGTAATTATTTTTTCAGTGGATTTGATACATCTGATAATTATTGATCTCCTTCCAATAATCTTAACCTCAAGAGCAAACCAAGCTGCAGAGGCAATGATCCAATTTCAGAGTCTCCTATGAGGCTGACTCCTATCTGGTTATTTCTAGACTAAATCACAGCAGTTGACCCCAGGCAGAACTGTAAGGTTTTTGCCTTTCAATCTCTATTGATGTTTTCAAAGGCAGGTTAGCAGAGAGAAAAACAGGCTTAATGATCATATACAATGTTGGACACATTGTCTCAAATATAGTTCTATTTCAGGAGTTAGAAGTTCCTACTAATTTCCAATGAACAATAACATCCAGTGATCCAACATTTTGTAAACCAGAAATCACAGTAATTGGTTATTTGGCGTATTTAAGATAATCCCCCAAATCCCAGCAATCTGACATCCATGGCTAGCACAGTAGCAGAGTGGGGTTATTCTAATGAGTATTTTGCTTAGCCAGATATGTCACAAGAAATGAAAGAGAAAGAAGAAAAAGAAAAGAAGCACTATTCTTCTTTTGATTTTTCAACCATTAAAAAATGTAGGGCTTCCCTGGTGGCGCAGTGGTTGAGAGTCCGCCTGCCGATGCAGGGGACACGGGTTCGTGCCCCAGTCCATGAAAATCCCACATGCCGCGAAGCGGCTGGGCCCGTGAGCCATGGCCGCTGAGCCTGCGCGTCCGGAACCTGTGCTCCGCAACGGGAGAGGCCACAACAGTGAGAGGCCCGCGCACCGAAGAAAAAAAAAAAATAGTAAAAATCCTTCTTTGATCACAGTCACACAAAGGAAGGCAGCAGTCTGGGATTACCCCAAGGGTAACAATTTTGGGCCCTCAGTTACACCAAGGAGGCTTTAAAGGCAGAGACTGTGGTCTTGGCAGTATCCATCGTGACGCTCAGGGTACCTGGAGCAGAGGTACAGTGGTACTCCACAGTTGTTCACTGAAAGGGCCCATAAATTGAGTGGTTGCCGTGAGAAATATTGCTGATTTTTGAAAAATAAATTTGAGGACTGTTGCCCCATAAAGCGTGTTCTATCCAGGACCAAGGTTTAGGCTCGACCTCTCTAATCATAGATCTCGGGAAGTGACGCTTCGCTTTCCACAGCTGAGTCTCTTCTGCTCCTAACCATGTTGGCACAGTCTGGAACTCTGCTCCGTGCAGAGAGGAACTGGCAGAGTGGAGGAGGAGAGCCGGAGCTTTTGGCCATTGTCCTGGCCGCTCAGGCACAAATCCAGGGGACTGACCCCGTGGCAATCTGATCTGGTGCAAAAACATATGATGACCCGAGGTCCGTTGTGCTGTTATCAGACTTACAAAGGGGAGTGGATACCTAAAAGGAGCCCTCAGTGAAGCACTGTCCCCAGCTGCATGGCCCCTGAGACAGTCCATGATGCCCCAGCCAACAAGGAACTAGAGTACATGGCTGGTCATCCAGAGAGTCCACTCAGGACTCCACTCAGGAGGGCGCAGGATTCCAGGGCAACGTTAATCTCACTGTTAGACTAGTTGAAACATATAACAGAGCTGTCTCTGCATTGTTATTCACCTCAAGATACTCAAAGAGGGCTTCCCTGGTGGTGCAGTGGTTGAGAATCTGCCTGCCAATGCAGGGGACACGGGTTCGAGCCCTGGTTTGGGAAGATCCCACATGCCGCAGAGCAACTAGGCCCGTGAGCCACAACTACTGAGCCTGCGCGTCTGGAGCCTGTGCCCCGCAACAAGAGAGGCCACGACAGTGAAAGGTCCACGCACTGCGATGAAGAGTGGCCCCCGCTTGCCGCAACTAGAGAAAGCCCTCGCACAGAAACGAAGACCCAACACAGCCAAAAATAAAAATTAATAAAAATATATATATATATAGCATTGTCTAGAGTCTGTGCATGTAGTTTAAAAAAAAAAGAAAAGATACTCAAAGATTCCCAGCTATGTGCCAGGCATAGAGGTATGATTGACATGTAACATTGTATTAGTTACTGGTGTACAATATAATGACTCCATATTTGTATATATTATGAAATGATGACCACAATAAGTCTATTTAACATCTATCACCACACAAAGTTACAAAAAATTTTTCTTGTGATGAGAACTTTAAGATCTCTCTTAGCAACTTTCAAATATACAATACAGAATTATTAACTATTGTCACCATGCTGTACCTTCCATCCCCAGGACTTATTTATTTATAACTGGAAATTTGATGTTTGTGCGTTTGACCACCCACTCATTTTGCTCACCCCCAACTCTCCACCTCTGACAACCACCAATCTGTTCTCTGTATCTATGAGATCAGCTTTTTCTTTTTTTGAGCCCACATATAAGTGACATCATAAGGTATTTATCTTTGTCTGATTTATTTCACTTAGCATAATGCCCTCAAGGTCCATTCATGTTGTTGCAAATAGCAAGATTTCCTTCTTTTTTATGGCTGAATAATATTCCATTATATTAATATTATATATATATATATATATATACACATATATACCATATTTTCTTCATCCATTCATCTGTTGATGGACACTTAGGTTAAGTT